>NW_027556098.1:132353370-133102537 GCF_003287225.1 Phascolarctos cinereus
AAAATTCCCTATCTTTCTGGTTCATCTCAATGGATGACATAGACTTCAAGATAAGCCTACAGAAAGGCAAAATTATGGGATTTCTAATTTTCATATGAGCAAAGTTGAGCAGCCTACATTCAAAGTAACTGGCATGACAACTTGTCAGAAGGGCCTACCTGTATTTTAATATTCCTGTTCAAAGCAGCACTTGTCTAACTCAGCAATATGATTGCAACAGATTAAAGGAGTGAGCATACACTCTCTAAATTTTTTTAGGCAAACATCCCAGGTCTTTAACTGGTGTTCGCCATTGCTATTGGCTTTTGGTCCCACTCCTTTATGTTTTTAATAGTCCTTGGCTTACAGGTATAAAAAAGAAATTAGATCCATAAGGCACAGCTTCCGATTTGTTCTCTTAATTAGTTCCTGCCATGGTGGATTAATTCCATCTGCAGTGGGCTGCCATCTTGGCAGAAGTTTATAGTGCTGGAATGGGGGATTAATGAGGAGAGAGGCTGAGCCGGCACCTCAGCTGTCCAGAAGCTTCATGTAATGGGATCACTGCAGATGGCACCAAAATTCCCTTGGAGTATCACTGAAGGTGACGATTTTTTTTTTTAAACCTGCCATGTGCAATTCCTCATGCTCATCTAAGAATGAAGCCTGGGAGCTGAAATTTGTATTAAGAAGGGTAGATAGAGACGTGGTTACCTCAGGCATCTATCTTTCAACTAGTTAGACTTTCTGAAGGGCTGAGTGCTGAAAAATCATGTACTTGTGCACATTGAGCAATGAGACCTAAGTGCTTTTTTTTTTCTAATGGCTCTTTTCCCCCCCTTGGATAAAAGTAAGATGAAATTCAAATACCACAGGGCATTATAAAGTCAGGCTAGGCTTCCTGTAAAGTATGTAAACCATGTGTTGCAAAATGGGCCCATATTTCACCACAAAAAATAATTTTATGGGCTCTAAAAAGCAATTTGTTCCAAGAATACAAAGTTTTGTTCTTTGGTTTGTTTTGTTTTGCTCTGTTGTTGTCGTCCCTGTTCCTGTCTTGTTTTCACATCTTGGCAGCCGATGATAAAAGCTATGACATGAAGGGAAAGATGACATTCAGGAAGTGATCAAATGCCTATATTAAATACAAGTACCTGCAGAACTTTTATTCTCATTTTTCTCCAGTATAAATGATCTCTACACTTGCTATAGGATATAAAGGAGGACATTCATTTCCAGATTGTGGCACTCTGGACCTTCTCTACCATTTCCCATAAACCTCTTTATTCTGGAAAGTCAATCTAGCTCTAGAATTTATGCATTAGAAGTGAACTCCAACAAGGACTGTACTGCTAACTATTTAACAACCAGCTCTCTGGGGGGAAAATATGCATGATACACTTTTTTTTTTTTGCTTTTTTGCTAGGCTATTGGGGTTAAGTGACTTGCCCAGGGTCACACAGCTAGTACATGTTGTGTGTTGTGTGTCTGAGACCAGATTTGAACTCAGGTCATCCTGACTTCAAGGCCAGAGCTCTATCCACTGCGCTACCTAGCTGCCCCCTATGATACACTTTTAAGTTTAATCTTTAACATTTTCTCCATCACTTTTTTAAGACTCTACAATAAAAACAATAAATTCATCCTTGATTTCTGAGTATTTGCTGAATTCCAAAGTATAAATGCATATGTTGGAAATTTAACAATAATCGTGCTTGGTGTGTGAGTAGATCCGCCTCCTGCACCCTTCTGCCTTCAACCCTGCAATCTCTCCTTGTGATTGGATGGCTCCTCTCAGAATTTGTTGTTGTTTGTCCTTTGTTTTCAAAGATGACCCATGACATCATGGGATGCTATTGTCTGTGTGGGTTTAAGTGAGGCAGAGTTGCACAAAGTCATCAGCCTCACTCTCTCTTCCAGTCATCAAAGTCCAGTGGCAAGACAAAAGTCAGGATGACTGGTGATGTCCTGGGATGCAGTGAATGATCTTGGCATCTTTGATGTCTGACTCAGCTCTTAGAAATCCATAGCACCTGCTTTTAGCTGGTCGTTGGAATAAATTGTTCTCATTCACCCATTTTGCAGAGGAAGACTTCACATGATTGGGATAAATATCCCCCTAACTCAATGATGGGTTTGACGCCTGTTGATTACCCTCAACCTGATTTAGCCCATCTGCCAAGTTGGTTTTACTAAGGTGTGGCTACTGCCTATACTGCAGCTTTCTGGAGTTACACATGAGAGTTTAGTGACAGGTAGATACCAAAGGTAGGTGGGCAGCCCTGAAAAGGGCTCAGCAAGCCCTCACCAAAGGTGTTAGTCCTTCCCAAACTATTTAAGAAAGATGACCAGGCCAGCCATAGCTTATTCTTCTTGAGACTGTGTAGGGGGCCATCCTTATGGAAAATCTCTAAGTCCTATAGACTTAAGGGGTCAGTAAGTATAGAGGCTTGCCTCGGGATAAACACTGCCATTACTCTTGCCCCAATTCCACTTGTTATAGTTTGTTGATTCTAAGTTCTCACTCATGCCCAGCTTTGAGGCCAGGTGGCTGACTCGGGTAGACAATACTAAGAACTGGGCAGGAAAAAAATAGATATGAAATTTGGCATTAAAACTGCTTTCTTATGAGAAAATGAGGATCTTTAGCTGTTTAGATTGTTTATGTTATTAATTAGCGCTTGTAGATCATTTCTCATGGCACAAAGCTGTTTTATATGGGTATATAATCACAAAACACCTGAAATAAACTAGTCTTTGAGCGTTAATCTCAGACCCCCCTAGCCCGACTTTTCTTTCTCCATTTCCCCTTCCCCGTTTTTCTTTCACCGCTCTGTCTTGCACCATGCCGGCTGCTGGCAAGACTGTCCTCTGAATTTGCTCTACCATGCCATCTAGCTGGCTACCTTCAATGTCCTTCCCTCTTTCTCTTCAGCTGTCTTTCATGTGTTCTTTTTCTTTCTTGTTGTAGTACTATTTCTAGTGTGTACAACAGTGCCTGGCACATAGTGCTTAATAAATGTTTGTTTACCGTCTGACTGACTAATAAGTACTTATTGAACACTTACCATGTGCCTATTGCTGGTGAAAGCAAAGTATGAAACATAGTCATTGCTTTGAAGAACTTAAATTTTCATTGGATACGTGTGGGGAGCCTGATTTATGAAATAAAACAAAGCAAAAGGAATGGAAAGCCACTTATGATAAGTGCCAAACAGATTGACATAGATATTAAATACAATGGTGCTTCAGGGAATGGAGGAATCACAGTGGGAGAAAGTGCTTAGGGAAGGATTCCAGGAGAGGGTGAGACATGAATTTTCCCCTGAAGAATGAGTAGCTCTCTGATATAAAAAGAATAGACAGTATTCCTAGAGGGGAAAACATGATGAGAAAAGGATAATTCTGTTTCCCATAGGATATTGTTTTTAATGAAGTATTGTGGAGGCAAATTGGAAATCTCACCAGGCAGGGCAGAGGCAAGATGACAGAATGAAGTGAACATTTTTTTTAAGTGAACATTTTTGCCAATATCTTGATCACATTTCTCTAAATAACTTAAAGAAGCATGTCAAACCAAATTCTGTAAAGAAAAAAAAAACCCAACAAAAAGTCACAATGAGTAATGTTTGTAGCCCAGGGAGCTTAAGAAGACAGAAAAAGGTTTATTGACATTGGTATATAGGATGACTGGGAGCATGACGTGGTAGAAGACACACGATCTGTGGGCCTTGGAAGTTGTGGTAGCAGGGGTGTCAGGGATGGTAAGGCAACAAAATACCTGGTCAGAGATTCTGGGAAAACCTTGTGCCAGCACAGGGTGCAGACTCAAGTGCATTTCGCCGCTCCATTGCCTATTACCCAGTTCTGGGTCACAGTTCCAGGGAGGAAAAGAGTGGTTGCATTCCTGAGGAATAAGGACTCTACCAAGGTAAGGATCAGAGCATAAATCAGGAGGTTGGTGACCAGAACCTTCCCTGAATTACACCAACTTGACAGCACTGAAAACTTGTACTCCCCCAGACCTACATATAAAAACAGCAGAACATAATATTTTTGAAAGATTCAGAAGCTTACGCAAACATCCACCACCCACACCCCCAGAGGTAAACAGAACCCAACTCTAACATAAAGTCCAAAGTCAAGAAATAGTTAGAAAAATGAGCAAAAAGAACCTGATCATAAAAATCTACTATAGTAACAGGAAATCTCAAGACACAAACACAGAAGACAACTTGAAAACATCTACCAGCAAAACTTTAAAGAAAAAGATAGATTGGGCACAAACTCAATACAAATTCCTAGAGGAGTTAAAGAAAGAATATTTTTGAAAAGCTGAAAATAATTTTAAAAACTAAATAAGATCAAGAGAAGAAAAAGATCAAGATTGGGAAAAGAAATAAGAGTACTGCAAGAAAATTATGAAAAGAAAATTAACAGCTTGGTAAAAGAAGAACAAAAATACTAAACAAAATAACCACTTAAAATTAGAATTGACCAAATGGTAAAAGAGGCACAAAACCTCACTGAAGAAAATAACTCCTTAAAATTAGAATTGGATAAGTGGAAGCTAATGACTCCATGAGACAGCAAGCAACAATAAAACAAAGTCAAAAGAGAAAAATGGGACAAATTGTGAAACATCTCATTAGAAAAACAATTGATTTGGAAATAGATTGAGGAGAGATAATTAAATAATTATTGGACTGCCTGAAAGCAATATTTTTAAAAAAAAAAGTCTAGACACTATCTTTCAAAAAATTTTAAAGGAAAACTACCCAGATATCTTAGGACCAGAGGGCAAATAGAAATCAAAATAATTCACTGCTCACCTCCTGAAGGAGTTCCCAAAATGAGAACTCCCAGGAATATTATAGTCAAATTCTAGAGCTCCCAAGTCAAGTAGCAAATACAGCAGCTATAAAGAAATAGTTCAAATACCAAAGAGCCATGGTCAAACTCACACAAAATTTAGCTGCTACAACTATAAAGGATTGAAGGCTTGGAATATGGTATTCTGGAAGGCAAAGGAGCTAGTATTACAGCCAAGAATAATGCAACTAGCAAAACAGCACAATCCTGTGGGAGGAAATGGATATTTAATGAAATAGAAGACTTTCAAGCATTTCCAATGAAAAGACCAGATATAAATAGAAAACATGATATTCAAATGCAAGAATCAAGAGAAACACAAAAAGGTAAATATGAATTAAGAAATTATAAGAGACTCAGTAACCTTTGACTGTTTACATTCCTACACGTGAAAATGATAAATGTAATCTCCATTAACTTGATTACTTATTAGGGCAGTTAAAAGGAGTCTGTATAGACAAACAAAGCAGAAAAGCAGACATTAAATGCACCCTTTAGGCCAAAATTAAATAAAAATATATCCAATAAAAGGTCTTTTAAGCATAGATTAGTCATTGCACACTAAATAATTTACTCCTAAAGAACGAGAGGGTCAAAGAGCAAATTATAGAAACAATCAATAATTTCACTAAAGATTATGACACTGAGACAACAAACCAAAATTTGTGGGATACAGCCCAAGCAGTAATTCCAGAAATTTCATCAGTTGAGGAAAGGCTGCTACTTTTCTACATTTGGTTCAGTTCTCTATATATCCGAAAAATGAGACTTTTATTAGAGAAACTCAACATAAAATTTCCCCCAGTTTCTTACTTTTCTTCCAATTTTGGCTGCATTGTGCAAAACCTTTTCATTTTATGGTATCACAATTATCCATCAGATAGGTGTAGTTCACAACCCATTTAATTAAACTATTGGGAAAACTGGAAAGCAGTCTGGCAGAAGCTAGGTATAGACCAACCTCTTAAACTGTATACCAAGATAAGCTCCAAATGGTATATAATTTAAATATAAAAATGTTGTCATAAAAAAATTGCAAGTACAAGGAATAAATTACCTGTCAGATGGGTAAGGGAAAAGTTTTTGACCAAACAAGAAGAGACAGAATCAAAGAAGGTTAACTAGACACTTTGGACTACATAATATTAAAACTTTTTTACACAAACAAAACCAATGCAGTTGAAATTAAAAGAGAAGCAGCTAAATGAGGAAATACATGTAGTAAATTTCTGTGATATATAGGGAAATTGTTCAAATTTATAAGAATGAGTTTTAATTGATAGATGGTCAAAGTATATAAACAAGCAGTTTTCAGAAGAATAAATGAAATCATCAAAGCCACATAAAATGCTTTAAATTAATAATAATTAGATAAATGCAAATTAAAATAATTCTGATATTCTACCTTACACCTGTCTGATTGGCAAAGTTGACAAAAATTAGCAAATTTTGTAACAGCTTTTGAGAAACAGTATATTAATATCTATCCAGCCAATTGCACATCATGTTTGGGCATTAGGCATCCACTTTTTCTTTTCTTTTTTTTTAACATTCTAATTTATTGGTTATTTACTATTAAACATTCATTTCCATTTAAATTTTAAGTTCCAAATTCTCTTTATCCCTCCAAATCTTTTTGACACCCACTGAGAAGGCAAGCAATATATCAATTATGTATGTGAAATCATGCAAGACATTTCAGTATTAGTCATATTTTTTTAAAGCAAAAAAAATGAAGTGAAAAAATTGTGCTTCAATTTGCACTCAAGAGTTCATCAGTTCTCTTTCTGGGGGTGGAAAGCATTTTTTCATTGTGAGTCCTTCAGAATTGTATTGGATCATTGTATTGATCAGAGTAGACAGGTCTCACAGTTAATCATTGGTACAACATTGCTGTTACTGTGCACAATGATTTACAGGTCTTTTCACTTCATTTTGCATCAGTTCACATGGTTCTTGCCATGTTTTTTTTGAAACTACATCCCTCATCATTTCTTCGATCATAATAATACAGTTATCCCACCCAAAACACAACTTTCCCCATTGCAGTTTCAATATATCATGGATCAGCATAAAAAATGAAATGGAAATTTTGGGGGAGTTTCGCAGAAGCCACAGACAACAGATGATACAAAGCCAATGACCAAATACTTAACCCAAATTTTGCAATAAGGTACTGCAAACACCGCACAAAAGTAAAATAAAAAAATCTAGACTTCTTCTGTAATACAAAGGGAGGGCCAAAAAATTTCATGTGGGTTTTCCAGATCATGGTGTCACTGCACCAACAGGCCTGCGATGTGGAAAGGATAATTGTACTTACTCCATCACAACTATGTACCACAACTTGTTCAGCCATTCTTCAACTGATGAGCATCCTCTAAATTTTTAACTCTTTGTCACCACTAAAAGAGCTGCTGTAAATATTTTTTACATCTATATCTATATCTATATCTATATCTATATCTATATCTATATCTATATCTATATCTATATCTATATCTATATCTATATCTATATCTATATCTATATCTATATCTATATCTATCTCTATCTCTATCTCTATCTCTATCTCTATCTCTATCTATATATATCCTTTTCCTTTTTCTTTATTTTCTTTGGGATAGAGATCTAGTAGTGGTATTGCTGGGTATGTGCTGTCATATGCACAGTTTTATAGCCCTTTCAGTAGAGTTCCAAATCGTTCTCCAGAATGGTTGGACCAGTTCAGTAATTCACCAGCAGTTCATTAGTTTACTTATTTTTCCCTTATCCCCTCTAGCATTTGTCATTATTGATAGGTGTGAGCTGGTATCTTAGAGTTATTTTAATTTGCATTTCTCTAATCAATAGTGATTGAGAACATTTTTTCATTCGACTATACATAGCTTTGATATCTTCTTCTGAAAACTGCTTTTTTATATCCTTTGACCATTTATCAATTGGGGGTTGGCTCTTATTTTTATAAATTTGACTCAGTTCAGTACTCAGTACATATTTGAGAAATGAGGCATTTATCAGAGATACTTACTGTAATTTTTTATGTTACTTCCTTGATTATGGTACCTTTTAGAATAATATAATTTCCCTGACAATCTTTTTTAAGTAGGTTATTTTTGCTTTTGCTTCATCTGAGATCATGATTGCTACTCCTGCCTTTTTTTTTTTAGTTTAGCTGAAGCATATTAGTTCTTCTCCAGTTCTTCATTTTAACTATGTGTGTCTTCCCGTTTAAAGTGTGTCTCTTATAAACAACATATTGCTGGATTCTGGTTTCTAATCAATTCTCCTATCTGCTTCTATTTCATGGGTGAGCTCATCCCATTCACATTCACATTCACAGTTATGATTACTGTGTGTTTTCCTCCACCTCATTTTCTTCTGTTTCTTCTGGTCTCTTTTTATCTTGTCCCTCTTCAAAAGTCCATTTGGCTTCTAACCACTGTCTCCCTTAATTTGTCCTCCTTTTCATCATCCCCTCCCCAACTTTCCTTATCCCCTTTCCCTTCTATTTCTTATTGGTCAAGTTAAATATCCATACACAGCTGAGTATGTATACGTATTCTTTCCTCTTTGAACCAATTCTAGTGAAAGTGAGATTCAAGCATTCCTTGTCACCACACCCATTTTCCCTTCCATTGTACAAGCTCTTTCTTGCATACATCTTTTATATGAGAAAAATTTCCCCATTCTGTCTCTCCATTCCCTGTTCTCCAAGTACATCCCTCTTTCTCATTCCTTAATTTGTTTTTTGGAGATAATTCCAATGTAACTGAGTCACAGTTATGTCTTCTGTTTAAGTAAATTCCTTACTTCTTAGGAGTTTCATGCATCATCTTCCCATAAAGGAATGTAAACAGTTTAACTTCATTGAGTCTCTTATGCTTTCTCTTTCATGTTCACTTTTTTATGCTGCTCTTGAGTCTTGTGTTTTAATGTCAGATTTTCTATTCAGTTCTGGTCTTTTCATCAGAAATGCTTTAAAGTTTTCTATGTCATTAAAAATCCATATTTTTTTTCCTATGAAGACTTACTCTTACTTTTCCTGGGTAGGTTGTTCTTGGTTGTACTCCTAGCTCCTTTGACCTCTGGAATGTCATATTCCAAGCCCTCTACCTCTTTAATGTGGAAGCTGTTAAATCTTGTATAATCCTGACTCTGCCTCTGCAATATTTGAATTATTTCTTTTTGGATGCTTGAAGTATTTTCTCTTTGACCTGAGAGCTTTTATTTTGAGATCTCAGGAGGTGATTGCTAAATTATTTGTATTTCTTTTTTACCCTCTGGATCTAAGATATCAGGGCAGTTTTCCTTTATAATTTATTGAATTAGAATGTCTAGACTTTTTCTTTGATCATGATTTTCAGGTTGTTCAGTAATTGTTATATTACCTCTTGTCAATCTATTTTCTAGTTCAGTTGTTTTTTCCAATGACATATTTCACATTGTCTTCTATTTTTTTCATTCTTTTGACTCTTTAAAATTGTTTCTTGGTGTTTCTGGAGTTATTAGCTTCCAATTGGCCAGTTCTAATTTTTAATGAAATATTTTCTTCAGTGAAATTTTACACCTACCTCCTCCATTTTGGTCAGTTCTATTCTTCCTAATTTTCTTGCATCACTTTCATTTTCCCCCAATTTTTTCTGTATCAGTCTTATCTCTTACTTTACCTTTTAAAGGAATTCTTTCTGGCCTTGTGTCTATTTAGCATTTTTTCCTTGAGGCTTTGCTTGTAGCTGTTTTCATATTATTTTCTTCTGCTGAGTTTATGTTTTGGTCTTTCCTGCCACGGTAATAGCTTGTAATGGTCAAGTTCTTCTCTTTCTTTTTTGTTTGCTCATTTTCCCAGCTTATTATTTGACTGTGAACGTTATGTTAAAGCTGAACTCTTTTCGCCTGGGATGAGGAGGTACTGTCCCAAACTTTAGACTTTTTTATGCTGCTGGGGGCCTGCAAGTTTTTGGTACTTTCAAGGTGGTATGATCCTGGGAGATGTGTGCTTACTGTTTTCCTGGTCTGTGCTCTGGTCTTTACCCAGGAAAGGCCCTTGGTGTCCTGCAGGCACAAGCGCCAGTGCTCTTCTTTGCTTTGGAACCGTAATCAGGGCCCTTGCTCCCTTGTGACCAACCACCAGCGCTTCACTCTGCCCTGGTACTGCGACCCAGAAATGCATATGGGCAGTAGAATTGCCAATCAGTGCCAGTTGTGTGTAGTGTAATCAAAGGGTCTCCTATAATCTCTTTCTGATCTCTTGTGTGATCCCCTTACTGTCTCTGGCCTGTGAGCTCACAATCTGCTGCTGCTATGGCTATGTTGCTGCTGCTGCATGTGTGGGCTCTGGACAGGCCTCCACCCTGGTGTTACAGGTGACTTCTACTGACTGCTTAAGTTTTCTTAGGCCAGAAAAATGTTTCACCCCAACCTTTCGTTGGTTCTGCTAGTCCAAAATTTGATTTGAGGTGTTATTTTAAAGTTGTTTGGAGAGGAATATTGGGAGAGTTCACCTGGGTGGCTGCCCCACTTTTGCTATTTTGACCTTACTCACTTTTTTTCTTATATAAATTGTTAGACAAAATATTTTGTGTGGTTGTGGTACTCATTTAGTAGGCTATGCAACAAACCAGGGCTTGGTAGAATCCATAGAATGTCACCTGCCAATAGGAAGGAGTATCTGGAAGAATTCTCTATGTGTAGGAAATCCCTTCTCCATTTGGGTTCTGCACTGTGTATGTTCCTTGACAGTTGCAAACACCTTGTTGAGAATATATCTTTCTGTTCCATGCCTCATTTGATATTAGTAATTAGAATATTGTCAAAGTTATCCCTGTGGTTCATTTATTAGGAAGTCTTATATGATGTTAAGTTATGTATGCAAAGACCTTGTATAAAGAAATTTTAAAAGCTACTTTTTGTGTTGGTAACTCAAATGCTTTTTTTAAATTAGCAAATAATAAATACAGTGATGATTTTTATTCCGTGTAGTTAACAGCATGACTGTGAAGATGTGGTGTGCTATAAAACATGGTTGGTGAAAGTCTATCTGTTCCTTTCTTCCTCCTGATCTTTTTTTTTTTTTGGGTGGGGTATTGCATCTTCTTATCTGTCATAGCCTAGAATTGCAGTCACAATACTGATTGGCATGGAAGCTTTACTGGCTCCATTTTTCTTTTTTGAGCTAGTTCACATTACACCTTGTTAGGTAGCCTGGTAGCCTTTTACTCCCAGAGGTTTACCAGATTTAATGCAAACACTCATTACCCTTAATGCAACTCAAAACTTCTGAACTCAGATGATCTCCCAGCTTCAGCCTCCCCAGCAGCAGGGACTTTAGGCATGCACTGACACATGTGGCCCTGCTCCCCTCTCATATTTTCACTTTAGCATCTCTCCAGGATGCATTATAGGTGTATAGACCCTTCTCATAAAGATTTTATAGAGATGGAAAGTAGTCAGTCATTGGGTTTGATAATTACTGATATTTGCCAATTTTCTGATTTAAAGAAAAACATTTATTTGTTATATTCTTCTTTTAGGTATTTTGAGAATCAATATCTCAGTGCAGTCAAAACTGTCACCTTTAGCACTCATTTCCTTTGTATTATACTTGGCATATTCCATCTGATCTTCCCATCTTTCTCTTCTTTAGTGTTATTTCCACTTCCTTATGTCATCTACATCATTATAATAGCTAGCATTTACATAGCACTTTAAGGTTTGTAAAGTGTTTCACATATATTATTTCACTTGGTAACATATCACGGACTGATGGTAGAGTCTAAATGTCGTGGTTTCATTTTTATCAATAAAGAAAATTATTTGTTTTAGAAATGCTTAAGAATCTGTCCCCTTTTTGTTTGTTGTCCCCCTTCTAGCTTTATATGTAAATGTTTTCTAGATAATTTGGCTTCAGTCTCATGACAAACTTTCTGTATGTGAGGTTTTTCTCTGTACTACTCCATACTATTTTATTAGGTAATACTGCTCATCATCTGACAACTGTCTTCTTCAAAACATTATATAAATTTACTTATTTTACAAACTAGGGAGGCTCTAAGCTTCCATATCTTTCAATAAAATGAAGATATCAAGCATTTGCTTGATGGGGTAATTTTTGGGCTTTTAAAAGGGATTTTTGTGGTGGTAAATGTTTTATTAATTTAATAATCTAATTTATTTATTTAAATGCTTAATTATTTATTAAACTATGGGAAAACATGATGGTCCATTTCAATATTTTAAAAAATTTATTTCTCTTTTATTAGTGTCAATAGCTCATTCAAACATCAAGTTTGAACTGTTGCGATTGCATACCATAACTTCTTTTCCTCTTTATTCTTTTTTCCAATTTGTTTTTTGATTTTGATCTTTATGCTAACAACTCTATGGTGTGACTGTACACAAACATCTCTGTGAAATTGCTTCAATTGATATCTGGTCGTTTCTTGTCAATTTCATTTTTTTAGGAGAGTATTGTTTTGTACTTGTCATGTCCAATGCTATTTGCCTCTCTTTCGAAAAAGCATTTATGCTGTATAGATATAAGGCTTCTGTGTTATCTTTGGGCTTTTGGTCTCTTTCATGTCTTAAATCTATACCATGTTTTCAAAATAGTTGTCACTATCCTGCTTATGTCCATCTTTGCACTGAAGTCACTGAATATGAAGATACATGTTGACTTAGTTTGGAAGAGCTTAAATTCTTCATATGTTTTTTTTCCCTTCACTCCTCATTGCATATAAATGGCGGTCATGGTGATCATGTTTTTTTTCCTACTTATACTTGTCATGGAGGCTATTAAATATTATTATTAGTTTACTGAAAAGCAAATGAATTTAGTTAGCCATGACCTGTTCTTGTGATCCTCCACTGTCAATATTTTAATGAGTCTGTGAACAACATCTACCAACACTTTTATATTTGAGTCTCCAATGTGCTTAACTTTGATCTAGATGCAACTCCCTCATATTTAATAGTCTTCTTTATAGCAAGCATATATGAATTTGTTCCTCCGTTATTACATCGACTTATGTTAGTTGGACAGGGAACTCCCATTTAGAGTATCAAGAATACCATTGTGTTCATAGACAGCCTAAACGCTGAATGATTCTTAGAGCCCTCTGACTACTTTTCTGCCACCCTGGCTCTATCACTACAGAAGTGATAAGATTGCTTTGGCCAGAATTCATCATAGATAGGCAGCAAAAATTTTTGTGGGGACCACACTTGAAGTTTCTCTAGCATGATAAAGCCTGTTTGATATGCTTCATTGGCAGAGTCTTTAAGAAACGTGAGTTATCTCCACAACATAATAATGGATCAAAAAAAATTTCTTTGGTGTGTGACCCACATAAGTATGATCTTAGTGATCACCACTTATTTTCTAGATGTTCACTTTCAGTACAATTAAACTTGGTAACTTCAATTAACTGGTGCAACTAAGTGCTCTCTTGTTATCTCAATTTATCTTGGGTTTCAACTCCACATATAAGATTTTTGCTCTTTCCAGTCTAGTCATATGACTCTCCTTGTCAGATTAAATGTAATTCACATAAGTATTGAGTAGTTCTGCCTTCTTCCTTTCACTTTTCATCATTACTCCACTTACACAGTGATCAAGAGTAGTTATTTTCTCACTACAACATGCTGCTTCTCACTCTACTGTATTAATGTGCTCGGTCTTACAAACATAGGAAGACTTCAGTTAAGGGTCCAATGATGGGTTATATGTCTTCCACTTGATGTCTAGGTATTGAAATATAGAGAGGCTTACAACCAGAAGGTTGGCCACCGGACGAAGAATTTTATGGTCAGAATAATTCATGAAGACTATATACCGAGTCACAGAAGGATTGAGATCTTTATTGGTAGAAGGAAGTATCCATACTAATGAAATAATAAATCTGTAAGTACTGAAGTATAGGTGTTTTAACTTAACTATTCAGGGTTTTATACCTGATCTCAATTATAGTATAAAGTCACAGAGAGAAGGGACTACATTTTTATTCCTCCACTGGGAAACACTGACTATTAAGTGCTCAGTGAATATTCTTTGATTGATTGAATGAAGTGAGAACTTGGAACTGGATATTTAGAGCAGAGTTGCATCTAATGCAATTCTACTCCCCTTGGCTGTTCCATAATGTAGAGTATTTCCACATGGCCCCAATATATAGGAATAGAGCATGGTTATCCCAGGTTGTGCTGGGATTTTTATGTGAATTTATGGCATTTAAAGAATAACACATTATTACCCCTCAAAATCTAGAAATGTCATCATCCTTAAAAAAAACATATTTCTAAAAAAATGTTGCTTTAAATTTCTAAATTGTTGTATAGACTATGAACATTATACATTTCTGCTGTTTTAAACTGCCTCCTTCCTGAGACAGTCATTCATTGCACAGGTGCTCAAGAAGTGTGTGGTTAATTAAATGTAAAATTTAATAGAAGCTTTAGAAGTACTTAAGTTTCCTTTTCTTCCTAAGAAAACAACTACAGGGAATTAGACATGTGAAGACTCACTGCTATTGTGAGATAAAAATGAGAACAATGCAGGAAATGCAGAAGCCAAAGTTTTCATGGCTCCATTAAATTTCCAGATGTACTGGGTGGTATTTGGGATTTCTAGTTAGCTTGTTAAATATAATGCCTTCACACTACATTGCACATATGAATTCTGGGTCCCTAAGCAACCATTTCAGAAAGGATATTTTCCCTCTCCTGGTTTCCCCAAAAATGGCTCTCCCAGGCAGAGGGCCTCCCTTCTCTTGAGATCTCTCTACAATTCAAGGGCTACCTGGACAGTTCCTTACCCTCATGCCCCCCCCCCCCACATTTGGCTTCATAGATTCAACATGCACATTACAGAATTGCTGCATCAGAGCTTTACAAATCAAGCTTTTCAGTTCCATATTCCAAATTCTAAGTCAAGCTGCCTCATCAGGTATAACAAGAAAAGACACTATGAATTATCTTGACTTTGTGAGGCTTCTACACTATGCTTCTGGAACCAGAACCAAGACAAGTTAACTGGATGCACCAGGTAAAGTTTGAAAATTGTATACACCTGCATTTGAAAACATTGTCTGATCACCTCCCTCTTCCCTTTATATATTAGTGTTAACTAGTGTTTGGTTTACATTCTTAAATGTGTGACTTGAATTATCAGAGAATAAATACCTTTGTGCCATGATAGATGGGATTTTTTCTAGCATTAAAATGGCTATTAAATAATATTGAATTAATTAACTAATTTAATATTTTTAAAAGATTGCATTTAGAAGTATGCTCCTTCCTTATCCCTCTTCCGCCACGTATACCTCCTTGCTCTGGTTTGACATGTGGTGTACTAATCACAAAATTATAGGTTAGATCAGTATATTTTTTGAGTCATTTAATAGTGGATGAGGGGTGGGAATTATTCCCAAAGAGTGTTTGAATAAGAGCTTAAGGGAGCTTTACAGATCATTTCACAATCGAGGAAACTAAGGCCTAAAAAGTACAAATCACTTGCTCAAGACCATACTAATTAGCAGAGCTGGAATTTGAACCCAAGCTTTTTGATTCCAATTCTGTACTGTTTCCACCATATCACTGTACCCTCCCGAAGTTAGAGCTGGACAAAGCCTTAGAGAGCCTCTAGTCTGCCCTCCTCATCTTAGGCTGGTTGGATACAGTTCAGTGGGATCCCTGAGTGATACAACTAGAAGTTTCAGAACTCAGATTTCATCATGACACCACCGCATGTTTTCATGAATGACATAGCTGATGCAATCTAAAGATACGTTCCTTAGGTACCCTGCTGATGCTAAGATTAAGTGGGGGAGGTGTCTAGAGCATTGGAAGGGATTAAATTATAAAGTGTCCCCTTGACAATTGGGAAAGTAAGTACATGTGGACTATACAATCAAACGATTCAGATTTAGAGCTGAATGGAACCATAGAATTCATCTAGCATACTTCTCTCATTTTATGGAGATTAAGGTTATTCACTTTAAAGGAAAAATAAACCCCACATGAAGACAGAAATGGTGCAGGCTAGATGGAAAGAGTCTAGGTGTCCTGGAGCTAGTAAAACCCCATTGCAATTCCAGTTTGAAAGATAGCAACACTCCTTCTCAGCCAATCCCTGCTCTTAATCCCTTTCTGCCAACCCTCTAAAAGGCATTGTGATGTAATGGAAAATCTTAGTCATCAAGAAACCCCAGGTTCTAGTGCTGGTCCTATCACTAACTGAGCTATGTGATCTTGGGTGAATCATGTAACATTTCTGATTACTGGTTTCTTCATCGGTCCAAGGGGGATCATGAAACATGTCCCATGCTCCCAGAGTTTTGTTTGAGGAATAGATGAAACAAAGAATGTGAATGTGCCTTGAAAAATAGAAAGTGATGTCTAATGAGTATCATTTCTTGCCTTCTCAATGGTGGGGGAGGGGTAGAGAGAGGGAAAGAATTTGGAACTGAAAATAAAAATAAAATTAAAAAATAAAGTACAATGTTTTATCCAAATATAATATGGTAATAATATTTCAGAATCAGGTAATTTCCAGGTAATGAAAAAGAATGACTAACTTAGCAAGTATTTCCCATTTAATATATATCAAGCCACACTTAGAAGACTTTGTAAGGTTTTCTTGCTTGCTTGCAGCCCTCCTCCTTTTTTTTTTTCTCTTGCCTTTCAGTGTCCAGTTGAGACCTGTTGGTTCATGGGCTTGCTGCTTCTGGGGCTCAGGAGAACTCCAGAGCAGCATCATGACTTCAGCTCCAAGGAACCCTCCTGAGACCTTTTCCTGTGTTTCCTGGACCTGGTCTGCTTAACCGACTACATCACCCATTATTTGTTGCTTGGCATTTCTGTTCTTATTCTGTTTACTTTTTTTTTTTTTTTGCAATCTGACCCCTTGCTCTTTGCTACTTTGCTTAGATGTGGTGTATGCTTCTGGTCTGGTTTTCTTCCATGCTTTTTCCTTGGCTTCCCCTCCTCACCATGACTCCCAACTGTGGGCTACTTTTACCTGTAGGGACACTGACTGTCATTTTCCTTGGGGGCATCTACTCTGCCTCCACATATTTTGTTTCTCAGATTACCCATAACAGATATGAACCAATCAATGAACAAGTCCTGATTCAATGCCTACTGTGTGTTTGGCACAGCCCCATCACGGGGCATACAGGAGACACAGAAGACATGCTGAAGCCTTAGAGGATAAATAATTTTAGCATACATGAAACTGTTAGAGAACAATTCATGTTAACAAATCACATTTATATTGCATTAAATATAGATTTAAAAAGAATTTTTTTCCTGTCACAACTACTTTAGGTAATAAAAGTATTATCCCTGTTTTATAGATAAGGAAACTGATGTTCCAAGAGGGTAGTGTTGCCTGGGGTCACATGACCAGTAAGTGTCAGAGTCAGGATTCAAACCCACATTGTTCCTGACCCCAGTATAGCTTCCCCATTTTGTGGCTTTGAGTACAAGATGGGTGAGATCATTGTGAGCTAGAGATAGCTTCATGGAGGAGGTAGGACTGAAAGGATTAGTAGATTTTGATAAAATAGGGACAGGGAGCTGATGATTTTGACTGGACAGGAGGGTTTGTTGGAGAGTGGATGAGGCTGGCAGGTTTTGCAGTGTCTTATTCTGTTTGACAAAAGACCAACCTTAAAACCAATCTCTTCTTGAGTCTTTTTTCCCTTTTCTGGCTCCTTTGAATTTAGATGTTAAAATCATAATCAACTTGTCCTTTTTGTCTCCAGGAGTGGTTTTGGATAAATACAACTATGGGCTTTGAAATAATTAGTATGTTCCAGCCAGAAGAAGTCTTGGAAAAATGAAATCTTGAGATTGGCTTATATAGCCTTAAGTAAA
Organism: Phascolarctos cinereus; assembly: GCF_003287225.1. Taxonomy (NCBI): domain Eukaryota; kingdom Metazoa; phylum Chordata; class Mammalia; order Diprotodontia; family Phascolarctidae; genus Phascolarctos; species Phascolarctos cinereus. The sequence continues at coordinate 132,371,098 of NW_027556098.1, forward strand.
TTGCTTAACCTCCCTGCTTCTCAGTTACGTCATCTGCAAAATGAAGAGCTGGAATACGTGGCTTTTGAGGTTCCTTTTTCCCCTCTAAGTCTCTACTCCTATGAGCTTCTTGGATTATGAGTTGGCAAATGTAGGTCTGCTGTTCCCCATCCAATCAATCAATAGGAATTTATTAAGCGCTTCCTGTGTGCCAGGCACCATTGGGGTAGGAGATATAGAGAAGGGAAGAAAACAGTTTCTCTCCTTAAGAAGTTCACATTTAATGTGAGAAGAAAGCCTGTGTACAACTGTGTACATACAAGATATACAGTGACAATGGAAGATAATCCTAAAGGGAAGGCACTAGCAGTTGGAGGTGACTGGGAAAGGCTCTTGCAGAAGATGAGATTTGACACATATCTTGAGGGAATCCAGGGAAGCTAGAAATTGCAGATAAGAAGGGAGAGAATTTCAGGCATGGGAGAAAGCCAATGAAAAGGCATTTAATTGGGAAATGGATTATCATGTTTGAGGAAGAGTACTCAGGTTTGTATTTGCAATAAGTAGCAAGTGGATGCAGAAGAAATGGGTAAAGGAAACAGATTAGAACTGCGACATCAATGCCCACACCCAGGCCATTTTATTTACAGTAGTCTCTTTTTTGATGCAAGGTGGGATAATTTTCAGAGTGTGTTGCAAACCTAAGACATCTAATTGGATTTCTATGGCTATAAGAATATACATGCCAAATGGCGATGGATAGAGTGTTGGACTTGGATTCAAGAAGACTCCTGGGGGTAGCTAGGTGGCTCAGTGGATAGAGCACTGGCCCTGGATTCCCCTGGATTCAGGAAGACCTGAGTTCAAATCTGACCTCAGACACATAACACTCATTAGTTGTGTGACTCTGGGCAAGTCACTGAACCCCAATTGCTCACCTAAAAAAAAAGAAGAGGAAGAAGACTCCTGCCTGTGACATTTATTAGTTATATGACTATATTACAACCTCTTTGGTCTCAAGTATCTTTCAAATACCATGCCATAGATGGATTCAGATCTGCCTAGTGGAGAGAGTTCTCATAAAAACAAAATCTCAGGTACTTGATAATTTGACACAAATACGTGAATCTCCAATTAATGAAGAGTGCCCACCCCTGTAATGACATACTTTGTTGTCAGAAACACCTTTACCAGAGGCAGAAAATGTCCATGAGGCTTACTGAGAGATAGGTTCTAGAACCTCAATTCTCTCATCACTGAATTTTGATGGGTCACTTTCCATCCTCTCTAGGTTTGTTGGGTTAAACCCTTTTGGTCCATGCATAGATTGCTTCAACCTCTATCAGGATATTAGGATGCTTTCTCATCTAGTGACATAGAGGCCACTCAAGACTATGACCTCCTCTACTATCAGGTGTCTGGGTCATGTGAGCACTGAAAGGCTGACTGGAGCCAGGCACTTGGCATACCCAGGACTGCTATAATAATAATTTAGCACTTTCAGGTTTGCAAAATGTTTTGTTGTAAATGCTACCTCATCTGATCCTTACAACAACTCTACTGTTATTATCATCCCCATTTTACAGATGAAGTAACTGAGACATTAAATGACTTGCTCAGCATCACACAACTAGCATCTGAGGCAGAATTTGAACTCTGATCTTTCTAACTCCAAGTCCAACAATCTATCTACTATATCTTCTAGCTGTGTGACATGTATCCTCATTATTCATCCTTTGTTTTTGAAGAGGACCAATGACATTGTGGGGTGATATCTTGACTTGTTTGTGAGTTGGATTTAAATGAGGCAGAGTTGTACAAAGTTGACAGCCTCACTCTCTCTTGAGAGTCATAGAATTCCAGTGGCAAGACAAAAGTCAAGATGACTGACGATGGCCCAGGATGCAGTGGATGACCTTGGCCTTTGAGGGTATTGAGGGGATAGCCCAGAGAAGTGCTTCATGAAGCTATACAGCTAGATAGCTTCTAATTGCATATCCCACTTGATTCAAGCTTAATATTTACTTGTTAAGGTTCCTTATGGAACTTATTGCAATGAAAGGAGAATCCTTTCATTGGACCCTCCTGGCAAGTTGGATGATCCACAAACCAGTGGAAATCTGTCTTACCTGATCTACCCAAATGTCCAGTGCTGTATGCCAATGCCTTGGCTATGGTTAATAAAGGATTTAAAATTCTGTCTTTCACAAAAGGTAGCATGGAACTGCTTGTGTTTGAGTTGCATCAGATTGCCACATTGGATATATAAAGGGTTATATACAATGATGGATTTGATGAGGAAAGGCATTTGCTGCTGATGCTGTGGAACCTTTCTGTGGTTTTCAGTTACCTACAACAGGCAGCTGAAACTCAGAAGAACCTTCAGGATCTTTATTGTGTGAATACCTGGGACATGTCTCTGCCAAGGGTGTTTCATGGTATATTTCCCCCATATTACACAGATACTCAGTAAATTAACCAGAGGAAGAGCATGTATTTGTATTTCCCTGTTCCATAGGCACCTTACCTTGTACACTGTATCCTGAGGTACTATGATGCTCAAATCAGATAATGGCTTTAAAGCATTTTGTCAACCTTAAAGCGCTATATAAATGCCTATTATTGTTGTTTTTATTATTATCATCACAGGATTATCCTATCAGGCTTCCAATCTGATGATGATTTCATTCTCTGAGTTTTCTGCTGCCCTCCCTGAGAGAGCAATGTTGAATCTTCTGTATCTGCTACCATTACTGACCCATCACAGAAGAGACCAGAACTTTCCTTATCCCTTGCTGTACCTAGGGGAACTTTATCAAATGAGAATTTATTTCTAGAGTATTTATTAATTAAGCCATCATTTTATTGAATTTCAAGCCCTATCTCTGGGGTAAGGGAAGGGATGGCTCGCAATTTCTTGAAGATTTGGAATCACATCAGTGTATTCAAGGACAGAACTTATCCCTGAAAGAACACCTACATGAAGGAAAAAGAAGTACCTCACATGAAATGATAAATAATAAAGAATAAAAAGCATGAACTTGAGGTCACTTTGGGAAGGCTTATGGAGAAGAAAATGTTTTTGATTAACAAAGACATCCCAGGAGTGGAAAAGTTTGTTAGGTCATCATGACGTGCAATTAAGACAGGGAATGTTAAGAACAAAAGGCTGGAAGGCTATTAGTAAGTAATAGAGGGACCCTGGCGTAAGCCTGATGTGAAGGGTAGTGTCCTCTACTTTATCTCGTCCTGTGGACCAAGATATGGTTACTGTTCCTTATGTCTACGTGGAACACATTTCATGAGTTGTGTTAAGCAACCAACCCTAGGCTCCAGAGGTGCTATTAGTATACCTGAAGCTCTAGTAACCTCTGCAAAGCAAGCAGGCCTAAGAAAGGAGAGAGCTGCCAAAGAGGCAGAACTGTCTGAAAAATTTAGTGTGCATATATACCTGGAATGCAACCTCCCACAACTGAAAGTAGTCTTCTCTTTTAAAGATTTTAGACAACAGTATTCCAACTGACCTGAGGCTTTGTGGTCAAGAACGTGTCTGGTTTCAAGTCTAGGGAAAAAATAGCCAAAAAGGGGTCCCTTGAGCAATGTAGACCTTTCAAGTTGACATGGAGTTAGTGTCTACTCTCTAGGTCTGGACATTCAGTCAATTCTCAATTCTTTTTACTGTTTTATCTAGTTCACATCCATTTGTCTGTGAGCAAGTTGGATTCATAGCAGGGCTGTAAGGGTGTTTAACATTGCACAAGCGATGAACATAATCACATTAAAAAGAAAAATAACCAAAACCATATTATTATAAAACTAGATTAAAAAGCTTTTGACAAAACAGGATACTCATTTATGGTAAAAATCCTCCAAAGAATAGGAATATAAAATCATTAAAAAATACAGTGTAACATCTTTATCTATAGCTTAACTATCTATATATCCCTAAATCCAAAATCTGGCATTATTTGCAATGAAGAAACATTAGAAACTTTCCTAATAAAAAGAAAGAAAATTAGGATGTACCCCTCCCCACTATTCAACATAGTTCTAGAAAAATGTCAGTAGAAGCAATAAGAGAAAGAAATGAAAGATTAAATATCATCAAAGAAGATATTAAATTATCCCTATTTATAAACAACATAATAGTTTTCTTTAAAAAAAACCCACAGAATCAGCAAAGAAAGTAATTGAAATAATTATAGCTTTAATAAAGTATCAGGGCACAGAAATAAATCCACAAAAATCATTAGAACTTCTATAGCACGATAACATAAACCAGGAAGAAATGATAAATAAACACCATTTAAAATAACTACAAAATGTGTAAAATGCCTAGAAGTCAATCTATGAAGACTTCATTGAAAGTATCTGTAGGTACATTTGCAAAACATGCTTTACAGAAAAATCTGAAGATAAATAGAAAGAAATTCACCACCCTTGATTGTGCCAAGTCAACACAATAAATAAAATGGTAATGCCACCTAACTCATTTACAGATTTAGTACTATGCCAATCAAACTACCAGAGGGGTACTTTATAGAGCAAGACAAAAGAACAAAAAATTATGTGGAAGAACTAAAAGTCTAAAAGATTAAGAGAAATAATGAGAAAAATGAAAGGAGTGAAGGGAATAACAACGTCTTAGCTATCAAATCATACTATAGATTTGTCATCATCGAAACTATCTGTTGCCAGTGAATAAATAGGAAATTATGTCTGTGGAATAGATTTAGATAAAAAGAATCATAAGCTAACTCAATAGCCAGCATCTGATAATCCCAAGAACAAAGGTATTTGAGAAAAAAATCCCCTATTTGGCAAGAATTGGAAAAATTGGAAAGTAGTTTGATTAAAAAAATAACAAAACAACAAAAAAGGATTAATATGCTTATTTTATACCACATACTACTTTAAATACATGACCTGAATATAAAAGTGAAGCCAATTTTAAAATTTGGAAGAAGATGGAATGAAGAGGCTTTCACAACTGTGGCTAATCAGTTGAATTCTTAGCCAAACAAAGTATAAACAAAATTATGAAAGATAAAATGGAAAATTTTGAGAAGTATAGTATAAGTTATCAAATACAATATAGTATTGTGTAGTACAATATAGTATTGAATATATATGATGTACATACACAATTGTATACATATATATAATATGTTGTATATAATATACAATATAGTATAGTACTGTATGGCATGGATGGTATAGTATAGTACGGTAAAGTATAGTTCTCAGAAATAAAATAGGGCTATTCATAGAGAAATGGGAATAGGAGGACCTTGGTAATAAATTCAGCTTTTATCAGCTATGTGACCATAGGAAAGGGTTAGATTAGATGGTAAGGGAACTAAATTCTCTCTAGTTATAAATTCTGTAATCCAATAACATGGGACAAGTACTTCAGATCCCAATGTCTGGGATGAAAGGCAATGCTATTCATAAGTGGTTTAGGGAAAACTTCAAGGTAGAGATAATTAATGATAATTGAGCCATTACATTGCACTGTAGTAGGTAATGCGTGGCCAGTTGTTGGCAAAGTCACGTGTAGAGCAGGTTCATAACTTGAAGCAATAGTCCAGTTACTTAAAAGAAAGTCATGATGCTTTTCCCAACTCAGGCCGCAAAGAAAATGCTCCTATCTTGTTTCTCTATTGCCGGTCTCTGACTTCTGAAAGCCATCCTGCATTTCAGACCACATTGCACATCCTAAAATGTCACTTTGATCATAACATACCTTTACTCATAAACCTTTAATGCTTTTAAACTGCCAAAAGGAAAAGGGCAAATTCTGGCCACAGCTCATCACCCTAGTCATACTTCTTTATTCTTCTTCATAAACATTACACTCTAACCTTGTTCATCCATTCCCTGCCTCTTATATTTTGCATACCTTTGCTTCTGTCATGTACCCCACTCTCCATCCAATATCCTTCTTACTCTGTCTATTCAAATCTGACTCTTATTAGGCCAAGCCCAACTGCCACTTTCTCCTTGAATTGTATCATGATCAATCCAGCTCACAAGTTATCTAATCTTCGCCTTAACTTCTAAAGTCTGTTATTTGGCATGGTGAAAAAGTGCTGAATTTGGAATACAATGAAGTGCGCTTAAAATCATGAGACTTGAATTTGGATGTGGCGCAGTGGATAGAACACTGGCCCTGGAGTCAAGAAGACCCAAGTTCAAATACAGCCTCAGACATTTACAAACTGTGCCACCCTGGGAAAGTCACTTAACCTCTGTTGTCTCAGTTTCCTCAATTGCAAAGTGGGATAATAATAGCACCAGAGTTGTGAGGATGAACTGAGTTATAGTTATAGAGCACTGAGTACCGTGCCATATAGTAAGCACTATATAAATGTTAGCTATTATTAATTATCATCACTACTCCTCGTGTGTGGCCTTAGGCAATTAGTTAAGATCCCTGGGCTGCTGTTTCCTCATCTGTAAAATGATCAGTAGATGGCCTCTGAGACTTTTTCCAATTCCTGTGGACCTATTCTATGTACTGTTAGTCAGTTTTTCACCCATGAATTTCCTGTCTCCCCTGGTAGGGCACAAGTTCTTGGAAAAAAAGGATTGTATACATTATATCAAAAGGTATAGGACTTTGCGCATAGTAGGTACTCAACACCTATTTAATTGATTGATTATAGCTGAGTCATCAAACCTGGACACCCCACAGCCCATCCTGTCTACTGTTTCCTTTCAACTGGGCAGAGCTGACCAGAGTGTTTTTATTATTTCAGTTTTGTTAAGTCTGTGGAGCAATAAATTTATTTTAAGGCAATGATCTTGCTCTTTTCCTCTTGTTCCCATAAATTACAGCACAACAACCCCTGCACAAATAGTTTGGTTTGATATCACCCATTAATCTTTGCTATAATTTGTAAGCGGACTTCAGTGGAATGAACTTGGTTTTAATTAAATCTTGAAGTTTCCCAGTATTTCATAACTCTTCCTTACATTGCACTATAAAAGGAGGAGTTCATATAATTTCATGGGGAGCAATTCCCTTTACTACATATATGCAAAATATACCTCTTCTCTTAGAATTCTTGTCCTAGTCCATTTTATTTCCCTCATAGTGAAACTTTTTTCTGCACTATAAAAAGAACTGAAAGAGACTTTAAAACTTCAGGTATGGGGATAGAAATAAGAAATTCTTTATTAGACAGAGCAGTCTAGTCGAAGGTGCCCTGTAGTAGGAATTGAGAAGCTGGGGTTCTAGTCTCAGGTCTGCTGCAGAATTACTTTGTGCTCTACTTATTACAGTAGAAAGAATATTGCATTGGGAATCAGAGGATGTGGGTTCAAATACCCAGTTTTCCACTACTTCTATGGTTTTGGGTAATGCATGTAACCAGTCTCATTGTTGGCAAAATGAGGATTTGTTCTAATGTCCTTTCTATCTCTAAGCATCCATGAATTTTATCAATGACATAGATAAATTTTGATACAGGTATACCTCCCTTCATGTCAGACTTTCTTAAGCTTTTTTTGTGACAAGGACACCTTCAGCAGTCTGATGAAGCCCTGGATTTCTTCTTAAAATAATGCTTTTAAGTGTGAAAATTAAAATATATAAAATTACAAAGAAAATCAATTCTATTGAAATATAGTTATGAAAACAGATACTAAAATTCACAGACCCTAGGTTCAGAATCTCTACTCCAGGTAATAAATACTCCTGAAAAGTTGCTCAGAAATGAAATTTTTCAACTATATTGGTTTTAAGAGTATTGAGAAAGAACTCTGGATTTAAAGGAATCTTGCTTAAAGTACTGATATAATAGATGAAGTACTTTTGTGATATCAATGATCTCTTCCTACTTCTGTCTCCTGAAATCACGTTGATAATGCAAATCTTTCATTTATGAAAGGTTACATGTTAGTGCATAAACTTAAGTTGTGGTTATCAGGTTCAGGCAGGGGAATTCTTGGTTTTGGTGTGGAATGCCATATCTTTGGTCATTACCTTCACACAGGGAGCTAGGGCTCTAGACAGATTTTATGGGTTCTAGACAGATTTAAAAATTGCACCCTATCTTACTGTTCCTAAGAGATTTTGAGCCTTCATTAATACATCTGCAACTTATCACAGAATAAATCTCCAAGTATCATGGAGACCAGAATTTTCTGGCACTAAATATATTTATGCATATGAATAAACTGAACCTTTTGTTATTTCCCATGAACTACATTTCATCTCATACCTCCATGACTGCAGAGGCTATCCCCCTTGCATTATCATCAACAAGTATTACTTTATTGTCATCACTTAGTATTATTATGGCTATTAGTACCAGGCAATATGGTAAATGCTTAGCACAGTGACTAGCATACAGTAAGTACTTAATAAATGTTTCTTGAGTAAATGAATAAATGCTAGGCATACAAAGAAAGGTAAAAATGTAGTTTCTGCTCCCAAGGATCACTCTAATGGAGGAGATAACTTGTAGACAGTTATGTACATCTAAGATACATACAAGGCAGGTAGGTGGCTCAGTGGATAGAGTGCTAGGCCTGGAGTCAGGAAGACCTGAGTTCAATTCTGGCCTTAGATACTTACTAGCTGTGTGACCCTGGGCACTTTACTTAAATTCTCTTTGCCTTTGTCCACTGGAGAAAGAAATGACAAACTACTCAGTATCATTGCCAAGAAAACCCCATGGACAGCATTAGTATGCTATGGTCCATAGAGTCATGAAGAGTTGGACATGAATGAACAGCAATAATAAAATACATATAGTATAAATGGGAAGTAATCTCGGAGGGAAAGCTTTAGGAGCAAGGAGTAAAAGTCTCTTGAAGAAGTAGGATTTGAGCTGAGATTTGAGAGTTTGAGAAGTCAAAGAATCTTGGAGGTTGACATGAGGAAGGAAAGCATTCCAGGAAAGGAGAAACATGTTCTCAAGGAACCTAAAGTATTATTGAAGAGAGTAGATCCACACAGATTTACCCAGCAATGAGCAATTAGGTTCTAAACTGTACACTGTTCTAGAAGGATATGAGTGGTCAAGGTTGTAAGGGAGGTCCTCACAACATTCTGGAAATGACTAGAATTTCTAACTGAAAACATTTCAGGTGGTTATAAAGTGTAGGAGTAGGGATTGAAGTTTTTCAGTCAGCTCACAAAGAGCCTTAGCTTTATTACCAGTGTAAATTATTATACAGAGCAGGGCTTCCTTTTCATTTTCCAACAGAATTAGATGTTTTCATTTCAGCTTGATTATCTACAGCTTCTTCAGGATTTTTTCAATTAACAGCCCTTGGAGCTGTGCTTTTAACCAAATTATACTTAATCATACTATCCATAGCCAGGAGGGAGAATTTGGGGGCTTGGATGCCATCTAAAGTTTTCAGGTAATTAAAAATCCAATATTCTTCCACTCAGGAAAAAAAAATACATAACCAATAAGGCCACAAAGTCATGATGGCCTAAAAGTAAACATGATTTAAAAGTCTTCTTTCATAAAGAATTAATATTTAATCCTTACTCTTCCTTCCTGATGCGTCAGTGGGGAGACTTTTTTTCTCCATCTTGGGTGGAATGTCAAAATTTACATTTAAATGGGGATGTTTTACTGAGTCTCATACACAGCCTGTAGCTATTCAGGGCCCTAATGAGAGTGTTAATTTATATAGTTTTAGATGTGCAGCCTTGATTAGATCTCAGAGAAGGCACAGCCTTGAAATAAGTTTTCAGAGGCAAGTTTTCAAAGCTTTTTAATGGGAATACTTTGAAAGGAAAGCAACTTTTCCTTGGAGACTCCCATCATGTTTTGAGTGACACTTTCTCAGGAATTTGCCAATTATGTGCTTCTTTCTTCTTTGCCTCCTCTGAACGCTGGATAATACTCATTTTCCCTCTTTTCTGCAAAACCAGGGACAACAAAACTGGAAAGAAAAAAAGAGAGTTTTGTAACAACTTTTTTCAATAGAAAAAAAATCATCAGCATCATAGATAGCTCTTTTATATCCACACCTGCAGATCTAAGGACCTCTTTTTTTTTTTATTTGGAAGAAGGAATGCTATGTTGAAACTGAACATTTCTGTAGAGGAGACAGCGGCTGCCACACCATATTGTTCACTTAAGACTGTTTTGGAGGACCAGGTTATCAGCCTCCTAAGCCTCGTAAAATCCAAATGCTGCTTTTCTAAAGGGAATATCCACTTTAAGCTAAGGGGGTAAACACTGGTTCATGGTTAAGAGACTTTGGATTAGGAGATAAAGCAGATCAAAAAGGAGGTTATTTTTTCTGTCTTTTATTCCTTAAACATATTGTCTAGTTTTTTTTTTCTTGTGTTAGGGCAGCAATATCTGACTTACGGACCAAATGAAATTGCCTTAGAATTTTCATTTGTTCAGCTTACTTCAGTTGCTTGGAGAGAGGGCTTTGTGTTGCAGGCATGAGTAGGAGTTTTCACCTTGCTACTTTGGAAAAGGTTAGAGGTGTTGGGAATGGACAAGATGTGTTGTTGTGTCCATAGAGATTCAGAGACAATGTCTATTCTTCTTTATTGAATCATGTCCTAGACACCAGAGTCAAAAGAAAGGTGGATGGAGAAAGTATTATGACCTCAGAGCAATTCTAGTAGGAGAGTGTTAGGAACTCCAACGTGAGGGGAATAAAGAACAGATAAAGGTTGACATGCTAAGCAACTTGTACCCTCTGCTTCCAACTCAGTCAAATCTTTTTTAACCTTCTTCACAGTGTTATCAGGAAAACAATGAAATAATATACACGAAAGTGCTTTAAACACTACAAAGTTACTATGTGAGAGATGGTATGGCATTTGGGATAGAGTGCAGGCCTTTGGAGTCAGGAAGACTTGGTTTCAAGTACCACCTCAGATACTGCCTGTGAGACCCTGGGCAAGTCACTTAACCTGTGGGTCATAGTTTCTCATCTTTAAAATGGGGATAATGATAGCACTTACCTTATGGGTTGTTATGAGAATCAAATGTGATAATGTATGCAAAATTTTGGACAAATCTTAAAAAGGTGCAATGTAAATGTGAGCTATTATTAAGTAAATAGAGACTACTTTGTGGTTCTATGGAAAGAAAGCTGGGGAGGAGACAAAGACAGGTTCTAGTACTAGGTTCTTCTATTGACTTTAGTGCCCAAGTTATAATTCAATATAGAAGGGGCAGCACAGAGAGAAGAGTGAGATTATCACTGATAATCATTGTCACTGACTTCCTATGGACACAACCTGCCCAGCTTATGCCCCAGTGTATGGTATTTAAAGCCCCTTACCACTTGACTCCAAACCTTCTTCCCAGACTTGGACATTACTTTCCTTAACTCATCTTATGCTCCAAACTTCTTGTTATTCCTCTTGCACAACATTATAATTCTCCTCTCTGAACCTCTGTACCATCTGCCCTCTGTGCCTGGAATGCACTTCCTTCTAGCCTCAGCTTCTTAGAATTCGTTGTTTATCATTTATAGTCTGGTGATACGTTGGGTAGAACTCTGGATCTCAGTTAACATCCTGCCTTACACATTTACTACCTGTGTGACCCTAGGCAAGTCACTTAACCTCTGTCTTCTTGAGTTTTCTCAACTATAAAATGGGGATAATGATAGCACCCATTTCCCTTGGTTGTTTACATTCACTCGGAGCCATCAAAACCCAAACAATGACCAAACAGAGGCTTGGGGTGGGACTTATTATTGGCCAATCAGTGAGAACCACAGTTATTTGGGTTTAAGGCATACTCAAGTAGCTCCATTTGAATCCCAATGAGCCTTACCAAACCTGTCTTTTCCAGAGCTCTATTTCAAGAAATCCACTTTCCTTTGGGTAGAGTACCCACAAGTAAGTCATTGTTTGTGTTTTGACAGCTCAGAGTGTAAATAACAATTGTTTCTGTTCTATCCAGAAATCCTGAGGCTCTTCTCCTGCAGATTAAATTTTTGAATAGATAAAAGAGGTCTTCTTTTGCCTCACTTCTTATCTAGCCTTAATCACTGAATGGGCATTGCCTCAAACAAACTGAGACCTGAGAAAGACCTTAGCTTAAAAAGACCAGTTTCCCCCTGCATCCAAGGCCATCTCCAGTCATCCAGATCCATGTCTTGCCACTGGACCCTGATGGCTTTGGAGGAGAGAATGAGGCTGGTGACACTTGCAAGTCAAAACATCACCTTCCTGTTGTCATTGGTCCTTTTGGAGAATGAAGGACCCCCCCAGCTGGGGACCTAAGTAGCCAGTTCCAGTTGGGCACTACTGCTCTTTTCTTCCTTCCTTCCTTCCTTCCTTCCTTCCTTCCTTCCTTCCTTCCTTCCTTCCTTCCTTCCTTCCTTCCTTCCTTCCTTCCTTCCTTCCTGCCTTCCTGCCTTCCTTCCTGCCTTCCTTCCTTCCTTCCTTCCTGCCTTCCTTCCTCCTTTTCTCCCTCCTTCTGTCTACATGGGGGATCATGCACTTATAAGTATTTATTAAACACTATATAAATGCTAGCTAATTGGTAAGCATTTACTAAACCTTTATTATATGTCAGTTACTGTTATTATTATTAATGGCTATTATTGTTATTGTTTCCTTCAAAATTCAGATCAAGCATCACCTTCTACATGAAATATTTTCTGATGAGCTTTTGTACGTAGTTATCTGCATGTTATCTTCCCTGGTAGAACAAAAGTCCCTTGAGGATAGGACTGTCTTATATTTGTGTTTATATCCCTATTGAGTCTGGCCCACTAAATGCTTGTTGATTAAATGATTTATTGGAAATCCTGGTGTATCTTTTGATCAGCAAGGAGCTGATGGGAAACACAGTTTTCCTCAAATGGAAGGAGGGATTGAAAGATGATAGTAGGTGAAAGCTATGGTGGAATGGAAAAGCCCAGAATCTTTGGAGCTCCGCAGATACTATCAGATTGGAGAGTGCTGATGTGGGCCACTGCCAGCAGCCAGTGGATTGCAAATGAAAGGTGCTGCTTCCCTGAACTGAATATAATCATGCACATTTGGAGCCTTCTCAGGCTTTTATTGTAGTTCAGTTGTGTCTGACCCTTTGTGACCTTATGGATTATGCTATTCATGGGATTTTCTAAGCAAAGATACTGGAGTGGTTTGTCATTTCCTTCTCCAGTGGATTAAGGCAAACAGAGGTTAAGTGACTTTCCCAGGGTCACACAGCTAGTAAGTGTCTGAGGCTGGATTTGAATTTAGGTGTTACTGACTTTGGGCCCTGTGCTCTATCCACTGAGCCAGCTAGTTGCCTCTTTTTTAGGCTACTGACCCATTTAAAGAGTAATCTGACAGTATGGAATTTTGTTCTTTTGCTAATACTGGGACCTGGTGAATTTTTCTCTTCTTCCACTTCCTACCCCTTCCTAGTACCATTCAATCTGGTGAATTGGCATCACTTAACCGTAAATCTCTTTTGCTTACTATCTATACTTTTATGATGGATTTTGTCTCCAGATAAAGATAAGCTAATTTTTATTGCATTCTGAGTGTGTTTGCTTGAAATCAGTGAACAACACTGTTGGAAAACACATAGGAGAATCTTTGTATAAATAGTCCTAGACTTACTTCTGAGCCTATATTGAAGCGTTTCTCTCTCTCTCTCTCTCTCTCTCTCTCTCTCTCTCTCTCTCTCTCTCTCTGTCTCTCTCTGTCTCTGTCTCTCCCTATCTCTCTCTCTCTGTCTCTCTCTGTCTCTGTCTCTCCCTATCTCTCTCTGTCTGTCTGTCTCTGTCTCTATCTCATCAGTATTGAAATTGAGCTATACTTCCAGCCTGGGTGAGATGGGGATACCCGGTCTCCAGAATGAAAAAAAGGGTCTTTATTTTCCAGATGTTATGTTAGGCACCAGGCTACAGAATCAGAGATTCTGTCCTTGCCCCAAAGAAGCTTGCCTAGGCAAAGATATATATGTAGCATTGACAGGACAGCTACCCTTAGATCCTAGAGTGCCTGACCCTGGGGTAAACTGAAGCTCTGATCAAACCCAGGGACCAGCTCTCTCTCTCTAGGAGTATAGATGTATCTCAGTGGCCCTCTATCACTACTTACATTCTTTTATACTTGGAAATACACAATGTACTTTGCTGCTTTATAAATCTAATGAATGGAAGCCCCCTGACACTTATGAATATACAATCATAACTAAGATTAAAATGTGTGACAGACACAACTTATGTCTGTACCTTATGAATTTAGCAGTCATCTTATCAATTTTTGTCAATATATCCTCTGGGTATAGATAGGGAGTTATGTTTTGACTAGCCTGCCTTCAGCTGGGTTGGGTGTGGTAGGAATAAAGGTAAAATCCAGATTAGAACTTAAAGGAAAATTTGATAAGGGAGAAAACTCTTTGGGGGGGGGTCTGAGAAGGTTTCCTGAAGGAAGTAGCACCTGAGCTGAGCCTTGAAAAAAGATAAGGATAAGAACCCCCAAAATGAAGGTTATGGTACTTGCCTTTCCCACTTTATGGCATTAGTCAGTCCATAAGCATTTATAAAGCACTTACTATGTGCCAAGCACTGTGCTTGATTCTCTGTGCTAGACAGAGGGGAAGGAGGGAGGGAGGAAGGAAGGAAACTGTCCAGCTGGGTCCCCAGTGGAGCAGCTACTACTACTCGCAGGTTGTTGTTTGTCCTTCATTTTCAAAGAGGACCAATGACATCAGGAAGGTAATGTCTTGACTTGCAAGTGAACTGAATTTAAGTGAGGCAGGGCTGTGCAGAGTCACCAGCCCCACTCTCTCCTCCACAGCATCTGAATCCAATGGCAAGAAACAAGAAAAAACAAAAACAAAAACAAAAACATGGTTTCTGCCTTCATAGAGCTCATGCTGTTAGGATCAGCGAGATGGTAATGGTTATGAAGGCCCTTTGCAAATTATAAAGTTCCATAAAAATGTAAAATATTATTTTCACTGTTACCCTCATCCATAAAGTTGACTTCCTTTTCTGGGCCTTCACTCATTTTTCCTGCCAAAAATGTCCTCTTTGCTCCTATCACAATCCTATGCTTTCTTCAAGAATGACTTAGCCAAGGTCACACAGGCAGCAAGTAGCAGAGTCAAGATTTTAACCCACTACACATTCAGGGATTTTTGCATTATACCATATTTGTTGAATAGAGTGAATGAGTGAAGCAACCTAGCAATCAGTTGGGCAATGAAAACAAGCAAACAAATAAACAACAACAAAAACCTCAAACCAAAATCAAGTTTTGTACCTTTTGTATGATATATAAGAAGGCTAAGATACCATTCTGTCCTCAGAGAGCTTATAGTCTAAAATAACAATGATGATGAAAACTGACATTTAGACAGTGCTTTAAAGTTTTCAAAGTAATCTACGTATGTTGTGTATTTAATCCTGATAACAATGCTATGAGGTAGCTACAGTTAATATTGGCCTATTTTATGGACGAAAAAAAACCCCTGAGGCTTAAATATGTCAAGCCTATGGTCACATAGCTTTTAAATGGTAGAGGCGGGATTAAAATCCAGGTCATTATTGACTCCAAGTAGAATGAATTTCTTACTATATGTGGAAGAGTAAGTGAATTACTAACTACTTAGACCACATGTAAAATGGGGATAATAATAGCGCCTGCATCATAAGGTTTTTGTGAGAATCACATAAAAAACCACAGGAGTTCAGTGAGTTGAATGAATGAAGCTGGTCTGTCACTCACTGAATTGTGTGTTAAGGATTTCCAGCCTCCTACGCAGCCAAAGGGGTAATATTATTTAGCTCCATTTTCTCATGGAATGCAATACGTAAGTGGAGTAGAGAGCCAAAACAAAATGATTTGAAGGACAAAAAAAGGAGGATTCCCTTTTAAAATGTCTTCCTTACTGCTATCTTATCATAATGGGGATTCTTATTATTAGAAATTAAATAATTTCATTTAGTTAAGGCAGTATATCCTTAGAGAATACAAATACCTCTGGGAGGGTAACACTTTTAGCTGTAGGTAAGTGATATGATTTAGGGTTGGAAGGAACCTTAAAGATTATCTAATCTAACCACTAAGTTCATAGTGAACATAGTTTATGTTGTGACTAACCCAAGTTCCCCCCAAACTGAATCTAGCTCCTCTTACTCCAACTCTACTGCTCTTTTCCTTATACCTTACCTATGGGTTCTTGCCACTCATTAATACTGCAGTGTAAGTTCATTTATCAATTTGTTTCTAAGATGACAGCTTCTCTGAAAGCTGATCGCTGTAAGATTGAGGCACGTAACAGAGGAAAGATCTGTGTGTGTGTGTGTGTCTAGTGGACAGACAAATCTAGGGCTGTGCAGAACATGACTATGTGCTTGAGCTAGGGGGAAATATGAGCTCAGGTAAATGTTATATGAGAGAATCACTTAGGGGGAGGTAGAGGTCTACTGAAAGGAAAGGCTGGGACACTGAAGACAAACTTTGAAAAGTATATTCTCTGGAGGTTCTTGGGGTCCTGAACATATATGGCCAATGGCTATGGGTATGTATGTAGCTTGACCTGGAACTGCCTGAGACATTATTAGCTCAAGCTTTGAATTGCATTGTGAATTATGTTGATGACACCCAATTTCCTACACATACATATAGGTAACCAGGACGTCAAGGTACACAGCCAAGGGATTCATGTACAGAATCAAACAAAATCAAGTCTTTTTTGTGGTAAATTATTGAATTATAACAGGGATATAGTCTTAAGTCAAAAGATTGGAACTAATGGTATAATTTCAGTCAGTATTGATCTGAGTACAGGATGTATTTGAAGAAAAAATGCTGAATTTGGCATCAGAAGACCTGGGTATGAATTCTAGGGTATCTATGAACTTGTGACCTTAGGCTACCTCTTGACTTCTCTTGGCTTCACTTTCCACATCTGTAAAATGAGGGCCTAGCCGAGATGATCTCTAATGGCCCTTACAGCTCTAGGTCCTATGAACTGGAGGAAAGGATAATTCATGAATGCTGGGAAAAGGCAAAGGTGAGTCTGTCTCTTAAAAAAAAGAGAAAAGAAAAAGGATGACCCCAGAAATTACAGTCAGCTTAACATCAATACCTGGGAAGACACTAGAACAAATTATCAAACAATCAATTTGCAATCACCTAGAAGAACATAAGATACTAGGTAGCAATCGATAACAGCTTTGTAAATAGTAAATCATGTCAGACCAATTGGTTTTCCTTCTCTGATGTAATGATCTGCCACATAGACAAGGGGGATGCAATAGACTCCAGTGGTGATTTATCCCAATTTTACTGCAAGCACTAGATGTGATTATTCCTGATTCTGTCATAGACAACATTCTCATTGATAAGCAGAGAAAAATACAAT
Organism: Phascolarctos cinereus; assembly: GCF_003287225.1. Classification (NCBI taxonomy): domain Eukaryota; kingdom Metazoa; phylum Chordata; class Mammalia; order Diprotodontia; family Phascolarctidae; genus Phascolarctos; species Phascolarctos cinereus. The sequence continues at coordinate 132,388,404 of NW_027556098.1, forward strand.
CTTGGTCATACTGTCATTAGACAGGGAGCCATTGCTCTGAAGGTGGCCTTCAGAGGGTAGTTCTCAATGACTCAGTGTCAGATTGGGTGAGAGGGGGCAATAGATGCAACATCTCATCAGAATGGATGCTATGGCTTGTTTTATTCAATATCTATTTTGGCTATGGGGATGAAGGCACCAAGAATATACTTATGTAGAGACCATACTAAATTACTTGGAGTTGCTAATCCTATGGAAAAATAGGAATTAAATTTAAAAAGACTTTGCTCAATTGCTAAAATGACCATACACAAAGAAGGTGAACTCAGAAAGAAATAATGGGTACAAGGTTCTATGCTTTGATTTTACACTATCCAACAGTATGAAAAGAAGCCAGAGTGAGACAAGGCTGGGATTTGTTATTGATAGCAAGTGGGACAAAGGTCAACAACCTGTTTAGTCATCTTCAGCCAGTTCTCATTTGCTGGAACTGGAAGGAGTGGAGAGAGGTTAAAGATGCTTATCTTAACCATGGCTTTATTCAGCTCTTTTTCCATTTAAGGGGGTAGAGCCTGGAGAATGTACTTGCTCTAGTCAGAGGGTTATGATAGAGACTAAGAACTAAAATAGGTTTTTGACCACTAGTATGTAGGATGTGACTCAAATAAAAAAAACACACTTAGAGGTTTTTTCAAGGAACAGAAAGGTTATTTTTATTTTCTATTCTTGAGAATAGGGTGTCCCTCTACCAGTATGTTCTGATGAGGGGAGACAGAGTACAGAAGCAGAAGCCAGATTAAATAACCCTAATGGGTCAATTCCCCCTTTCCACCAACTGGCCAATGTTTGGCTCACAAAACCCTAGAAACAGAAAACAAAACAAAGAAACTATATACATATCTATATTTAGCCCCTTAGTTTGCTGAAGTAATATCAAAGAAGCAATTTAAAATGTGCAGTCAAGTTAGACACTGTTACCACCATAACCAGAATATATCAACAGGTGTAACAACCAAAAAAGGGGGGGATTTCAAGGGTTTCAGGCTTGGCAAACATTAACTGCTGAGATAACAATGGCATAGAAGTGGGGGGGGTACTTGGGGCTGGATTCCTGTAGATCAGGTGATTTCTAGTAAATCAAAACTTAGGCCTGTCGGGCTGCCATGCCTGCCTTGAATCTCAATACAATTTCTATTTATACTTCTAAAAAGTCTTCACAGGACCCGCCATCCCACTCGACAAGAACCATTAACCCCCCTGAGGAAGCTTCACTTCTGAGAGATCACCTCTCACACTAGCGTGATGAGAATTGAAATGAGAGGAGATGGGTGTTCAGAGTAGCTATCATAGCCTAGGCATGTGCTACCTTCTGAACTGACTGGCAAAAATAAATACATCTATAAACCAACCAACCAACCTGTGAGCTTGTGAACTATAGTTTAGAGAAGATTCTGATCCAAAAGGTGTCTAAAGGGAGAGGATTCTGGGAAGATGGTGGAGTAGGACGGAAAATTATGAGCTCTCAAGATTTCCCCCCAACAAAAGAAATGAAATAGCACCTCAGGGTGAATATTGAGCAATAAAAACAAATGAGAACAGGAGTCCTCCTGGGACAATCAGAGAAGATCTGAAGAAAAGACCCAGGATGAGGTTTGGTCCCTGTGAAGATTAAACACCTCTAGGCTAGGTCCCAGGTCCACTTAAACAACAAGCAGGAAGCCCTGGGGTTAGCTGGTTTGGGAGGCTGCCTCAGCTGCACTTGCAGGACTCACTTGGGATAACGAGGTGTGTTGGGTGTCTGAGCCAGAGAAATTCAAGGGAACCTCTGCTAACAAGGAACACAAGACCCAGCTGTGCTGTGGAGACAGCCAGGGGTAAGAAGGAGCCAGCACAAGTCGATGAATGCAGAATCAGAGAGGCAGGGACACCGCTGGCTGGGGGTCTCGATTTGAGTTCAAGGTCAGAGAGGAGAACTAAAGAAGGATGTCAGGCCTTGGGTACCATCCCCCTACCTCAGGATTAGAGGTGATGATAAGAACCAAGCAACTACAAATAAAAAAAATGCACAGGCAAAGGAGAAAGAATCTAAACATAGAGAGTTACTGTGGGAATAGAGAAGACAAACCAGGGTTTGTCTTCAGAGGAGAATATTGAAGCAAAGAAACCCTCTTCTACCCCAAAGAGTAACATGAAATGATCACCTGCCCTCAAAAAATTCATAGAAGAACTTAAAAAAGACTTTAAAAATCAAATGGGAGAGATTGAGGAAAAAACTGAAAAGAAAGGTAAGAATAATCCAAGGAAAACAAGAAGGTTATGAAAAGAAAGTCAACCAACTAGAAAAGGACATCCGGAATCTTAAGGAAGAGAATGACTCCTCAAAAATCAGAATTGGGCAAGGGAAAGCCAGTGAAGTTATAAGAGGTCAGGAAATAATGAAACAAAATATAAAGAATGAAAAAATAGAAGAGAATGTGAAACATCTCATAAGAAAAACAGCTGATTTGTAGAACAGATCAAGAAAGCATAAGAATATTCAGACTGTCTGAAAGCTACAATAAAAAAAAGAATTTGAGACAATAACACAAGAAATAATTAAAGAAAATTGTCCTGAAGCATTAGAACAAGAGGGGAAAGTAGAAGTAGAAAAAAAATCCACCCATTACCACTTGAAAGAGATCTTATGAGGAAAACTCACAGGATACTATAGTTGAGTTCTAAAACCCCCAATTGAAAGACAAAATATTATGAATAACAATAAAAAAACCAATTTAAATATGGCAGTGCCACAATTAGAATCACACAGGATGTAGCAGCAGTGACACTAAAAGACCATAGGTCTTGGAACACTATATATCGAAGAGCAAAAGAACTGAGATTCTAGCCAAAAATATCATACCCAGCAAAGCTAAGCATAATTCTGAGTGAAAAAAAATGAGCATTTAATGGTCAGACTTTCAGGACTTTGTTTAAAAATATCTGAACTTAATAGAAGATTTGGCAGAGCGGTAAAAGAAATATAAAACACTTATCAAAGACTAATTACAAGAGACTCAGTAAAGGCACACTGTTTATTTTTTATGTATGTAAAATGTAAACTATGTCTAAGATTGTTATTAGTAATTGGGTAGTCATAAGAAAGATTGGGGTAGAACTGAGTATTATATGACTTTAAAAAGGAAACCCATTTAGGAACAGCTAAAATGAGTAATTTACTTTATACAAATGAGATGTGAGAGGAAGAACTGACACAGAGGAATCAGATAGGGAGGGAGGGCTGTTAGTTCTGCAAATCTACTTTCATTGGAAATGGGTTCAAGAGGGAAAATACATATATACTAGAGGAATATAAAAGTCTTCCAAATTCAGAAAGAAATAAAATGCTAAGGGGATAGGGAGGGATGAGAGGATAAGGGAGGGGTCTCTAGAAGTGAGGGTGAGAGAATAGGTTAAAAGGCAGGCTATGGAAGGGTGCTTAGATTAATGGGAATGGGAGGACAAAGGAAGGCTCTTTAGAGGGGAGAGTGAGGCAATAGGTCAAAGGGGGGGTATAAAATGTGTTTAGATTTATGGGAATGGGAACCTAAGTGAAGGATCTTTAGAGGGAAGGTAGTTAAGTTGTAGGAAGTCAAGGTAGAGGGTAGAAGTAAAGTAGAGGAGTTAGGAAGTACAGGAAATAAGAGATATGCACAAACATAAAGACAAAGATCAGAAGTAGAATTTGTTAGGGAAAGTATATGTCTATATATGTCTATATGTCTCTGTCTATATATGTATGTATGTGTATATATGTATATGTGTATCTAGATATCTCTATATAAATGTATCTGCACTTAATTGTAGCATTTGGGGGAGAGGGGAAAAGAACAAAATAAAAAGTGCACAGCAAACAACAAAAGAAAACCAACAAGGAGGCAAAGAAAAGATGGAGAGCTGTTAATACAGCACATATTTATTATACAGGATTTCTTGAAATGGAAATTTATTGCTATACATTTTGAATCCTCTCTTACATTCTGCTGTGCACATGACATGCTTTTTATTTCTTTTCTTATTTTGTATTTAAGTTTCACTATTTAAGTTTATAATACATTTCTTTTTCATTTCTTATGGAGTGTTTAAGTTTCAGTAACAAAAAAGTTGTCTAGAACCTGGGGTAGCTCTCTGAGGGCTCATGGGGCTCCTTACTACACACATAGGCTGAAATACAGAAATACAAGTGGAGAAGAAGACTCTAAGGTCATAGTTGGTCTTTAAGGTAAATATGAATCAGCAGCATAGGACCTTTGTGGGGAGCAAAAAAACCAAACATGATACTGAGATTTAGTTGAAGTGTGACATGGAAAAGATAAGAAGTAATACATTCTCAATAGTTTTTATTATTCAGAGCTTTTTTGGAAGCACTTCTGTATTAAATAGAAAGAAAGATAGATAGATGGATAGACAGAGAGAGAGAGAGAGAGAGAGAGAGAGAGAGAGAGAGAGAGAGAGAGGGCGAGCACAACAAAGGTGACAGAAGGAATGAAAATATCCTATGAGAATCTTTGAGATCCTGTCAATGATATATGAATATATGAATTGGGGGCATTTATTCTAGAGAGAGGATAAGGGATGATTTGCCTATTATTTTCAAATACATGAAGATTTTGAATGAAGAGGAGTTGGTCAGATATGTACCATATTTATACAAGACTTCACAGGAAGAAATGGATATCAGTCAACAAGTCTTTTGTGTAACCTTTCCATCTCCCTTACCTTCACCCCCCACCCTTGTTTCTAGATCTTAGCACCATGTCACATCCCATATAATGAGACAAAAAAAAAATGAAGATACAGTGTTTGGCCTTGAAGGCCAATTGAGAGGAAGAGAGAATACCAATATGAAAAAAAATTGAAGAATACTAAATCATTCAATATGGATTTTACGTATTATAGAATTTCAAAAGAGGGAGATATTAGTCTGGGCTTGAGCATTCATGAAGGAAATAGGACTAGCACATAGGTTACATATTTAGGAGTTGTGGCAGAAATGTTTGGATAGTTAGGATGGGTCCAGATTGCCCAAGGACTTGAATGTCAAGCCAAAGAGTTTTGAAAATCTGTCTGTCTGTCTGTCTATTTATCTATCTATCTATCTATCTATCTATCTATCTATCTATCTATCTATCTATCTATTTGTGCATTCATTCAGTCATTTAATTTTTTTTTAAATTTAGGTCTAGCCATGTTATTTCACTGTGTAGGAGACTTCAAGTAAAAAAAAAAAACCCTCTCTCTTCCAATGCAGATCTCTGTTTTATAATGTAGAGGAATAGAGTTGTTTGGGGACACTGAGAGGTTCATAGACTCACTTTACAGATATGGAAAGTGATATATAGAGAGATAACTTACTCTAGGTCAAAGGATCATTAAATATCTTAAGTAGTATCTGAACCTAAATCTTAGCTACTCCAAGTCTAACACCCTTTCTATCACTTCATACTGCCTCCAAAATAAGTAGAAGTGGAAAAAGACCTTAGAGGCTTCCAACTCCAACTTCTTCATTTTATAGCTGAGGCACAGAAGGTAAAGTATCTTGCCTAGGGTCACACTATTAGTAGGTATCTGTGGTAAGATTTATACCCAGGTGTTCCTGATTCTAAGTCCAGTGTCTATGAATAATATTATGTATGTTAAGTGACTTGTCCAGGTCATTCATCTGGTATGTATCAGAGGTCTGATGTGCACTGAAGTCTTTTTGACTCTAAGGCTAGCACTTTGCTCCCCAGAGCATTGGTTCTCATTTAATGGTTCTTCATTCTAAAGATTCTTTAATCATGCTTTAAGCAGTAAATAATTGCCCAGTTACATTACAAATATATTATCCTATGTGAAAAGCATGTGTATGTTTGAAGAATCGCAGGTTTGTTTCTGCAGCAATTCTGAATCATTAAGGTCATGCGCACAATTTTGTTGTTTGTGTAGCAACTATGTCAAAATCTGACCTTCTGACTAAGAGCAGTGTGTTGTTGCAGCTTCTCAACCTGTCATCACCTTGTTTTCAAAATGCTAAATGTGTTCAGCATTTGAGCTTAAACTGATTCCCCCGGAATGGTCAGATGCATACTGGAGAGGTTCTTTTATTCCCTTCCATTATTCTGCAATCATACCTCATCATCTAGATAATCATGTGATTGTGTTCCAAAATTTGCAGTCTTATAACATGAGGTTGATTGAAAACTATGATCTTTGAGAATGCACATTACAAGCCAACTTGAAACCTTACAGACCATTTACAAGCATTTTGCAGAAACAAACCTTATATTCTCTCTCCTTGTGGTATTAAGGCTATTTTCTGGTTTAACCTTATCTTCTGTTTATGATACCATTCTTCTATCTGGTAGATTTTCAATGAACTGGCTGGCTATACTGCCTAGTTATTCAGCAGAATTTTTGTGCCAAGGGTCTTATGATGGTAAATTAGGTGATCTTTTGTCTCTATTTTTACCTAGCTCTTAGGCATTTGAGGCATTGTCTAGCCTTTGAGGCATTGCTTTAAACAACTGAGACCTGGGAAAGACCTTAATTTTAAAAGGCCAAGGTTACCATACTGCATCCTGGGCCATCACCAGCTGTCTTGACTTTTTTCTTGCTTGCTGGACTTTGAAGCCTGGAGGAGAAAGTGAGGCTGAGGATTTTACACAGCTCTGCCTCACTTAAATCCAATTCACGAAGTCAAGACATCACCCTCATGATACCATTGGCTCTCTTTGAGAATGAAGCATGAAGAACAACAAGAGTTTCTGTGAGAATGCAGCCAGTGTGCCATGGGTAGAAGAGAAGACAATCACGGCTGAAGAAATTCTTTCCTTACAAAGGTTAGTTTATGTATAAGTGTTGCTAAAAATGAAGCAACACATGCAGTTGTTTTTTAAGTACATTGAGTTTAATATAGGGATTTTCATTAGCCAGCAGAAAGGCAAGTATTTCACATCATAAACAGCTTCTCTATTCATTTTTGTGGATTGGTTAGGGAGCTAAACATTTAAAAAATGAATTTCAATTTTCAGCAGGAGAGCTTGTAAAATTCTTCCACCATTTTCTACTACATATTTGTGTGAGTAATCATTATGATTTTTTAAAAATAAAAATAAAGAAATAAAGTTGATATGAAATCAGATTTAAGACTGTGTTTGGTATTAATCCAAATATTGCAAACCTTTGTTCAGATGAAAAAGTCTAACATTAAAATTTAATTTATATGTGATCATTATGTTATGATAAACACTTTCCAATTTGTAATTTATTTCATAAAAATGTTATTTATATTTAATCACATTTATAAAGTAATTTAAAATGAAGCCTTGCTAACAATACTAAGGATATGAGGCCTTCCTATATTACTTCTTTTAATTCTTATAGAACATTCAACAAAATTTTTAAAAAATTATCTTATAATTAGTTTTATACTTTTACATTTAAAGTTTTCACAAACATACATAGAATAAAATATTATGTCATTATCTTATAATATAAATTTTAATTTCGAGAGTTTTTTGGGCAAAAGTTATCAAATTATTGCAAGCACTTAATGAGTAAATCTAAAAGAATATCTTGTAGTATATTAAATTTTCTGGAGGTTCAAAACACTTTTTTTTTTGTTTGTTGTTGAAAGGGATTTATGGAACAAAAGCCTTTGGGACCCAGTGCCCTACACCAGAAGTGTCACATGTAGCACACATCTTCCCTGTGTGTAGGGAACCAGATTAAAATATAATTGGGAAATGTTTAGCAAAATAAATGAACATATAATAAAACACAGATACTATTCCATTTTAAAACAAAATCAATACACAGCCTAGAGGGATCCTTATGTACAGATTATTGATCCCCATTTCTATTTATTTGGCCTTTGTCCTATACCATGCTGCCTCTAGATGAACTAGAGGTAATAAGGAAATACAGATCCATGAAAATATTTGAGCAGAGGTGTGCATTTTGGAAGATTATCCTGGCTTCTGGAGGCAGCTAGAACACAATGGAGATAGAGGGAGGGAAGCCACTAGGAGACTTTTGTAATACTTATATGTTGATGAGGGCTTGACAACTGAATTTAATGCTTTAACATTACACAGATCAATTATTTTTTTTTCTGTGTGGGTCTCCTTCCATCAACGTAAATTTCAATTTCTTTATCCATTAGTTCAGTGCTTCTTAGAAGCCCTGCATTAGTCAAGAGCTTTTGTGAATTCTAAGGGAAAAAAAAGTCATGAGCTAGTGCCAACTCTGTTGATGACCAGCTTCTCCAGACTTAGTTAGGTTGGTGTTCAGTTGGCAGGTGTAAAGTCTATTGCTGAGTTTATGTAGCAAGATTCTGAGGTATTTTTCCATCCCAACTCACACTAGAGTCCAGTCTCTCAGAACAAGACTAGCTATATCTCTCCCTTCAGGTTCTAGGGATATCCCTGAGTGGTGGGAATATCTTTCTCTAATGCCCCATTCTATTATGATTTTCCCCAATATCAGTCATCTATGATTAGTACGCTAATATTGTAAACCAATTAACATCAATTAACTTTTACAAAGGGATATTTACTATGAAAATATAGTAACATTAGAAATGGGAAAGCAACCTTCTACCCCATCCCCTCCCATCCTCACCTGGGGGTGTATTCTCTCCTATGCTCAAACCTAAAGTAATTTCTAGATAGCATTCACCCCCCATGTTCACTTCTGATTTTGGAATAGAGGATAGATGAATCATAGTAGCTCTCTCTTGGCTGCCTTTGGTCTACGTTGGGTTAAAAAGATTCCTTACTATATGGAATCTGGCATGTTCTAGGGTGGACTCCAGCTCTAGGATTCCTGGTGTTTGCTATTTTGACCTTTCCACTAGGTTATTTGCCTTCAGCTAAGGCAAAGCATGGGGTGCGTGGACACAGGACACTGAGACCTGTCAGAGGCCCTCTCCAAGCCAGTTCTGGCTCAGCCACCAATCAAAATCCATCCCTTTATTAGATGATTAGGATAATCTAATAAACTTTAGGATGTCTGCACATGCTTCAAAGTCCATATAGGGATTTCATAAACCATAGATGCTTCACATGCTCAGAAGGACTGGGCTTGACAAGTCTCTCTTATGTATTAATGGGTTTTCCTGTTTGATATAATCTCTTAGAGCCTGAGTTCCACTTGAGATAGGGCCTCTCACTTCAGCAATTGAAATCAGTACTCACTTGGTTTGAGCAATTTGAGAACAAGGAGGGAACTTGATTAGTTTCTCCTACACATTTCAGTTCCTTCATTTGATAGCAAATGTCTCTCCAAATGAATGCTTATGTGCTTACTCAAGTGTCTGCACAAGGAAGGGAAGAGGAAACTCATGCACAAGATTTACATATGCAACAAAGATTTATTGAAGGACGGTTTTACACTGTTTGGAGATAGAAGTAGTTTATTGCAGGCCTCCAATCTGCATCTAGACTAGGGCAATGATGTGGCAACTCTTCAAATTGTGGGGTGGTGTAGAAGCCAAAGATGGCTTTCCAGTTTTCCTTTTTGTATTGGAAAAATCCTATCTCTGATGGATATTATACACACACACACACACACACACACATATACATATATGTATGTGTGTGTATGTATATATATATATATATATTATATATATATATATATATATATATATATATATATATAAAGATTCTCATTCCTTTTTTGGAGTAGGGAGTTCTAGGATGGTGATAGGTAAGGAGCAAGGTGTTATTTTTTACTACTGCTTTCAGATCTATCCCTTGTGATCTCTGAGCACAGTAATTGGTTGAGGGGAATGAGAATAGAGAATAGAAATATTCCCTGAGTTGCCTTGTTATGCAACCTTGAATTCCTTAAAAGGGGGATTAGGGGAGTCCTATTTATTATATCCTGTGCTGTTGAAACTTTTGTGCCTGAAGGAATGAAGGAAAAGCACTTGTTAAGCACTAATTATGTACCAATATGTGCTAAGCACTGGGGATACAAGTACAACAACATGACAGTATCTATCTTCTTGGAGCTTATATTCTGAGTGAGGCAACATACATAGGGGAATGGTAAATATGGAACAAAGTTATGTCCTGGGAGTTCATGGTAAGTGGAATAGCAATGCATTCAACTGATGCACCCTTTCCAGAGGAAATGGTATTGTTCATTTGATTATAGAGCAAGGGGTGGAAGTTGTGGTGGGCTGGGCAAGTACATCTGTGGAAGGGCAAAAGGTGGTTAGATGAAGAAAATGGAACATTGTCTCAGAAAGTCCCTCTCCAAGTGGCACCGTCTCTGGAAGTTATTTAGGGAGGGTGGAAAGACAACCGGTGACAGGGCAGAAAATGGCAATTTGATGAGCACTTTATCTATGATGTTACCATTGGGAAAAGAAGGTGATACTTTGGCTGTTTTTAAGAATGAAAGCAAAAAAGTAAGGAACGATTAACACTTACAGTAGACATGTCAATTATCTGTCAAGTACCAGCAGAATGATACCTGATTTTAAGAATAATTAAAAATCTTTTCCCCACTTTGGGTTTCTACATGTGAAATGCTAACTCAGGTTCCATACGTGAGGGGCTATAAATTATTAATGCAAAAAGATCTTAATAGAGGGATAATGGTCTTACTTATTAACATAGTCATATACTAGGACAAGAATATGATCTTAGTAGCTTCCCTATTGCGACAGGGACTGGCACATGTACAGAGAACCTTTGATGGCCTACCCCTTTCTCCCCCCCTACCCCTTGTGAAGAGTCTAGGAGTTGTTGGTAATGAAAGTTCCTTGGAGAGATGTTGGAGTATGCATTTGTATTCTGTAACTGCTTCTGATTGGCTAACTATGTGGTAAAAAGGGGTAGCACTGAAAAAGGAATAGCAACCAGAGCCTTGACCATTTTTGCTCTTTTGATGCTCACTCCTTTATTTGATTGTGTGTCCTCACTGAGGTTGACACACGGCCTCTGTGTTTGTTATTTTCCACTTGAGGTCAAAAGGGCTGGAGACTCTGACAGCATGAGTTTTAAGAGTTAGGATAGCAAGTATCCTGAAATCCTGGTGTCCTAGATCCCAGCACCAGAGTTTTGCAGCCTATTCAGTATTGATGCCTCAAGGAGCAAGGAGTGACCTTTGAGATCTGTCTCAGGGTAGTTGAGATGAGGACTCATCCACTCCTTATATTGTATTTGCCTGTGGACTTGACAAAGCCAATAACCAATGTTACATACAAGCTGCATTAAGTTTGAGCCAACTCTCTAGAAAGTGTTCCCTTTTAGTGTTGGGGAATGTGTTTATACTTTTTTCCTTGTATTTTTGCATTTTTAAATATTTTATTTTTTCCAATTACAAGTAAAAAATTTTAACATTTGTTTTTTTAAAAATTAAGTTCTAAATTCTCTTCCTCTCTCTTCAATGAGCAGGAAAGCAATTTGATAGAGGTTATACATGTGCAGATAGGCAAAACATATTTCCATATTAGTCATATTGTGATAGAAGACACAGACCAAAAAAAAACACTCAAGAAAAATAAAGTAAAAAAAGAAAGTATGCTTTGTTCTGCAGTTCTTTCTTTGGAAGTAAATAGCATTTTTCATCATAAATCCTTCAGAATTGTTCTGGATTATTCCTGAAAATATATGTCATTCCTAGGTCTTTATTGTACAATATTGATGTTACTGTGTACAATATTCTCTTGGTTCTGCTCATTTCATTTTGCGCCAGTTCATGTAAGTCTTTCCAGGTTTTTCTGAGAGCATCTAACTCATCATTTCTTATAGCACAATATCATTCCAGCACAATCATATACCAGAACTTGTTCAGCCATTCCCCAATTGATGAGCATTCCCTCCATTTCCAATTCTTTGCCACTAAAGAACGAACTGCTATAAATATTTTTGGATATATAAATCCTTTTTAAAACAAAATTCTTTGAGATAAGACCTAGTATTGGTATTGCTGTGTCAGAGGTTATATATGATTTTATAACCATTTGGGCATAGTTCCAAATTGCTGTCCAGAAAGGCTGGATCAGTTCACAACTCAACCAACAGTGCATTAGTGTCCCAATTTTCCCCACATTCCCTCCAATATTTGCCTTTTTTCCTTTTCTGTTATATTAACCAATCTGATAGGTGTGAGGTAGTACCTCAGAATTGTTTTGATTTGCATTTATCTAATCAGTAGTGATTTAGATAATTTTTATATGACTATAGGTAGCTTTAATTTCTTGATCTGGAAATTACCTCTTAATATTATTTGACTATCGGTTGGGGAATGACTTGGATTCATCTAAATTCGACTAATTTTCCATACATTTGAAAAATACTGTTATTTTACTCTATCCTATTTTCCTCCTGTTTATCCTTCTCTTTCTCTTCTTTCACTCTGTCCTTCCTTGAAAATAATTTGTTTCTGACCACCACTTTTCCCAATCTCACCTCCTCTCTATCAGCAACTTATTTTTAATATCTCCTTTCCCTCCTAATACTCTGCAAGATAAGACAGATTTCTATACCCAAATGAAGGTATATGTTATTCCTTCTTTGAGTCAATTCCAATGAGAGTAAGTGTCAAGCTTTGCCCATCACCTTTCTTCCACTGTAAAAGCTCTTTCATGCCTCTTTCATGTGAGATAACTTATCCCATTCTACTCCCTTACCCATCCTTCCAGTGCATCCCTCTTTCTCACCCCTTAATTTTTTTTTTGGATCTCATCCCATCATGCTCAACTCACACCTGTGTCCTCTGTTTCTTTATACTTCTAAATGCCATAATAATGAGAAAGTTCTTAGGAGTTACAAGCATCATCTTCCCATGCAGGAACATGTAAACAGTTCCCGTGTAAACAGTTTTCTCTTTCTTGTTTACCTTTTTATGCTTTTCTTGAGTTGTATATTTGAGAATCAGATTTTCTATTTAGCTCTGGTCTTTTCATCAGGAATGCTTCAAAATACTCTATTTCATTAAATATCTATTTCCCCCCTGAAGGATTATGTTCACTTTTGCTAGACTGATGATTTTTGGTTGTAATCCTACCTCTTTTGCCTCTGGAATATCATATTCCAACCCCATCCCCCACAATATTTTAATATACAAGCTGCTAAATCTTATGTTATCTTAACTGTGGCTCCACAATATTTGAATCATTTCATTCTGGGTGTTTGCAATATTTTTTCCCCTTGATTTGGAAGTTCTGGAATTTGACTATAATATTACAGGAATTTTCATTTTGGAATCTCTTTCAGGAGGTGACTGGTGGATTTTTTCAACTTATATTTGACCCTCTGGTTCTAGGATATCAGGGAAGTTTTCCATTATTATTTCTTGAAAGATGATGCCTAGGCTCTTTTTTTTTTCTCATGGTTTTCAGGTAGTCCAATAATTCTTAAATGACCTCTTCTGGATCTATTTTCCAGGTCAGTTGTTTTTCCAATGAAATATTTCATACTTTTTTCATCTAAAAAGTTTATTTTATTGTTTCTTTCTGCCTCATTAACTTCTACTTGCCCAATTATAATTTTTAAGGTATTTTTTGGCGAGCTTTTGTACCTCCTTTTCCATTTGGCCATTTCTACCTTATAACGAATTCTTTTCTTCAGTGGATTTTTTTTGTATCTATTTTTTCCATTTTCTTTTGCCAGTTGAATAAATCCAACTGATCTAACTACTATTAATTTGTGTGTTTCTTTACTAGAAAATGAGGGGCTCCAGCCAGAAGGGACAATATTTGGATACTGGTATAAAATAGCTGGACAGCTAAGGTGGCACAGGGGATTAAGCACTGGACCTAGAATCAGGAAGATCTGAGTTCAAATCTGGTCTCAGACACTAACTGTATGATCCTGGGCAATTTACCTTAGTTTTCTTATCTGTAAAATGAGCTGGAGAAGGAAATGGCAAACCACTCCAGTATTTTTGCCAAGAAAACCCCACACGGGGTCACAAAGAGTCAGATACAATTGAAATGACTGAAAAACAAATGAAATAGCTAGGTGGTATAGAGGATAGAGTACTGGATCTGGAAGACCTGAGACATTTACTATTTATGCAACCCTGGACAAGTTACTTAACCTCTATCTGCCTCAGTTTCTTCAGCTGTAAAATGAGGATAATAGCAACACCCACCTCATAAGGTTGTTGTGAGGATTAACTGAGATAATATTTGTGAAGTGCTTACCACAGTTCCTGGCATATAGTAGGCACTTAAAAAAAACTTGTTCCTTCCCCTCTCTACTAGTATACAGAGATATAGAAAGGACATGGTTCCCCAAAGTGCCATGCTTTCTACTGGCAAGAGGCTTAGCCAAAAATTAACAGAGAATCTTACAGTGTGATTTATTAATAACTTTTACAAATAAAATTTAACCAAAGCAGAGTTTAATGAGATTTGGAGTTTTTCCTTTCTTTGTTTTAGGCTAGACATGAGTTAAAGCACTATTTTTGCTGTGTCATGAGGTTAGGCATTGAAACACATGTCCTCTCACTAATTCTTCTACCTTTTTTTTTTTTAAGAAGACTGGGTGTCCCCCATCTCTTCCAAGTTAGAAATATAGAAGCTACTTATGGCCTAATCCCCTTACTGATCAGCATAGGATATCTGATCTGTTCTGTGTCCAAAATGAACTGCCTTATCTCTACCTGGACATCCTGGTATTCCTCTTCTCATTAAGGGGCACACCATATTGATACTGTATGAACACTTGTTTGGTGTAAACCACTGCTGTTTAGAACTCCTGAGCTCAAGAGATCTCCCAGTTTCAGCCTCCCAGGTAACTGGAATCACAGGCATGCACCAACATACCAAACTTTCCCCTTTTCTCCCACTCATATATGTAGAAAGGTCACTGCAAGAGTAGAACTGGAAATGGTGACCAGGAAGCAGGAATTGCCTGGTGGGAAAAGAAAATGTATGGTATGTCCTAGTCTGCAATGCTTAATTCCAAAGGTGGCAGGCAGAGGAGTAAATCCTCCTTCCCTGAGTAATCTTTCACTTTCTGTATTTACACCATACCCAGACAGGTACAGAGGGTCACACGTATATTTTCTCGAGCAAACAGTATTGATTTATTTATATTCTTAAGAATGAGGAAGTACAGCACTTAAAATTTTAGGTATTTTTATTTGTTGCTGTTGTTATTATGTACAATTACACATTTCTAAGCATCAAAAAACCATATTTTTAAACATGACAAGGATCAGAGAATTACAGAGTCTAGACATTCTGGAATTTTGTTAGCTCTCTCACAATAATTTCCAAAAATCAAAGTTCATACAACAATTTTACAGTGGAACTTTAGTGAGGGCTTGAATTTAATAAGGGTACAATAATATAGTAGAGAAAACACATGCAAGTGGGTACTTACTGATGAAGAGATGTTTCCTTCATCACTATGGTCATGATGTCTGCTGCAGAGACCATGTGAGACTACCTGGTAATAAGAAAAAGGAGCAAAAGACATTATTATCACTAAACTGGCACCTGGCCTTTTGAAAGCAGTTTGAAGTGTTTGATACAAAAAAACATTCGATTCTGGCTGGGACTTGGGCAGGAAGCAGTGTGGATTGCATGGGGGAAAAGGAAATACTTTCTAGAGTATTTGTGTTAGTGAGATGATGATATGTCCTTTCCTCTTTTAGGTGAGAGTATATTCTTATCTGAGTCCCCTTGTCCACCCAATATCTCTTTATCTTTTGGCCATTATGATGCTGGATTGAATATATGTGGTGCTCATTTGCTGGAAAATTGTTTGATAATTTGCTTGACCATTACTGTGTAGGTCAAGTTTTTGAGGTTCTTAATAACGTAAAACAAAGGTTAAAACACTGAGATAAGAGGTGAAAGAAGTCCATCCAATTATCTAGATGTTTTATCTCTATAGTGCCACAATTTTGATATCTTGGCAGAATGTTTTTTTCTTTTTTAAAAATTTAAATGGTTTGATATTGAGTATACATAGCTATAATCTTAGAACAGTCTATGATGATCATAACAGGACAAATAACCATTTATATTTTTCAAAAGGCTACATTTAAAACCACTTACAGGGCAAAAAATTCAGAAGATCAGCTATCACTCAAAGATGTGTGATTAATTTATGTGCTTGTGAAAAGGTGTCCAACGAACATCCAAATGATATTAGATCCAAATTATTCTCAGAAACAATTTCACCAAATCCAATGGGGGCAAAGTCACTGGGTGTTTGCAGTACACATCACCAAAATGAAAACATTAGTACTTTGGTAAAAAAATCTTTTAGAAGATATGACCAGGAGTACCTACTGTATACCTAGTGTGCTGGCCTTAAAGACCAGGCATAGATAGGTGCATTAACATCCTATGGAAGTGATTGATAATGCCTAGTCTGCTTTATCACATATGGTGAGTACCCTTGGCTAGGATGCATGTTGCCTCATTCACACCTCTTTGAGGATGATTATTAAAGTCAGGTTTTTGGGGATGATTGAGTCATGGCTCTTTTGTAGATCTGACTAGGACTACCTTGGACTGGTAGTTTTATAAAGGGAGTAGCCAGATATGGTAGAGATCTGAAGCAGAGCTGAGATAGGGAATATACCCAGATAGTAGACTTGTAACCCTAGAATAGTGGTAGTGAAGTTTGAGTATCTTTGTGGTTCTTCCGGGAACTCCTCAGTTCCAGAGATTATAGCCACTGAGAGTCAGTGGCAGAGTAGGCAAGCATTTCCTGAAGATCGGAGACCATGTGGCACATGGAGAGAAAGGGAACAAGATGCAATCAATCAACCAGTGTGTGGCATCCATGGGAATGTCTGAGGGTACTCTCCCATTTTTGACAAGGAGATACCACCCATCATCCCATTGTAGTGTCAATGATGATGACTGCCAAATGCCAGAGTAATGAATTAATCAATCAACAAGCATTGATTGAGTATTTACTGTGAACTGGGCATTGTGTTAAGTGTGGGATATACAAAGAAAAGCATGGTATCTACCTTCAAGGAGCTAATATTCAAACAGAAGAGAAAACATGCAAACAAGATGTACATACAAAATATAGACAATGTAAATGAGAAATTATCTCAGACAGAAGTCACTAGTGGTGGGGAGTGGAGGGAGGATGAGTCAGGGGAAAAGCCTCCTGTAGAAGGTAGGATTTGAACTTAAAGATTTTATTAAGTTGACTTGACATACCTGGTCACATTCTATATATAAAAATAAACTGCTATGAAAGAACTTGGAGTGTCTAGGTAAGATCAATGAGAATTTATAAAGGGTTTAAAAAGAAGACATAAAAAGATGGAAAAAATGGACAACATGGCACAATAGAAAGCATACTGGATCTGGAGTCAGAGGAACTGGGTTTGAATTCTGTCTCTGATGTTTGCTGTCTGTATAACTTAAACTACCTGGTCCTTACTTTCCTCATCTGTAAAATGGGAGGTTTGAACTAGATGACCTTTAAGGTTCATTATAGCTCTAGATCTGTGATGATCCTGATGAATACCATGGCCAATGCTATCACTATTATCAACCACTGACACAAGCGGATGACAGTTGAAAGTTCCTTGGGAAGAGACAGGGTTAGAAGAGATGGAAGGAGCAGAGGAAACTAAATTAGATTCTAGTCTTTGATATAGGGTCAAGAAAAGGCATAAACAGGAATATTTTTGATAAGTGGTCTCAAATGGGCCAGAGAGATTCAACAATGTGAAAAATGACATGAAGCCCAAAGGATACAGAGATTTGAAGTTAAGCAACACATACCAAGACATAATTCAATCAAAAAACATTTGTCAAGCACCTGCTACATACCAGAATTGTGGTAAGGGCTAGGAATACAAAAAGAGTCAAAAGATAGTCCCTGACCTCAAAGAGCTCACACTCTAATGGAGAAGACAACATTCAAGTGAATATATAAAAACAAGTCACATACAAGACAAATGGGAAATACTTAACAGAAGGAAGGCACTAGAATTAAGAGGGATTGGGGGAGACTTCCTGCAAAAGATGGAAATTTAGCTGAAACTTACAGGAATCCAGAGAAGGCATAAAGTAGAGATGAGGAAGGAGAACCTTCCAGGTATGGGGCCTGCAGAGAAAATGCTGAGAGGGCTGAGAGATGAAGTATATTGTCTGTGCAACCGACTAGTGTCACTGTCTGGTGTCACTGGGTTGAAGAATGTGCGGCAGAGAATAAGGTATAAAAAGATTGGAAAGGTAGGAAGGTGCTAGGTTATCAAGGACTTTGGATGTCAAGCAGAGGATTTTTTATTTGATCCTGGGAGTGAAAGGGAACCACTGGATTGTATTATGTAAAGGAGTGATGCGGTTGGATCTGTACATTAGAAAAATCTCTTTAATGGCTGAATGAAGGAAGAATTGGAGTAGGGAGATACTCAAGGCAGGAAGCTCCACCAGGAGGCTCTTGTAATAGTACAGGTGTAAGGTGATGAAGACTGTACCAGATGGGTGGCAGCATTAAAGGAGAGAAGAGAACATATTCGAAAGATGTCACAAAAGTGAAATTGACAGGCTTTGGCAACAGATTTGATAAGGGGGCTGAGAGGTAGTGAGGAGTTGAGGATGACACCTAGGTTTTGAACCTGATGGACTAGGAGGATGTGATGTCCTTTACCATAAAAGGGAAGGCAGGAGGGAAGGAGAGTTTAGGGGGGAAAAATAATGGCTTGCATATGCTGAGTTTGATGTGGCCATTGAACATTTAGTTCTAGATGTTTAAAAGGGAGTTGGAGATTAAGGTCAGCAGAGAAATCAGGGCAAAATAAGTAGATTTGAGAATTGTCAGTATAAAGATGGTAATTAAATCCACGGGAGTTGATAAGATCACCATGTGAAGTAGTATAGAAGAAGTAAAGAGAGCTTAGGATGGAGCCCTGAGGGACACATAAAGTTAAAGGGTATGATTTGGATGAAGAGCCAGAAAAAGAGAATAAGCGGTCAGATAGGTAGAAGGAGAACTAAGAGGGAGTAGTGTCCTGAAAATCTAGAGAGAAAAGAGTATCAAGGAGGCAAGCATGATCAGCAATATCAAAGGCTGCAGATAGGTCAAGGAAAATGAGGATTGAGAAAAGACCATTGGATTTGGCAACTAAAAGATCATTATTAACTTTGGAGAGGGCAATTTCAGTGGAATGATAACGTTGGAAGCTGGAAGGTAAAGGGTTAAGAAGATATAATGCCAGTGCCTCTGAAAAGGATGCTTTGATATGAACATTTGTTTTTTGAGTCAGTTGAACCGATCCCCTTTTGCTTGGACATAGGTATACAGCTATGTACAGTGCTACAATCATTGTCAACATCTTTTTCATCTAACACGTATTTGAATTTTAATGTGGATAAGACTGTAAGGCTTTTTAGTGGAAAGATTATGCTTTCTTCTCTCGTACCTCAGGGGTGGGTGGGTAAATGTTTAACAACTGTCTGTCTGGAAAAAATATACATATTTTTAAATTTAATCATTATTATTAATATTTTCCCCCTCATTTTGAAATCAAGAAAACAATGAATCAAGCTCTGCTTCATGGCATGTGCAGATGTCCAAGGTGTAAATGCTCACATAGAAAATTTCACAATTGTCTTTCTTCAGTCAGTATGTCCTAGCTTCAGTATACCATTGCTGGAACCCTAATTAGTGTCTAGCAAAGTGCTGGAATTAAATTTTGGGGGAAAAATATTTACAATCTCAAATATTCAGATGACACTACTCAGATGGTAGAAAGTAAAGAGGAATTAAGAAGCCTCTTGATTAGAGTGAAAAAGGAGAGTGTAAAAGCTGGCTTGAAGATTAACATAAAACAAACTAAGATATTGGCAACTGGTCCCATCACTTACTGGCAAATAAAGGGAGAAGAAGTGGAAGCAGTGTCAGATTTTATATTCTTGGGCTCAAAGATCACTAGAGATGGTGACTGTAGCCATAAAAATAAAAGACACTTGCTCCTTGGAAGGAAAACTATGACAAATCTGGACAACATGCTAAAAAGCAGAGACACAACCTTGCCAACAAAGGCATGTATAGTCAAATCTATGGTTTTTCTAGTAGCAATGTGTGACTGTGAGAATTGGCTATGAGGAAAGCTGAGCACCACAGAATCGATGCTTTTGAATTGTAATGCTGGAGAAGACTTTTAAGAGTGTTTTGGACAGCAGGTGGATCAAATCAGTAAATGCTTAAAGAAATTAATTCAGGCTATTCACTGGAAGGTCAAATACTGAAGCTGAAGCTTAAATACTCTGGGCATATAATGAGAAGACAAGACTCATCAGAAAAAACTGATGTTGGGAAAGATTAAAGGCAAAAGGAAAAGGTGATGAGATAGGTGGTGTCATGGAAGCAACGAACATGAACTTGGGACTTTGAGAGATAAGGGAGGATAGAAGGGTCTGACATGCTATGGTTCATTGGGTCACGAAGTATCTAAAATACTGAATGACTGAACAACAACTAGACACATAGTAGGTGCTCAGATAGTACTTACTGACTGTTTTCCTCCAGTAGAGGCTATCAATGTTGCTAGAAGTTCTTGGGGGAACTCTGGTGAATAATCTATGGAACTGCCCCTTTGGGCCCACTCCTATGTATTTTTTCATGGGGTTTAGTCCCTGCTACATAAGATGTTAGAGAGCAGGGAAGACTTCTCTGGGTGTCCCTCAAATCACACCACATTGGCAAATACATTCTTCTTGTACATTTTAGCTTGACTCTAGAACAGAATCTTGAAAAACTTCTCTCTATGATTAGATATCTAATGCAAATTGTGCTACTGGAAATTACGTTAAATGGCAGAGATTTTCTGGGGTGTATTATACTTCCTATAACTAATAAATACACTGTATTACAGTCAGATATGTGGATAATACCCTAAGAGCTAGAAGTGATCAAGCTGAAACAGCATGCGATAGGTCTACCAGATGGTAAACTCTATGAGGGCAGGATTGCCTTTTACATCTTTTTGCTACCCATAGTGCCTATGCACACAATTAATAAGCATATTTATGTATGCAAATAGGAACATATTGATGCATATTCATATAAATACATATTTATACAAATATAAATGCATATTTAAAAAGATTGTAGACTCAAAATAGCTTAAATTAACCTTAGTGATCTTTTCAACCAATCCTCTCATTTATTAGATGAGGACACTGAGAGGTGAAGTCACTTGCTCAGTGCCACCTTTTAGTTAGTTGCTGAGACATTGCTGAAATCCAGGCCTCCTGATTCAGAGTCCTCTGATGAAAATGTACCTTCATAGAGTTTTGGGTGTTATCTGTGGATGGCTCTCTTACTTAAGGTTTGTTTTGTTCTTTCATCCAGAGATCATCCAGGAGATGGTTCAAATATCTTCTGAAGCCTTTCATGTGTTTTCATCATCCTTTTCTTTAGGCTTTTTCCTTCTTGCCTTAATTGATGCTTTTATTCAATCACTAACCTCCTAACCCCAGCCACAGACTAATCTCCTAACTCTTGTCACAGATTGACCTTAAACTCCAGCCATAGACTGGGCCCAAAACCTGCTATATTCTCAACCTTTACTTTGGTTGGAATCTGACCCCCACCTCCAGTCACAGACTGATTTCTAACCTGAGCTACAGACTGTTCCTTGAGCCCAGTCACATACTAACCTCGAACCCTGGCTGCACAGAGATCTTCTGAAATAGATTTATAGGCTGATGCTGAAACTAGTCACAGAAAGTCATCTCACCTCAGTCCCAAATGGATAAGTTTGAAAATTATGAGCTGACTCATAATTATGGGGTCACTAATCCCAGCTACAGGCTAGGTCCTGAACCCAGCCAAAGACTGGCCCTGTAACATGGGCCAGAAACTAACTCTAACCTTGGCCAGCCATTTTCAGTTGCATCGTGGTCCATCCACTCTCCTGGAAAAACAACTTGAAGTAAACGGCCTACAGACATTGTGTATACAAAGGACAATACTTTTTATATGTACCTTTTCTATAAAGATGGTCTTAAAAAAAAAAAAAGAAAAACAAAACCAACAATGAACCTTTCCTACCTGTTTGTGTTTGAATGGCTGTCATTAACTCCAAGCTGAGGAAAATGCCTCTCTGTCAGTGGGGATAATTGCCCTTACTTATATCTCTTGCCTTGCACTTTTTTGTATTTCCAGCTTTGTATTAACAAAAAGATGTTGTGTCTGTATTTTACGAGGCCCATAATCGCGTATACCTCATGTCTACTCTGTCCCAAATTCTTTTAAAATGTACAAAGCAACGACCAGTATATTATCTGCAGCAGGCATATTGATATTTTTAAATTAACATTTTTCATTTCTTCAGCAGATTTTGGCCATGAAAAATATTCCAATAGATTCATATTGTTCTGTTAATTAAAATGTTTCTCTCCTGACTATGGAGAGTCAATGGTTAGCAGGCTTATAAATATTCATTTGAAATTCTCCTAGACTCTGAAAGTCCAAGGCAGCCAGAGAAGCCATTAGCAAGAAAATTTCAAACACTTAACTTTTTCATACCTGCAATGCTATGCTACTGCATCAACCTACCATACATACAATTCAAGAATTAAGGAATAGGGGTGTTAGTGGGAAATGGCCAAAGGAACTCTAGTCTTGTTGGATTCAAAATAGATGGTTATTGATTACCTACCGAGGGATTGCTTATGAGCAGGATTTGCCTATCTGTGCAAACTGATCATAAGAACAAGGCAGAGATGTTGACTTCCATAGTGCTCCCTGTGAAGGTCTGAGCCTCGGAATGCCGCCCCCATCAAAGAGCTGATGGCTCAAGCTTGCAATGATTCAGTGTGCCATGGAAGGATGTGCAGACTGTCTCTGTGTGATCAGGTGAGGAGGGAAGAGTTCTGTCCAAGGTCAAGGTTGACAAATATATTAGAGGCAGTTTATCATCATGACTTTTAACCTCTTAGAATCAGATGGGAGCAGTGGGGGTTGAAGGGAGATGGTCACAGCTTGTGGATAGCAGACTGGAAGTGGAGGAGATGATGTGTTTTTTGTAAGGAGTCCATGAATTTATATGTCAATTCACAAATAAATAAGCATATTTT
Source organism: Phascolarctos cinereus (assembly GCF_003287225.1). Classification (NCBI taxonomy): domain Eukaryota; kingdom Metazoa; phylum Chordata; class Mammalia; order Diprotodontia; family Phascolarctidae; genus Phascolarctos; species Phascolarctos cinereus. The sequence continues at coordinate 132,411,442 of NW_027556098.1, forward strand.
CTGTAGAATGAATATATAATATGGGTAATTCATATGGATTTTTCCCTCTATTCTAATAATGATTGATTTTGGTACAATCTATTTGATTGAGCAACACTTAATCAGATGCCATGGATAATTATAATTATCTCTTTCATTGTTATAGAACTTTCTACTTTTCAAAGGACTTTCACATCTATTATGCCAGTTGAGCCTTACAGCATCCCCACACAGGCAAGAGTTTATCATGCCCATTATATAGATGAAGAAACTTTGTATATGGAAATGCTAACCTTATGTGGTGTTTAAATTTAGAATAAAAAATTAAAAGAACAAAACAAGTTGTAGTATATAATAATAACCAAATACTATTGTGCTGTATAAAACATTAATGAATATGATAAATACAGAGAAACACAAAAATACATGAATGGATGCAAAAGTGAAGTAACTACTGCACAACAGTGTAAATGGAAAGAACAAAAAAAGAATGAAACTGAATGCTATGAAGTTATAATGACCAAGCTTGCCTTCAAGGAAGACATATGATAAATAAACTTAGTTTTCTTTTTTTGGAAAGGTGGAATATTATGAATGTGCAACACTGCATACAATTAATGACATTTGTTGGATGGTTTTGTTGGATTATTTTTGTTTCTCCTTTTTTGCTCTTTGTCATAGGAGATTTCTCTACTAGAAGAGGAGAGGGGAACACAATGGGAAATATAAGTGATGTAGAAACAAAAGCTATCAATAACATACTATTTCTTAAAGTCTATATGTTTAAGTGCTAGTATATAGTTTTAATGCTCCAGGAAGAAATGTTTGACTTCATTCTACAATAAAACACATGGTTCTTTGAAGCTTGGGAAGAAAGCATGTCTCCTCATGGAGTACAGGTAGTTTGACTTAAAATATAAGGAAAGCTATGATTGCAAATGGCTTTTTATATACTTGTGCACAATTGTATGTTCCTTATTTTTTGGTTTTGTATTTTAGAGATTTTATAGTCAGTAGGTTGTTTTACGTGCATAGGAAACAGATAAAAGAAGGACCCCATTGCTAACTACTTTTCAGACTGCTATTTTAGCTATTTCTAGTGTCAAAGGCATTTTACTTCTTAAATTTCTTTTCTTTTCATGTTTATATTTCAGTGGTGAAAATGCAGAGCAGCATTTAGTGGTTGGAAATTTCCAGTCTCACTGAGATGTCAATTGGGCTTCCTCTCAACCCAGTTAGTTAGTAGCTCTAACTTTTTTTAAAATTAGAGTTCCTGGAATTATTAAACCATCTTTCAGACACTTAGGTAACATTTGGCAACAGGGAGCCGTGGGATGGAATTATAGTTAGAGGACATGGGTTTAATCCTATTTCTTTCATTTGTTACCTGTATGATCTTGGGTACCTCTATGGACCTCAGAGTTTTCATCTATAAAATGAAGGGCATAACTTTTAATATCTCCTGTAGTTCTATGATTCTATGATTTATGCTTCTATAATTTTTTTGTTAAGTAAGAGGATCAAAGACTGAGCTGGAAGAGTTGTTACATGCCGTCTAATCTAACACCTTTATTTTTATAAATGAGGAAACTGAGGTCCAACAAGGTTAAATGACTTACTCAAGGACAGATAGATAACAAGTGGGTAGACCAGGGTTTGGTTTTAGATTCTCTGGCACTAAAAGTTTTACATGGAAGTAGAGACACAGAAAGTTATCTTGGGAAAGTCACACTGGATCTCAATTTCCCTGTGTGTAAGAGGAAGGGGCTGGATCTGATGACTTTTAAAGGCTCATTAATGAGATTGTAAGATTCTATTTATAATTCATGTCTCATTGTGAAATTAACCCCTTTGGCCTTCTGGATAGATAGACAATGTCATTCTTGAATTAAAACAATTTTTGCTGACAGTTGAGTAATTGCAAACAGTTATCAATACTGGTTCCTATTTGTAGACTTTTGCTCAATTTTCTTTTTTGTCTTTAGTCATGATACATTTTTAGTTGATCTTGACAGATCATCACCTGGTTTCTATGCATCTATGTTCATTAACATTAAGCTCCATCCTACTCAATGGCCTTTATATGGTAATTTCTTCTACTTCTAATAATAATAAGTAACATTTATATAACACTTAAAGTTTTGAAGAGCTTCACATGTAATATTTGACCCTTACCTGTTTACCCTGTGACATAGGTCCAATTATTATTATTCTCCTTTATAGATGAGGAAACTCTAGAAGCACAGAGAGGTAAAGTAACTTCCTTAGGATCACACAGCTAGTAAATGGCTTAGGCAGGATAGGAGCTCAGGTTTGTTCTGACCACAAGACGAGAGCTCTAGCCACTATGTTAGCTAGCTTCACCTAGCCCAAAAGAGATTCCTTGTGGATAGTGAGATCTCTTTAGGTTTGTGACTGATTTTGTGCTTACGGCACTGCACCCTGGATACTGCATAATACCCTAAATGAGACCTAAATTCACTACTTCTCCTAGAGAAACTTCTGTTGTAGTGAGTTAGAGCTGGACAGGTCCTTAAGATCATCTACTCTTTGTCCTGAGGCCAAAAGAGAAGGAGTTAAGTGCTGGGGTCTACACAGAAAGTTAGGAGGAGAGCTGGGGCTAGAAGTAGGAGCCAAATTGGAAGCCTGCTGATTTCCAGTTTGATATTCTTTCCTTATGCTGTACACTTTCTACTAAGCAATTGAGCAGTCATGGTACTTAGTCAATGAGGTTGTTGTAATGGTTTCAGGGTATTTTACAAGTGTTTATACCTTAACTCTCAATGCCGAGCTCAAGGTCCATCTCTTCTACAAAGCCTCCCTACGTGATTCAGCCCTTTTCCTTTCTCTAAACTCATTTGGAGCTTGCATCTTAATCATTCATTTAGCACTGATTATAGACAGGCAGCTCTCATTTTAGAATAAGTCATTTTCTGAGAGTTGGTTTGTAAGCTTGATGTTTGGAACCTAGAAATATAATTCCCCATAGAAGCAATGTTATTGATTAAAGAAATGCAAATTAAACCAACTCTGAGGTACCACATCATACCCATCAGATTGGGTAATATGACAGAAAAGGAAAATGATAAATGTTGGAGGGGATATGGGAAAATTGGGACATTAATGCACTGTTGGTGGAATTGTGAACTGATTCAACTATTCTGGAGAGTGATGACCAACCACGCATATCCTCTGACCTAGTAATATCACTACTAGGTCTGTATCCCAAAGATACAGACAAAACAAAAAGGAAGAGGACATGTACAAAAATATTTATAGTAGGTCTTTTATGGTGGCAAAGAATAGGAAATTGAGGGGCTGTCCAGGAATTGGGAAAAGCTAAACAAGTTGTGGTATGGGATTGTGATAGAATACTGTTATGCTATAAGAAATGCGGACCAGGATGATTTCAGAAAAAAAAAAAACCCTTGAAATACATGAACTGATACAAAGTGAAGTGAGCAGAACCAGGAGAACATCGTACACAGTAACAAGAATATTGTAGGATGAAGAATTGTGAATGACTTAGATATTCTCAGCAATATAACGATTTAAGAAAATTCTGAAGGACTTATGATGAAAGATTCTATCTATCCCCAGAGAAAGAACTAATAGAGTCTAATTGCAGATCAAAACATACTTGAAAAAACTTTCTTTAATTTTCTTTTTTTGTTCTGTTTTCTTTCACAACATGACTAATATGGAAATATGTTTTGCATGACTGCACATGTATAACCAACATCAACTTACTTGTCTTCTCAATGATGGGGGTGGGTACTAGTGATAAAGAGCAGAAAAGAGGGAGAAAATTTGTAGTTCAAAATTTTTAAAAAAGGATGTTAAACTGTTTTTTCATTTGATTGGGGAAAAAGTAAAACATTGAATAAAAATTTTAAAAAAAGAAACAATGTTATTTTGTTGATTACTTTTTCAGGCCAAGCATCAAAGTTCATGGTTTTAATACTATTTTTGTGAATATTTTATTTTGAATTTCACCTTTGAATCTCATTGCTATAGCTTGTATTGCAGCCTTGACTTGCCTACCTTATATCTGATAGGTAGTAAGGTATAGTGCGTGTGTGTGTGTGTGTGTTTGTGTGTGTGTGTGTAGACTCCCTAAGATGTAAGACAATTAGTGTTATGTATTTTATTGGACCAAGAAAAGGAATCTGAACAATGTAGGGCTTAGTGGTAGGTATGGGGATAGTCATTCCAAAGGGAAAGAAAGAGGGAAGCAAGTATCCCCTTTGATCCTCACAACAATCCTAGGAGGTAGATAGAAGATAAGTAGGTGGCAGAGCCAAGGGGTCTCTCTGCTGGTGCAGGATTCTCTTGCTTTGCCCATGCTTGGATCTAGGCCACAGTACTGGGTAGCAGACCTGGGGTGAGGAGGAGCACTGGCGTGGTGGAGCTTGTAGTGGCTATGGAGAGAAAATCTTCCTCACAGTTCCAAGGCAGAAAAGAGTGCTTGTGGTCACTCATAGAGCACAGGCCAGGAAAGGAGTAAACACCTCACCCTTGAACATAGAACCTTGCAAGAAATGAAAATTTACGGGTCCTTAGAAGTATCTCTAAAAACAGCTGCACAAAACCCCTGAAGCTTGGGACAGTACATTCTCCACCCTGGAAACAGACTCCTACCTTAACAAAGAATTTATAACCCAAGTAATTGTCTGAGATCATGAGCAAGCAGTGCAAAAAGAGTCAGACTATATTATCTTACTTTGGTGACAAAGAAGATCAAAACATACAAGTAGAAGAAGACAACAAAGCCAAAGCTCCTACATCCAAAGCCTCCAAGAAAAATATGAATTAGTCCCAGGCCATGGAAGAGCTCAAAAAGGATTTTGAGAAGCAAGTAAGAGAAGTAGAGGAAAAACTGAGAGTGATGCTAAAGGAGACCCAAACAATACTGAAGAAAATACCACCTTAAAAAATAGCCTAACCCAAATGGCCAAAGAGGTCCAAAAAGCCAATGAGGAGAAGAAAGCCCTAAAAAACAAAGTTGGCCAAATGGAAAAGGAAGTCCAAAAGTTTACTGAAGCAAATACTTCCTTAAAATTTAGAATGGAGCAATTGGAAGCTAGTGACTTTATGAGAAATCAAGACAATGTAAAACAAATCCAAAAGATTGAAAAAATAGAAAACAGTGTGAAATATCTCACTGGAAAAACAACTGACCTGGAAAATAGATCCAGGAGAGAGAACTTAAAAATTATTGGACTATCTGAAAGCCATGACCAAAAAAACAGCCTAGACATCATCTTTCAAGAAACTATCAAGGAAAACTGCCCTGATATTTTAGAACCAGAGGGCAAAATAGAAATTGAAAGAATCCACAGATCTCCTCCTGAAAGAGATCCCCAAAGGAAAACTCCTAGGAATATTGTAGCCAAATTCCAGAATTCCCAGGTCAAGGAGAAAATATTTTCAAGCAGCCAGAAAGAAACAATTCAAGTATTGTGGAAACATAATCAGGATAACATAGGATTTAGCAGCTTCCACATTAAGGGTCCGGAGGGCATGGAGTATGATATTCTGGAGGACAAAGGAGATAGGACTGCAACCAAGAATCACCTACCCAGCAAAACTGAGTATAATCCTTCAGGGTAAAAAATGGTCATTCAATGAAATAGGGGACTTTCAAGCATTCCTGAGGAAAAGACCAGAACTAAGTATAAAATTTGATTTTCAAATACAAGACTCAAGTGAAACATGGAAGAGGTAAACAAGAAAGAGAAATCATAAGAGACCTACTACCTTCTTGCAGGGAAACACGATATTTGTAAATCATGAGTCCTTTGCCAGTATTAGGGTAGTGGGAGGGAAAAAATTATATGTATGTATAGATTGATAGATAGAGGGCACAGGGTGAGTTGAAGATGAAGGGGTGATATCTGGAAAATAAAATTAAGGGGTGAGAGAAGATTATACTGGGAGAAGGAGAAAGGGAGAGGTAGAATGGGGTAAATTATTTCACATGAAACAGACAAGAAAAGGCTTTGACAGTGGAGGAGAAATGGGCAAACGTGAGAGGGAATGAGTGAATCTTATTCTCATAAAATTTGGCTTAAGGAGAGAATAACATACACAATGGGGTATGGATATCTATCTTACCTTACAGGAAAATAAGGGGGGGAGGGGACAAGAGAGCAAAGGGATTGATAGAGGGGAGGGCAGATTGGGGGAGGGGATAATCAAAAGCAAACACTTCTGAGGAGGGACAGGGTCAAAAGAGAGAATAGAATAAATGGGGAGTAGGATAGGATGAAGGGAAATATACTTAGTTTTTTACAACAGGACTACTATGGAAGTATTTTACATGACTACACGTCTATAACCTGTATCGAGATGCTTGCCTTTTCAATGAGGGTGGGTGGGGAGGGAGGAAGGGAGAAAATTTGTAACCCAAAGTTTCAAAAACATATGTTAAAAATAAAAAATAAAATAAAATTTAAAAAAAGAAGTTAAGTGGTTTTCCCTTGGTCACATAGCTAGTAAGTGTCTCAGGATGGTTTTGAACTCAGGTCTTCCTGACTCCTGGCCCAGCACTCTATTCCTTGTGCCTCTTATCTGCTTCTAAAGGGCTGGGTTTGAGAAGCTGGGGGCTGGCTGTTGGGATGGTGAAGAGGTGGCTATGGCTGGTAATAAGGCATCAGTGGCACATGGATTTTCCCTTCCCTTTTATCCCTTTACTTTCCATCCCTTCTACTCTCCTTTCCTTTTTTCATCTTCCCCATCTCCTTGCTCTCTATCATAATGGCATTAGTAAAAATCAAAATAGCATCTCACATTTACATAGTGTTTTCCTCACAAGAACTTCATGAGACAGCCATTATTGTCCGCGTTTTATGAAACTTGGGGCTCAGAGACCTGTCCATGTTCATATAGAGCACAAGTGTTGAGGTTAGAGTTGGGAGAGCTGGTTCAGGTGTGAAAGAATTCACTTAGACCTTATTTGTAGCCATTGGTGATGAGCTCAAGATGGACCCCAAGAGATTTGAAATGATAAGGAATAGCCCTGTGGGCCCCAGTGTCCTGAAAGAACTCACTCGAGCAGGCCTGCTCCCCATCAGGCAGAGCCAGGATTGGCTGTCCGTGCAAGGCAAAGCATAGGCCTTAGGCCCTGCTCCCCTAAGGGAACAGAGTGGCCCTTGCTTCCCCACAGGAGGCAAAGGTGGTTAGCCAGGTCAAAGGTATGGTTTAAATACAATTTTATGGAATAGAGGGAAGGGGACAAGAAAATGAGAGGAGTAAGCATGGCTCCAAAGTTCCTGGGATATCAGGTAGTCTAGAGGTGATAAGCAAAGAGAACAGGAAAGGGAGGGGAAGAGTCCTAGAATTGAAGTGCTTTGTGAAAGCACACAGATGAGTCCACGATGGGGGCTTCAATGCGTAGTCTTCTCTGATCACTTTTCTGGCTGGTCACATCCTGCATCTTATTTCCTAGTATTCTGTCTACCTCAAGCACTCTTTTCTTCCTCATCATTAAGCAAGTGAGTCCAGTGTTCTTTTCATTCTATCCCATGTTCAAAGGATCAGAAGGCCTTCAATTTGATAACACTATAGACCACAAATTTAGAACAGGAAGGAACATAAGAGATATATAGTTGGACCTTACCCCTTAGCCCCCAATTTTATAGCTATGTAAGGTGCTTTTTTGTTGTTATTGTTGTTCAGTTTTTTTCAGTCATGTCTGATTCTTCATGACCCCATTTTGGGTTTTCTTGGCAAAAATACTAGAATAGCTTGCCATTTCCTTTTCCAGTTCATTTTACAGATGAGACTGTAACTGAGACAAATAGGGTTAAGTGACTTGCCCAGGGTCACACAGCTAGTAAGTGTCTGAAGCTGGATTTGAATTTAGGAAAACAAATCTTCATGATTTCAGGCCTGGCACTCTATCTACTGTGCCATCTACCTGACCACTGAGTCCCATAGAAGTGAAATTACATGCCTGAGGTCAAACAGGTAGGAAGTGGCAGAGCACAGGTTCAAACCTAGGTCCTCTGACCTGAGATACAGAGTTCTTTCCATCATACTACATTTCCTTTCATTTATTTTGCATCTCTTTATTGATTCAAAGCTACTCTGTGCTAATCTTGCTCTAGAAATCACTGCAGAGTCTACCTATGGGGACTCCAGGAGGATCAAGTCCTAGTAAAAATCAAAAAGAAGAGAAACACATGCATTATTTTGAAGGCAGCAGGGAACATGTCTTATGCATCTATACCTTCCTGAGTGTAGAATGATAATGAGTGCATAGCTTTTATTTGTTGAATGAATGATGAAAGGGATAAACAAATGCAATATATATACATACATATGTATATATATACATATATGTATGTGTGTATATGTATGTATGTATGTATGTATGTATGTATGTATATGTAATTTCCCAAGAATCAATGGTAGAAAGGAAATATAATCATATGAAGCTGGCAATTCCCTTTCTTTCCATAGTTTTGGAAGCAGGAGAGGTACAGCCTCCAGAGAGAGAGAGATCCTTTATTAAGCTTCAGTGCTAACCCTCCTGGTGCACAAATACAGGCAGACTCCTGCAAACAAAGTTGTCCAGGACCCATCCTAATTATCATGCTCCAGCCTACATGGAATCATCAAGGTGAAAGCCTTATGCTCTGGGTTCTCAGGACAGGGAAAAAAGAAATGTTCCTGGGGAGGTTGGAAAGAAAGAAAAGTATTAATCTCTTGAAAAATAAAAGGCTCAGTCGTCTGAATGATAAAGGGGAAGCATAATCCCTGCGTGTAATGAATGCGCCAGAGTGCCAGCCTAATGAGGCAAGAAGCAGAAGCCCTGACAAACCAGCCTGGGAGGGAGCGGCACAATACAGGTTTACTAAGTGAAGCATCCACCTACTTTAGCAAGCCCACCCCTGGCTCCTTTGCCAACATTTGCCTTTTGGGGTACTGGGGAGGGGAAGGGGACAAGGAAGTGAGGGTGAAATACTCCCAAGATACAGTCCTTCCCCTGGAAGTTCTCTCTCCTGCAATCATACCCTGAGGTATTGCTGATGATTTAGGATAATTTCAGGGCTCCAGAGATAACCTAGTACCCTGAATCCTGCCACCTTCTAGTCAATGCATATAATTCCCTTTGGCTTGAAGGCTCTGATCTCTCTTAAACTGGAAATTCCCCTTGGGAGGTTTCAGACCTAATACTTTTCATTTTCAGTCCTTTTCATTTGAATTTCAAGATGGATGCTTTAAAAGCAGGTTTTAAAAGGGCTTTTAAAAGGGAGAGAGGAAGCCTAGCACAGAGATTCAGAGCCAGCAGGATCTGGCACTGACATCCTGGCTGTGTTATCCTGGGTCAACCTCTTAGAGCCCCAGGCAACTCTCTAAGGCACAGGTTCTTAACCTGGGCTCTGTGAACTTAATTAAAAAATTTACTTTGGTAACTGTATTTTAATATAATTGGTTCTCTTTGTAATCCTATGAATTTTAATGTACTTAAGAACATTATTCTGAGGAGGTTCATAAGTTTCACCAGACTTCCAAATGACACCAAAAAGAGATTAAGAACCTCTAATCACTGACTGTAAATTGTAGAGAAAATGCTGACCTGTGTTAGTAGAGGGAGTTTCCTTACTGAGACCTTTCTAATATTAATAAAATCGCAGATCTGGTCTTCATTCCTAAAGAAAGAGAACAGGAAAATACAGGGCACCAAAGAAATTGTAAATAGGACAGAAAAGAGTGGATGGAGACAGAAGAGGCAAAGTTCTCCTCACTTTACATTGTTGCCAAGGCCTTACACTGCCTTAGGTTCTCACAGAGCCCCAGTTTATCAACCTTCAAGGTCTATTGACCATTCAACTACTATTCAATCCAAACAACTACCTCAAAGAGAGCAGTAAGCCGTTCTAATAAGAGGGAGAATCTTGATTGTTTTTAAAGTCCTGAGAAGAGCTACCTTGCCCTCTCTTGGTCATGGAGTTCACCCTTGGCAAAATTGTGAAATTGACTGATATTTTTCCTTGGTGGCTTCTTGTCACTCCACTTCTAGGCAGAAATTCCATGTCTCATTCCTTCCTTTTGGGTCTGGCTGTCAGTTGACTATTATATCTTCGATGCGTTTGATAAACTCACCTCCACTCTAATGCATTGTAAATAGATTGTTTCTGGAATTGCAAGAACCTTTAAAATGCAAAAATTCTCTAATGGAGACAATTTAAGCTTCTGGGACAATTTGGTGGGGGATATGTTTGGGACATAGGGTAACTCCATGGAGAATGCTATCCAAAAGATCATAAATTATGAGTTGGAAGGGATCTTAGAAGCCATCAAGTTTAGCCTCTTCATTTTACAGATGAAGAAACTGGGACAGAGACATTAAGTGATTTGCCTGAGGTCACACAGTGGTTAAATGTCTGAAGCAGAATTCAAACTCAGGTTTTTCTGACTCCAACTCCAGTACGTTATTCACTGAATCAAGAACCGAAAGGGAGTTTTAAAGATCTTTTTGCCAAGCCCTCTGTGGGAAAAATTTAGAAGTTAGGCTTCCATAGCAGAACAAGGGAATTCCAAGATCTTGTGGACAGTCCCTCAACCAATCAGAAAGTGCCCCGGACATTCTGCAAAACAGCTAGTTCCTTAAGAAAGAGCCCTGGAGGCTAAACCAATTGCAACCCGTTGGGGTCAAGGATGGGGCAAAGGCTTTTCTCCCCTGTGCTTGCTTAATAAGCTTTTTGAATATTAACTGACGCACCCCAAGGGTAGAGATAGCCGCCATTTTTGAACATGGAACACATGAAGTGAGAGAAGTTAACATGACAAGGAGGAACATGGGATGGGTGGTTCAGGAAGAGTGTAACTCAGATGAGCTGGTCCAATCCTAGCTCTGATGGGAGGAGCAGGATCAAACTAACAGTATAAAAGCTGGCTCTCGTTTCTGCCCGGTGTGCCTCTCTCACCGGGGCGCACCCGCTTCTTGAAAGAACTGTATTAACCGATTCTTCTTTCACTCCTCATTATTGAGAGGGAGACTCCACCCAGCATTGCCACTGGGAAAGCAATGGGCTGCGGCAGCTTGCTTGGGCTAACTTCCCAACCCTGCTGAGGGAGTCGAAGGGGCTCTATTTCTAACACTAATAAATTTATAAATGAGGAAGCTAAGACTGAGTAAGGGGAAGCTATCTGCCCAAGGTCACACAGGTAGCAATGACCAGAGTGGGGCTTGAACTATATTTCTCTGGCCAAATCCAGTGTTCTTTCCACTACAACATTTCGCCTCATCCTAATTTTTAGCGCTTGGATAATTTTGAATTGGTAAGTGACTGTGTAAACATAATTTTCATGCTAACTAGCACCTAAGGCTATTCATGCATGCAGCATAAAGCATAGACAATACAGGGTTGTGGTAGCAATGTCCTAGTTAATGGCTTAATTATGTCTACTGTGCCTTTGGACTGAAATGTCTTCTTTCTACGGATGCGTCAAGATCGTCCTAAAGACTTTAACAGATCTTTCAAGTACTTAGTGTACTTGAACTAAAACTGTAGCCACAGCTAATAGAAGATATAATTGCTAGACGCAATTAAAATTCATTTCTAATGAAGAGTAAAGCACTTGCTTATGAAAGGGAGTTATTTGCACAGCCTACGTGGAGATGGCAGAAGAGCAAAGCACTAAGCTTGCATATTGCCAGTCGTGTTCCCTGTTCTAATTCTAGGGAGGTAGAATAGAAGAAGAGAGATTATTAAATGCTGTAACAGGTCTTAGGGATCATCTAGTTCAGGGGTTCTCAACCTGGGATTTATGAACTTCCGTAGAAAAAAATGACATTATTTCAATGGGTTTCATTTGTAACACTGTATTTTTTATGCATTTAAAACATTATTCTGAGAAGGAACCTATAGACTGCAGAAGATTCCATCTTCCATGTAAGAGTGTGCTGGTAAATATTTAACAACTGGCTGTCTGGAAAAAAAATGTATACCCAGTTAAGTTTAATCTGTATTATTAACATTTTCTCCATTACTTTCTCAAGTCTAGAGTCTAGACTTACTAATAAATGTTAATAAATGTTAATAATTGGCTAGGCTCTAGACAATAAACAAAACAAAAATCAAGGCCTCATTTGTAGCATTTGCCAATTTTTTTTTTGGTGAGTCAATTGGGGTTAAGTGACTTGCCCAGGGTCACACAGCTAGTAAGTGTCAAGAGTTTAGTTTGAGGCTGGATTTGAACCAGGTCCTCCTGACTTCAAAGCTGGTGCCCTATCTACTGCACCACCTAGCTGCCCACATCTGCTAATTTTACTGTATAAATGCTCACTCTGAAAATTTAGCAATCAGCTCTCTGGAGTCAATCAAAAGTGGCTTCAGCATACCCGTAGGGTCTAGACACAAAAAATGTTAAGGACCTAATCTAGTCCAACTCTTTATCTTACACAAATGAAAATTCAGGCTCAAAAACAGGAACCTAGGTAATACAAAGAACATTAGTATTAGAATCAATCAATCCTTACTATGCATTAGAGCCTGGTCTCTGTTTGTGTGAACTCTGGCAAGTCATTTCATCTCACTGTGCCTCAGTTTGTTTTCTCTCAAAATGTAGTAAAATACTATGGTACAGAGAAAAATATCCTAGCCTAGGAGCCAAGAGGCCCATGCTCATGTCTCAGCTCTGCCTCTTACTAGCAATGTGACCTAGGACAAGTCATTTAACTTTTCTGGGCTTCAGTTTCCTCATCTGTAAAAATCTTAATTTGTATGAGGCTATATTGACAATATTTGACAGCTCTAATATTCTATGAATCAATATCCTAAGTCATAGAGCTAGTTAAAGTCAGGGCTGGAATCAGAGTCTTAGTTTCTTGACTCTGAGATTAGTTCTCTTTCTACTACTACAATCTATAGACTAAGAAGGGGGAGGAAGAAGGTGGGGAGGAGGAAGGGAGAGGAGGTGGTTAACAACAAAACCAAATTTCACTTATTTGAAGTATGTAGTCATTTCACCAAAGCCTGAAGATGATCTTTGCTTGGAAAACTTTTCTTAGTGGACAATGTAAATTATTAGTATGAAAAAAGATTGTAAGAGGAGGTTTAAATTTAGAATAAAAATCAAAAGGCAATATAGACATGTAGGATATTGGTATAACTTCTCTAAAAACTTTTTTCAAGAACCTTTCAGTCCCTTTAGAGGTAATCATTTACACACAAACAGCTGCCATACTGATTCCAAAGACATTCTTATGTATCAAATGGACAAGGAGTAAGTGCAAATGGGGGCAGTAGGTGTAGAACCATTCAGTGATAGAAGGTTTGGAATGTGTGGATGAGATTAGGGCTGATCTAGATGCAACGTCCATGTTAGTTTGGAGGAGGGAAAGCCAGCTAGAATATACTAAAACAGAGCAAATAGGACATCCATTGAAGTGAAAGATGAAGACATGCTTAGTGAAGGCCACCACATAAGCCCTGCTCATCATGTCATGTAGGTGACCTTGTGTCGCTGAAGGCCATGCCCACAAATCCAAGTCCTGGAAGATTTTAATGTGTTGGAAAGGCTTCCTGGCAATGGATTGTTCAGGAACCAGCTTTCCTAAGTATAGAGAGATTCACCATCTATAGGCTGGCCACTGGAGGATGAATTCTTTAACCATGGTAAGCTAGGAAACAGAAGATACAAAGTGGCCCTATTGTAATGGTAAGGATCCCACCTGTGACTTCCTTCCTGGCTATGCTCCTTTGGACTTACCCATCATGCCCCCAGGAGCCTTGTCATCCTGCAAGATCACATTAGCCTCACACACCTCATCAGTGCCCTGGGACCTCTCTGACCAGAGCGTAGACTAGAGAGAGTAGAGAACTCCTCCCCAAACTCCCATTTAACGAGGACACCCAAGCCAACCATCTCTTAATTTTCCATCTGGAAGCACTCCTTTGGACTTCTCCATCATGTTCTCAAGCCTGGTACCTTCCATTCTCCTTATTTTCCAGATTTTCATATTCCTTTTGCTTGCTGCCTCCCTCCACTAGATTGTAAGCTCCTTGAGGTCAAGGAGTGTCTGTTTCAGTTTTTTGTTTTTGTTTTTTTTCTTTTTGGCTAGGCAATGGGGTTAAATGACTTGCCCAGGGTCACACAGCTAGTAAGTGTTGTGTGTCTGAGGCCCAGATTTGAACTCAGGCCTCCTGAATCCATGTCCAGTGCTCTATCCACTATGCTATAGGACCAGGGCTCAAATCTTGTCTCTGACCCTTAGTAGCTGTGTGACCCCAAGCAAGTCCACCCTCTATGAACCTCTGTTTCTTCACTTGAAAAATATGTATAATAATAATGGTTCATTATGAGAAAAAGTAATCTGTAAATCTTAAAATGTCACATAAATTAGGGCTATTATTATCGGTTTTAAATAACATTCATGACAACGGTAGAAGAAATACTTTAAGGCATTATGTAAAAGTCAAATGGGTGGAAATAAGTGTTGGGACAGATGAGGAGAAGGACAAATCATTTCAATGGGGTAATCAGTGAAGGCTCTAGGGAAGATGGGCATTTAAGTTGAGTATTGATAGATCTGTAAGATTTGGATAGAGCAATTAAGTGTCATGGTGGATAGTGCTGGAATCAGGAAGGCTCATCTTCCTGAGTTCAAATCTAGCCTCATACATTTAATAGCTTTGCAACTCTGTGCAAGTCACTTAACTCTGTTTGCCTCAGTTTTCTTACCTGTAAAATGAGCTGGAGAAGGAAATGGCAAACCACTCCAATATCTTTGCCAAGCAAACCCCAAACGGGATCACGAAGAGTTGGACCAGACTGAAAACAACTTGATAATCATTTAAGATCAATTGAGTCCCAACAAGGACCAATCTTTTCTCTCTGAGTGAACTAATAATACCCCTTCCTGTGTCAGCAAGGAAGATATTGAAACCAGATGAAACTGACCAGCATTCCTTGTTTGTGATCACTAAGGATGCCTGGGACCAGACATTGTCTCGAATAGTGCGACTTTTCTTATCTTGGTACCCTATTGACATATGTTACGTAGGGGAATTACAGATATCCTGGGACTATAATTTCAGTTGACACTTTGTTACTTCTCTTGTCTTATTGTATGTACAACCTGTTCAACTAAGAAACTTCCTTTCCCATGCTATATGTTAAAAACCATATGATGGCTATTTTTTCTTTTGAGTAACACAGACATCCTGAGTAAGGGTTTAAATGTCCTCCTAAAATTGCTTGGTTCAGTCAGAGTTAAATCTCTGGCTCCATGTACATGTCTTTAACTTAAGGGAATAAACAATATGAATTTACTTATCACCTAGCTTGTTGCCTCTTTAACCAACTTTCAATCGACAAACTCAACACAATGAAGAAGATTTGGAAAGATGAGCACGAAGGGGAAGAACATTTTGAGGGTAGGGATAGGGATGGGAGAAGAATGAGCTTATTGGTATTTCTTTACCTGGAAGAGGAACTTGGAAAGTCAAGGTAAAGTGTGATGGAATGAGGGTGGAGAAAGCCAAAAGAGGAAGAAGAAGCCCTCAGGGAAAAACACAGGCTGTCACAGATTCATTGTCCTACTGCAGCTGCTTCTTTCACCCCAAAGTGCAAGCATAATCAGGGGGCACTTGAAGTTTAATGCAGATTGGGTTTCACCACAGGTGAATTCAATATGCATGTCCCCACATCTGTTTCATCTGTTATAATTAGGGTGATTGTTATAACAATGATGAGCACAATTATCATTTAGAATCAATTTACTCCTTCTGCAAGGACTCCAACACTAACCTGAATTTAAATAAACCCTGCCACTTAGGTAGCATTAGCAAATACCTATTTTTTTCTGTCTTTTTTATGACCTGGTGACAAAAGTTCACCAGAAGTAAGAAACAAAAAGAAATCTAGAATGATTTTCTTTCTTGGCTCTGTAGCCACTGGAGACTTGGGAGGGTTAATGTCTTCTGCACTTTTCATTAGCTCTCAATTATTTACACATATGTCACAATAAGAAGTGCATTAGGCCCAGCGAGGAGCTGGTGTCAAAACTCTATTAAGATATGCTCCGGCAAAATGTAGCTTGGAAATCGAAAGGGTTACCATGGGAGTTTACAGCTTCTTCTTGATTAATTTAGCCCACAAGTTGTCATCTGGTTTTATAAATATGATAACCACAAATGCCACCGAATTAACAGACTAAGGAAGATATCGAAACTCTATGAAAGGATCAGCTTCTGCAGGACGGAGACTCAGAAAATCCTTCTGGTCCAGCTCATACAATTCTTGTTTGTTTCTGAAACACACACACACACACACACACACACACCCCCCACACACACACACACCCACCACACACACACACACACACACACACACACACACACACACACACACACACTATTTACAGATCACATTCCCTCCTGTGTTCTGAAGGCAGAGCACCTTCCATACTCTCACTAGCACTAGCACTAATGGAAAATTCTTTCAAGCAGTGGGAATAGGCTAGGTAATCATTCACTCTTCAATGGCCAAGAGAAGAGAAGGATTAGGGGGACTGTGACAGCTGTCTTCAAGTATTTGAAGGGCTGTCAGAAAAAAGAGGGATGAGAATTGTTCTGCTTTTCCCCAAAGGGCAGAACTAACAGCAATGAATAGGAGTTTTAAATAAGTAAATTTATATTTAACATAAGGAAAATCTTTCTAACAAGTTGAGCCATCCTAAAGTGGAACTGTCTGCCTCTGGAGGTTAACAATGCTCTCTCCCTCACTGGAGGTATTCAAGCAAAAACTGGATGACCAAGGTATTTTAGGTATAGGTAAGATCAGATGGCCTCTGAGATTCCAGCCCTCCATTTCTGTGATTTTAGTAGGCAATTTGGTATTTAATACTTTAAAGAAAATAAATATGATCATCAGTAGAGTATAAGCTCTTTGTGTTAGAGGCTGCACCGTTTTTCATTTTTGTATCCCCAGGATCCAGCACAATGTCTAACACATAGTAGGTGCTTATGTAAATGTTTGCTTAATTGAAAGACAATAAGTGCTATTCACATACTATGTTTTAGAAATTATATGAGCAAGGGGGCAGCTATGTGGCACAGTAGATAGAGCACCAGCCCTGAAGTCAGGAGGACCTGAGTTCAAATCTGGCCTCAGACCAAACACTTGACACTTACTAGCTGTGTGACCCTGGGCAAATCATTTAACCCCAATTGCCTAAAAAAAAATTATATGAGCAAGAACTTAGGGGCAAGCATACTATGTCAGCACCAAGAGAAAAGTTAAGAAAAGTATAGCATACTGTACTTGAGGTAATAATAATAACAGCTAACATTTATAGTGGGTAGTTAGGTGGTGGAGTGGACAAATTGTAGGACCTGAAGTCAGGAAGACTTATCTTCCTGAGTTCAAATCTAGCCTCAAACACTTACTAGCTGTATGACCCTGGATAAGTCACTTAATCCTGCCTCAGTTCCTTATCTGTAAAATGAGCTAGAGAAGAAAATGGCAAGCTACTCTAGCATCTTTGCCAAGAAAACTCCAAATGGGGTCATGAAGAGTTAGACAGGACTGAAACAACTGAAGAACAAAAATATGCTAGGCATTTTACAAATATTGTGACATTTGATTCTCACAGCTGGGAAGTGGGTGCTATTATTATCCCTGTTTTATAGATGAGGAAATTGAGGCAAACAGAGGTTAAGTGACTTGTCCAGAGTTACACAACTAGTAAGTGTCTGAGGGTGGATTCCAGTGCAGGTCTCTTCCTGACTCATAGCACTCTGCCTCCTAGCTGCCTTATAAGAGGGGAGGTCATTGCAGACAATGAGAGAAATTAGAATTACTCAACTCCCATTTTTCTTGTTTTCATTACCAAGGAGAGTTAAAATTTGTTGCAACATTGGGCAACTTATCTCATCTCTTTGGGCTTCAGTTTCCTTATCGATTAAATGTAGAGTTAGACTAAGTAATCTCTAAGGGCATTTCCAGCTTTAAATTATATGCACTAAGTAAATAAATAAAAGTTGTGTGAACTATGATTAAGCAAATATTTAAACCCAAATAAGTGAGCAGAAGGTAAGAGTGCATATAGTTGCCCCCCAGTGAATTCATGTTACCTAGCCCAGTGTAAGGAAGGTAAATTTTAGTGTGTGTAAAGTCGATTTTTTGTTATTCTTTCTTAGAGTTTTCTTCCCAGGATCCATAGCCATAACAATCTCTACTTCCCAGGTGTTAGATATGAGTTTTCATGATGATGGTTCAAAACAGTTTCTTACCATGCTTGTGCAGTAGAGACAGGGATGAAGTGATATAAAATTGTGAGGCTATTGCTGGCAATATGCCTTCTTTGTTGCCCTATAAAGCAAAGTGGGCACTGGTCAGTGACTGGGAACCCCTATATGGGTGAATGTGCAGGTTGAATGCCATGTGTGCCTTGATTGCCCCCCAGCAAAGCTTGGGAGGGGAAATCTGTATGTTTGCCTCAACCAGCCCCCTTGATGCTTGAGGGGATTTAGGGAAGATCCAGATGGAGGGGTAGTTGCCCCCCTTCACTCCGGCCCCTGTGAGAAGAGTTGTTAGGGAATGCTGTAGGAGTTGGTCAGCAAACTCCCTTCAAAAAGACTAGACTGGAATAAAGTAAGCTTGTTTAACCCCTTATTATGACTCCATTCCTGTCTTCCTGTCTGACCAGATCAAAAGGAAACCTGCTAATGAGAGAGGTGCTAGAAGCCCTCCTGTGTCTCTTTCCTAAGAAATGGCGTAGTTGGCGTGTTTATTTTTACAACACCCAGGCAAATTATATCCCAAGCTTATAACATGATTTGTGAATGATATGGCCAAGTTCCTCTCAGTGATCTTTTGGGAGTTACAGATGACAGAAGCCTTGTTATAAGGCTGAAGTTTGCCAGACTTCATTGCAATTTTCAAAAAAGAAGAAAAGGTAACAATTTCAAACTAATAGGTGCATATACAGAAAACAGAGCCATACATATTACAAACCATTAATTAAGAGCTTCTTGTGCATGAAACAGAGAAAAGCAAGGCAGCCCCTGCTCTCTAGGAGCACACTTTTGAATGGGGGAAGCACACGTATAGGAGGTTTCAGCTGAAAAATCAGAGGGAAAAGACTAATGGTCCTTAGGGTTCAGTTGTGAAGCTGGATGTAACAAATTCATCTTTTTTTCAGGTCACTTCCATAGCCATAAGTAATGAACTATGGGATGGTGCCAAAGACTTTGGTGGTAAGAACTTTCTTTTCTATGTCTTCAGTAGCAATGCCTGCTAAATTGCCAGATCACATCCCCCCTAGGGTTACTCTCCTGGACTACGGCTTCAGGGATTAGGATGGAAGCAGATTCCGAGGTTTGGTAGGTGTCTCTGTTTCCAGGGCCCTTGGACTCACCTATCTATCTATAGTGTTAGTGGTAGCTGGAATGACAGGTCCTTCTCCTCAGGGGTTGATTTCCTGTGAGGCCAGACTGGAAGCAGAGCTTGTGGTCAGTGGAAAACATCATAGAATTGGACAAAAAAAAAAGAAAAAAAAAGGACCAAAACACATCTATTCCAGTGCCCTCATTTTACAGATGATGCAATTGAGATCCAGAGACATTGTGATCTGGGTTCAAAATAATCATAAATGAGTTAAAAAATTACTTTGTAAATATATAGGTTGGGAGAGATGTGGCTAAAAGATAACACCTAAGGGCAGGTAGGTGGTACAGTAGATAGAGCACCGGCCCTGAAGTCAGGAGGACCTGAGTTCAAATCCAGTCTCAGACCAAACACTTGACACTTACTAGCTGTGTGACCTTGGGCAAGTCACTTAACCCCAATTGCCTAAAAACAAAAGCAAAATAAAAGACAGCACCTGTATAATTTTTTTTGGTGAGGCAATTGGGGTTAAGTGACTTGCCCAGAGTCACACAGCTAGTGAATGTCCACTTAGCTGCCCTATTTTTTAAATAATTTTTTTAAGAGGAGCACCTATAAAATGAGGTTTGAGAATTTTAGTGAACCGTAAGCTCAATATGACTAAGCATTGTGACATATCAGCTTAAAGAGTCCATTTAAATCTTAAACTGAATTAGTAGAAATAATTTTGAAAGAGGCAGATTATAATCCTGCTACACTCTTCCCCAATCAGGCCATATAAGATGTATTACATTCGGTCTTAGATGTTTTGTTTCAGCAGGGACCTTGATAAGCTAGATTGCAGACAGAGGAAGACCGCTAGGATGGTGACAGTGGGTGGGGGAATTTGACACTATATTATATGAGTATAGGTTAAAGAAACTGAAGATGTTTTACCAAAAGAAGTGAATATGGATAACTGTCTGTCTTTAAATATTTGAAGAGCAATAATATGAATGACTGATCAGTTTTGCTTGACCCTCAAGGAAATAAGGAGAACCAATGGGTAGAAATTTCAGGAAAACATTTCTGAGTCAACATAGAGAAGATGTTCCTAACAAGTGAAGTCTTTCAAAAAACTTGAATAAGGCTGCTTTGAGAAAATAGTCACTTCCTTGGCCCTGGAGGACTTCAGTTAATCAAAGGGACTCAATCTGGGATCTGTGAATTTATCTTTTGAAAAAAATGTATTTTGATAACTATTTCTGTAAAATTGGTTTCTTTTGTAATCCTATGTATTGTATGCATTTAAAGACATCATTCTGAGGAGGTGTCTACAGGGTACACCCTACCACCAAAGTCAGGGATGTGCTGATAAACGTTTAATAGCTTTATCAATACAACCAATAAACAATAAATCAATCCCTGATTTGTAGTGTTTACTGATTTCTAAGGTGTAAGTGCACACATTGAACATTTAATAATCAGTTCTTAAGGCCTATATGAGTTGACTCCAACATACTCCTGGGTTTAAGACACTTAAAAAAATAAAACCCATGAATCTGAGGCTGGATGGCCACTTGTCTTGTATGTTTGAAATGGGATTTATAACTTTGATCCTTTTCAACTCTCCTGGCTTATGATTCTCTTCACGAGACCAGTCTATTTACCTGTGGAGGCTAGCCTTAATGCAAATGATGATAGCTGACACATATACATCACTTCAAAGTTTTCAAAGCACAGTTGACAGATACCCTCCTTTGGGCCTTTGACAGCCCTGTGAAGTAGGTGCTATAGGCATTATTATTGTGGCTCACAGAAGTTATATCCTCGCTCAGCACCATATAATTAATGTCAGAGGATAGATTTTTTTTTTATTGACTAACCACCAAGAGTTCTTTACAGTACACCACATGGCCCTGAAGGGAAAACATAAGGAAGGAGCAGGTAGGCTTTTTCTAGAGTTTTCTACAGGGAGGGAGAGAGGGAACATGCATTTATTAAGCATCTACTATGTGCTTTACAAATATCTCATTTACAGCAGACCACTTCCTCAGAGTCTCAAAATGGACTGAGAAATTCAGAGACAATAAGACCCTACTGTGTCTTTAGTTGAGTTTTAAAAGTGCATGTAATTTCATCAGACTAAATACAACATTATAGGTACTCCTGAAACAAGGGGTCTTCTGTGCATGCGTTAGATCCTAGAAGACAGCATGAGAGCCAGAACTACCCAGACAACTCTTTTACGTGGTCTGATGAATATCAACACTGAAGGAGGTATAAAACTGATAAATTATATGGTCACTAAAATTCTTCAGTGCTCTGGAGAGCAGTGCAAAGAGAAGTAGGCAGTCAGTCAGTAAACATTTATTAAGCACCTACTATGTGCCAGGAACTATGGTGAGTATGAAGGATACAAAGAAAGGAGCTTGCTTTTGGGGGATACAATATGGGCAGTATTATGTACAAACAATATATATACCAGCTAAATTGAAAATAACCAATGGGAAGAAAGCATTAGCATTAAGGTGAATTGGGAAAGGCTCCCTGCAGAAGGTGAGATTTTAGCTGAGACTTAAGGGAAGCCAAGAGGTAGAGATGAAAACGGAAAGCATTCCAGACATGGCAGATAGACATTGAATATGCTTAGAATTGGGATGTGGAGTGTCTTCTTTGCGGAACAAAAAAGATGCCAGTGTCACTGGATTAAGAAAGAGAGGTATAATACATAAGAAAACTGGAAAGGTATGTGTGCGTGTCTGTGAATGGGAGGGGCGGTGCAGGTTATGAAGGGCTTTGGATGCCAATCAGAGGATATTATATTTGATCCTGGAGATGACAAGGAGCCACTAGAGTTTACTGAGGGGAGGAGGGGTCACAGTCAGGTCTGCACTTTATTAGGGGTAAAGCTCTCCAAATACTCCCTTTTATAGATGAAAGTGATAATTTCTATGTATATCAAGGCTTTGGCAGGAATCTGTCACTTATATTTTGAAAAAAGTGGAGAAATCCCAGAAAAAGGTGAGAAATCACACTACAGATAAAGCTCCTCAGGACCCTCCCTCTCTTCTCATCTTCAACAGTTAATGGGTTACACACATGACACAGAAAATTGAACCATTTAGTTCCAGCAAGTATGAAAAACAAGGGAAACTTTTTCAAGGGCCTGTAAGAAAATGAGCTATGCTAGTATTTCTACCAGTTATGTAACAGCAACATTACTTGTAACTAACTATCCATAAGCCAGATCTCCTGCACCAATGCAGGATAGTTTTTCTAATAAAGGTGAAAGCAAAAAGGTAGGGAGAATATATCACTACTCTTTAGGTTAGGTGACTCACAGAATCCCAAATTTGGACAAGACATTGGAGGTGAGACCCATTGAATTTCTTCTACAGCATCCTAAGTGACTGTCTAGGTTTTAGTTTAAGACCTCCAGAAAAGGGGAACCCACTGCCTAGAAAGATAGTTTGTTCCATTTCTTCTCAGTTCTTATTGTTACAAAAATTTTTCTTAGATCTAAAAGAAAGCCAGCTCTCTGAAATGTCTATACATTGTCCTTTGGGGCCAAGGAGAATAAGTGTGATGTCTTTTCTCCCCAGCAAGTCTTCAAATACTGAGGATAATTATCACGCTCCCCTGGAGGCTTCTCTTCTCCATGCTAACCATTCTCAGTTCCTTTAACTGAATTTCATATGGCTCAGATTCCAAGTCCCCTTTGCATGCTGATTGCCTTTCCTTGGACACATTCTAACTCATCATTTCCTTCCTAAGCTGTGGCCTCTAGGCTAGAAGAGGCAGCTGTGAAGATGTGATCGACCAGAGAACACTGGAACTAGTACCTCCCTTTTTTGGTGATACCATACCTTTTTTAGATTACGAGCTAGCTTGTCTAATTTCTATGTCCTGTTGATAACATATGAGCTGGATGTCTTCTAAAGCCCCTAGGTCTTTTTCATATGAACCACCATCTAGCCACCTACTCCCACCTCAAACCTCTAATTGTGCAGTTTAAAAATCTGAATGTATAACTTTATGCTTCTCCTTAGTAAATTGCATTTTGTTAGATTTGCATCACCATTCTAGCTTTTTGAGATACTTTCAGGATTCTGACTTTTTCATCTCTAACAAACAGTCTCAGTATTTGCAAATTGGATAAGCAAGCTACCTGTGGTTTCATCCAAAGCATTGACAAAAATGTTGAGCACAGAGCCAGATACTAATTCACAGAACCATAAGATCGTAGATTTGGGGGCATTCCACAAGAGAACTCCTGTCAAGTTGCCATCAAGCCCTTAATAACTTAGTTTTTGGATGTGGTCATTCAACTAGTTCCAAATCTACTTAGGGACACTATTATGTAGCTCACATCACTCCATCTTGTCTATCAGGATAGATGAGGGACTTTGTCAAATGTTTTCCTGGAATATAGTAATATTATGTCTATAGAATTCCCTTGATCTTCCAGTGTTATAACCCTGTCAAGATATAAAATGAGGTTAGTCTGATATAAGCTATCGTTGATAAAGCCATGCTTGTTTTCAGTTGTTACTACTTCCATTTCTAAATCCTCCCAATCACTTGAATTATATATTCTAGAATTTTTGACAGGAATCTCAGAATTATAGAACCTAAAAGGTGGAAGGGACCTCAGAGATTAGGTACTCCAAACCATATCATCAAATCAAACTCACCTACTTATAGTTTACTGACTGTTTGCTTCCCTTTAAAAATGTGACACCATTTGTATATCTTCAAATCTGCACCATCTCTTCTGTTCTCCAGAATATTTCAAAAATCACCAAAATTGTAGCTCAATAATCACACTTACAGAATGACCATAGTAAATAGAGGGCTAGACTTGGCATCAGGGGTCCTGGGTTCAAATCTCACCTTTCCATTTCCAACTTTCTAAAATGGGAGGAATATAATATAGGTAGAAAAGCTCTTTTTGTTTCAGGTTGATCTCTTTCCAAGAAGAGAAGATGAAAAGCCTAGATGAATGCTTCTCTATACTCCAGGATATCAGAGAGAATGTGGTGATCTTTGAAAGAGTGCAGGGAGTGCTTCAAAGAGAAAAACAAAAGTAAACAAAAATAATCCAAGGAGTCAGAGGAGAATCCCAATTCATGTGAGGAGATGGACTGTGAAAGAATGACACAAAGAAGGAATGACATCCCTGGCTTCATTCAAAGCATAGCTCCAGTTCCACCTTCAACAGGAACCATTTCCTGATCATTCCAGTTAATAGCAGTCTTTCCCTCTTGAAATTATTTAGTATTGTATTTATATTTACTTCCAATATACTACTGTCCAAGATTTGAAGTATTAGAACAGTTTCCTGTCTGTGCTGGCAGATTAGCTTTCCTCACCAGGAGTTCCTTGTGAAATTACAGATCCAGATCAGAAAATAATGCCTTCACATCCAAAACTGCAGATTAACCCCTTGTGTAAATGTTATACTCCCTCCTCCTCCCTGCCCCCCCCGTACCATGTAAAATATTTGAGAGCTGGGACTGTTTTTTCTCTCTTTTTAATTATACCCACAGCATCCAACACAGTGTCTTGCACTTAACGCTCACTTAACCAATGTTTGTTGAATTGAAGTCAAGAACAACTGACATTTACATATAACCTCAAAATTTGCAAAACACTTTGCAGAACAGATATACTGTCTATCTGATCTGCACGATCATCCTATGAGTTAAGCATTAAATATATTAGTATGCCTATTTCACAGATGAGGAAATTGAGGCTCAAGGAGATTTAGTGATTTGTCTATGTTTGCATAGATAGTAAGCACCAGGGTTAAGATTCACAGCCAGGTCTGTTCTGATCCTAAATGCATCATACCTTCTGTTGTATGTCATGCCATTCACAGAGTGCCAATGGACTTTTTGAACTATGTAATATTTATGAGACCCTTCCCATAAAGGGTGGAGATGGACTCTCTGAGAAAAAGAAGGCAGATTCTCTAGTGCCTAGGAATCATGCTGAGGTCCACAGGCGCCACCAGGAAAGAGCCAATCTATTATTGGTCAGGGGAGGAAGAGATGAGAGATATTTGACCCTGTTGAGGAGGACTCTTGTAATCACAGATTGACCTGACATCAAATCTCATGACCCCTTTGTAGCAGGAGGCTGCTGGCAGCTGTTCTAACCTCAGGTATCAGGTGATGTAACAACTTGCACAACAATATGACAACAACAACAACAACAACATGTATATAAATCTATGTGTCAGGCACTATGATAAGCACTTTACAATTATTATCTCATCTGATTGTCACAACAATCCTGGAAGGTAGATGCTATTATTATTCCCATTCTGCAAATGAGGAAACTGAGACAAACAGAAATGAAGTGACTTGTCCAGGATCACACAATAAGTATTTGAGATAGGATGTGAACTCTGGTCTTCCTGATTCCAGGCTCAGCAATCTATCCACTGTGCCACCTAGTGGCCACCTGCTAGCAAATGACTGACCCTACACAAGCAATTTATTTAGCTTGGAAGAGTCGAGTTAACAACCAAAAAAAAGGTAAGAATACATGCTGGTATTTCTGGCTCTGGTCCACTTGAGTTCAGTTGAACATCAAGATCTTCCTTCGCTTTCTTTGTTCTTCAGAGAAAATGTTTGAGTGATGACAAATGTTATTAGCACAGAATAGAGAATCCTCCAGATTAAAGAAAGTGTGAAGCTACCTGAGAGGATGCTTTTTTTTTTTCATATAGGGTCAGAGGATGTCAGGGACCATGTCACCAGTTCAGAATCTACAATTATGCAAGAATCAAAGGTGTTATTGGTCAGCAACGTCCCCTAGTGTCTGTGTGGTTTGTTGTATCTGTTCCATAGATCCCTTGAAATTTTTTTCACAGACGCTGCTCAAAGTTAGGTAATGTACATATGCCTGGCTATATAGCCTACTGTAATTATCTACTTTTGGCGATCCATATGAAGATGAGTGATATCACCAGAAAGAACCTAGAAAGTATTGCTAGGACTTGTGAAATATTGCTCAAGAAACTGAAGATTAACATCTGCAGGATAAGGTGGTATTTTTATCACTGTTAATTACTGAAGGTTGAAAATTCAGAAGATAAAGAAAGATCTGGAAAATGAACAGTGGGCTTGGGATATAACATCTGAGAAAAACGTTTGGATTTCTGAATCATTGGTCAATCACTCAATGAGCATTGATTAAGTACTTTACCTTGTGCACAGGATGAAGATATAGGAATAGTGGTCTGTTGGCCAGGTGTGGAGTGTACTTAATGATCAGGCCATTCAGTAGGGTGGACAGAGTGCTGGACTGGGAATCAGAGGACTTGGGTTTGAATCCCTTTATTATATGTGGGAACCCAATAAGTTATTTAAGCTCTCTAAGCCACCATTTCTTGATCTGTAAAATGGGGTGGTTGGATAAGATGGCCTCTTACCTTCTTGTTCTAAAATTATGATCCTATTTCTGGTGAAAATAGATTTTACTGAAATCTTATGAGTGAAATTACACATATACACACACAGAGCTAATCTTAAAGTGCAATTGTTATCTGATAAAGATATCTTTAAACTGCAAAAGGAGATAGAGGGGGAAAAGTTTCATACATATTTACCAAGTGAGATACTAGAGAGTAGCAATTGTAGCAAAGGAAGAAACATCAGTGGATAAGAGGAGGCAAAATTCATGAGGAAAAATAATGATCTTAGTTGTCTGTGTACAAAAGCATGAAGTATGGGCAGTAAATGTGGTAAATTAGAAATCTTAAAGCAAGGAGGTAAATTCAACCATAATTACTGTGAGTTGGTGGGATGAGAGTAATGTCTAGAATATGTCTATCAAAACCTATACCTTGTTCTAAAGGAAAAGATTATATGAAAGAAATAGTGGATTAGTGATACATTAAGTGGTAGGTTAAGGGCATGTAAGCATGTGAGGAAAGTCACAAACAAGATGAAGAATGGAAACATAGTAGATAGAGCATATGGGTCACCTCAGGACTCCTGCCTTGCTATTCTCCAAGTCACTGAACTCTTAGAATTTCTGATCCTTTCTATTTGTCTTGCAGCTGCACTTTCTTTTATGTGTTGCCTCCTTTAATTAGAGTGTGAGGTCCTTGAAAAGAGGTACTTACTCTTTATTTGCACTCCTAGCACTTGGTAAGTACTTAATAAATGATTTTTCATTCATTCATTCAATGCATGTTGAAATAGAAGTGATAGCATGGTGGAAGTATGGTACAAGTTAAATAAAAGGAAGAAGTGAATGGTTAGTTTGAGAAAATAATCACAAATGTGGTCTGGAAGCATGATATAGTTATTGATTGGGGAACTTTAATTACCCGCATATCTGTTACAGGTTTTGTTGTTCAAATTAGAACAACTGACAAATTTTGGGTTTGTCTTAATCATAATTTCATCCTTTAAAAGATGGAGGCAAGCATTCTATATTCTGGAACAGTAGATTTGAGGATTCAGGGAAAGGATAAGCTTGACTTAAAATTCTATAGAGTTGTCAGTCCTAGAAGCATGGAAAGCAGTAAAGAATGACTTTTTTTTTTGGGCTAAGCAATGGGGTTAAGTCACTTGCCCAGGGTCACACAGCTAGTAAGTGTTATGTGTCTGAGGTCGGATTTGAACTCAGGTCCTTCTGAATCTAGGGCTGGTGCTGTATCAACCGTGCCCCTTAGCTGCCCCAAAACTGACTTTCTGATATCACAAACACTAATATTTTAGTAGTAAAGAGAGAGGGAGTTATCTTAAGAGGCCATTACAGATACACATAGAATGCACTGTCCAATTTAGATTAAAAAAAAAAAAAACAACAGTTGTAGAAGATGGAAGAAAGGCCAAATAACTGAGAATGAATTAAAAAAGAAGAGACATGATCCTGTAAGAATAGGATCAGGAACATTAAAGCTCAAAATGGATTGAAACTGGTGCTGAATGTAAAGGGAAACAAAAAATACTTTTTAAAAAGAGGTTTTGGGAAAAGTAGGATGAATGAAGATGCAGTCCATCTTCAATTTCATGAGGGTGACATTCCTATCAAATGGTACAAAAGTAAAAAAAATCATGAATGCTGATGGATTGAATGTATGGGAAATGGGGGAGGGTCAGGTTCTTATGACCACCACAATTTGCAATATTTTACTAAAGTGCTGAAAATATGCTTTTCTGTATACAATTTTTTATAACACAACATTAATTCTGATAATATGCAATTTTCCTAACATAACCATGAAGCAACTCACAAAAAAATAAAATTGGTAACATGCAAAACATATTTTCTTTGCTAGTTATTCCCTAGAGTTCTGTGACCTTTTGTGCTAATATCTCAATTTAAAAAAAAAAGCAAAACATTGATTTCAGACAATACTCACTTTTTTTGCTTTTTTATTTTGGTGAGGTGATCGGAGTTAAGTGACTTGCCCTAGTAAGTGTTAAGTGTCTGAAGCTGGATTTGAACTCAGGTCCTCCTGACTCCAAGGCCAGAGCTCTATTCACTGCGCCACCTAGCTGCCCCAATATTCACTTTTTATAATAAATAAAATCTACAATAATGTAAATACTTTCCATCTTTTTTTTCTGATATAATCAATCATCAATTCATTAACACCAAGCTCCAGGCAGACAGCAGCTGGAGAAATTCCAGCAGGCAGTTTTTCTAACATTGTTATGATCTCACTAAGTCACATCACCAATTTCGCACACTTGGGCTTAGAGCCCAGAACACTTGCCCTATGCTTTGTGGACATAACTGCAACACAGAACTTGAGTTTTAAAGGCAAACAATGAAAATATGCAATTCATGCATGGGGAGCTCTTTACAATGGTAGGGTGAGCAAGACCAGTGAAACACTTAGGATACCAACTGCCCCACAAACTTGAATCCATCATGCTTCTCATTTTTTTTCTGCACTGTTCATAGCCAATTGCCAACATGAAAGTGAAAATTAAGTTTGTAATAAAATCACAGGAATGCTTGACGTTCCAAAAGTTAAATACAAGAATGTGGAATATTGACTGTATAGGTCTGTTTCTCAGGGCAGATAGGTAGATATTGGTGGACAACAGAGAAGTTGGCTTCCATTCTGCCCCCAACCTTACAAAGAGTGGGAAGGGCAGATGAAAATGGTGGACAAGGAACTTGGAGGAGATGTGGAGTTCACTGAGATGGCCTTAATGAATTTAAGTTGTAGGCATGCACAAACTAAATCCAGGATGCTGAAGTCACTAAAGTGACTGCTGAATCTTTGTAAGTGATCCTTGCAAAATTATAGAGCCCAAGGAAGATGCTAGAGGAATGAAGATAGGTAAAACATTGTCTGAATTAAAAAAATATTAAGGGAAAAGGAGGACTTTTCACACACTAGAAGGGTGTTTGACTTTGATTTCTGGAAAATGTCTAGAACATATTAATAAAAGTATGGTCCTAAGGTAAGACAAGTGTTACATAGGGTATCACTAATATAAACCTGAAGAGGAAGCTGTGTATCCAAAATCTCTAGAATTGTACAATTATGCAACAATTGCTCTCTATTTCCTGACACAATCAGTTCTTTACTATGAGGGCTAGTTTAGTACTGCTTGCTTAGAAGCTCCAATTTTATTAACAGTCTTCATTCAGGCTCCGAAGGAAAGAGGTCCATTTCCTTATCTGGGCTAACAACAATAGTTCCTGCTTTGCTGTTACATAGATCAATTGCTTTATTTTTCTTAGTGTGATTGGCCAGAGACTCAAGGAAGTTGTGGAGCTGCTTGTGTGTGCGTATGCAGACACATGCAATGTATACATATACACATACATGTGTATGCACATGTGTGTGTGTATGAGTTTTGAAGGCAGAAATAAATCACAAAAGGGCAGGCTGAGAAGTGTGTAGAGATGTGAGGAGGAGGAGGAACAGTTCCATTGCTTATTGTTAGTGTATGTTAGTGCATATTAGTGCATACAGGTTAGTTGGACTAATGGTATAGATAGATGACAGACAGATAGTTACTTATATACATATACATACCATTATTCCAACTATCATTAAGGATAAGCAATGGAACTCCTCCTCCTCACATCTCCACACACTTCTCAGTCTGCCTTTTTGTGACTTCTTACCACCTTCAAACTATTTTTGATCTTCATTTGAATCTGTTTGCCTTAACTGAAAATGTGACTGGAAGAGACATGCTATATGATTTTCTGTGGACCAGCACCCTGTCCCTCCCCAGTGACATCCCTCTTGGTGGCACTGTCTTCTCTCTCAAGCATAACTATGCAAAGAAGATTTGGGTTTGGGTTTGTTTACTTGTCTTTTTTTTTTTTAACCACAACTTCAATGATATAGAACAACATGTAGACAGCTGCTCTTAGAAAGTGGCCCAGGACACTGACAGGCTAAATGGCTTGATCAGAATCACATAGTCAGTTTATCAGAGATGGATTTGAGCTCAATTCCTCTTTGCTCTGAGGTCAGCTCTCTAATCACTGTACCACACTGCCTCTATAGAAGTTATGTTTCTTTTTTATTCCACGGTTTGATCTGCCTTCTAACTACTGGGAATGAGAATATTCAGAATATCATAAGCCAAACAACAGTGACAATAGCAGCTAACAGTGTTAAATCAGGCCTGATGTTTATTGTTTCCTAATTGTTTCATGTGTTATCTCTCCAACTAGATTGAAAGCCAGTAGATTACAAGGACAATGCCTTTTCCTTCTCTTGTATTATCACCAGACTTACAAGAGGTATAGACACATAGTGGGTGCTAGATAAATACCTGTTGATTGATGAACAGACCTGAAAGTTTAATCCAGTCACATTGCATTAATCCAGAAAATCCTTACTTCTCCAGATATCATAAGTGATATTTATAATGCTGACCCAGAGGCTCTGCAAGATTCTATAATTATGGAAGACAGAAGCAATTTTATTCAGTATAATTTTACTGCTAAACATATTGTATCCTAATTTCCTGAAAAATGGTAACCCAACTATGAAATATATGACAACGTTCTACTAGCTAGGATAAATTCAATTCAATTTAAGATAATTTAACATTTATTAAGCCTACTACATTCAACACACTGTACAAGTTGCTGGGGCAAGACACAAAACTTAGATAACACTGAAATGAACATTTATATCCAAGGGAGGATGATCAGAAAAGGGAACCTCCAGATTAATTTGATGATCTCCCAAATCAATTCAATTCAATAAACATTTATTAACCACCTACTATGTGCCAGGTACTGCGCTAAATGTTGGGGATACAAATAAAAATTAAGTCAGTCTCTGCCCTCAAGGAGGTCAGTCTAATGAGAAGCAAACACACAAAAAGGAAGCTGAAAAAGGGAGCTACTAAGGGGTACTCAGAGTTGGGGGACACATCATGTTCTGTGGAGTTCAAACCAAGCAGAACTACAGGTAGACTATGGAAAGTTACAGCTTGAGCTTACTGAGTGTAATGTCACCCCTTTGAGAATACTGTTTAACTTTACTTGGTAGACATGTTCAATCCTTTTATTCTACAGGATTTCCTGTAGAAGGTAGAATTTTAGTTGGGCCCTAAAGGAAGCCAGAGAGATCAGTAGTAGGAGCAGAGGAAGAGCGTGGGAGATATCCAGAGAGAATGCCCGGAGCTGAGAGATGGAGTGTCTTGTTTGCGGAACAGCCAGGAGCCCAATGTCAGTGGATTAAAGAGTATATATTGGAGAGTCAGGTGTAAGAAGACTGAAGATGTTGAAGAGGGCTAGGTTATGAAGAGGTTTGAATGCCAAACAGAGCATTTTGTATATGATTCTGGAGGCAATGGGAAGTCATTGGAGTTAATTGAGTAGGATAATATGATTGGACCTGTACTTTAGGAAATAACTTTAGAAGCTGAATGTAGGATGGATTGGAATGGGGAGAGACTGGAGGCAGGCAGACTCACCAGCAGGTTATTGCAGTAATCCAGGCATAAAGTGATGAGGTCCTGCTTCAGAGTGTTAGAAGAGAGAAGTGGGGGCAGTTAGGTGGCACAGTAGATAGAGCACTGGCCCTGGAGTCAGGAGGACTTGAGTTCAAATCTGGCCTCATATACATAACACTTACTAGCTTTGTGACCCTGGGCATGTCACTTAATCTCATTTCCTAGCGCCCCACCAAAAAGAAAAGAAGAAAGAAGGGGACATATTTGTGAAATTTTGCAAAGGTGAAGTTGAAAGGCTTGGCAACAGATTTGATATTTGTCATACATTGGATAGTGAGGAATCCAGATGACATCTAGGTTGCAGAACTGAGGGACTGGGAAGATGGTGACAATCTTTGCAGTAATACGAAAGATAGGAGTGGGGGAGGGTTAAGGAGAAAAGATAATAAGTTCTGATTTGGGTGTATTGAGTTTAAGATGTCTACTGGACATCCATTTTGAAATGTCTCAAAGGCAATTGGCGATGTGAGATTGGAGGTCAGCAGAGATATTGGGGCAGGAAAAGTAGACTCCAGAATCATCAACATAGAAATGGTAATTAAATCCATGGTTGCTGATGAGATCAACAGTCTGCAACTTACTCAACCCAAACAAGGATTCCTGAGAATGGACTTTCGCAGATCAAGATATGGCAGCAGCTAGAACAATGATAGAGTTTATGCAGAAGTACATGTCAGAAGCAGATGTTCATACTAACTGTCCTGAGAGGAGAGTTGATAAAGACCTATGAACTCCTGTATAATAGAGGGGTGGGGATGATTTATTAGGTAGCAGGATCAAACAAACTGCTGAAATATAGATCCAAGAAACTGATCCAAGGATCTGAGAAACTGGAAACAGTGAATTAAGATTTCTTGAGCAGCGCAGTTCTGGAATATGGCCTTCTAGGACAAAAAAAGGGAAAAAAGGAAAATAAGAGGATTCCCTCTATGGAACCTGCAGCCAAAGGTATACTGAAGGAGACTTGTGATTGAGACTCCAGATCCCATCTGAATCTTGCTATACCTTGACACTACAGTGAATTATCCAGAGGATGCAGGAAAAGAGGTTACCTATCTCACAGCACGTGTTCTTTGGAGAGAATGTGTAGAATCCTGTGGGAGAAGCAGGGACACACTAAAATGTCAAAGGTTTGCCCTGATGGCAGCTGAAGTTCAGTTCCTTCTGAGGGGCATTTTAGTAAAGATTTATGGGCTCTTCTGAGTTCTTTTATGTGCTTTTTGTGTTTGTTTTTTCAGTTTATGGGATCCTATGAACATTTGCGTTTTCAACATTTTCAGTGGGATGAAATAAAGGTTGTTCTATACCTAATTTGGATTTATTACCTTGATGTATGGGCCTGGCCTGGGGAACTCTTAGTAATATCTGAGGAAAGATGGACATGAGTTATATTTGTAAGTTTTCTTGGAGTAAACTTTGGATGATGACAACTGGCCAGAAAGATGTATTGAATCTTTTGGGTCAGCCATAGGATCAGAACCAATTTGTAGTCAGAGTCTTAGTGGGACCATGGACTCTAGTTCTCTGGTTCACTTATACTTTCCTTAGTGCTATGTCCTTTGTCTAGAATCACAGAATCTCAGAGCTAAAAGGTACCTCAGAAGGCACCTAATAAATCTCTCTATAGCACATTCCATAGGTTCTCTAGGCTTTTTTTCAAGACCCCAAATGAGGGGGACTTACAAGGCAACTAATTCCACTTTTGGATAGTTCTAAGTTTTAGAAAGTTTTCCCCTATATCAAATAGCCTGAATTAACTCTTTATAACACTCATCTATCAGTCCTAGTTCTGCCCTCTGGTGGAAAACAGAATAAATCTATTCCTTGTTCCACATGACATTCCTTCAAATACTTGAGTACACCTATTTTATCTCCTTTAAATCTTCTCTTCTGTAATCAAAACATCTATAGTGCATTTAGACAATTCTTAGATAGTATGATAATAAATCCGTGGCTATCTTCCTTTGGACATTCTTCTATTTAACAATGTCTTACATAAAGTATCCACTCAACATTAAATATAATACCTTAGATATGGTCTGAATAGGACAAAGACCTCTATAGTCCTAGACACCATATCTCTCAATGTAACCTAAGACTATATTGATTTTTTTTGTCTGAAATTTCATACCATTGATTTATATGGAGACTAAAGTCTACTTAAACTCCAGATCTTTCTCAGATGAACTAATATCTAGCTATACCTTCAGTCTTAGGAAATTTGCTTTTTATAACCAAGTATAACCCTATTAAATTTTATGCCTTATAATCCAAGTGTAATCCCATTAATTTTTATGTTGTTTGAGTCAGTACAATGTCCTAGACTTTCGAAATCTTATGGATACCTGACTTTGTCATTCGGAATGTTAATTATCTTTCCCAGCTGCATGTCATCTGCAAATTTGATGAACTTGCCACTAATGCCTTTATCTAAGCCATTGATAAAAATGTTAAACAACACAGGATCAAGCATAGATACCTGGGGTAGTCCTCTGGAACATCACTGCAAATTGATAGTGAGCAATTGATGATGTATCTTTTTGTCCGACAATACAAGAAATTCCACCTTTACCAAATTGTACTGTTGTGTAGCCCATATCTTTCCATTTTCTCCTCCGAAGAATAGCCTTATAGACTTTGTAAATAATTTTTCAAAATCTAGGTAAAGTATTATGTATAGCAACATTCTGATCTGTTAGTTTAGTAAGCCTATCCCCCCCAAAAGAAATAAGGTTATTTTGGTCTACGCTGTTCCTGATGCATCCATACTGCCTTTTTGTCGTCGCTGCTTCCTGTTCCGGAAATCACTAATCATTCCTTAAAAGATACGTTCTAGAATTGCCAGGAATAAAAGTCTAGCTTCCTGTCCTATACTTTATAGATGACATTTGCTTCCCTTTTTGAGAAACTTGGGACAATACTTGTCTTTATCCAATCCTAGGCTAGCGCTTTTTCTTCAAAGTTTTTCAAAGATCGCTGACAATGATCACATCTGCAAGTCTGGTAGATCACAGTTGGTCTTGCAAACTGTGTAGGAATTTAAGCTGGAGTTTAAGCAGCAGAAAATAAGGAGCTATGGGAGATTTTTGAGAAGGGGTGACAAGGTATTTCATCAACTCATTCATCAATTGCTTTTTTCTTTTTCCGCTTGCTCCTATAGAAAGAGAAGTTATTTTCCTTCATGTTTCCATTATACATCTTCAGCTCTTGTTTCTTCCTGTTTATACTATCTCCCTAAATGTTTCAAGTATTGCATTATTCCGTCTCTTTTTGAATGAGTGCTTTCACTTTTTTTCCCTCGGGGGTAAAACTACCTAAAGTTTTTTTTTTTTAAGTTTTCTGCGAGTATATTCTGTTTAGGTTCTAATTTTTTTTCTTGAGATTAATCTGAATGCATTTTGGGGGGTGTTATTTTTAACCTTGGGGCATA
The DNA here is from genome assembly GCF_003287225.1 of Phascolarctos cinereus. Classification (NCBI taxonomy): domain Eukaryota; kingdom Metazoa; phylum Chordata; class Mammalia; order Diprotodontia; family Phascolarctidae; genus Phascolarctos; species Phascolarctos cinereus. The sequence goes on from NW_027556098.1 coordinate 132,447,151, forward strand.
ACAACACTACAAAGCACTGCATAGCAACTCCTGAAACTTACCGTTTCTCATGACTACTTGATCAAAACCCAGAAATGCCAATTAAAGTTGAGTGGCTCCTGCCCAGGTAAACAATCAGGAAAAACCGTGTCTTGAGAAACAAATTGACATCCACTCCTAAGATCTATAAAACAAAACAAGAACTTAATAAAACAGAAGGGAAATAGATCAAATTCCAAGATAAATGGAGTGTTCTTTACAGCGACCTCGTTCTTTCTTCGTTAACACTCCCTCAGCTCTGAAAAGCTCTGTAATTTAAAAAGTCAATATATGTGGGACTTTAAATAATTGATTGATGTTTAAAACAATGTCAAAAAGCTCTGTGGTGAGATGTCAGGGAATATTTAGTTTCTCCATCAAAAGCATCCCTGTAGACCATTAATATAGTTAATCCCTCGATAAATATTTGTGGTTCTTTTTAATTAGTAAATAATTAGAAGTACTATAAACACAACAAAATATTACTTAAGTCAAGATTGGTTAACCCCATGTATACCATGGAAGTCTGAATTCCCTAGTTGTTTTGGATGGAAGGCATTTACTTCAAAATCGTAAAACCAATTTGTCGTTGGAGAACACAGGGTACTGAAAACAACCAGAATTATTTTCTAAAGGAACAAGTCCTGTCATTTCAAATATGTCTCCTGACAGAAGTGGTAGATCAAAAGGGAAGGAATGATGTGATCTATTTTGACATTAGCAAAACTTTTAATTTTATCCCTTACCTGGTGCTAATCAGATTTCATTACGTTTGTTTGTTCTATTCAGTCTAATTCAACTCAATCTGAACCAATCTGATCAATCGAATCCAATCTGACACAATCTAATACATGACGGTCAGAATGGTAGTATAGTGGATAGAGAGTTGACCTTGGAATCAGGCATGATTTTGTTTATATTATATATGTATATGTATATATGTTTTGTATATTAATAAATATATATTTATTTCCATATCTGAAACATGCTTACTGTGTGACTCTGGGAAAGCCATATTTCTTAGTGCCTAGGCAAGGCTCTAAGATTAAATACATTTAAACAATTATATTTTTTAAGTAATAAAAATTTACCTTCCCATTCTCTTTCCCCAATGTCTTCCTCCAATTGAGAATTAAAGAAAATAAACCCAATTGCAAACATGTGTAGTCAATCAGAAACACATTTCTTCATTGGCCCTGTCCAATTAATTTTTTTTTGAAGATTAAATAAATTGTGAAGCACTTGCCTAGATGAATTGATAAACGGAATTTTCTCTCTGAGAGTTCTTTGTATCAATGAAATAAATAATAGACTCAGTGTGGGGGCACCCTCTGTTTTTGTTTTAATGCTTCTATTGAGTACTTACTCTATGCTGTTACAGTGGTAATCCCTCCAGGAGACAGAGAGGACACAGTTGCTGCCCTTTCAAATGCACAACCATCAGTTAGTTTGGAAATTCATTAGAAAATAAGAAATATTAATATGAAAATGAAATATAATAGTTTTATTAATAACAAAACATGTTAATATGAAAGTTAAATCACTAAAATATTAATTAATAGACATTTATTAAACACATATTATATACTCAGACTTGTACCAGGTGGGTGACAGGAAGAATTTTATGACATATTCTTTGCCCTTAAGATGCTTACCATTTATCAGGGATTCTTAACCAGGGATCTACAAACTTCCCCCCTCCCCCACCACCTCTCAATGTGTTGATAATGGCATTTCAATATAATAGGTTTTCTTTGTAATCATAGATTTGATGTATTGGAAAAAATGTTGTTCTGAGAAGGCATCCATGGACTTTAGTTGATTGCCTTTCTTTTCTGGAAGAGAAGTGGCTAAGATGAAGAAAACATTTCCACCCATTCAATTTCCTTATTCTCCCATCAAGTGCCTTGCTTAGAGACATAGTAAAAAGTCAGTAAGATTTTATTGAATGCTTTGGTGTTGTAATAAAAAACAATTTAAATTTGTATTATAACATTTAATCTTAAAATTTTGAATGTTACTATTATGGGTTTAGAACCTGTGCCCACCCTCAAATGTAGGTTCCTAGAAAAGATACCCAAGTTTAAAGCACTCTGTGGGTCTGTAGCAAATTCCTCACTAAAGTATTTATTTTTTATCAGTCTACACTAAAAAAAATAGTTTAAATAAAAATAAGTGAAATAAAATATAATTTTGAAATAAAGTGATAAGAAAAATTACCTTATACTCACAAGAGATATATTTTTACAGTTTGCCATGTTCCCAGTCAGGGAAAACAACAATTCAGATAAGGTATATGACAAAAGAATACAAATGAAGGGAATACACAAGGAAAAAACCTTTTGTCTAGCCTAGACTCTAAAGTAAATGGATGGAGGGGTACATACCAAGATATTGTGTGCCCTAGGGCATAAGTATTGGGGTACACACATATAGGGGCACATAGCTGGAGCGCACACTAAGCTGGAGCTACTTTATCTCCACTTCTATGCTGTGGAAATACTTTATTCATATTTTTGTATGCCTTTTTGGTATTTATCTCTGCTGATTTCTTGGTCACTGAACTATCTTCTCACCTAACCTCTGTTGGACTTCATCTATTTTGCTTCCCTAAACCAATCTATATGCATTGCTTATAGTACTGATATCACTGAAGACTGCAAGGATCTAAATGAGTGTAGACTATCAGATTTTGAACAAGAGAACTAATGTAGGCCTGTACAAAATTCCATGAATTCCAGATGCCCTGCATTTTGTGCTGGGCAGCAAATAGTCTTCAGTTCTGGATATTCAGAGTGCATACTAGCAGATTCCCATGGAGGAGGAAGACAAGGAGAAAAGACCACCTTCATTTACCTAGCAGGATTCCGATAATTTCAGTTTATTCCTTCTGGAATCTCAGAGATACCTCCCATGTTTCAAAGACTTATTGAGAAAGTGGTTAAAGACATGAACTAAGTAGAAAGACTGGTATACCTAGATGACTCTGTTGTCTATGAGAAAACTATGGAGAAGCATGAGAAAAGACTAATAAAAGAAATTGGCTCAAAGAATCTAGTTTGAAGCTGTCAGTGAATAAATAACAGTTTTGTAGAACTGTCAATTGTGTGGGTCAAATAACAGGGATTAAGCATTGATTTAGAAAAGATACAAGTATTCACTACCTGGGTATATTTAAAGGATATTTGTGAACTAAAGACTTTCTTGGGATATGGTGGCTCACAAAACATCTGTGAAGAATTATAATAGCCAATCTATTCAATGAACTCATTTGTAGTTATATAGTTGAGAGGAACCAAAAGCAGAAAGGAAAGAAAGGGTAACCAGCCTTGCTCTGACTCTTTCAATAACACTTGAGGATGTTGGGATGATAAGTGTGAAGTACTTCTTTAAAAATAGTTCTTACTGCTCCACACATACCCCAATGTTCACCTATGATTCCTAGGCAAGCCCTTTGGAGTACATATTGATACTACCCTTAAAGACATGGGAGCAGTCTTACTTCAAGAGAGTAATGGTCATGAGAAACTTATTTGCCAACTGAAGACTTACTGACAGTGATACTTCAGTTATCCTATGAATGAAGTGGACTTTTAAATATTGAAATAAGCTGTCATTTATAAATTCAAAGGCTAAGTATATTAAAGCTATTTCAAAAAATAGACTAATAACAATCCTCTGACAATTTTTTTTCATCACTAAGATACTGATTGTCAGAAGTAGGCAGTAGAATTACCCAACTATGACTTCAAAATTCATTATAATCCAGGGAAAACTAATAGGGTCCTACAGACCACATGAGTCTGCAGGGCTGGTGGTATGCATAACAGCAGCACAGGCAACTTATGTCATTCAGAGAAATGGACCTTTGCTACATGAAAGTATATCTGAAAGCTTGGGACTTCCACCAGAGAGTATGACACCTGTGTTTGTGAACTTTGCTTCATTGAATTCATCTTTGTTTTGGTTGACTGGCAGAAGGAGCAACTTCTTGATGAAGGGCTCTGAGATATTTTTTAAACTATGTACAAAGGAGGTATTCTCAGAAACTCAAATTTCATTCCCTAGAGAATATTTTATTTACTATTGAGAAAGTGGCCCAAGTTAGATCTGTGCAATGGAGTGTTGTACTGGACTGTAAGTGATTCTATACATGGGATATACATATAAACCATCATATCATCTACAGAAATGATGGTTTGTTTCCATTTTGCCTATGTTTATTTCTTTAATTTCTTTTTTTCTTGTCTTATTGATATAGCTAGTATTTATAGTAAAATATTGAATAGTAATTATGATAATGGACATTTTCCCTCCCTGACCTTATTAGAAAAGGCTTCTAGCTTATTCACATTACAGATAATGTCGACTCTTGGTTTTAGAAAGATGTTGCATATCAATTTAAGGGGAGCTCTGTTGATTCCTATGATTTCTAATGTTGTTTTTTAACATGAGTGGATGTTGTATTTTTGTCAAAAATCTTTCTTTGTGTCTATTACAATAATTATATAATTTTTGTTTTTTTGTTTTTAATATGGTCAATTATGTTTATAATTTTTCTCATAGTGAGTCAGCCCGGCATACCTATGCCACTTTTGGTATAATTATAGCTTGGTAATAGTGTATGATTTTTTGTGATATATTGCTGTATTCTCTTTACTAATATTTTAATTAATTTTGCATTAATATTAATTAGGGAAATTGGTCTATAGTTTTCTTTTTCTGTTTAACACTCCCTGGTTAAAGTATTAAAACCATATTTGTATTACAGGAAGAATTCAGTAGGACCCCTTCTTTACCAATTTTTCCAAGTACTTTATATTGTATTAGAACTAGTTGGCCTTAAGGGTTTCATAGAATTCACTTATAACTTCATCTGGTCCTGAGGTTTTTTTTTTCTATTTAGAGTTCACTTATTCTTGTTCAATTTTTTTCCTAAGATACAATTTGAATATTCATTTCCTATGCTATTAATCTGAGCAATTTTTATTTTTGCAAATATTCATCCATTTCATTTAGATTCTCAGCTTAATTGGCATCTGGTTAGACAAAATACTTCCTAAAATTTATTTTTACTTCTTCATTGGTTGGAAATTTACCTTTTTCATTTTTGATACTGGTTATTTGGTTTTCTTCTTTTTTTTAAAAAAAATCAAATTAGCTATTGGTTCATGTATTTTTTTTTAAACCAAGCTCCTAATTTTATTTTTTTTTAAATTTCAGCTTTGTTAATCTCTCCTGTGATTTTCAGGATTTATATTTTGGTGTTTAATTGGAATGTTTAATTTGTTGGTTTTCTTTTTTTTCTTTTATTTTTACATATATGATAACTAGTGCCTGTTCCCAGCTTGTCTCCCTAAAGACTTCTAGAAATTTCCCCTTGGTGAGATCAGGAACTCTATCTCTCTCATTTTAGCTGAGATATCTCTCCCTGAAGAGACATTGGGACCATATATGTTCTCATTGAAGTCTAATGCCAGAAAGAAACCCAAGAATTTCTCCTCTTTCAAGTTCCTGCCAACTCCACCCCTCACACAGGAATGAAATGTAGAATGGTCATTCTCTCCTTCCATGAGGAGAGTTGTGCAAATACCAAACTTGAGTCTTGGTTTATATAGAAATACATTATTTAATTTCAGCTTCATAACAATCTCAGAAGATAGGAAATAGTACTAATAAGTCTTATTTTGTCTATTTTTACAGGTAAGAAAAAGGGAATAAAGTATATGCCAGACTGTGGGACCAATGTTGGCAATGTAGGCAAAGCAGTGGAGATTGGAAGACTCAAAATCTTTACTTTTTCCCCTTTGATTCTTCTTCTCCTCCCAAAACAATTACTTCTCTACTATTGGTAGCTAATTTTTTTAGGTATCTATCCATACACAATCTTGGGCCCTCACCTACTAGTCTATGAGTGCTGATTATGTTGCTAAATATGATTCCTCAAATAAATGGGGGAAAATATTACTCTGGAAGGCTGTGCATACAGTGAACTGAACAAAAAAATTAATCAAGCTGGGAGAAACAAGAAGTCAGATCCAATGTTTTATATTGTGTTGATTATATAGCTTCTTTGCCTTTCAGTTATGTACTTTGGCACCGCAAGAATATGACCTTAGGATATCCATGTTCTCAAATGCAATAAGAGTTAGCAGTAGCTGTTTGGGACAATGGCTGCTCTCTGTACTCCTGTTCTCAAACAGCAGATAGCAACCTCCCTGAGTCCCCCAACTTCCATCCTGCCAATGCCTGTGCCCTGAAGAGAAAAGAGCCTTTTCCAATGCTTCTTTGTGGAAAATCAGATTGTCTGAGCTCCAGAGCTGAGGAGATGATGTATGGGTAGACCCACTTAGTCAGCCTCTTCACTGTTCCAACTCGATCTGGGATGTTTTTTCCAATGCTGCCTCTGGGTGAAGGTCTTCTTTTTCTTGGTTTATAGTAGTGACCAAGCAGTGGATATAGTACTGGTCCTGGAGTCAGGAAGACTCATCTTCTTGAATTCAAATCTGGCCTCAGACCCTTACTAGCTGTGTGACTCTGCGAAATTCATTTAATCCAGTTTGTAAAATTGTTGTAAAATTGTAATTGTGAAATAAGTTGGAGAAAAAAAGGGCAAACCATGTCAGTATTTTTGGCAAGGAAACCCCAAATGGAGTCATGAAGAGTCAGACACAACTGAAATGACTGAACAACAACAAAATTCAGTCAATATGCATTTATTAAGCACTGTGTCAAACACAGTTCTCAACTGTCCTTCCTACATTAGAGATTGTAACCCATCCAAATCTTCCCATTTTATCCTGCCTCCCCCCCCCCACAAGTCTGTTACAGGAGATCTACCCAAGTGCTGAGGGCCTTTATTACTTTCTCTTGACATTGGGAGGAAACCAATAGACCATGTTGGTCAATTTGTTATCCCTTGATCTAGTAACAAGATCTTTTCTGATTATATCTTTGATGATATCCTTGACTCTGCTTCTCCTTTATAGTATCTTTTTAGTAAATTTGGTGCAGTCAATGTATACCAACCATACACTTTTCCATTGCCTTCTGAGTGATACTTATTTCTATTTGTTGTCTACATTATTCCATTATTCATAGCAATGCAACAACTAATACTGCGTGTGTCAAAATATAAAGAATAAGTCCTTCTGTGTGCATTTTTGTTTTTAACATTTTTGTAAAGCTGCAGAACATAGTGTAAGAAGTGATATACATGCTGTAGTATGTAGCTTTGGGGACTGTGAATTATATAAGATGGCAAATGTACCTTGCTCTGATTCTGTGGGTATAGTTTGAGAGGCACAAAATTATTTCTCTTCAATCTAATGGAAGATGGAAGAAGATTTCCTTTCTACCCTCTTTTCTTTTTCTCCTTCCCCTTCCCTGAATTTTGAAGCTCAAGTTTGTATAAGAAATTATTTGTGTGAAAATGCTCTGAATATCCATCAAATCCTCTAGAAGCTCCAAGCAGTTTTATATACTAGTCATAAGAAAGCAGTAAACAATAATATTTCTCCTGGTAGCATGTGTCACTCACTGTCAGCCTTGCTTCACATGATTTATGGCAATTAAAGGTTTATTTTAAGTGGCTAACTTCATTACAAATGAGCTTTGTTCTCAGAAATTAATTATCTGAGATGTAACTGAGCTTTATAAGATCCTTTCCAACCATATCACTTAACTAAGACTGAGACCCTATAGCAATGGGTCGTAGGATAGAAGTTTAGGCTTCAGAAGTAAGAATATAAGGAGGACATTAGGGACATGAAAAGAGAGGATGGAGGCATCAAAGTCAAATTTAGGCTACTTCAAAAATTTGCTAAGGTTGGGGCAGCTAGGTGACGTGGTGGATAGAGCACCGGCCCTGAAGTCAGGAAGACCTTCAGTTCAAATCTGGCCTCAGACCAAACACTTGACACTTACTAGATGTGTGACCCTGAGTGAATCACTTAACCCCAACTGCCTAAAAAAAAAATTTGCCAAAGTCCAATACGGGAAATATACCATAGTGATCTTTTATCTGATGATGAGAAAAGTGTCTTACACTTCTTTGTTATTGTTGTTGTTGAATTTTCTGTTTACTTTTTTAAATATCATTTTAGATAGGTACTAAAACTTAAATATATAATAGAAAAAGAAAAAGAAACATATTATAAACTTAAATATAAAATAAGAAAAGAAAAAAAAAACCCATGTCATGTGCACAGCAGAATGTAGGAGAGGATTCAGAGTATATAGCAATAACTTTCCATTTCAAGAAAGCCTATATATTAAATATTGTGCATTATGTTGAAAGCTGTCTATCTCTTCTTTGCTTCCTTGTAGGTTTTCTTTTGTTCTCTGCTGTACACCTTTTATTTTGTTATTTTTTCTCCCTTCACCCTAGGCTATACTTAAGCATGGATATATTCATATATAGATATTGATATATACATATAACTATACATAATACACATATGTACATATATACACACATCTGTAAACATATATTTTCCCTATGATATTCTACTCCTAATCTTTTATGTTTCTGAATATCTCCTTTTTCCTATCTCTCCTAACTCCTCTACTTTAGTTCTATCTGCTACCTCACCCTCTTGTTACTTAATCTATGCTCCTGCCACAGCAATCCCTTCCTTATCCTCCTATTCCAGTTGATCTAAACACCCTTCTATATTCCCATTTTAACCTATTCCCTCACCCTCCCATCTAAAGATCTCTCCTTTATCTTCTCCCACCTCCCTATGCCCTTAGAGTTTTATTTCTTTCTAAATTTAAAAGACTTTTATACTCTTCTAGTTGTATATGTATTTTCCCTCTTAAATCCATTCCTGGTGAAAGTGGGTTTCCAGAACTAATAGCCTCCCACCTTCATCTAATTCCTTTGCGTCAGTTCTTCCTCTTGTACCTCGTTTGTATAAGATAATTACTCTTTTAGCTGTTCTTGAACAGTTTTATTTTTTTGAAGTCATAACATACTTAGGTCTACCCCAATCTTTTGTATAAGCTACCACAATCTTAGACATGTTTTGCCTTTTACGTACACAAAAGGTAAACATTCTATCGTTATCAAGTCTCTTGTGATTGGTCATTGGTATGTACTTGACATTTGTCTTGGCTCTTGTATGTCAAACCTTCAATTGAGGTCTTTTTTTTTTTTAACAAAGTCTTGAAAGTCTAACCATTTATTAAATGTCCATTTTTTTTTCATTTAGAATTATGTTTAGCTTTTCTGGGTATGATATTTTCTATCCAAACTCCAGTTCTTTTGCTCTTTGATATATAGTGTTCCAAGACCTGTGATCTTTTAGCGTTGCCACTGCTAGGTCTTGTGTGATTCTAATTGTGGTACCACCATACGTAAATTGTTTTTTTCTTGTTGCTCATAATATTTTGTCCTTCAGCTGGGGGTTTCAGAATTTGACTATAATATTCCTGTGAGTTTTCCTCATAAAGTCTCTTTCAGGTGGTGATCTTTGGATTTTTTCTATTTCTACTTTCCTCTCTTATTCTAATGCTTCAGGACAATATTCTTTATTTCTTGTATTATTGTATTAAGATTCTTTTTTTTAATCATAGTTTTCAGGTAGTCCAATTATTCTTATGTTTTCTCTTTTTGATCTGTTTTCCAGATCAGTTGATTTTCTTATGACGTGTTTCACATTCTCTTCTATTTTTTCATTATATGTATGTGTATATATATATATATGCATATATGTGTATATATATATATATATATATATATACATGTATATATATATACATGTATATATATAGGTATATATATACCTATATATATACATGTATATATATATACATGTATATATATAGGTATATATATATCCTTTTCTAATTGGTTGACTTTCTTTTCATAATCTTCTTGTTTTTCTTGGATTATTTTATTTTTATTTTTTCCTCAATCTCTCTCATTTGATTTTTAAAGTCTTTTTAAAGTTCTTCAATGAATTCTTTTTGGACAGGTGACCATTTGACATTACTCTTTGGGGTAGAAGAGGGTTTCTTTGCTTCTGAAGATGAACCCTGGTCTTTTCTATTCCAAATAATAGCTCTCTATGGTTGGATTCTTTCTCCTTTGCCTATGCATTTTTTTTTGGGTAACAATTTAGTTTTTATAATCACCTCTAGTCTTGGAGTATGGGAGATGATGCCTCTGGCCTCAGATCCTCTTTAGTTCTCCTCTCTGACCTTGAACTCAAAACAAGAACTTCAGCCTCCTGTAAGTGTTCACAGCCAGCATCATCCTGCCACACTACTTCTGCACTCATCAGGTGTGTGCTGGTTCCTTCTTGTCTCAAATCATGTCTCTGCAGCACAGCTGGGTCTGGCATTCCTTGTCAGCAGAAGTTCCCTAGATTTTCCCCAGCTCAGAAGCCCAACTCCCCTCACTGTCCCAGGTGTGAAAGTTCCTGCAGTCTCCCAACCCCACTGACCCAGGGCTTGCCATTTGTGGTTTAAGTGGTCCCTAATTGGAGGTGTTTACTCTTTGGAGGGAGGAAACATAATCTTGGGACTTTTCTTAAGACTTTCTCTAATTGTCCAAGGAGGGCCCTTGTTCTGCCCCTACCCTTGTTTATTTTCACAGCTCTATGTTCTCCCTGAGGCACTATTTCATCTCTTTTTTGAAGGAAAATCTTGAGAGCTTCAAATTTTTTGACCAACTCCTCCATTTTCCCAGAATCCTCCTCTATTTACTTTTAAAAAGTTAAAAAGCATTTTTTCCCTCCCTCCCTGTCCCTATTGGAAAAAAGGAAATAATCCAAAAGCTTTGTAAAAATATGCATACTCAAGCAAGACACATTTCCACATTAACCCTGTCCACAAATGTATATCTCATTCTACATCTTGAGTCAGGAGGTCTTGATCAGGTGTGCAACAAGTTCAGTGAGCTGCTAGAATCATGATTGGTCTCCAAAGTTGCTTGTTTTTACAATGTTGTTGTTATTGTATGTATTGTTCTCCCAGTTCTGCTCACTTTGTTCTCTGTTAGCTTATAAACTTTTCATTCTGGGTTTCCCTCAGTGGGTACAAGTATGTAGTATTTCAATCCCATAATCCATATCTTCTTCATTTAACTATTTATTTTCCCTTAGTCACATATCATTTTAACAAACTAATTTGGCTACAGAACTTTTTAGAACTTGGTAGTGAACCTCATGAATTCTGAAGACCTAAGCAGCATTTATCAAGAAAAGGGAGAGTTGGGAAAATTTTGGAACAAATTAGAGGGATCTGTGGTAGAGGGTGAGAAAAAGATGGTGCCTGTATGTCAGGCTTATGGTGATAATGTGTGAAAAGAAACTATAGGCAGTGCGTGTCAAACCCCCTGTATTGGAGGAGGGTAATGGTATGTGAAAGTGTGCATAAAACATACAGCATGAAGAAAATCTGTGATTAATCTCTGTGTATACATCTTACAGATGTATGAAAAGAGTAATTTGAGTATTTTGAGTCTGATGGAGATAGGGTGGCAGGGATGATGGAATTGTGAGATTTTGTATGGGAGGGAGAATGTGGAAAAAATGCCACGTTGTGTGTGTATTTGGTTGGGATAGGGTGTGAATGCATGGCTCAAAGCAAAGGTGGAAGTTTCCATTGTCTTCATGGGCATTAATAAGTAACTAGAGTGGGTGTGGAGTTGTAGAGGGAGGAATTGGCATTGTGTTGTTAGTGTCTCTTACTATAGCTTTCTGTTGTCTATTAAGCCAAGTTAAGACAGCTGTTTCCTTCCATCAATTTCATTCAATTACTTTTCTTTCCTTCTTGGTAGCTGCCTTATTGAAAAACAATATTTGTCCATTGTTGTTGGCTTTGCCTGTCTCCTTCTGACTCCTATTTCTGATGGTTTAATAATGGTTTGACTTGAGAAAATTACTTTATCTTTTATTTGTCTTTCCAGCATCCCTCTGATTTAAAGAAGCTCCTGATCTTGTTGAGTGAGGAGAATGTACAAGGAAACAATCTCATAATAACTGGTAGAGAAAGTCAGTTCCTCTTCAGGGTATTTGCAAAGTCATTCAGATTCTATTTCCTACTAGCTCATTACTATTATTATTGTTATTATCATTATTATTATTGGTGGAGGGAAGGGTGTCATTTTGCATCTTGCTCTATGTTCTCTTTTTCTGCTTCTTTTTGGTTACCCGCTTGTTATTTATTCCTACCATTCCCAGATTTTTCTTCTGTTGTCTTCATCATCACAGCTAAGTCTATTTCATAATTTCATTAAATCCACATTTATTCATTCAACAAACATCTAATAAGACCCTACTGTGTGGAGAGCACTGTGCTAGATGCTAGGAGATCTAAAAATATAAAAAATCACTATCTTTAACTTCCAGTAGTTTATCTTGGCAGCCAAGGTAACTCCTCTTGCCTTACGTGTCAGGACAAACCTGGGTAATTTCTGGGTAGGACAATCACCTTTAAGAACCAGAGGTCACAGGGGGGCAAACTTTAGAATATAGACCAGCCATTAGACTTGATTGCCTCCTAGGACTCTTTACTTGTCCTTGATCTCAAAGCAATTTTCCTGCTATGTTTTATAGTAATCAACCAATATGTACTTGTGTGCTTAATAAATTGTTAATAAAATTATTAAGCACATATATGCTAGTCAATGACTGTTCCAGGTTCAAGGAATACACAGAAAACAACACATGAAGCAATTCCCTTTGTCAAGAAGTCTCTATTCTATTGTGGGAAACAACATCTCTATATATGATATATACTGGATAAGTTAAAAATAAATGCAAAGTAGTGAGGGTGGGAGGATGGATACTAGCAGTTGGAGGGATCAGGAAAGGCATCCTGTGTGGTCTCAAGAAAGTAAGGGAGTTTTTTTGTGGTGGCAAAGAATTGGAAATTGAGAGGGTGCCCATCAATTGGGGAATGGCTGAACAAGTTGTGGTATATGAATGTAATGGAATACTATTGTGGTATAAGAAATGATGAACAGGTTGACTTCAGAAAAACCTGGAAAGACTTGTATGGTCTGATGCTGAGTGAAGTGAGCAGAACCAAGAGGCCTTTGTACACAATAACAGCCACATTATGCAATGACTAAGATTGTTAAACTGAACCCTTCTCAGCAATATAAGGATCTAAGACATCTCCAAAGGCCTCATGATGGAAAATGTTATTCACAAAGAAGAAAGAACTATGGAGTTTGAATGCAGATTGAAACATACTATTTTTTTTTCTTCTATTGTGTTTTGTTTCCTCTTTCTGGTGGTTCCTCCTATTGGTTCTAATTCTTACTTACAATATCACTAATGTGAAAATGTTTAATAGGAATGTATATGTATAGTCTATATCAGATCGCGTGCCATCTAGGGGAGGGAGGTGGAAAGGGAGGGGGAGAAAAATGTAAAACTCAAAGGCTTATGGAAGTGATTGCTGATAATTCAAAATAAATTAATAAAAAAAATTTAAAAAAGAAAGTAAGGGAGTCTTTAAGATGTAGGTGTGGGGAGGAATGAATTCTAGGCATCAGAAATGGCCAGTGCAAAGGCATGGAGATAGGAGATATAATGCTGTGTGTAAGGAAGGTAGAGAAGGTCAGTATGGTTGAAATGTAGAGTGTGGGAAAGTAAGTAATAATATATAACAAAGCTGAAAAGATAGATTGGCATCAAGTTGTGAAGGGCATTACAAGTGAATAATTTCTAATGCTTATTCCTGGCTCTCCTCCTTAGACTTCTGCTCTCAGCATTGGGGGTCCTTAACTTGGCATTCTTGGCACCTTTCTTCTTTCCATCAGTCTGGGATCCTAACTTCCTATGAATAGCCTGACAGCCAGACCCTAGCCTTTTCCCTTTTGGGACCTGATTTCTCCCTCAGCTTTCTCTTGTCTTTAGGAAGACTCCTGATGTCATTTGCCCATAATCTGTTAACAGCTTGGTTCTTGAGATGTCCCAGGATACAACAGATAACTCTGATTGTTAGCGATAGAAGAACTCAGTTGCCTCCCTTCAAACTTTTGTGAGCTAAAAAAATCACCGTGAGGCAAGTTGACCAGTTATTTGAAGAGAATGCAATCCTAAGTGCTCTCTCTCTCTCTCTCTCTCTCTCTCTCTCTCTCTCTCTCTTTAGGTTTTATTTATGTTTTATTTTCACATTACATTTATAGATTATTCCTACTTAGCAAAAGATGTCTTATAATAAAATAAAACAATTAATAGTTAGCATTTACATAATGCCTATTATGTGCTAGGCTCTGTACTAAGAACTTTTTAATAAATATTTCATTTTATTCTCACAAAATCTTTGTTGGTGGGTGCTATTAATATCCCCATTTTCTAGTTAAAGAAACTGAGGGAGACATTAAATGATTTACTCGGGGTCATACAACTAATACATATCTGAGGCTAGATTTGAACTCATCTTCTTGAGTCCAGACCCAGCTCTCTATCTACTGTACCACCTAGCTACCTTAGGTTAAATAAATAATAAATAAATTAATAAAACTAATAAATAAACAAATGAATAAAGCTAATAAATAAATGAATAAAACTAATAAAAGTTAAATAAAACTAATAAAAGAGTAATCTCATTTGAAAGTTCTTGCCACATTCTAAACTTATAATACCCCCTGACACTCCATTAAATAAAATCACAGAAATTCATTTTCTCTCTCTTCTTGCACCTACCATATTGGGGAAAAATAAGAAAAACAAATTTATTGTAATGAATACAATTATGGGGATGTCCATCAATTGGTGAATGGCTGAACAAATATCATGATGGAATACTACTGTGCTGTGAGAAATGATGAGTTCAATGATTTTAGGAAAATACGGAAAGACTTGTCCAAAATAATGAAGAGTGAAAGGAGCAGAACCAAGAGAACATTGTATTCAGTAATAGCAAAAGAAATTAATAAAAATCCTGCAATGACTATATGTATGTATGTGTATGTGTATACACACACACATATGTATAGGTATATATATATGTGTGTGTGCATGTATTTCAACACTCTAAATCTAACACCTCTTTTTCTCATAGACAACGAGTTTCATCATTGGTCCTCTGGAATCATGGATAGTCATTGTATTGATCACAGTTCTTACAGCTTTCAAAATTATTTCTTTTTATAGCCTTGTTGTTATCATATTAATTGTTTGCCTACTTCTGCTTATTTTATTCTTCATCAGTTTATCTTCTCAAGACCTATCATTCTTGGGCTTCTTGGATATATTTAAAAGGAATTGGAGGGGAAAGTAGAGGCCTGGCTTCTTTGAGGCACTGAGTTTCTACACGTCTTAGAAGAATATTCCTCATTTTGCAATGTCTATAGAGTAGACATACAATTTACAGCAGCAAATAAATATAATAACCTTGTATTTGAAAAGTGAAAAGACAAGATTTTGGGATAAGAATTCATTATTTGGTAAAATTTGTTGAGAAAACCGGAAAGGAGTATGGCAGAAACTAGGCATGGACCAATATCTCACATCATTTACCAAGATAAGGTCAAACTAGATACACGACCTAGATATAAAGAGAGATTTTGCAAGAAAATTAGAATACGGAACATATTACTTATCAGACTTATGGAGAGTCATGAATAAGCAAGAGATAGATAGCAAAGTTAGTTGTAAAATGGATAACTTCAATTACATTAAATTAAAAAGGGTTTGTACAAATAAAAGAAATATAGCCAAGATCAGAAGGAAGGCAAAAAATTGAGGAGAAAATTTCATAATCATCAGATAAATGTCTCATATCTGAAATATACAAAGAACTTTGTCAAATCTATAAGAAAATGAGTCATTCCCCAAATGAGAAATGGTCAGAGGACACGAACAGATAGCTTTCTAATGAAGAAATCAAAACAATTTATGGTCATATGAAAAAATGCTATAACTTATTATTGATTAAAAATATCCAGATTAAAAGTATCTTGAGACATTATTTTATACCTTTCAGATTGGCTAAAATGATAGAAGGGGAAAGTGACAAATGCTGGAGAGGATGTGGAAAAATTGGGACACTAATTCATTGTTGGTGGAATTGTGAACTGATACAACCATTTTGGAGAACAATCTGGAATTATGCCCAAAGAGTTATTAAACTTCCTATGACCTTTGATGCAACAATATCACTACTAGGCCTATTTCCAAAGTTGATCAGGAAAAAAGGAAAAGAGCCTTATATGTTCTAAAATATTTTCAGAAGCTCTCTTTGTGATGGCAGAGAACTGGAAATTATGGGGATGTCCATCAACTGGTGAATGGCTGAACAAGTATTGTGATGGAATAGTCCTGTGCTATAAGAAATGATGAGTTCAATGATTTTAGAAAAACATGGAAAAACTTGCACAAAATAATGAAGAGCAAAATGAACAGAACCAAGAGAACATTGTATTCAGTAATAGCAATATTGTTTTAAGAACAACTTTAAGTAAGTTGTTTTGTCTATTATAAATACCCAAATTAACTGTAAAGGACATATGGAAGAAAGACGCTATCTGCATCCAGAGAAAGAGAGAAAGAACTGATAAATAGAAGTATGTGTAGAATAATTTCACTTATATTGACCTATTTGCATTTAATGATAGCCATCTCTAGGGCAGGGGGAGGGAGGAGGGGATAGAAAAAAAAGGGAAAAAAGTACATGATAACTTTGTTGTATATTTGAAAGGAATAGCAAGTTGTGCATAGTAGATTTGCAGTTTCATCTGCAATCCTCCTTTTTACTGTATTATGTTATGGAAATGCTTGTTTTATTCCATAAATTAAAAATAAGATAAACTTAAAAAAATAATGTGAATGTAGGGTTACTTACTGACCAACTCAGTGATAGAAATGACCCCTTTCACTGTGTGAGGCTGGCAGAGAAACTCTAAGAAATGGCTGAGGACCTTCCAGTGAAAGGAAACTGCTAATAGATAAATCCAGTGGATTCTAATATCAGTCCTAGAGAATCAAATTTCTTTTAGCTATTGACTTAAAACTTGAATTACAATAAAGACAATCAGCTAGCCACTTTTATCAGGGGCTGTCCAATCCCATCCATAATGATTTTTCTCAGTTGAGAAGGCCACATTCCTGTTGAAGGTCATCCATTCTTACCACTCAGAGAAATAACTTTTAGAATCAGGATGACCGGGTTTCATACACCATCTCAAACACTTATTGTGTGGCTCTGGGAAAATCATTTCTTGGAGCTTCATTTGTATTCACCTGTAAAATGGAGGATCACGAATATATGAGGACCCTAGAATCTATTTATCCCAACTCCTGCATTTTATAGATAAGAAAACTGAGGCACACAGAGAGCAGCCACTTGCCCAGAGTCACATTAGATAATAAGACTCCAAGGCAGAATTTGAACTCAGGTCTTCTTGACTCCAAGTCCAGGACTCTATCCATTATGCCACCTAGCTTCCTAGGGGGTTAGTCTCACCTTATAATGTTGCTTTCACCTTTAAATCTGTGATTCTTTCTAGAATGCAGAAATTTTGAATCAGGAAGACCTGGGTTTAAATTCTGCCTCTAATACTTATGACCCTGGGCAAGTATAAATGCCAACTATAGTAATGAAAAGGGACAACGTATCAACTCCTATACCTATACCTATACCATTTTATCAGGTGTGGATATGCACAAAAATGACTAAAATTGCAGAAATAATTCTCCTATATAACTTAATCTAACGTAACCTAACCTAACCTGACCTGACCTAACCTAACCTAACCTGACCTAATCTGTCACCACCCCAATCTTCTTCAGGGAAAAGAATCTTTTTGCCCTTTTGTTTAGCTTCCCCTCTATCAATCTTAAACCACTCATTCATAGCCTTGGAAATAGACCATTGTCATGTAATTTAATGCTAGTATCAAATAGCTCAGAGACACAGATAGACAGTAGGTACAGCTGGTGTGATGTGACTTGCACTTCTTCCCGCACCTCTTCCCTGCCTCTTTCTCATTAATTGAGGCCAGCAAAATGAGAAGAACATGACTGGACAGGTAAAAGGAAAATGGGAACTTCCTTGGGAAGAAGGAGAAGCAAAGGGACTATGGATGGGACATCTGTTGTCTCACCAATGACATATTTGCTATTTTGCAGAGACATGCTCTCTGCTCCTTTCAACTCTTCTTCTGGTCTGATCAGTACTTTGATTCAGCCCCTAGTCTCATCACATCTTCCATTCTCTGACTTCAGTGGTAAGAAGACCATATAGTCATCCCAAACTCCCTGACAGGCTTATGGAATGAGGAGAATATTTATACAGAAACCATGATATAATAGGCACTGTGCAAAGAGCTTAACAATGATTTCACTTAAGACTCATAATGATCCTGAAAAGTAGATGCTGTTATTATCCCCATTTTCCCCTTGAGGAAAATGAAGCAGTGATTAGGTGGCTTGTACCTGGCTAGTTAGTCTGAGACAAATTTTGAACTCAAATTTTCTTGACCCCAGGCCCTGTGCTCTATTCACTGCACCACCTAGCTTGTCAGCAGAGGCCCGGAAAAAGGCAAAGATAGCCATTTTCTTCTCCTGTTTGGCTTCTTCCTAGAAGTTCCTCCCAAAACCAAAAGCCCCATGAAGTTAAGGAACTCTAAGTAATGCTTTGTGTCAGTGAGTTCACATTCCAAACCACCAAGTGTCCCTGGGAATGTCTCTTATGATTTCACCCAGAGACCTGGGCAACATTTTCTATTTCTCCCCTTTACACATTGCATATTCCAGTGAAATTGGCTGATTTGTTGTTCTCTGAACATAATGTTCAATACTCTCCTTTAGTACCTTTGCACAGGCTGGGCCCCAGGCTTTGGATTAATTTCCCTCTCACCCCAAACTTTCTGCTCCAAAGCTTAGCTCAGGTGCACTACCTTCTTCTAAATGCTGCCAGATCTCCCAAGCTGCTGCTTCTCAAACTCCCTTCAAATTATGTTATACAACACTTATCAACATACGTTGGAGAGATCCAGCTTAATATAAGTTTCTTGAAGACTTATTTTTGTGTTTGTATCCCCAGTGCCTAGCATAGTGCCTTACACAGAGTAGACACTTAATATTTTTGATCCCCAAATCAATAATCTTGACTCCTGCATTTCTCCAAATTCATTATTTAACTGGGTCACTAATAAAAAAAATGATGAACAGGCCAAGAAAAATTTCATGTAATACCACTAGAGATCTTTCATAATTTGACATCAATTAATTAGTGTTCTTTTTGTATGGTTCATTAACAAACTTTGAATTTAGCTGTCTATGCTGTCATCCAGCTTATATTTCCCTATCTTATTTGCAATGATATTATGAGATATTGTGTCTGTGACATCAAAATTCATCATAGTAATGTCAGTCTATGAGTTTGGCACCTCAAGACTATGATCCTCTAATACAACAATAGATCTGTGAGCTCATTATTTGAGGTATGCCTCAAAGTATTCAGATCACAATACATACATGCCTGCCCATTACCTTCAGCAATGTTCTCTTCATAAGTTCACCATGAGAGGTCTACCCAATGTTTTAAGGGCCTCCTTCATATTTTTTTAATGTCACAAAGATATCCATTAAGCACTCCAGATTTATGTTCTTGCTTAATATTTGCTTTTGTCACATGACCAGGCTATCTTATTTTTGCAGTCATATATTTCTTTGATGATATACTTTATGTTCCTACTCCCACAAAATTCTTTGTTCATGACCTGTTCATGACAACCAGGCACCATTATCATTTGCAGGCATATGTATATTATATCATATGTATGCATATATATATATGCAAAGCAAAAAATAAACCAATAAATAAAATTATAAATATAGTATTATAACTATGAAATTATATTATAATATTTATTACATATGTATATATAGTAACATAATATATGGATTATAGTATATAGTTATAATTAATGATGGAGGTATTCCATAGGTTGTCCAACCAACAAACACTGAACAAAAGGCATTCTTCACCCACTAAATTTTTCTCATGTGAACAATTAGGCTAAACTTCTTTGAGTGATTATGGATTTCATTTTAGAGTTTTTCTACCCATTCTAATGATTTGCAATAACAAAATAGTCTAAAAATGATTTTATTCCATAGATACTTGACTGAGTTGTTCAGCAGATAGATATGGCAGCCAAGTCAACACAGCTTTAGAATATAAATCCAACTGTAAAATTGTAAGAAGGATGAGAGAAGAATATATGAAATTTTATTTAAAAAACCCTTAAGAAATAGTGGCATCAACTCATTCTACTTTCTTTGAATTCTTCCTATTCATTTTTTCATATTGTGTGATGATATTCCATTTCATTCAGAATCCTCAGTTTGTTTATGAATTCCCTCTGTGGGAAATCAGTGAGTATTCACCTGTTTCTGATTCTTTCCTAGCACAATGTGTTGCTATATATGGGACTTTGCCTTCTGTCTGTAATGTAATTCCATATTGTTTTCTAGAAAGGGTGGGCCCATTCTCAGCTCTATCATTTGTTCATCAATGTTGTTTATAATGTGACCTGTGTTCACAGAGACTCTATTACACTTATGGTATTCATTTTTTTTAATTGTTTTTGTCAATTAGATGGGTGAATAGAGGTTTTTTTGGTTGTTACTAAAGATTTGATAAATTCTCACACATTTTTAAAGTAAGAGTGCATTTACTCTTTGGAAAACTGCCAATTCATATCCCCTAAATCTATTTGGAGAATGGCACACACACATATACATATACACACATATACCAATACATACATACATACATACATACATACATACATACATGCATGCATACATACATACATACATACATACATGCATGCATACATACATACATACATACATACATACATACATACATATACATGCATATATCTATATCTATGTATCTTATCCTGGCTAGCGGACTTTTATCATTTGTTGAAAATATTCTCTCTGGTTTATTATTTCTTTTCTTCTCTTGTTTCATTGATTTTGTTAACAAAAAAGATATTTTCATTGCACATATTATTAAAGGGAAAGTTCAATTTTATTTATAGTATTTGCAAAAGGAACATAATTTGATATATGGTTTGAAGGGTATGGAACTTGGATTGTCATAGAGGAAAGAGAAAAAAAATTGGAGGGGTTGAGGGAGGAAATTGGAAAGAATCATAAGAGAAAACAAAAATAACTGATTCTTATATGTCACTTTTACAATTAATGAAGCACTTTATATTTGTGACATCATGTGGTCTTCAGAACTGTATGAGGTAGGTACTAGAAGCATTATTATCCCAATTTTACAGACAAGGAAACTGAAGCCAATAGAGGTTAAGGAACTTATACATTGTTACTCTGTAGTAAAAATCAGAGTTTGGATTTGAAGCTGGGTCCTTCTGACTTCAGATCCAACCCTCTATCCACTTTGCAGTATTGCCTCTTTTATTAGTACAGAGACATAGTGAGCAACGTTTATGCATGTATGGTGAGTAGAGCTGTGAGAATAAGGAGACCTATCTGAGAATAGCAGAACATTTATGTTATAGAATATTATATGACAAAGTTATATAGATAAGAAATGGTCAGATAATGTTGTAACTGCCTGGGGAATCTGAGTTTGGTCTATGAGGCAGGAAGAAACCAGTGTAGTCTCTCCCTCAAAGCACTGTAGGCCTAAGGAGGAAGTCAGATATTTGCAAAAACTTGTTACTTTTTTTTAATGGAAGAAAGTTGATGATATGGAGAAGGAGTATACAAGGGGCCCTGATTGATATGGCACTGTTAATACAAAATTAAACACAGGTTAATTTTATTTTGTTTTTGTTTTAATTTGCTCACTCCTACTTTCTATACATCTTTTTAAAAAATTGATTTATTTTTAGTTTTCAACATTCACTTCCGCAAGATTTTGAGTTCCAAATTTTCTCCCCATCTCACCCCTCCCCGACCCCAAGATGGCATGCATTCTGAATACCCTTTCCTCTAATCTGCCTTCCCTTCTATCTCTACCCCCTTCTCTTATCCCCTTCCTTTTCTATTTTCCTATAGGGCAGGATAGATTTCTATACCCCATTTCCTGTATTTCTTATTTCCCAGTTGCATGTGAAAACATTTTTTTAACATGTGTTTTTAAAACTTTGGATTACAAATTTTCTCCCTTCCTCCCTTCCCTCCCACCCTCATTGAAAAGGCAAGCAACTCGATACAGGTTATATATGTGTAGTCACTCAAAACACTTCCATAGTAGTCATGTTGTGAAAAACAAGTATATTTCCCTTAATCCTACCCTGCTTCCCATGTATTCTATTCTCTCTTTAGACCCTGTCCCTCCTCAGAAGTGTTTGCTTCTGATTATCCCCTCCCACAATCTGCCCTCCTCTCTATCATTGCCCTGCTCTCTTGTCTCCTTCCCCCCTATTTTCCTGTAGGGTAAGATAGGTTTCCATACCCAATTGAGTGTGTACTTATTCCCTCCATAAGCCAAATCCTATGAGATAAGATTCATTCATTCCCTCTCACCTTCTTCTGTTTCCCCTCCACTGTCAAAACCTTTTCTTGTTTGTTTCATGTGAGATAATTTACCCCATTTTACCTTTCCCTTTCTCCTTCTCCCAGTATAATCCTCTCTCACCTCTTAATTTTATTTTCCAAATATTACCCCTTCATCTTCAACTCATCCTGTGCCCTCTATCTATTTATCTGTATATCTATCTATCTATCTATCTACATACATATAATTTCTCCCTCCAATTACCCTAATATTGACAAAGGTCTCATAAGCTACAAATATTATCTTTCCATGCAGGAATGTAAACAATTCAACTTTAATAAGTCTCATATGATTTCTCTTCCCTGTTTACCTTTTCATGTTTCACTTGAGTCTTGTATTTGAAAGTCAAATTTTCTATTCAGCTCTGTTCTTTCCATCAAGAATGTTTGAAAGTCCTCTATTTCACTGAATATCCATTTTTCCTGTGAAGGATTATACTCACTTTTGCTGGGTAGGTGATTCTTGGTTGTAATCTTATCTCCTTTGCCCTCCGGAATAGTATATTCCATGCCCTGTGGTCCCTTAATGCAGAAATTGCTAAATCTTGTGTTATCCTGATTGTGTTCCCACAGTACTTGAACTGTTTCCTTCTGGCAGCTTGTAATATTTTCTCCTTGACCTGGGAACTCTGGAATTTGGCTACAATATTCCTAGAAAGTTTCCCTTTGGGGATCTCTTTCAGGAGGTGATTGGTGGATTCTTTCAATTTCTATTTTGCCCTCTGGTTCTAAAATATCAGGGCAGTTTTCCTCGATAATTTCTTGAAAGATGATGTCTAGGCTCTTTTTTTGATCATGGCTTTCAGATAGTCCAATAATTTAAAAATTCTGTCTCCTGAATCTATTTTCCAGGTCAGTTGTTTTTCCAATGACGTATTACACATTGTTTTCTATTTTTTTATTCTTTTGGATTTGTTTTACAGTGTCTTGATTTCTCATAAAGTCGCTAGCTTTCAATTGCTCTATTCTAATTTTTAAGGAAGTGTTTTCTTCAGTAATCTTTTGACTTCCTTTTCCATTTGGCCAATTTTGCTTTTTAAGGCATTCTTCTCATTGTCTTTTTGGACCTCTTTTGCCATTTGGGTTAGGCTATTTTTTAAGGTGTTATTTTCTTCAGTATTTTTTTTTGGTCTCCTTTAGCAAGCTGTTGACTTGTTTTTCATGATTTTCTTGCATCACTCTCATTTCTCTTCCCCATTTTTCCTCTACTTCTCTTGTTTCTCAACATTCTTTTTGAGCTCTTCCATAGCCAGGGACCAATTCATGAATCTTTTAAAGTTATTTGACTTTGCAATATTATTATCATTGTATAAATTGTTCTTCTGCTCTGCTCACTTCACTTTGCATGAGTTCATACAAGTCTTTCCAGTGTTAACATCCTCTTCACTATTTCTTACAGCATAATAGTATTTTAACACATACATAAACTGAAACTTAGTCATCCATTCCCCAACTGATGGGCACCCATACTCAATTTCCAATTCTTTGTCCTCACAAAAAATAACTGCTATAAATATCTATGTAAATACAGATTCTTTTCTTCTTTCTTTGATCACTGCAGGGTATAGGCTTAGCAGTGCTTTTGTTTGGTCAAAAGCTTTTGGGGAATAGTTCCAAATTGCAGGATGACTAGATCCATTCACAATTTCATCAACAGTACACCAAAGTAAGTGTTTTCCCATAGCCCCTTCAGAAACGCAGGTATTTTAAAGACAGAAAACTCTCTCCTTTTTTTGTCTACATACAGATATTTTTTACAAGTCAAGCATCTGCCTCACAATGAGGCATCAGGGTATTTGGTGAAGTAAAAAACACGTGGAAGTTTAATTCTTAAATCTTGTGCACACTCTAGAGCACATGCATATTGCTCATCCTGACTTGGAATGTTGTCAAGAGGAGGGTCCAGGATGTAGGATTAATGTGAAGTAAGTGCTTCTCCCTTCTGCTCCTCCCAGAAATGTAGTTTCTCGTTAAGCCCCAGAAAAGTACAGTCTTGATGGCAATAGTTCTTTTTTAACCTCATGGATCACCTTTATTAAGAACAGACCTTGAGATGGTGGAGTAAGTCAGAAAACTTCAGGATCTCCAAATTTCCTCAACAACGAAGACAGAACTTGCCTCAAAGTGAATGTAGAGCAGCAAAAATAAAGAAAATTTGGGGTAAAGCTGTTGTCCTCCTAAGACAACTTGAGAAGACCTCAGGAAAGACTGGACCTCCATAAGTGCAAATGCCTCCAGACTGACTCTGCAGAATCAGCAAACAACAAGCCCTGGGGCAGCTGGGTAGGGAGGCATCCTCAGCCTAGCCTCAGACATTCTTGCTGCACCAACAGTTGGACAGTGGCTGAGTAGAAGACTGAAAGACTTCCTGCTTCCAAGTACAGCTATGCTAACCTGATGAGGTCCTGGGTTGTGGCTGCAGTGGGGAAGGAGCTAGCACAAGCCAGGAGAGAGCAGTAGCAGAGGGGTGGTGACTCCTGATGGCTGCGGGCACTTACAGGAGAGCAACCTTGTTTCAGTTCCAGAGCAGAGAGGACAGTTGAAGTTTGCAGCCACTAGATGGACCACATAGAACAAGAGCATTTGTAAGACAGTGTGGCTGGGACATAGCTGTGGTTTAGGGGTGGAGAGAAGCACCCAATGTTGGGCCCCAGAACAGAGCTGAGAAAATAACAGTAAGAAAAATCTGGAGTCTAAGGCATCATTCCCCACACTTTGGGACTAGAAATTGGTTATAATAAAAAGCTGCTAAAATAAAATAAAACAAAATAAAAATAAAAATAAGCAATCAAAGGAGAAAGAACCCAATTATAGATAACCACTAAGGGGATAGAGAAGGTGTTGGTTCATATGCACAGGAAGATAGTGGAACTAAAAAGAACAGGTCTCTTTTTTTTGCCTTTTAGTGAAGTAATTAGGGTTAAGTGACTTGCCCAGGGTGACACAGATAGTAAGCATCATGTGTCTGAGGCTGGATTTGAACTCAGGTCCTCCTGACTCCAAGGCCAGAGCGCTATCTACTGCACCACTTAGCTGCCCCTAGTCCTTTTTCAATGAGAAGTGTCAAATGATCACAGGCCCCAACAGAGTTCTTGGAATAACTTAAAAAGGACTTTAAAAATCAAATAAGAGAGAGTGAGGAAAAATTAGGAAAAAAAATAAGAGCAATCCAAGAAAATCAGAAAAATTGTGAAAAGAAAGCCAACCAGTTGGAAATATACAATCACAAACAAAAAAGAAAATCATTCCTTGAAAACTAGAATTGAGCAAGGGGAAGCTAATGATGTTATAAGACACCAAGAAATAATAAAAAACCAAAGGAATGGAAAAATAAAAGAGAAATGAAACATTTCATCAGAAAAGCAACTGATCTGGAGACCAAATCAAGGAGAAAAAATATAAGAATAATTAGACTACCTGAAAATTATGATAAAAAAAGAATCTTGATACAGTATTACAAGAAATTATCAAGGAAAATTGCCCTGAAGTTCTACAACAAGAAGATAGAGCAAAAATAGAAAAAAAAATATCTACTAATAATCACCTGAAAGAGATCCCAGGAGGAAAACTTACAGGAATATCATAGCCAAGTTTCAAAGCTCCCAGGTTAAGGAGAAAATATTGCAAAAAACAGGAAAAAAAACCCAAACCAATTCAAATGTCATAGAACTACAAACAGGATTACACAGAACCTGGTAGCTTCTACACTGAAGATCTGTAGGTCTTGGAACACTATATTTTGTAGCATAAAAGGGCTGGTGTTATAACCAACAGCAATTTACCCAGAAAAGTTAAGCATAATCTTGAATGAATAAAAAAGGACATTGAATTATTTGAAAGACTTTTGCGTGTTTGTGAGAAAAATTGCAGAACTTAATGGAAAATTGACACTGAAAACCTAGGAGAAATAAAAGGTAAACATTAAAGACCAATTATAAGTGACTCAATGGTTAAATTGTTTATTTCTTATATGTGAAAATGTTATCAGTGCTCTTTTTCTTCAGTATTTTTTTGGGTCTCTGTTGTCTCATTTTTCATGATTTTCATGAATCACTCTCATTTCTCTTCCCAATTTTTCCTCTGCTTCTCTTACTTGCTTTTCAAAATCCTTTTTGAGCTCTTCCATGGCCTGAGACCAATTTATATCTTTCTTAGAGCCTTTGGATGTAGGAGCTTTGAGTTTGTTGCCTTCTGGTTGTATGTTTCGATTTTCTTTGTCATCAAAGTAAGATTCTGTAGTCTGAGTTTTTTTCTGCTGTTTGTTCTTGTTCCCGGCCAGTTACTTGACTTTTTAACTCTTTGTTAAGGTAGGGCTCTGCTTCCAATGTCGAGGGTGTACTGTCCCAAGTTTCATGGATTTTGTGCAGCTGTTTTCAGAGGTACTTCTAGGGACCTGTAAATTTTCAATTTTTCCAAGGTGGTATAATCAAAGAAGAGGTGTTTATTCCTTTTCTGGCCTGTGCTCTGATATATGAGTGACCACAAGTACTCTTTTCTGCCTTGGAACTGTGAGGAGGATTCTCTCTACAAAGCCACCACAACCTCTGCCAAGCCAGTACTTTTCCTCACCCCAGGACTACCACCCAGGACAGCAACCCAGATCTAGGCATGGGCAAAGCAAGAGAATCCTGCCTCAGTGCCAGCAAAGAGATTCCTGCAGTCCCCCTGTGATCAGCTACTTGAGCCTCCCACCATCTGTGGTCTGAGATCGGGAAGCAGCCATTGTGCTGTGGTCGCCAGTCCGGGCCTGTGCTAGGGCCAAAGCTGGACCAATCTCCTCTCTCACCCAGGTCTGACAGACCTTTGCCACTGACCTTCTAAGTTGTCTTTGGCATTTGTGGGTTGAGAAATCTGGAAACTGCCACAGCTACCCCTGATTCAGTCTTTTGAGGCCTGCTCTGGGTTTGATCTTGCCCTGTCTTTGCCTGTGTGGTCCACACTGAACTGTACTCCTCTCCCAGCCTGGAGCAACAGACCTTTCCTATCAACCTTCTAGGTTGTCTTGGGCTGGAAATGTGTTTCACTCTGTCTTTTTATAGGTTCTGCTCCTCTAGAATTTGTTTAGAGTCATTTTTTACAGGTATTTGGAGGGGTTTGGGGGAGAGCTTAAGCAAGTCACTGCTTTTATTCTGCCATCTTGTCTTTGCCCCTCTGTTATCAGTACTCTTGTGATTGTCATTATTATTTGAGTAGTTTGAAAGAAAGGCTTGAGTTGAGCTGTGTGTGATGGGCTGATTCTAAAAATTAAAACTGGGTAGGGAGAGATAAAAAGGAATAATACAAATAATAATACATTATTATATTATCACAAATAATAATACAAATAATACATGTCTCATAAAAATGAGACATAAAAAAGAATTGATAGAAGAATTGACAGAAGAAGTGAGTGGTGGGGGAGGGTTAGTAGTGATAGAACCTTGTTCTTATCGGAAATGGATTAAAGAGGGAACAACATAAAGATCTGGAAGGTTATAAAAGTCTTCTAAATTTAGAAAGAAATTAGGTGAGCAGATAGAATAAAGGGAGGACTTTTAGAAGGGTACATAGATTAAGATCAGGAGGGGGAGGGTATAAGGGAGAAACTCTTAGAAAGATAGGTAGATTAAAGTGGACAGTTAGGGGAGAGGATAAGGGAAGGACTCTTCCAGGGGTGGGCAGATGAACAAATAGGAGGGCAAGGTAGTAAGTAGGTAGAAGCAAATTAGAGGAATGAAGAGGGATAGGGTAAATAGGATAAGAAGGATCGGGAGGAAAAATAGGATGGAGTGAAATACACAATAAATAATTGTAACTTAGAGTAAATGTGATGAATTTACCCATAAAATGGAAACAAATAGCAGAATAGATAAAAAAAATTGAATTCAAGGGGCAGCTAAGTGGTGCAGTAGGTAGTGTTCTGGCCTTAGAGTCAGGAGGATCTGAGTTCAAATGCAGCCTCAAGACACTTGACACTTACTAGCTGTGTGACTCAGGGCAAGTCACTTAACCCTGATTGCCTCACCTAGAAGCAAAATAAATGAATAAATAAACAATTTGAATTTGTCACTTTCAGGAAACACAGTAAAAATGTGAGATATACATTGAGATAAAATAAAAGGCTGGAGTGGAATTTATTGTGTAAAAAACAGTAGAGGTAGTAGTCATGATCTCAGATAAAGTTAAAGCTAAAATACATTTAATTAAAACAGAAAAATAGAGAAAGTATACTATGTGTCACCAATATTATTCAATATTGTTTTAGACCAATTAAAATAACTAGACAGTATAAAATACTTGAGAGTATACCTGCCAAAACAGACACAGGAACTACATGAACATAAACATAAAACACTATACAAATAAAGGCAGATTTTAATAATTTGAGAAATTCATTGTTCATGGGTAGGAAAAGCCAATATGATAAAAATTACAATTTTACCTAACTATTTATTCAATACCATCCCAACTAAATTACTAAAAACATATTTCACTGAGTTAGAAAAAAAATCACAATAAAATTTATTTGGAAGAACAAAAGATCAAAAATTTCAACCAAACTAAGGGAAAAAAAGGTAAAGGAAGATGATTTAG
Source organism: Phascolarctos cinereus (assembly GCF_003287225.1). Classification (NCBI taxonomy): domain Eukaryota; kingdom Metazoa; phylum Chordata; class Mammalia; order Diprotodontia; family Phascolarctidae; genus Phascolarctos; species Phascolarctos cinereus. Next base: position 132,476,259 of record NW_027556098.1, read on the forward strand.
CCATATTGGACCTTAAACTACATCATAAGGCAATAGATAACAAATATATCTGGTACTTGCTAAGAAATGGAGAGGTGGATTAGAGGAACAGAGTAGTAAAAGACTGTAGTAACTTTGTGTTTGACAAATGTAAAGAGGTAAGTTTTTGGTATAGGAATTCATTATTTGGAAAAAAATTATTGAGTAAGTTGGAAAGCAGTCTAGCAGAAATTAGGCATGGACCAATATATTTTGACCAAGATAAGGTCAAAATGGATACATGACCTAGATATAAAAGGACATATCACAAATTTTTTGTTTTAGAACATAGAACATATTACTTATCAGACTGCTAGATAGGAGAATAATATGTGAATAAACAAGAGATAGTATTGTTGAGGCACAAAATTGATAGTTTCAATTATTTAAAATTTTAAAAGTTATTATATCAATAAAACCAATGTAGCCAAGATTAAAAAGAAAGCAGAAAATTGAGGGGGAAATCTTTCATAGATAATTTCTCAGATAGAGGTCTTATTTCTCAAATATATGGAGAACTTTGTCAAATTTATAAGAATATGAGTCAAACCTCAATTTATGAATGGCCAAAGGATATGAATAGGTAGTTTTTCGATGATGGAATCAAGACTGTATAATCATATGAGAAAATGCTCTAAAACATTATTGATGAGATAAATGCAAATTAAAATAACTTTGAGATATCATCTTACACCTATCATATTGGCTAAAATGATAGATGCTCTTTAATTGAGGAATGGCTAAACAAGCTGTGGTATATGAGTGTGATGGGGTGCTGCTGTGATATAAGAAATGATGAGCTGGTTGATTTAGAAAAATATGTTGGGGTGGCTAGGTGGAGCAGTGGATAGAGCACCGGCCCTGAAGTCAGGAGTACCTGAGTTCAAATCCTGCCTCAGACCGGACACTTGACACTTACTAGCTGTGTGACCTGGGGCAAGTCATTTAACCCCATTGCCTAAAAAAAAAAAAAAAAAAAGAAAGAAAAATATGCAAAGACTTGAACCTATGAAGAAAGATGCTATTCACCTCTAGAGAAAGACTACCAAATAGAAATATGCATAGTATGTTCATATTACATACACTATATATGTATATATATAATACATATGTGTGTCTGCATATGTGTACCTATATGCTTATGTATATATATGTGCATATATTTATATATTCACATTTAATTGTAACCTTCTCTAGGGTAGAGGGTGGAGAGGGAGAAAAAAAATTAAAAGTGCGCAGCAAAGACTAATAGAAAGCCTAGAAGGAAGCACAGAAAAGCTGGGTTGCTTTGAAAACAATGTGCAGGATTTATTACATAGATTTTCATGCAGTGAAAATTTATTGTTTTATATTGAATCCTCACCTGTGCTCTGCTAGGTACATGGAAATGTTCTTTTTTTTTTTTTTCTTTTCTCATTTTGTATTTAAGTTTAAAGAAAAATAGGCCTTCCCCAGAAGGTTTTGTTTTATTAACTGCTTCATGAATCACTCAACACTACTAGGTAAATGGTAGCCTGAGCATTACTAAAATATCAACTTCAGTGTTAGCAAACTTTTCTAGAGAGGTAAGGCTCAATGAGGTCCATGGGGTGATGATTTCCCATTCATCTCTAAACTAAGATGACTTATATTATTGACTCATCCTTCAGAGACATGAGGATTGAACTGGGTATTAGAATAGAGAGTGACTAAGAATGTTGAGCTTTGGGATATTTGCTGAGATTTCAGTTTTAAAAACTGAAAATAAAAGCTGCGAGCTTAGCAAACTATATTAGTCCCTCCTGTGGCTATTGGCTTGTATATGAAAATATCAGGATTTGGTTCAGATAAGAATAGACAAAAACCCTGGGGTGTGCTAAAGCCAGCGGTAAAGAGGCTTGTGAAAGCTTTTAGTCAAAATTTTAGTGTGATCGTGTACACCTCAGAAATCTGCAATCTCTATAATTCAGGGCTCAATTTATTGTTTTGTTATTTGTTTAGCTTTAAGAAAATGTTAATAATACAAATTATACTTAAAAGTATATGTTAATATTGTCTTCTGAAAAAGGCCTGATTGTTAAACATTTACCAGCAAACTCTTGTATTGTTCTATAAAGATAGATAGAGCTTAGTGGGAATATGGTAGAAGCCTCAGGGAATGAAGTCATCACCAAACTAGAGGCATGGTGACTAGAGATCAATAATAATAATAATAATAAAAATAATAATTTATATAGTACTCTAAGCTTTATAAAGTGCTTTCCATCCAATATCTCGTTTGAACCTTATGACACCCTCGTTTATACCTCTCCCAAATTCAAACTCTTGGCCCTTTGTGGCTCTAGTTCCCATAACTTCATTCACTCACCCCAAGCACGAAAACATTGTGGGGATGGCATCTACTTTCACCAATGCATGGTAGAGATTAGAGGACAGGAGCTAGGGAGGGAAGCCAAAACTAGTGAAGTACATTTCATTCATGAAGTAGAATATATTTGTTTTATCTTTAGAAAGTTTGGTTCTTGAAACATATTAAAGATGATATCTAAGAATTAGAAATGAGAGCTGATAAAATTCTCAACAAAGCACTGCTTACATTTCATCTAGCTTCAGGTATTTATTGCTAATACCACTTGATAATCCCCATGAACACATAAACCTGAAGGGAAAAACCTCCCCCAACTCCTTTCTTCTCTTTCCATATTTGTAGTTTGGTCAGTGATGGCATGTTAATAATCATCCAGAAGCAATTGAAAGTTGAAAATGTATTTTAAAATATTATGCTTGAATTTTCCATCCAGTTGTCATGGAAATTCTTCATAATTTAGGCAGGTGGAAACCGAACATTTAGAGAGAAAAGCTTTCTACATTGAGGTGGAAATGTCAAGAGTTGATTGAGAAGACACTTATTTCTCTGAATTTTGCATCACACATACAGACGCATAGAAACGCACACATAAAATATATCCATAAGACCACAAAATGACAGATACAGAGCTGAAAAGTATCTCAATGGCCATGTAATCCACTCCTTTAATTTTATATCTACTTATGCATACAGACATGCATAAATAGGGGATTAGAACTTAACCTGAGATTTCATTGGTATAGAGCAATGGTGTTCAACTCAAGTAGAAACAGGGCCGCTAAATGATACCATAAGCATCCCTGTGGGTCACATATTAACTTAGTTTTGAAATGTAATATTATTTATGTTTTATCATTTTTTTATATATTTTGATAAATATTTCCAGTTACATCTTATTTTATTTATTTATTTTTGTATTTTTGCTTTTAGGCAATTGGGGTTAAGTGACTTGCCCAGGGTCACACAGCTAGTAAGTGTCAAGTGTTTGGTCTGAGGCCGGATTTGAATTCAGGTCCTCCTGACTTCAGGGCCGGTGCTCTATCCACTGCACCACCTAGCTGTGCCCCCCCCCCCAGTTACATTTTAATCTGATTAGGATCCCACCTGAAGTGTGGAGGGCCATTTGAAACCTCTGGTATGAAGAACTCCAGGTTGTGGAAATCTTCTCTACCAATGAAGGCCTACAGAAGTGCCCAGAAAGCTCAGATTACTTGCCTATGGTTACACAGGCAATATATGTCAGAGGCAGGACTTCAACCAAGGTCTTCCTGGCTTTGAAGTCAGCTTTCAACCTACTATATACCACACTGTTTCTTTCACATCCAATGCAATCCAATAAACATTTATTAAGTGTCTACTATGTGGTAGGCACTGTGCTAAGGGTTGAAGATATAATTAACAAAAAGAAAGTCAATCCTTGCCCTCAAGGAGCTTACAATCTAATAGGATTGACAACACACCTCAGGAGACAGGTAACCAGGAGAAGACTAGGGGGTACCTAGTATGGGGGCATCTTGTTTCATGGAAATGAAACCAAGCAGAATAGCAGAGGCAGAATGGAGTGGGCCTAAAAAGTCTATTTTCAGCACTCAGTAAAGGAAGGCATTGGGAGGAGTTTGGTACTACAATCAGAGGGGGGAGAAGGATGAGGGAGGTATTGCCAATCAAGGATCAAATTAAGAGGATGGTGATGAGATTAGAGATGATGAGTTTAATTTGGGAGGTGTCTTGTTCCTAGGAGTTGAAACCAGGCAGAACAGCAGATGCAAAATGGATTTATTATACACATACATATATATAAATTTGTAAACATATTTATACATATATAATATATGTATGTATGCAGGTATATACACAAATGCACACATACACAAACTGAAAAATAAATACATCCCTTGTATCTTACTAGCCTTTGTTTTCTCAGATCACTAATATTGAGTCAACCTTATTCAACTCTGGATTCTAACTCCACCTGCTATTAACTAGCAATCTGATTTTGAGAAAGTCATTTCACCTTTTCTGGGCCCCAGTTTATTTATTTATAAAATTAGGGAATTGGACTAGACAGAGTCGTGGACAAGAATTCTATATTTACAAAGCCCTAGACTCACAACATGTACTGAACAAGTAATGAAATAGGGAGGATTCTATTGGGAAGGTGCAGGTATTTTCAAATTGAGTAATGTGTTTAAATTTTCCAGCACAGGTTTGGTTCTGGTACCATCTCTATGATAATTTTCAGGGTAGAAATGATTTGATTATAAAGAAATATGGCCTGAGTGATTATCACTCTTCCAGAACCTGTGTGAGATAAAAATGATCTAGAAAACACAGACCTTGTGCTCAGCCCTATACTAGGTAAGGTGGGCAGGATGGAATATAGAAGGAAAAGACATGGTTCCTCTCAGAGACTTGAAATTTACTTTGAGAGATCAGATTGAAGCATTTGAAACAATGGTAACCAACACTAACTTGTTTCCACAGCACAATAAGGTTTATAAGGAGCTTTCCTAATATTATAGAGGCTATATGAGGAAAGCATTATTATCTTAATTTTACAGATCAGGAAACCAAGGCCCGGAAAGATGAAGTGACTTTACTAAGGTGACAGAGCAAAATGTCAGAGCCAACACTAGAACCTGAAGCTTTTGATTCTGAGAACATTCCTTATCTTTTTCTCACGGTATCATATTGCCTCTCCAACATGACAATAGGTAATTAAAGGAATAATATGGCATTTTGAAAAGGACACTGGGATTAGAGTCAAAGGACTTGGGTTCAAATTCTGGCTCTGCTACTAAATGACTATGTGATATTGGAAAAGTTACTTCTTCTAGCCCTCACTTTACTTATCTTCAAAATGAGTAGGGGGGACTAGATGGTCTTTAAAATCCTTTTAAGTCTAGGGGCAGCTAGGTGGCACAGTGGATAGAGCACCAGCCCTGAAGTGAGGAGGACCTGTGTTCAAATCTGGCTTCAGACAAAACACTTGACACCTACTAGCTGTGTGACCCTGGGCAAATTACTTAACCCCAATTACCTAATAAAAAAAAGACTAAAATCCTTTACAACTCTAAACCTGTGATTTTATAGAAGTAGCTTGTAAGATTATTATTAACCATGGATATTATTACTACTATGAAAAGGCAATTGAGCAACTATCAATAACTGCTGGCATATAGGTTGACTTTCCTGTTGCTACAATATTTTTATGAGAATGATCTATGAATGTATTGAGGACATCCTTGATGAAGGTACAAGAACATTGAGAATTAGGTTTTTAAAATTTTTTTTTTACAGCAGACAACATCTTTATAGCCACAAATTGAATACAAGATCTCACTGTGTTTATCATTTGCTGACTGTGAAAATACATTTGTTTTGGTAGAACCAAATGTCACCTTAAGTACTCTTCTCCAACAAATTGTGTCTCTACATATGTCAAAATCTTACAAAATTTCTTGAAAGACATGGCAATAGAGATACATTTATTCAATAATCCTATTATTATTAATATCAATCAATGCTCAAAGGAGGGAGCTATATGTTTGACAAAGAGTACATCTGGTCCCAGGCACAAGACTGTCAGACCATATTTCACAGCCCATCTAGACATTCTGAGTTCTATAGCATGAGAACATGTAGTTGGTTGGTGATCTGGGCTTTTGGAGGGAGTGCCGCCATTTATGAGAACACAGATATGTTGAAATGCTTATTGAAATGAATTAACTAGAATTATGCAGGCTGTTGTAGAAAAGGGAGATTAAAGATTACTAAGTGGATAAAATCATTTCAGAATTGGACAGGATCTCAGTAGACATCAAATCCAGCCCATATCTGAAAAAGAATCCTTATTAAATGGTCATTCAGTTTTTGATGAAAGATTCCAGTAAGAGGGAACCTCCAGAGGTAATCCATTGCATTTTGAAAAAAAATGTTTTCTAGGAAGTTTTTCTGAAAATCCATCTTAAATTTGGCTCTTTGTAGTCTCTACCCAAAGCTCCTAGGTCTGCCTTCTGGGACAAATAAAACAAGTTTAACCTCTCTTCCAGCTGACAAGCCTTTAAGAACAGCCATGGCATCTCCCCTAAGTCATTTTTCTTTGGGGAAAATGTCAAGAAAAGCCACAAGGAGGTGGGATTTGAATTTGGCTTTAAGTAAAACTATACTGCAGAGGGAAGATGTGGTGGTATAGTGGAAATAGTACCTAGAGTCAGGACTTGGAGTCAGGAAGACTGAGTTCACACCTTCCCTTAGACACTTACTAGCTATGTGACCCTAGGCAAATCACCTAATCTCTCAGTTTCAGTTTCTTCATTTTTAAAGTAATAATAGCCAACATTTGTATAGTTTTTTACATAAGTTAACTGATTTGATTCTCACAGAAATGATGTGAGACAGGTGCTACTATTATCCACATTATACAGATAAAAGAATTGAGACTGAGAGGTTTAGTGACTTGCCCAAGGTCACACAGCCAGTAGGTGTTAGGGGTTGGATTTAAAAAAAAAAATAAACTGAATAAATAAATGACAAATTGGGAAAAAAGCAAGGTTCAAACAAAACAAGGCATTAAAAAGCAAGTCTTATACTAACTATTATCTCCCCCTAGATCCTACATAGTACTCTGCACACAAGTGAATTAGCAAAATCTTTGTGGATGTTGCTTTGTTTACCTGCAATACATTGATCTAGCAATTTGAGTGTGGGAGGAAGGAGAAGGCCCCTTTGCATGATGCACAGAGCTGGTAAGTAAGCCACCATCTGTGGTACCAGACAAATAAGCTTTACACAGTTTCAAACACATGACAAACTTAATAGTAATTAACAGAAACTGGTAGAGATCATTTTTAAAAAGGTAAATAAATTGTATCATTAAACAAAATAATTATTTAGCAGATTAACAGTATTAATTGAGTGATGAAATAGCTCTGAAAAAGAACTGTGCTGTTTGTCTATTATCCTCTACAACTTCAAATAAACTAAGTTTCATATTCCTGGTCTCCACTGTAGTTTTCTTTCTTGTTTTTTTTTGGTGAGGCAATCAGGGTTTAGTGATTTGCCCAAGGTCACACAGCTAGTAAGTGTCAAGTGTCTGAGACTGGATTTGAACTCAGGTCCTCCTGACTCCAAGGCCAGAGATCTATCCACCACGCCATCTAGCTGCTCCCTCCACTGTAGTTTTCAATTGCTATATGCTGACTTGTTGACACATCACGTTTATATAGCATTTCCTAGTTTGTAAGTACTGTCTTCATAATCAATCTTAGAGGTAGGTAATGAGGACATAATAGCATCTTTTTATCCCCCCGAGGACACAAGCAAAGGGAGGTAAATGACTCACAGAACTGACAAAATAGCAATGAACATAGGTCTTCTGATTTCAAGTCTAGCATTCTTTCCTCACGCAGCAGTGCCTAAGGTATGTCTGATAGAGTTAAATTTGCTGAAAGGTCTGATACAGTCAGTGCACCTCTATTAAACCCTACCAGACAGTGACATCCTGGCTGAGTAAATTGTGGACTGCTATGTTATTACTGCTCTGCATGGATAGATTGAAGAGATCTTAGTCCCTTACCACTGAGTTCACGTTAGAGTTGCCAACTGGCCAGTATCTGACTGGCTTGATGGGTAGTTTATCACACAGAAGTCAGTTACTTCTAATTGCTATGTTCTACTATGGCTGATTTTAATTTTTTTTTTTTTAGTTTTGATTATCCATCATCCAAAAAAATTCCTCCTTGTTTTTTGGGGGGTTGGTTCTGGGCTTGCTTGCTGCTTCTTTGGTCCTACTTGCTTTTTCCTTCTACCAAATGCCCCTTTTTCTTACCCCTTGAAGTCCCATGAAAATTTCCATGACCATGCTTATATAACTGGAGCCTCACTGGCCATTCTCCATTGCCTCCTTGACTATGACTCCAGAGACGGAGAACCAATTCGATGCTTCTGAGTAAGAATCCATCTCTGTCCCCCAATTCCCTACGTTTCTTGCCTATTTCAGGCTGAGCATCTGAGAGGTGATAGGACCCCCCCCCCCACCTTTGACCGGGAGGAGTGATAGAAACTATTGAAGCTATGTATGCCAAGTCTGATGTGACCCTCTCCATTGGACCATCCTTGACTCCTCTCCTCTTTCTGGTAGGGCCTGAAGACCCTCATGTTTGAGGTTTCAGGGACTTTTCTGATTGAATTTTTGCTTTGATTGACAGTTGAAATGGGCCATGGTAAAGATCTATTGTTTCAGGCACTACTAACCTGTCTAATTCTTTTGTGAAAACTTCCTTTAGTTCCAAACCATTTGAACAGACTTGGACATAACTGAAGGTCATCATCTATCTATATCTATATCTGTATCTCTATCCATATCTTTACCTACAACTACATCTATCACCTTTATATCTTTACCTAGATCTATATCTTATATTTAAGTCATCTTTGGTTCTCTACTCTCGTATGCTACGTATAGTTGCCAAATTATGCCAGTTCTACCTCCTCAACATCTCTCCCATCTTTCCCTTTCTCTCTAATAACACCATAGCCACTATAGTTCAGATTTTCATCATATGTCACCTGGATTATTGCAATATACTCCCATTTGTCTCTGCATACTGTCTTTTCCAGCCTCACACCTACCTATGAGGTTTATTGTGACAATCAAAACCTTTCAACGCTCACGGGCCACTTGGTACCTGAAGCCTTTTGTGATTTTCCAGTTGTTTGTGCCTACTCAATCACTTTGAATTGACTTTGGAAATATCCTGTATTTACTTATCTGTGAGAACATTGTATATACTCTGTCCCCCTCCTCACCCCACTCCAGTAGAATACAATCTTTTTTGGGGTAGGGATACTCTAATTTTTGTATTTGTCTCCTTAGTACCTAGCATAGTGCTTGGCATATAGTAGGCACTTTCATTGTTGTTGAGTCAGTTGTGTCTAACTCTACATGATCCCCATGGATTTTTGCCCATGGGGTTTTCTTGGCAAAGATACTGGAGTGGTTTGCATTTCCTTCTCCAGTGTGTTCCCATTTTACAGATGAGGAATTGAGGCAAATAGAGATTAAGTGACTTGCCCAGGGTCACATAACTAGTAAGTGTCTGAGGCCAGATTTGAACTCAGATATTCCTGACTCCAGGCCTAGAGCTCTATTCATTGCACCACCTAGCTACTCCAAGTAGGGACATAATAAATGGAACTTATTAAGTGCTTATTGATTGATTGTTGGGCCTCAAGGAGACTGAATTTTGTACCAACCTCAAACACGTGGCCAATTCTCTTATTTGGGGGATGTTTGTGTGTGATCTCTGAATCCAGTGACAAAGTCCCAGTCAACTCACTAGTTGCAGTTTGGTAACACACAGAGATAAACAACTCCCTTTTCTCCTTTGATTTTGGTGACATTTAGATCGCATCTAAAGTGTGTATAATCTGTAGGGATAAAAAAAACTGGGTGCCAGCTCTTAATCTTCATGTGGGGAATTTTCTACTCCTGGTCACTTTCCCATCAATTTGTAGCAAGAGAATTAAGCTGAAAACATAAAACTCAGCTTTAACAGTCCTTGATTTTCAAAGCCTAGAGCTCAGTCATTTACTAGCATGTTACCAGGGACAAGTTGCTTATCTCCTTTGGGCTTCAGTGTTCTTGAATGCAAAATGAGGAGGTTCCAAATGATTTCTAAGGCTCCTTAGAACTCCAACGTTTTTTGATATGGTGAAGGCCTTGGAAAGCACCCCCTGGAGGAGCACCTTTCATTAAATTCATTAACAACCAAAAGTAGAGTGGAGACTAGAACTACAAAGCTATGTTAATGAAAAGTTGTTAGCAGAATAAAATTCAGAAAGCAGTTTTCCCCCCCTTCCCATACAGATTCTACCACTCAATTAATCTCATTAAGCTGTTACCATTTTGCTTAATAATTGCCATGTGCCTTTAAAAATGATCTGCTTGGTCTGTCTGTTAATCACTGTTAAATATGGCATGTGTTTGAAATCCGGGCATGAAATTCTGTTGTCTAGTACTACAGATGGCTGCTTCCCAGCAGGAAGCATGCTTTGCGTTAAGCAAGCAATCTTTGTGATATGTAACAAGATGAAGTGGTGGTAGACACTCCATTTAAAGTCACATTTAGCATTTTAATTAGCCTCACCTTGGGTGGCAAATGCAGTTTGCATAATTCACAAGCAGGGGTTCTGGCTAAAGTGGGGATGCAGAAAAAAAACAGCACAGGGAAATTGGTTTTCTTTTGGAAAATGCAAAAACATCTGGTGCAAGGAATTAAAAAACAGAATCATAGAATGTTAGAGTTGTAAGAAAACTCAGCGATCATTTTGTCCAGCATCCTGTTTTGCTGGCGAGAGAACTGAAATGCAGAACAGGGAAATGACTCGTCTAAGATTCCACAGCTAGTTAATGGAAGAGCTGGAACTAGAAATCTAATCTTTAATGTTCTTTCCACTATGCAAAATAACAACAACAATCTGCTTATACCTACTGTATACCTCTTTTTTTTTACACATTCCTTGATCCTCAACTTCATTTTTTCAGAGACAGTATATTGTATTCTATGACTTACAATATCTCCATGAGAATTCTGTTTTCTCAGGGAGAAGAATAGAGTTATTAAAACAGTGCTTAGCTTCTTAAAAGGAGGCCCAGTTGTCTCTCTCCTTATTTAATTCTGTGTTCACTTATTATATTTCTTTATGGTCTGACCAGGATATTTATAGCAATTTATAAGCTCATTGGGTTTTCATGCTAAATGAATAACATGATCTAGACTATAGGTATTGTTCATCCACTTAGTTTTTCTTGTGTGGCTAGCTAGGACACTTTTTAAAAACAATTAATTATGGATCTCACTTAAGAGAATCTTCAATATTCTGAGGACTGATACAAATGTAAAAAAATATTATCTACAAAAAGAAACGTCTTCATCATCTATAGAAACTTTCTCTTTCATTTGTATGGAATATTGATTGTCTTCCATGACAGTGGCAAACAACTTTTGTGAACATATATGTTCTTGTTTTATTTCTAGTTTGAAATTAATACTTAGATGATTATCAAAGTCCTTTCACTTGTTATATCTTCCAAGGTATTGCTCATGATTTTGGCATATGCATGGCTGATACCCTGTAGAAGGAAAATAGTTAAGGTGGCATTTTGTTCTCCTGTATCAAATACTTTATTTTCATTTTTAAAGTAGTAACCAAACAATAGGTATGGTTGACTCTTGCATTTCACTGCATTTCTAATTCAGTTGTGATATATTAAAGATGTCATTTTCTGTAGACACAGATGTGGGTACAGTTAGGTTGAGTGGGTTGGCACACTCCAGGGGAATATTCCCACTTTCCCTTCCCCTTCCTCTCAAGTTCCTCTCACCTTGAAAGAATAAATAGAACAATTGTAGCAGAGACAGAGAAAACCTTCTGATAGTTGAGGGCACACTAATAGAAAAGAGATTATTATATTAAGTTGACCCAAGGTCCTGGGGCCACCTTGGGAGGATTATTTCCCAAAAGACAAAGAAGCATTCTATGTAAACCTTGCCTTTCAATGATATCAAAGTTAAATGAACCTTAGTAATCGGTAACAGGTATGAATTAGTAAGAAAAGTCTCAACTTATACATAGTGTTTAAAAATTCTTTGTGTGTATTTTTTTTACAGTTTTTAAAAAAAGGTTTTTGTTTAAAGTTCTGTTTTTATAAAAGGAGAATTGCATGAAAAAGTAAGCTATTCTACACACCTACAGATGAACCCAGCTATTGGAGTATAAGGATGTAACCCAAGAATTCACAATTGATAAAATAATTATGGTATTTTTAAAAGGGAATAGTATTAGGATGGCATCAATAAAGGACAACATATCCAGGTTTGGAGATAGCTCAGGGGACAGGTAAGATTTTTTTCAAGGGTGACTACCTGGAGAAGGATCCCACCTTCATTTTAGTGGTATAGCTTTCTGTTACCATCATGAGCAAGTGAGAGAAGTCTTTTCTTTTAGGGGTGACTTTTTTTTTCTAGAAATAAGAATTGTAGAATTCACAGTTAGAAGAGACTTTAGAGATGACCTAGTCATCCCTCCTTCTTTTTTAGATTAGCCACAGAGAGGAAAAGTGACCTGCTAAGGTCATATTTCTTATAGTAAGTACCAGATACAAATTGTAAGTCTTTTGATTCTGAGTCCATGATCATTACTATTATACTTTCCCAATCCATACCATGTAAACAGTTAATTATCTACCTGAGCTGTGATTAGTAAAACAAAAGCTATCCTCTTCTCATTAATTCTCTCCTCTTCTTTCTTATGGATGGCTTTCAGAACACAGAATCAACCACATCTTGTGCTTTGTTTTCCTTGCTCATGCATCATGCTGAATTTGTATTTCCTTCACATGCACATGGTGCCCTAGGGCAATAGGCACTTGAGAAATAAATCAAATAAGCATTAAGCAAATAAAGTAAGAATGACTGAAAAAAAGGGCAATCATGTTTTGGTGGTGGCCCAGTAAGTTTGGTTCCCATTCTCTAGGCACAGAGGGGAGAAGTTATTTCTTAATGGTCTTTGGATTCTTTCTTTGGAATCCCTTTGGATTCTGCTCTGCTACACTCATGCAGGCTACTGTGATGCAGAAGCCTTTTCTAGTTTGGCACCCGAGATAAATGTTTTTCATACTAGATTCATTTCCCTGATTTTGTTTTAATAAAAAATATCTTCCTCAGCATGAAAAATGTTTGAAGATACACATCCCTGGAGGCTGAAACCAAGTAATAAATGGTGAACAGCCTGTGCACATAGAAAACAAGATGTCATTAAGGCCAAAATCGCAATTTTAAAAGGAAAGATTTTTCCCCCTAATGAATATATGGATTTTTTTTTTGCCAAAACATACAACTCCCAGAAAATGTCCTCTCTAACCCCTTGGGGATAGCAAATCTCTCCAACTTCCTCTACTCTTTCCAAATAGATTTAAACCACTGTGATTTTTAAAATGAAGTGAATGCCAACCACCTCAGTACTTAGGAGCAAAGAATGCTATCACTAATCTAAGTACCTCTTTGGTTTTCTGGTTTTTCTTCTATAAAATAAAGGAGTTGTACTACATGAGCTTTAGGGTCCCTTCCAGGCTTGACATTCTGTGGTTCTGTGATTCCATAGGTCTGAAAAAGCCAGTGCCCACCTCATACCTCTGGCTCAGAGTCACGCCAACTTCACTCAGTATATAGCTAACTCAGAGACAACCTGATACTCTTCCAAAGTGACTTGGTTGATTGAATCCTGCAGGGTAACTGGAATAAAAGATCAGCTGCTGAGTCTCTCAGATGCAGGGACAACATATCTGCTGGGCTGAGCAGCTGTGTGTTAGAATGAAAAGCTGCTTGTTGATCTCTGCATTGACTGAATTCTACAAAAGAATGTGTCATGAAACTGAAATCTATGGGAATGCCTGGCAAGTCTGAGCTAAAGGCTGCCCTTCTGTTTTCCTTCTGCCAGCCATGTCCTACAAGGAGTAAGTGTAACAAGTACCTTCTTGAACTAGGACACTTTGCCATCCCTCAGACTCAAGTAGAGAGGGTGTTTGAAAGTAATTGTAATTATCTGATTCATAGCTAGAACCCCCACGATTGCCTTCTCTATGCGCAGACTAGTCATAAACCAATTGTAAGTCAAATATTGAAGCATTTACATAAAAAAAGGGTAAGGTAGAGCATAAAGGGAAACATCTGGACAATAGCAATTTTCTTCAATTGATGATCACTTATCACTGCGAGCTCAGTGTCAGAATGGAGTTCTCTGTAGCTCCTTGGGGATGGATTTTCCTTTGGCTTCATTTCTGGACTATCAGCTGTGTCCAACACAAAAGAAATCTCCTGGATTTCTAATCTTGTAATATATGGAATCCAAGCATAAGGGCAGGTAGCAAAGCTGACATCTTCAGCTCCATTGTCCTTTGTTTTAAGATGTTTCAGCTTCCTCTCTATTGCTTTTAAGTGCATTACAATACAATACAACAATACAATACAATACAATACAATACAATACAATACAATACAATACAATACAATACAATACAATACAATAAACAGTTCATTAAAAACCTGCTGTAGGCCAGTAAGCACTGGGGATAGAAATAAGAAAAAGAAAAACATTCTCAGCCCTCAAAGAGCTTTCAATCTAATAAGGGAAGACAACACAAAAAAGGAAATTGGAAAGAGTGTGGGGAAGGACATCAAGGAGTTATCTTATTCCCAGACAGAACTGCAGAGAGTGGAGGGAAATGGAAGCCTAATGCTTTCTATAAGGGAAAGCTTTTTTTTGGGGGGGGGGAGGAGTTTAGTACTCTATCCTTCAGAAGGAGATGGTATCCAAAGCTTGAGTTAGCAGCATGATTGGCTTATCCAGGGAGGGTCATCTTGTCCAATGAATCCATGTATTCCCTATGGCTACCAGGAAGGCTATGTTTTTGTTTGTAGAGGCAGCTAGGTAGCTCAGGGGAGAGAAAAACTGGAGCTGAAATCAGGAAGATCTGATTTCAAATCCTCCCTTAGATACTTATTAGCTGTGTGACCCTGGGCAAGCCACTTAACCTCTGCCTGCTTGTTTCCTCATTTGTAAAATGGGGATAATAATAGCACCTATCTCCCAGGGTTAATGAGGTTTAATATCCATAAAGTGCTTCACAAACCTTAAAGAGCTATGCAAATATCATCTATTATTATTTTTCAGAGCCCCAGGTGCTATTAATATGCTACTTGTTCACGGCTCTACCATTCTTTCTTGGCCATTTCTTAGTCTACATTTGCTGATAGAATCTTATAGATCTTCAAACAAGTTTTATGAGTATCTGACATCCTACCAGGGGTGGGGAACCTGAGCCTCCAGGCCACATGTGGCCCTCTAGGTCCTCAAGTGCAGTCTTTTGATTGAATTCAAACTTCACAGAACAAATTCCCTTAGTAAAAGTCAGACCTAAGCTATCCTCTAATGAACAATGGTTCCCTTGCCCCCTCTGTTATAGATATTTGAAATTGCGTTATTTAAAAAAATTGATTAAGGATATCCCTGGCTTACTAAAGGAAGGGTGGGTTGAAAGGGATGTGGCAGAATTTACTTGGGTTTGAGGAGTAGGGGTTCTAAAATGTTCTTTCTTGATTTTCTTCCTATATTTCAAACTAGCTCTTCTCAAGTTTTTAAAATGATACTTAAAAAAGAACAAAGAAAGGACTTATTTGGTCTTATTCACTAAATGAGAATACTCAACTTGAAATTTGAAGGAAGTGGCTTTAAGACAAGCAAAATTGTCCTACTTTGGACAAAACATGTTTGTGGAATTCATTACACGAAAAGAGAGAATTATAGAATTAGATCGTCCCAGAGCTAGAAGGAACATTAGAAATCATCTAATATGACCCATACCTAAACAGGAATCTGCTACAAGATTCCTGACAAGTGCTCATCCTGGTTCCATTCTAAGCTTCTAGTGGCAAGGAAATCACTATCTCCTAAGGGAATGTATTCCAATTTCAGACAGTTTTTTATTTCTTAAGAAGTCTTACTTCTTATCAAGCCAAAATCTTCCTTTCTGTAACTTCATTCACTGAGCATAGCAAACCTTCTGAAGTAGAATATTTCTAACCCCACTTGCTAGGGTTCTACTAAAATGGGCAGGAAGGCTTCAAACTACAATTTTGGGGGTAAAGAAATCCCCAAATGAATCTAGAAAACTGGGTGCCATGAAAGACATAAGGTGTGGCATACACATACATACATACATATGTATATATGTAGACTAGAGAAGATGCTCAGTAATTTCCAGAGGAAAATAACAGGGAATATATTCAGAAATACCACTTATGGTTTCATATGTCTATATATGCTAATGCACAAAGAAATTGAAGCTAAAATTTTAAAACAAAGAGGTAGATATATTTCAGGGATATAGGTGACATTTGGGTTGAATGGAAGTCATGACTGAAATACTGCAACAAAAGGCATAGTTTAAAACAAATCTTTCATAAATATGGAGGGTATGATGAAGGTTTGAGAGGTTGGGACCCCTCAAAAAAACTAAAGTACAAAATGGGTCATCTGGAATGAATTCACAAACTCAAGCAATCTTAAGCCAAGTTGCAAAAAGTTTATTGTTACGCTTTCCAGCGGGTAAGGATTCTTAAGGAACCTACAATCTTAAAACAGCATAGCTAAAGTTTATATAGCATAAAATATGATAAGATATGTGTCAAATATGCTAACTAGGTGACTCAGGGCGGAATTAGGCAGTGATTAAGGAGTGGTCAGTTCTTAAAGAAACATGCACTTGTATCTACTGCGTAGGCGTTTTACCCAGAGTTCACTAGGAAAAGCCCACAAGGGGGGCCACATGGAGGTGTGGTTTTAGGCCTGCTACATCACTAAGTCAACTAGAGTTCAGGGGTAACTGAGAGTTGTCCAGTCTTCAATGTCTTGTTTGACAAGATAGATGTAGGAGTATATATATATCTTAAGTCTAGAAAACAGTCAATGAGGAGCCCAGGATGTAGATAATGAGGTAGGGTGGTAGGAGATAGTCCAGTGGGTAAAAATGTCTTTATGACCCAGTGCAAAGCCAGTTCAAACTAATAAATCCTTCAGGTGCTGTTTGGAACTGTACCAGGGAAAGAGATAAGGGTCTTGCTGGGGCCCACTCATGAGTAATTGCTAGGCACAGGGTCCTTGGGCTAGGGAGAAATTGGGGTCCAAGTACAAGCACCCAAACATAAGCACCCAATTATAAGCACCCAAGCACCCCAACAGGTAGAATTCTATCCTACAGAAGGATAGGACATAGATTCTATCTCATAGAAGGTAGTGTAGAATCCCGTAAAAATGAGGATGCAAGCACCATTGTGTGCATTGGAGTGAGAATAAAAGGAGAAAACAATTTTATGAGATTATATGACAGTCTTTATTAGACAAATAAAACATATAAATAATACTTTTCTCAAGAGAATACAGAATTAACATGGAAATACAGATGGGGAACTCCTACTACCCAGGAACATTTTAAAAGTCAAATTCTGAAAAAAGAAGTCATAATATGGTGGTAGAAAGAGGACTAGACATGATGCTAGGAGAGCTGGAGATGAATCCTGACTCTGACACTTACTCAAATTTACGCACTCCTGTTGGAGACTGAAATGGGTTGGAGATAGAGGTCATTGAAATGCAAGAGACTGGGAAACTTAGAAGTCAGTGTGTTTGAAGAGGAAAAGAGGTTGTAATGGAGGAGAAGACTAAGATCCAGAAACATTGGGGAAGAGGGAGGATAACCTTGAATTTCTATAAATACAAGCAACAGGAGCCTGGGATGGATAATCAACTTTAAAGTAAGAAAGGTAGCTACTGAATAAGGATGATAGAAGGGGATTCTGAAAGTGAAAGAGAGGGAGTTTAAAATACGTCATCTCCTTCTTTTGACCTTCGTGTGCTGGGGTTCACGGAAGTAAACAGGTAGCCATGGAGAAGGTGGCAAAAGACATTTTGTCCTCACAAAGCTAGATTAGAAAATGATTGGAATGCAAATGGAGAATATTTAGGATCATGGAGAGTTTAACAATCGAGGGGGAGTTCCAGAGAACACTGTGGAAAGAGGCAGCAGAACAGAATTGAGAATCTACGTTTTTAGGACACTCTATGCTCAATATTGGAGACACCTAGGAAAGGTTGTGGGGGATGTCAGTGACAAGCAGGTGAACAACTTGTGCTGTTGATCCTCATTGATCCCATGATGATCCTAGGCATTCTATATAATTTGGTTTCTAGATCTGGCTCAGGGGTTTGGAGGGTGGATGGAGCCCTCAGTTTTTTAATCTGGTCAAAAAGCGTTTCTGAAAAAGGGGCTTAATGGCCTTGGTTGAGATGATAAAGGGACTAGTCAAGGGAGCAGAGCCAACTAAGTGGCTAGTGCTTGGCAAGGGTGGGGGAGGAGTGAGTAAATGCCACTCCCCCCTCCAGATGTCAGAACTTAGGACAAAAACCCAGGTTGCTCCATATGAAGGGCTGGTCAGTATATATCAGTCTTTAGGAGTCAACATGTTTTAAAATGAGAGGTAAAATAGGTCTGATTCTATGACTTAAAACTCTAATAAAGGAATATGGCTCAAAAGGTATGAAAACTTGAAACATGAAATCAGACTATCCATTTTCAAATAATTCCAATGAGGAGGAAGAGTTAAAGAAACCATTGTTGTTGCAAAGAAAGTTCTAGGATGAACATAGATTTTTAAAAAATATATATATTCTACACACAGCTAAGAAAGACTATAAATGAGTGGCATGAACTTATAAGAACAGTGAAAATAAAACTGAAGCCTAGTATGAAGTGGAGTATGCCCCCCAAAATGCTAATAATGGTCAAATGGATTGCTTTTTCTTAATGTTGTGTTTAGAGTAAGACTGAACAGCAAGAAAGGGACAGACTCATTGTTTTTGGGGCAGATGGTTAATGCATCTAATTGATAGAGAAGACACATGAAAATATTGCTTTGCTTTCAACTTCTGCATCAGGGAGAATGATATTCAAAGTGTAGAGAGTAAAATGAACATAGTTAAACAGAATTGAATCCCAAGATAAATGGCATGTAACAGAGTAACTAACTCAAATACACAGAGAAATTACATTCTGTGGAATTGTCCAAATATTAAAATTTAATTCCCAAATTATTGCTGATAATCTTTGAAAATCATGGAGAATTTGAGAAAGACATTAAAATGTTGTTTTGGATTCAAATGAAAAAGAAAGCAGCAATCACTTGGAACCAGCATGTATTGACTTCCAGGAACAAATTTTATTAAAAAAAATCCTTCGTTACCTTTTTTACAGTTTTATTAGGTAAATCAAAGATTTTGTGGACATTAGTTATCCTGATTTCAACAAGGCCTCTGACAAAGTCTTTTATTATATATTTGTGGAAAAGATGGAAGATAATTTAATTAAATAGATTCCTAACTAGTTGGGAATATAACCCAAAGAAAAATTGATAAATGAATATTTCAGTGTGGAGAGAGGTCTTCAGTGACATACTGCAGAACCCTGTTTGTTGTGCTTTTTAACATTTTTATTGCAGACTCAGATGATGAAGGAATGGAGAGAAATATGTGTATATCAAATTCAGATGAAGATGCAGTCATTAAATTTGCAAGTGGGCAAAAGGATAGCTATGTTAGACAGTAGAATCAAGATTTTTAGATATATTTATAGGCTGAGTAGAATATAACATTTGATAGATAAAGGCAAATGTCTGCACTGCACAAGGTTAAGTTAAGCTCACTTGTCATTGGAGGAGTCTTTGTGAAAAAGTCCTAGGTTACTTTTGAAAAAGGATAAATAGAAGTCAATAAAATGGTGGCATTTGTAGAAATGGTTAAAAAAACCAAACTTCAGGCAACATTAATATAAGTATGATGTCAAGATCAAGAGAAATATTTTTATAACATCTTTACGTGTAGGAATCTATTTTTATGACAAATGTTATTTTGTTTGGAGTTTCTGTTGGTCAAAATGAAATTATTTGCATGCCATTTTGGAGACTGGTATTTGTGTCCACAATTTCATTAAATTTTAATTGAAATTCAATTTAATGAAAGAATGTAATAATACTGAAAAGTTGATCAGTTGCTTGCAGAGCACCACAGAGATGAGAATGAATTTCTCATTTTTGACAGTATTATGCATACAAAAAGGACCAGATTTAAGAGGACAAATGTGGCAATGATTTGGATGCTTACATTCCATTCACTGTGCACAGTTGACCATTAGTCATGTGCCTTAGCTGCTCCTGCATCCACCTTAGGGAGAAATCACTATTACATTTGTTTTTCTCTTAGTTGTTCAATTTTGTTTGAGCATCCTTGGAGACTAAACCTGTAATTTATTCAGCAACAGTTTGCCATCCTGCTGCCCTTTATTAAAGTCTTTCTGTAAACATCTATAGAAGAGTATCTGTTCATTCTTCTACCTATACCCATTCAACAATCCATTCGTTCCCATTCATTTGACATTCACAACATACACACTTTTAATAAGAGCTGACTATATACACATAGCACTGTATGCTGGGCATGCCTTTTTGACCTCTTTCTTAGACTCACCAACTCTTCAAATCTCATCTCAGCAACCATTTCTTTTCCCCTGGCCTCTGACTCTAATAAAACAAATCAAATTCACTTCCCTTAGCTTTCCAGCTTCCCACAATTCAATCACATTTACCATCATGTTATCCCATGGCCTTTCTCTTCCTCTCCTCAATATAAGTTTAGCAGCTTCCTGCAGAGCATATGAACCCACATGTGAAAAAAAGTAAAGGAATGCAGAAATGAAACATAAAGGTTATAACAGTAAAACATGATTAAGGTAGAAGATGGGAAAGCAAAGGTTCTCTTAGGAGTCTTTACTCCTTCCCTTGTAACTCATGTACTTTTAAAATACCAGTTAGTCTGGTAAATGTAATAGGTAATGCCAATGATGGGGGGTGGGCAGTTATAGCACATTACTTCCTTGCTTAGGAGATGATGGACTGCACACTACAGAGGACAGGAACTGGGCCAAAGTGACTCACCTCTTTCTGCTAGGTAAAAAAATATATTCTTCCAGGGACCAGGCTCCTAATCCAAGGAAAGCCCTTGATGCAGGGTGTCACTGACAACTAAATGTTTCTTTCCTATCTAACTGCTTTGTGCAAATGGTGCCTGTCTTGAAACATGTTTAGACAGAGTAGAAGATTGCTTATTGTAGTTTGGTCCAGCAGGTCTTAGGAAGGTACATCAATGAAAAGTGTTTCTCCTACCAGCATGCCAAAGTACCTATTGCCCTCGATTTTAGAGTAAATCAATCAATAAATTAACAAATATTTACTAGGTACATGAGAGGCAATGTAGTATTGAGGTTAGAGAGCTGGGCTCAAAGCTAGGAAAATCTCAGTTCAACTTCCACTTTATATTGGCTGTGTGATCTTGGTTAAGTAATTTAGCTTTTTCATTCCCTGGGATACTCTAAGTTGCACAGAGTTCTAATATGCATTGTTAGAGGAGTTTTCTCATTATCAGGGAACTCCTCTATATTAATGAAATCATGGGTTCAGGCCCTATCCTATCCCCAAAGTGGTGGACACATATTGTGTAATTAAGATAGTGCTACTAGCTGTAAGAGATACAAGGAGGTGAAAGGGTCATTTAGAGATACTCTAGTCCAATCCCTGAATCTTATAGAGGACAGCACTTAAGCCCAAAGAGGGAAAATGACGTGTCTATGATCACAAAGGCAATAAGCCCCAAACCATGATTTGAATAAAGGTTTTCTGCCATTATATCAAGTTCTCCTTTGACTAGACTTTGTTTCCCTTCAAAAGGTCATCGTCAGTAAGAAACTTGTGTTCTTGGTGGGTAAATAAGACCAATACATCTAACCCAGAGAACAACAGAAGGTGATATAAAATTAAAGGCTATATTGTATGATAAAGACCAGAAGTCGTATAGGAAGTAATTGGAGATGAATTCAATACTGATTGGAAGAGTTAAGGAAGACTTTTTAAAAGGAGGTGAAATTTTATCTGGGTTTGAAGGCTGAATAGGCTCGCAAATGGAGAAGAAAGTCAGGCATTTCATTTGTGCATGAGAGGGTAACAACAGGAACAAAAGATCAAAACTCTTGTGACTTTAGGCACCTGGGTTTGAAGAATCTTCTTCAAAAGGTCAAATATACAAGGAGGCATGGAACAGTGGTCCCACTCTACTCTGGAACTCTTTACTATTCCAACTTCAGCATGGGGTGTTTTGGCTAATCATAATTTTGCAAATATCAGTCAAATCCCTCTCTGGTTCATTATTTACCAAAAGAACAAACAGGAACCATAAATCAAATAGCAAAGCATTTAACTGGGAGACAATAGCAAAATAATAGTAAAGAAAACCAGATATTATAACATGTTTAACCTCCCCAACCTATTCAGGAAGGGGAATAACCAATTAGCTCATTAGCTCATTGAGCTCACTAGCTTAGTACCTTAAACAAAGTAAAGGCTTAACAGATATTAAATTCGATGAAATCATTGGATGAAGAAATTAAAGAAATGGCAGTTATAAGTGTGGAGGAGGAGAGATGATTTTCAAGTACTAAGCATTAATTAGGGAGGGAGGCTTAGGGGGGTAGAATCTGGGGAGAAAATTGGATAACTTTGTGGTACAGGGAAAGACAGATACACAAAGAAGAGACAGGAGGAAACTAGATTAAATGAAGACTAAGACCTGAAGGAAAATATGGGTAGCTTATAAAGGAATTCATAGTAACTTCTGGGGACATCTTTAAGTAGTAGAGTACAAGATTGGGGAGACCAGGGCACTGAATGCAGAATTAGGAGATTAGTCCTTTTTCATGAACTCTTCATGACCTCAGAGAGAATATTTCATTTCCAAAGGTCTCCAGGGCTTCCTTTATAGAAAGCTAAATTGTAGGGTGGGCCTTCAGCAAAACCATGAAATTGATAAAAACTTATCTTCTCTATTTGACCTATGTCCCTTCTGGGGCTTCATTCTTTTAGGTCCTCTCCTTGGAGGACTAATCTTCCTGGGCTCTGGGTGAAGTCATCTTTAGAAAGATTTTTATCTAATATAATTATACATGTGTGCTTCATGTTTGGGTACTAAAGGGTAAGCTCATTATCTGGAAGCTTTATTGAAGGGAGTTTTGCAGAATTCCCTGACAATATCAGGTAAATGATAAACTGTATTTCTGTTTTTTACATTGGATTTTCCTTTTTGAGAGGCAGCGTGGTAATAATAGCACAGAGAAATGAGAGCACTGGGTATATAGGTAGGCCAGAGAATAGCCCAATTTTACTGAAACAAAGTGCAGAGAAAGAGAGCAGTATGAGATGTGTGTGGAAAGGTAGGTCAATTTAACTTTGTTGATAAGTTGAAAAGACATATATGTCAGGCTGAAATGTTTTAATTTTGTTCAGGTGCTATACCTAATATTTTTGAGCACAGAACATTTTAGGGTAATAAATGTTTTCATTCAAAAAATTATTAATTGCCTATTATGTGCAGGGCATTACACTAGGTATTGGGGATGCAAAAACAAAATTGAAACAATTTACCATTAAAGATCTTGCATTCCACAAGGGGAATGGGCATTAATAACTAAACAAAGTATGTGGAAAGGTATACAAAGTAATTTCAAGCAGATAGTGCTAACAACCAGTAGGGTTAGGAAAGGCCCTGTGTAGGAATTGATATTTGATTGTATTTTGGTAGGATGGAGGGGTTTTCCGAGGTACAGAAGAGGCAACAATGCATTCCACACACGATGGCCACCTTGAGTGAAGGAAAGTAGGTAGAAGATGGATTGTTGTGTGTGAGGGGCAGGGAAAAATTCAGTTTGACCAAAATAGAGAGAGCATTAAAGGGAGTGAGATAAAATAAGACTAGAAAGGGAAAATTGTGGAGGAGCTTAAATGATAGGCTGTGGTTTTTGTATTTGATCTTACATGTCATAGGGAGTCACTAAAGGCTTTTTAATGGTGATTGTGTGTATGGAGGTGGGGTCAGTAACATGGTTTGATTGGGAATCTGGAATGATTAACTGGATGGCTTTTTTTTTGGTCCTTTAAAACTTTATCTATCTATCTATCTATCTGTCTATCTATCTATCTATCTATCTATCTATCTATCTATCTAACACAACCAAGTTAGTTCTTTGATGCTCCCAAGGAAATAAAGATGATGTAAAATATTAGCAATGTAATTAATACAGCTGCACAGAATATTATAACCTACCCTTTGCTGTTAAGTTTTATATTTGCTATTTATTGGCTTTTTCTAATTAAATTATCTGCATTAAGAATGTCCAAAGAGAGCAATTGGATCAAGGTAGAGTTATGAGTGTAAATTTAATTCAAAAAATCAATCTTGTTAATGAAAACAGCAAAAATAATGATGCAGTATGACTCCCCTCTGTTTTAACTCACCCAGTGCTCCTTGCTGTTTTTTTTTTGCCAGAATTCTCTGCAGTAGAAGAATTTTGGAATATTCCCAGCATCACTGGTTCCTGGCTGCTTGATGGACCCCCTTTGGCAGTCTAGCAAAGTCTATAGTTCCCTTCTCAGAAAAAAAAATAATTGAAAGAAACTAAAGTTCATTTTAGAGGTTAGGGGAAACAAAAATGTAATTTTTTTCCTATCCAAGTTTGTGGATCCTCTGAAATCTATTATTAAGAACCCTTGCTCAAAGGGATCCTTAGAGCACAGACTTCAGCCCCTATGTCCCAAACCCTCCTTTCTCCATAAAGCTGACTCTGTCCTGCTCAGTCCACAAGGATCTCCTTTTTCTTGATATATCATCAACACTTTATCTGTAACACAAGAAAGTCAAGGGAGTTTGAGAGTTCCCATTCCTAAGTAATTGATCATCCCATCTTCCTTCACAAGGATGGTGGCATCTTGTTCCAAGAGAAAGCAACTGCTAAGAATATGGTGGGGTATCATAAGTTCCAGAAGGGGCACATAGCAGAACCAGGCAAAGATATACAGAGGTACAGACATTTGTCACTTGCATCTGCATCTGCTGGAATTCATGGTTGACTCTACCCCAGCTGCTACTAGCTGAGAGGGTCACATTTTTAGGCCTGAAGGGAGAATAATTGTTAGGTCCCTCAGGTCTAAGATCTTTTCTCTGGGTCATGTGAATTCTAGCACATGTAGCTTATCTGGTGCTTTTTGTTTTGCCCCAAGTAAGCCATTAATGCCTCTTGGAGGGAAGATGCTTCTTCATCCCATCTACCAAGTACTGTGCTCCTTGGAGATTCCCAGGAGATGAAATGGGAAGAGATCAAAAGTATCTATAAGCTAATTTTTTTTTTTAATGGATCAGCACAAAGATGTGGGATATTCTGAAACATAAGCTCATTAGGTCACCAGGAGCTCCTTTTATCAACACTTAGCACACATATCAATTATATTCAAGCTAGAAGTTTATCATTTAACAATCAAGTAACACTTACTATGGGTCTAGGGCTATTGAGTTCTAATATTTGCATCTTCAGTACCTACCAAAGTAACCGGCATCTGAAGCACCTAATAAATGCTTGTGGTTGGTTGATATAGCTAACCCTTCTTCTAAATACCGTAATCCTGAAGAAGCAGAAGATACATTTCTTATTTGCAAAAAAACTTAATAATGTAGTTAGGGAGGCTTGACTAACAAACAAAAACAATTAGGAAATAATACAAGACAATATAATTGCCAAATTGCCTGGTGCAGACTGCATGTATATGTTGTAACATTTGCCATTATTGAAATAGTTTTTTTCCCCCAAAGCACATTTCTCTTAGGGTTGTTAGTTTAGATAACATTCTCAAATCTATGCAGAAAGGAAGGCTTAGAAATATATTATTAGCTGTATATTATGAAATACATTATAGTTCCTGTGGCCCTTTGGATTAAGCACCATTACCCTAGGATAGCTTCAGCTCCCTAAGTGTGCTGTGGTTCTCTCTGGTTCTTTTCCCTTAGAGTCAGTATGGCATTATATAGTGGAAGAGGCACTGAATTCAAAATCAAAAGACTTGAGTTCAAATCTCATAGCGGCTCTGTATTAATCTGTAGAGCTGTGGGCAAATTACAGTATCTCCTTGGGCCTCTGTTTCTTTATTGATAAAATGAAAGAGATGGAAGAAATGATTTCTAAGATCCCATTAAGTTCAATCTCATCTTGTCCTGTTAGAACAAATGAAACACTCCCAACCAGCTGGCTAGCTACTAGAAATTTTTTTCTCAGTTTTGCAACATTTTGGAGGCATTAAAGACCCTATAAACCATGTATTTCACATGTTTTTAGTTGTCACCTCTGAGGAAATTGAGAGGATTAGTGCAGCAAGTGGAAAATGAGTGAACCACACTGACTTCATCCTGTGACTCAATTCTGGAGCTACACAGTTCACTTTCTATTCAATTATGGGTCTAGTCCAGCTTTTGTACTGTGAGAGAACTTTATTCAGTTGTGAAAGTTGAGAGAAAACTGTGTTTCAATATTTGAACCTAGCTCTGCATGGCTGGGCAGCTGGATCACTTCTACCTGCTCTTTAGAGACCCTTAATTAAGGACCTAGGTTATGCTGACCAGGAACTGAGTCAAGTCCAAAGACTGATGCAAGGAGTTTTCTCACAATTGTACTCATCTGAAAACTGGCCCCATACAGATCAATCACTTATTATTTACATGTTCCTTTGATTGTTCACAGACACTTGTGGGAGAGCGGGATACTCCTTTTCTGATTTCAGGGAATTGTACCTGTTTATTCTCTCCCTCCCAACTTGGAAAGTCCCTAATCTTTCTTCCAATTAGAAATCAGATTACCTAATGTGCATTGTTTCATTTTAATTAATGGACCTTATTTGATTATTTTTAATGTGTGAAAGTCTGTCTTTCTCTGTATTCAGGGGCCAAGACTAAGCTGAGGAAGTCTGGACCTAGTTTGTTGAGAAATTGTCATGCATTGCTTAATAAATTGATATGCTTGGAAGCTCAAATCTTTGTTTCCTCAGTCATTTAATCTTTCACCCATCACACCTCTATGAAACTCAATCTGAGTAAAGCCTTTTGCCCACTCAACTCTTAAACATCTAGTTTGGTACAGTGTAGGAGGCAGTGTGGTATGGTGGAAAGAATATTTGATTTGGAGTCCAAAGATGTGGATTAATATCCCTCCTTTAATACTCCATGTGTGATCTCAGGCTAGACACAGAGGCTCTCTAGGACTCAATTTACTGATGTATAAAATGAGTTGGTTGAACTATATGATTTTTAAGGTTTAATTCAGCTCTAAATCTGTAGTTCTATTATCTCATACCAGGGGTGGTTGGGAGATTGAAGAGGAAGATAAAGATACAGAGGAATGAGGGAAGAACAGGGGACTATCTCAAATCCAGAGACAGTTGTTAGATTTTTAGTGTGAGTATCTATACGTCAAATATCAATGAACAAATGCTTCAATTCTGGCTTGATTTATTGTTTTGCTGATTTTTTAGATACTAGAAAGTGATGGAGAACATGTTAATAATGCCAATTTTGGGGGGAGGAGTGAGAGTCTATTTTTTAAATATATGTTATTTATTATTTATTTATTCTAACATTCTTTTCTTTTTAAATTTTGAATTCCAAATTCTCTCCTTCTCTCCTCCTTCCCTCCACCCACTGAGAAGGCAAACAATACAACATCAATTAGGCATGTGAAATCATGCAACACATATTTCCATATTGGCCAAATTTTAAAAAAGCAAGAAAAATAAAAATGAGAAAACTATAATTCACTTTACACTGAGTTCAATTCTCTCTCTGAAGGTGGACAGCATTTTTGATCATGAGTTCTTTGAAATTATCTTGGATTACTGTATTGATCAGAGTATCTAAGTCTTTCACAGTTGACTGTCATTACAACATTGCTGTTACTGTGCACAATGGTATCCTGGCTCTTCCTTCTCTCTCTCTCTCTCTCTCTCTCTCTCTCTCTCTCTCTCTCTCTGTCTCTCTCTCTCTCTCTCTTTCTTTCTCCACACTGATATAGATATATATGTATGTATTTATATGTACCGATGCTGGTACATAAATATATACTGATATGTATATGCATATATGCATATATATATATATATATATACACACATATACATATAAATACACACACATATATAAACACATATGTCACACACATATACAGGTATATATAGATGCTTTTCTGAAACTACCGCCTCATCATTTCCTACAGCACAATACTACTTCATCACAATCATATGGCATAACTTGTTCAGCCATTTCCCAACTGACAAACATGCTCTTGATTTCAAATTCTTTGCTACCATAAAAGCTGATACAAATATTTTTGTATAAATAAGTCCTTTTTCTTTGTTCTCTTTGGGGTACAGATCTAGTAGATTATTGCTGCATCAAAGGTAAGCACAGTTTCATAGTCCTTTTGGTCATAGCTACAAATTGTTCGCAGTGAACTGGTCCAATAGTTTATTAGTATACTTATTTTTTTCCCTCATCCCCTCCAACATCTGTCATTTCTGATTAGTGTGAGGTACATCACAGTTTTTTTAATTTGTCTTTTTCTAATCAATGGCAATTTAGATCATTTGTTCAAATGATTGTAGATAGCTTTGATTTCTCCTTCTGAAAACTGCCAGTTTATGTCCTTTGACCATTTAAAACTCAGGAATGGCTATTATTTTTAGAAATTTTACTCATTACACATTTGAGAAATAAGGACTTTATCAAGGGAACTTGCTGTAAATTTTTTAGATATTACTTCATTATCTATGGTACCTTTTATCAAAATGTAGTTTCCCTGATTATCCCTTTTAATTAGGTCTACTTTTGCTTACGATTTGACTGAGATCATATTTGCTACACCTACTTTTTTTTGTTTAGCTGAAACAGATTAGATTCTACTCTGCCCCTTTAATTTAACCTTTTGTGTGTCTTTCTGTTCCAAGTGTATCTCTTGTAAATAACATATTGTTGGATTCTGGTTTCTAATCTATTGGGCTATCCACTTACATTTTATGGGTGAGTTCATCCCATTCACATTCACAGTTACGATTACTAAATGTGCATTTCCCTCTATCCCATTTTCTTTTGTTTCTTCTTCTTCTCTCTCTTTTTAACTTGTCCCTCCTTAAAATGTCTATTTTGCTTCTAACCACTGCCTCCTTTAATCTGTTCTACTTTTTGTTACTCTCCTCCTTTTCTCTTATCCTCTTCCCCTCCTATCTCTCTATTGGTTAAGTTACATTTTTATACACAACTATTCGAATATATATATGTATATATGTATGCATATATGTGCATATATACTTCTATATAATGTGTGCATGTATACACACACACATAAACACACATACACACTTCTCTCTTTGAAATAATTTAATTCCAATGAGAGTGAGGATCTAGCATTGCCTGCTATCCCACTTTACCCATTTTCCTTTCCATTGTAAAAGCTCCTACTTATGCACTTCTTTTATGTGAGAAAAATTTCCCTAATCTACCTCTCCTATATCCCTTCTCCCAGTGCATCCTTCTTTCTCACCCGTTCATTTTTCCTCAGGTTATTTCAACATAATGATTCCCATTCATGCCCTCTGTCTATGTAAGCTTCTTTTAACTGACCTTATAATGATAAGGTTCTTAAGAGTAACATGTGTCTGTCATCTTCTCATGTAATAATGTAAACAGTTGAACTTTGAGAATCTTATGATTATTCTTTCATGTTTACCTTTTTATGCTTCTCTTGAGTCTTCTTTCGAATGTCAAATTTTCTATTCATCTCTGGGCTTTCCATCAGGAATAGTCCTCTATTGAAAGTCCTTTATTTCATTATTTATTCACTTCCCCCCAAAAGATTATACTAAGTTTTGCAGGGCATGTTATTCTTGATTGTAATCTTAGTTCTGTTACCCTCCAGAATATCAGACTCCAAGCCCTCTGCTCTTTTAATGTGGAAGCCACTAAATCTTGTGTGATTCTGATTGTGGCTCCATGATATTTGAATTGTTTCTTTCTGGCTACTTACAGTATTTTCTCTTTCAACCAGGAGTTCTAGAATTTGGCTATTATATCCCTGGAAGCTTTCATTTTGGGATCTCTTTCAGGAGGTGACAGCAGATTCTTTCAATTTCTATTTTATCCTCTGATTCTAAAATATTAGGGTAGTTTCCCTTGATAATTTCTTGAAATATGATATCCAGGCTCTTTCCTTGGTCTTGGTTTTCAGGTAATCCAATAATTCATTAGCTTTTTATGATGTTTTTCTGATAATATATCTCACATTTTCTTCTATTTTTCATTCCTTTATCTTTATTTTATTGTTTCTTGATCCCTCATGGAGTCATTAACTTCCAGTTGTCCCTTTCTAATTTTTAAGGCATTGTTTTCTTCAGTAAGATTTTGTACCTCTTTTTCCATTTGGTCAGTTTTGTTTTTTTAGGAGTTCCTTTCTTCAGTGAATTTTTCTGCCCCTGCCTTTTTTTTTTTTACCATTAGTTTAATTCTGTTTTTAAGGTGTTTTCTTCAGTATTTTTTTTTTGTGCCTCTTTACCAAGATGTTAACTCTCTTTTGATAATTTTCTTTCATCACTCTCATTTTTTCCCTATTTTTTTTTTACCACTCTCATCTCTTTCTTTAACTCTTCTAGTAATTCACATTGAGCTTTGGTCCAATTAGCATTTTTTTCTTTGCAGCTGTGTAGCTATTTTCACATTGTTGTCTTCTTCTGAGTTTATGTCTTGGTTTTCCCTAGCACTGTAGTAGCTTCTTATGGTCAAATTCTTTGTTGTTGTTTACTCATTTTTCCAGTATATTTGTTGACTTTGAACTTTATGTTAAAGTAGAGTTCTGCTCTCCTTGGGGTCTTGAAGCACTGTCTCAAACTTCAGGCTTTTTCATGTTGCTGTTTTCAGAGCTAGTTCTGAGGTCTGCATTTTTGGTGCTTCCAATGAGGTATAATCTTGGGAGAAGTATGGCTTCCACTCTTCTGGTCTGCTCTCTGGTCCAGGAAGGGCTCCTGCTCTCCTGTACCCACAAGCATTAGTACTTTCTTTGCCTCAGAATCGTGAGCAAGGCTCCTGCTCCCTCGTGACTGACCCCCAGTACTCCTCTCTGTCTTGGAACTGTGACTTAGAACTGCATATGGGCAATAGAGTTGCCAATCAGTGCTAGCTGTATCCAGTGCCAGCGAAGGGCCTTTCTTTCTGACCATTTGTATGACCTCCTTATGTTCTCCGGGCTGAGAGCTCCTGAATCTGTTGCTGATGTTGCTGCAGCCACTGTTGTTGCTGCCAAACAGGCTTTCACCCCAGGGTCATACACTTCTCT
The DNA here is from genome assembly GCF_003287225.1 of Phascolarctos cinereus. Lineage (NCBI taxonomy): Eukaryota > Metazoa > Chordata > Mammalia > Diprotodontia > Phascolarctidae > Phascolarctos > Phascolarctos cinereus. The sequence goes on from NW_027556098.1 coordinate 132,507,536, forward strand.
TGCTCATCTCTTAAGTTTTCTTAGCTCCAAAAATGTCTCATTCTGACCTTTTGTTGGCTCTGCCTTTCCAAAATTTTAACTGAGGCATTGTTTTAAAGTTGTTTGATGGAGAGTGTTGAGAGAGTTCATCTGGGTTGCTTCTAATCTGCCATCTTGGCTCCCCCTTACCCAACCTTGAGAACCAATTCTTAAGTGTTTACCACCACACTTCTGGCCTAGGGCATCATCTGACATTTGAAAAAAAATCATTGATAAATTAAAGTGTTTCTGGAAAAAACAGGATGGTGAATAGCCTCAAGATCATGTCATATGAAGAGAATTTAAAAGAAATAGAAGTATTTGGTCTACAGAGAAGAATTGGGAGGTGGGGAATACAGTGGATATCCTTGAGTATTTGCAAGACAATCATATAAAGAAGAAATTAGAATTGTTCTGATTGACCCCAGAAGAAAGAAGGAAGAATGGGTGGAACTTGCAAAGATGTAAATTTAAGCTCAATGCAAAGAAAAATAATCTAGTGCTTGGAGCTGTCTCAAAATGGCATGTATGGCAGTCTCAGGAAATACCGAGTTTTTATTTACTGGTTTTCCACAAGCAAAGGCTGGATGACTACATGATATTTGGTGCATTGTTGAAAGAATTCTATTTCAGGACTAGGTAGGCCCTGGGGTCCCTTCCAACTCAAATGTAGTACTTCATATCTCCTTTGTAAAGACTTTCTGTAAGCCCCTCCCCTGTTTTGGGCTTCTCAGAAGACCTCTTTCACCCTGGTGCAGGATGGAGAATTCTGCTTTTTATGATTAGGTGAAAAATTGTGTGATTTAATTTCTTATTTCAGCTGGTAGCAAATGAGAATGAGTTAGATAAAAATGCTTTAAAAGATTTAGAGTACAGTATAGCTGTATCATCATATATGTATTATCATGAAGCAGATACAACAATGGCAACAGCATGACAATTCTGTTCCATTTGCTTAAGTTAGAGTTGGTGAGTGTTCAGCAGGAAACCTGAAAGTTATTCACGTTTCCTATCTTACCTCTGTCCCTCTTAATGTCTTCCACAAATGCCTATTAGTAAGAGAAATATCGGTTTAGAATTTGAATTAAAGTACTGAGAAATCAGAATTTTTGTTGGAACTCATGCTTGTTTGAAAATCCAATTTAAATATGTTTTCAATTAGTTTATTAAAACAGAAATTCTTAACCTTTTTATGCTGTGAACCCCTTTGGCAGTCTGTTGATACTTATAGATTCTGTCTTATAATAATATTTTAAATGCCTGTGATAAAATACATGGGATTACAAAGAAAACCTATTATATTGAAACACAGTTGTCAAAATGCTTAAAAACATCAAGGACCTCAGGTTAAGAACCCATGAATTAAAAAAAAACACTGCAAAATATTTTAATTTATTTTGCTCTCCTTGTGCTATACATGTGTGCTATTATAGTACTTACTGTAAGAACCTTTGTCAGTATGAGTATGCCTTCTATTGAAATAGATTGCAACCACTCTATAACTCAAGGTAGCCTTTAAAAGTTTTTGTGACTGAAAAATTTACCATCCTGTGGCCAATCTGGGAACAAACATCTTCAAATTTAGCTAGGTTGGTCCTCAGATGATAGGCATACAGTTCATCAATGACCTGAATTTTTAAGCCTTTCAATAGTGGTAGGACTTATCAGAGCTTGCTATCACCTTTGAGATGACCACCCTGTCATCCTAGGGCATTTGAAAGGACAGGAGTGAAGCCCTTCTCTACTATCCATGTATATATGTATATATACACGTGCATATATGTATATGTATATAAATATAAGCACATATGTGGAGTGTCCCCAAAGTCAGTGCAAATTTAAGCATACACACACATACATGCATGCACATAGATACACATATACAAACACATACATACAAAGTATTGTTGCAAATTACTCTTATTTTCTTAGGTTTACACAGAGAAATGAACAAAACAAGGAAAACAACTTTACAAAATAGACAGTTCTTAAGGGTCTGGAATGGTACCCTGGTGCTAATAACCTGAATATATATATATATATATGTATGTATGTATATATGTATATATGTATGTATGTATATATGTATATATATATATATATATATACATATATACATATATACACACACACACACACACACACACACACATACAGTGAAATCTAGGTCAGTAGTTGCTGGAAATCTGGTGGTTGGATATGGGCAACCGCTCTTTGCTCAGTTCATTATTTTGTTTCCTTTGACAGGAAAGAGATGACCAGACCACTTAGCTCACTACTACTGTAGCCCCAACACCCCTGTGTGTATATCTATATCTATACATATATATAATATATATGTACATATATATATACACATACATATATATATACATATATATATATATATATACAACCCTAATAAGAGGAAAACCAAAATGAAAACATTTTAAGTAATATCTTTAATAAATACCCTGATGCTATATTTAAACGGGGATTTTAAAATAAACATATGTATTTGTACTTGCATATATTTATTTTTTCCCTTTGTTTCATGGTTTGCCTTTAATGACCCCAAAATTCTTCCTGAAACAAAGATCCATTTTTTTGATACTAATATTCTACCAGACTTGTATGGCTCTGAGTCATGCAGCACTATAGTCTCCAAAAAAATAAAAAATGAGTACTACTCAGTGGACATGGTAGATGTGAAGAGGCTGCAACTCATGCAAAAAAGATGCTGCAGAGAATGGGTAGAGTAAAAGATGTTATTAAAGAAATGGGCTGGTGACATGGTGAGAGTAAGGGATAAATGAACATCTTATGTGCTCCACTGAAAAACACAAGGTCAAGAGAAAGTGAGGAAGGAATATGCCAGCATATTCAGTGGACTCCCTGTGGTACATTTATGGGAAGATGGGAAGTCATGGGTGGGTTATAATTTGCATTGTTTAAATGAACATCCACACTGATAACTAAAAAGATACATAATATAGATGATTACATTCATTTCTCCCCACCTGACTTAATTGAAAGTGAAATGATTATTTATGGAGCATTAAGATAAGCAAATTGCAAAATAAAATTTTTTCCATTGCTAGTTTACTTTCATTATGCCTCAGGGACCAAAAATCATTTTTCTAGCTCTCTACAGGACTCCTGTGCTTCACAATAAGATGCATTCCTGTAAATTGAATTTTAAAATAAATAGAATCCTATTATTCCACTGAATTACATTATAATTCAATGTACCATTTCATAGGAAGACTTTGGGTTATTTGTGCCACTGCTGTTGCCACAAGGCCTTTAAATTCAGGGAATGCACAGGTGTTAGACTCTCACTACAGAAGCTACAACTACTTAGAGAGTGGAAATTGTAAGGGTAGTGACAGCTCAGCAGAGTTCTACTCTTTGGTTTTTATATGGGTTAGTTGAATGTGCTCAAAGATATGCCTTTGAAAAAGATACAATCTTTAAAAATGTTTCATCTTATTTTGGTTTGTTAAACATTTCCCAATTACATTTTTCTAAATTCTTATTAATTATATTTTTGGAATTTATTTTTTAAATTAAAAATAGTTTTCAATCCTAAATTCTCCCCCTCTCTCCTGTTTCTCACATTCTGTTAGGAGGCAAGAAATATGGTACCCTTTATACATATGAAGTCATGTAAAACATATTTCCACATTAGCCATGTTGCAAAAGAAAATAAAATCACAAAAAATAAAGTAAAAGAAAAACATGCTTTACCTCCATTCAGAGTTCACTAGTACTGTCTCTGGAGATGGATAGCACATTTTATTATGAGACCTTTGGGAATGTCATGGATCGTTGTATTGATCAGAGTAGCTAAATTCTTTCATGGTTGATTATTGTTACGATGTTGCTATTACTATGTACGTTGTTCTCCTAATTCTGCTCATTTTACTTTGCATCAGCTCATATGCCTTTCTAGATTTTCTGAACCCAATCCTTCTGTCATTTCTATAGCATAATATTATTCCTTCATAATCATATACCCTAACTTGTTTACCCATCCCTCAATTAATAAGGTTTCAGTTTCTAAATTTTTGCCACCCCCAAAAGAGCTGCTATGAATATTTGTATATATGTGTCTTTTCCATTTTCCTTTGATCTATTTGGTCTAGTAGCTGTATTCTTGACTTGAAAAGATATTCACACCATCATCAAGGTAATCTTCCTAATGCTCAGGGATGGCCATACCATTCATTTATGTCAGAAACGCCAGTAGCTCCACTTTGCCTACAGAATAAAATGCAGACTCCCCAGTCCAGCGTTCAAGGCCTTCCACAGTTTGGCTCCAACTTACCTCCTTATCTTTATTTAAGACAATATTCTTTTATATTCCTTATGAGCCAAATTGGACTCATAGCTTTTATTGCTATTATTTTCCCCCTTTCTCTTCTTAGTGCATGTGATTGGAAGCTTCTTTCTCTCCCTCTCCCCCTCTCTTTCTCTCTCTCCTTTACTCCTTTCCTCCTCCCTCTTTCACCCTCTTTCTCACCTCTCTCTCTTTCCCTACCCACCTCCCTATCTACTGAGATCCTCCTCTTCCATTAAGATTCCAAATTCAGGTTCTACTTTTTTCAATGAATCCTCGCATGATTCTTCCAATCTGAAATTAATTCTCCTTTCATCAATTCCTCCTGATGAACTGTTTAGTCTGTCCTATATTTTAAATCATATTTTACTATGCATTATAATTATTTGTGTATAGATCATATCCTTCTTCTAAATATCCCTCCTTGAAGGCAGAGGTGTTATGGTTTTGTCATCTTTTTTACTGCCCCTCCCCGCTCCCAGCACCAGTCAGAGTGATTTGCATTTAGTAGATATCCAATAATTATTTATTCATTGGAATTGAAAAGGTTTATTGACAAAATACAGAAAGATAAGATTAATAAACTGCACATGCAATTAAAAATTAGAAATTCAACAAATAAATGAGCAAAAAATAAGTACAAAGGAAGAAATCTTGAAAATTAGAGACTTAACTTAGAAACCAAAATCAGACAAACAAAAACTTTGGAACTGATAAAGAAAACTAGATGTTGGTTCTTTGAAAGGTTTAACAGAATTTATAAACCTTTCATTAAACTGATTAAAAAAAAGATGGAGGAAAATCAAATTCATAAAAAAATGAACAATGGGATATTACAACCACATCAGAAGAATAAAAAACAAATCATCTCAATCTAGCATGTAGTTATATGCCGACAAATCTGGGAATTCAGAAGAAAAAGCATATTATCTACAAAAACATGAAATACCCACATTAACATAATACCAAATAGAGATCTTAAATAAGAAAATGTGATGTAATTAACTATAAAGTATCTATCAAAATAAGTGGGAAAAGACTTGACTATGATGGATTTTCAGAAGATTTGTAATAAACTTTTAAAGAAAAATTAATAACCATGCTAAACAAATTCTTCTCAAACATCTATAAATAAAGCTCTGCATGAATAAAGTTCTTTTTATAAGAAATGTATAGTTTATAAGAAACATATAGTGCCCAAACCAGGAAAAGATGAAACAAAGAAAAAGAATTGTAGACTAGTTTCATTAATGATCAGGGAGCAATAGGGACTAGACCTGTGCTTTCATTGATATAAGGAATTCCCAGATGAGTAAACTTACTCTTCTAATGCAGATGAGTAGTTTATTTGCAATTTATAATAATCTTAGAGAGTTGCCTAGAGCACTGAGAGTTTAAGGAACATGCTGAGGAAATGTCTCAAGATATTATGTGTGGTTTCAAGGACAGCTCTTCATCCATTATAATAGACATATCAAACACGCAACCCACAACGCTACCAAGTGTGGCCCAAACCAGATAAAAATTTAATTGGGTAATACTTGAGAAAATAAGTAAAAATACAACAAAATAGATAATATTATATTTTAAAACTAAGTCAACATGTAGCTTGAAGAAATCCGTACGTATGGATTAGTGGCCCTGTTTTTAGTTGAATTTTATATCACTATATTATACCATACTGATTCTCATCATTAGTGAACTTTAATTCAAATGTTTTAGATAAATTCCTGGCAAAAAATTAAATTTATCCAAAAAATAATTTAGTATGATCATATTAGATCCCCATGCAGGGATGCAAGGGTAGTTTAATAATAGGAAAATAATAATCAACAATAGTAGAAATTAAAAAAAATCCCCAAACACATTATTTTATCATTAGAGAAATAAAAAGCCTTTGATAAGATACAATATTCATTTGTGTTAAAAATTCTAGAATACGCAAAGAAGAACCTTTTAAAAATATAATGAAAGTTTCACTTTTTGCTGATGACACAATGGTTTACTTAGAAAATCTTTACTAATCAACAAAGAAATTGAGATATTTAATAACTTCATTAAACTAAAAATAACTTCAGTAACTTCAGTAAGATTACTACCTCCCCAAGTCGACATTTCTATATAACAATAACAAAATGGAGGAGGCAGTAATAGAAAGGAAAGTACCATTCAAAATACCTACAGAATGCATAAAATATCTGAGTTAATATATGAAAGCATATTGAATATTTGTGTATATGCAATGAATCACTCCTCAAAGAACTAAAGAAGAAATTAAATAACTGAAGAAATATTTAGTGATCATGTCTGGGTTGTGTAATTTTTTTTCTTTTAAGGAAATCAGGGTTAAGTGACTTGTCCAGGGTCACAGAGCTGCAAAGTATCTGAGGATGGATTTGGACTCAGGTCCTCCTGACTCCCTGCTGGTGCTCTATTAACTGCGTTACATAGACACCTTTTGGCCTGTATCAATTTGATACAATGATAATATTCTCAAAGTTAATGTACAGAATTTGTACTACATCAGTGAAACTATTAAAAGGATACTTCATAGTAGTAGAAAAATAATTTAAAATTATTTGAAGCCACAAAGAAGCTAAAATTTCAAGGGAAATAATTTTAAAAGGTAAGAATAATATTTCTAGACCTTTAAATATTACAAAGCAGTAATCATCAATTATTTTGTACGGCTTAAAAATAGAAAAATAGATCAATAGGATAGTGTAGACAAGGAAGAATAAGAAAAAAATGAATTCAATACTCAAATATTCAATAAACTTAAAAAAAGCTGATCTAGGAATGAATTCCCTTTTTGAAAAGAATTGTTGAGAAAATTCAGAATCAGTCTGGTAAAAAATAGGTTTAGACCAACATCTCAACACTATATGTCATAACAAATTAAAAATGTATATCTGACTAAAGTATTAAAGACCATACCACCAAAAAAGAATAAAAAAGAAGCAGATCATATGACTCTAGTGGCTTTGTTTAGGGAATTAGTTCTTGACCAATCAAGGGTTAGAGATAATTACAAATAAAATAGTTAACTTTGAATACATGAAATTTAAAATCTTTTGTATGAACAAAATAATTTCAATGGGTTAAAAGGGAAGGAGTTAACTGGGAAAAATCCTTGCATCAAATATTTCTGAATATTCTTTGATACTCAAGATATATAGATATCGGAAAAGCTATTCCCCATAGATCAGTGGGCAGGTCAGGCAGTTGATAGAGTGCCAGTCCTGAAGTAAGGAAGACTCATCTTTCTGAGTTAAATCTAGCCTCAGACATTTACTAGCTTTGTGATCTTGTGGGTCACTTAACCCTGTTTGCCTCAGTTCTTCATATGTAAAATGAGCTGAAGAATGAAATGGCAAACCACTCTAGTACCTTTGTCAAGAAAACCCCAAATGAAGTCACTAAGAGTTGGACAGGACTGAAATGACTGAACAACAAAGTGGTCAAAGGATATGAATAAATACTTCTCAAAGAAGAATTGTGAACTATTAACAGCCATGTGAAGAATGCTCTAAATTACTAACAATAAAATAAATGAACATCAAGACATCCTGACATTTCATGTCACATACCACAAGTTGGCAAAAATGACAAAAGTTTGGAATAGTTCATGTTTAAAGGGTTAAGTAAAGACAGGCACACCAATGCATTGTTGGTGTAGCTCCGAATTCTTGAAAGCTCTTTTAGAAAGTAATTTGGAATTATGAAAAGAAAATGACTAAAATAGCCATTTCCTTTGACCCAAAGATTCCACTATTAGGAATGTGAGGACAATGACAAAAACAAAGGCTCCAATTATTCATAATGGCACTTTTTACGGTAGCAAAGCTTTAGAAATAAAATAGATGCTCATCAATTCAGACTGGATATACAAACTGTGGTATATGAATGTAATGGAATTTTAATGTGGTATAAGAAATTATAAATCTGGTGAATGCAGGGAAGCATAGGAAGGTAAGAACTAAAGAAAAGTAACACAAGCAGAACTAGAAAACAATACACATTACACAACAATGGAACAGTAACACTGAAACATTCAAAATTGAATTCTTTGAAGTTAAACTGATCAAGCTAAGGTCCACAGAAGAGATATGAGAGGAGATTTCTCCTGCTTCTTATCAGAAGGTGGAATCATATAATATAAGACTTTTGCAACATGTTGGTTACTTTTGCTAAACTTTTTTTTCCCCTTCCTCTTTAAATTTCTTATTATAAGAGATGGCTCTCTGAGAATTTACGGGTAGAGAAATACATTGGTAAATGTAGGTGATTTTTAAAATGAAACAAATCAATAAATTTTTTTAAAGAAAAGTTTTGTTGAATTAAATATCAAAAATTTTGTTTTAACCTGTTCAACTTCTGCAGTCCTTATCTACATTTCTACTGACAGGAATTACTTCTAACAGATTATTCTTGAAGTGGCCAAACTAAGTCTCTGTCTCTCTTTCCTTCTCTCCTTTTCTTTCTGAGGACCTGAAATATATTTTAGGTAGGACAATTTTTAGACAAAACTTTTCTTCACATGACTTAATATAATTTGGAATAGACAGATACCACTTAAGACTAGGTCAGGGAAAACTTTAAAGCTTGAGCCATGTCTTAGAGGATATATTTTTGAAGTGGAGAAAACACTGGACTTTGAGTCAGGAGACATCTAGTTCTTGTTTCAGTGCTGAAATTATTTGCCATATGACCATGGGTAAATAACTTTTTTTTTCTTTTTGATCCTCTCATAATTCCCATAGTTGCACAGTGTGACTATGCATAGGACTTGGGCTTATGACTCCATTTACATATAGTACTCCTGGATAAGGAAATAACATCTCTCAATGTAGGTCAGCACTTCTGTAGCTTCCAGTCTTGTGAATTAGAGAACTAAAAAGTTAAGTGACCTGCCCAAGGTCTTACAATTGGTATATGTCAGAAGCAGGCCTTGAACATATTTCCCAGGCTTCAGGGCCAATTGTCTATTCAGTATAGCATGCATAATATGTTTTGTTGAATTCAACTGAATAGATGACTCAGTGGGAAAAAGGACAATGAACCGGGGACAAGTGGATTCAATTGTGAACATTCATCTATAAAATGGGAATTATAATACTCTGAATACCTATCTTACAGATTTTGAGGAAAGAACTCTATCAACCTTAAATCCTATTGAAATGTAAATTATTATTAGTCAGAGGTGAGAAAGAAAGGTATTCTAGGGGATAAAAATAGCATTAGCAATGACAAAAACCCAAAAATTAGCATTGAATATCTGAGGCAAAAGGGAGATATGGATGTCTGATTCCCACAAGATCATGTAGAAGTGTGTTTTTTTGTTTTGTTTTGTTTTGTTTTGCTATATGAGAGTAGAGCATCAATTGCTTTGTATGTTTTTGTTTTATCTCCCCAAACAGGGTATAAAAACCACAGGGGAAGGTATGGAATCTTCTCTTTCTCTTCTAGACCTCACAATGCTTAGGAAAGGATACAATATACAATAAGCACACAATGTATTGGATTGAATTAAACTGAACAGAAAGCTCAGTGGGAGAAAGAATGGATTGCGATTACTGAGTTAGGCAGGGGAAGCTTCTTTCTATAAATTGTTAGGGATACTTTGGCCTCTCCTGGCCTGTTTTCATGCTTGAAATGAGTACAGTAAACTATAAAACTAAACTAGGCCAAAAGAATTGGGAACCCCTTCTCACAAGAGAGCTTTTTTTCCTCCTTGCTCCCTTTAAGATCATGTTACTCTATGGGACAAAAATCTTGATATTTTAATGAGGAAGCCACTGCAAGAGGAAATATAAGACCTGATCTCTGCCACCAATATCTGTGTGACCATGGGCAATCCATATAACTTACCTGATTCTCAGTTTCCACATTTGTAAAATGGGAATAATAACCTCTGATATACCTACCTCTGTTTTGAGGACAAATGAATGATAAGAAAGCACTTTGAAATCTGTAAATAGATTTATGAATATAAAATATAATTATCATTAATAGCAATAATGATACAATTAATTTTGAGCTTTCCTGCCATTACTCCTTTCCCCTCTCATCTCAAGAAGTAGATGAGGGTATTCACATATGCCAGCCACCTGTAATAATCCCAGGCATACTCAAGAACCAAAGAAGTATATTGAACAAGGTGCTTCTCCCATGCTTGGGGAAAGATGTATTTGAGATTAAATGAAATGCATATAAGAAATCCACCAGTCATGTCACCAGGAGAGAACAACTAAACCATTTTAAGAGCCACTATCTTTATTCATATTGCTTTTTCTTAAGAAGGCATCTTGGGGAATTCAACAAGTTCTCTACATTCATCTTTGGGACTGTTTCTTGGGAAACATCATCCATTTTGATGAGTGCATGCATCATCAAAGCTGAGAAACCCATACTGGGCAGACAGGCTCCCTCCCTTGCCATGTCTCCTTGTCTTTCTTCTTAACTCTAATGAATGTTGCTGGTACAAACAACAGATCAATTTGGGCACTAGTATTCAGGTCATATTTTCAAAGGGGGTATCTGACATATACTATGTCTGAGTGGCTGTGTGGATAATTTCTTCCTAAGCGTGAACCTACATGACTAATTGTTCAGAGCCCAGGTGCAAACTAACTGTTTTCTTGCGTGGGGCAAGTTTCTAAGGTAAAGTCTGGGGCTGGTGATAAGCACAGGCAGTATAGATGACCATCTATATGGTGTTGAGCATTTCTGTCCCTATTCCCCATGTGAAAATAGTACTAACTCTTAATTCTGCCCAGGATCTTTGTTGTGTACTGACCAATTTAGAGAAGCAGAGTGGGAAAAGTGGAAAGAACATTGGATTTGGACCCAGATGGATTGGCTTCAAACTGCAAATCTGTTGGTTATTACTTGTGTGACATTGGATAAGTTGCTTGTCTGGACCTCAGTTTCCTCAATGGTAAAATGAGGTGTTGACCTAGATAGAATGCTTCTGGGTTCCCTTCCAGCTTCAAATCTGTGATCCAATGACCCTCAATCCTAGCTGTCCAAAGCGCCAAGTGCACCAGAGGTACAGTGACCTCTCCAATAGGCCCCAACTTACTTATCTAGATAAATCAGCCCTTAGAGAAATGTAGCAGTAAAAGGAGCAGGGAGGAGAGCCCTGGAGTGGAACTCTGGTAATTGGACAAGACAGTAAGGCATATCAGAGACTTAGGGAGGCTTATTAGTTTGCCTTTTGTTCTCTTTGTATTCCCTGCCTGTCTGTCTTCTCTAATTCATCTTCTCCAAGTTCCCCAATTGCTCTCATATTATATACAATTTCTTCCTTAGTAGGAAGAGTGACCTGATGTCACTAGCACCTAAAATGAAAGTTAGCTTTACTATGTTTCTATCTAGAGATTATTTTCATTTCAAATGAGGACACATTTATGAATAGTAGTGATTTTCTTTTAAAATTTTTCATTAACAGCCTTTATTTTCTCAAAGGAATGACTTTCTAATGATGAAATTTCAGACATGATGGCAGGCCAGGGTAAAGGGTAAATCTGGCTTTCCAAAGTTCCTAACATCATCTTACCCATTTTACCTATTGTAATGACCCCAGTACCCTCTCCACCCAGCTAAACAAAGAAGCCATTGGAATGCTCTGATTGACTCTCCCAGAGCAAAGCCAACAGTATTGCCCAAAAGACTCCTTCACACTCTTGGAGGAGGAATATCAGCTTGCCTCCATTTCTCTAGAATTCCTTTCCTTTCTTCCCTTCCCCGCTTACCAGCATGACTCGGCCCCGGTCCCCGGGTCCAGGCTTCTGGCTCCCTCTCTCCACTGCCTATTCTTGCTTGACCCAGCCTAGAAAACAATAAAAACCCACCAAGATTCAGTGGATTTGGTGTCCAATTCCACCTGGATCTCCAGCAGTCCTGTTCTGTTTCCATCATCTACTCTAATTACCCTTCATATTGTAAGTATGTTTTCTCAATAAAGTAGGTTTGCTGTCTGGTCTTACTGTGTATAACCTGTTTTCTTGTACTGGACTATCAGTGTCTGGAACCTGTATCAAGACACCTACTGATAGGACCCTCTTTGGAAAGAGAACATTTGTAGCCCCTATCAAACTCAGACAGTTTTGCAGACTGTCCATAGCTTCCAGGTTGAGAGGCCTCCCACTCCCGACTGAGAGTGGTCTTTGAGGCTGTCCTACGGTCCAGGAAGTGTTGCCATTAGGAAATTCTGAACTGGTGGGGAGATGATTGATGCTTCTGCTGGCCTTCTGTGGCAGGCAGCTCTGACTGCTCAGCAGGGAGTAGCAGGGGGAATTGAATTCCAGATGGAAGCATTCATCTTCCTGCAATGACAGCCTCCTTCAACAAGCCCAAACTTGGACATGCTTCCTTGCTTAGGGTGCAAGCAAACTCTTCTAGTCTGTCAGCACTTTCCACTTGGGCTCTGGCTGTCTTTTCAGACTCCAGCTGGTTCTCAGCTGCTAGTTATGGGTGCCTAACATTCCTCTTGTTAGTCTGTTATTTACATATGGGAGATACACTTACATCTTGTAAATAACCATCAAATAGTGGACAGTATCAGCATCTGCCCAGGTCTTTCCAGTCCCTATCTCATATCACTGTGTAAATTTTTTGTGGGGTTGATGCCATCTTTATCCTGATATTCATTCCCTACCCTTTGTACCAGCTATGCTAATGTAATATTCTAAACACTTAGAATTCTACTCCTGAGCCCCAGAATTTGGCTAGAATGAGTTTAAGAATGGGGCACCAACCTAAGTGTGCCTTCTTCCCAGCTTCCAAACCAGGTCTCATGATTTTGCTAAGCTGAACTCCATGATTCCATGTGATCCCTAAATTCCTGAGTGAATGGGTAACTGATTTACTATATTCTGCCCTTTGACTTTCCAGGAAGGGATTGGATAGCTTGTTTGGAGACAGGTAATACTCTGGAGTCAAGCTGGCACAGAATCAAGAACAAACAATTAACTAATTCACAAATTCTCTATTGAAATGTGGATCTTCCAAACTCCCCATTAGCTTGTTACTGTATTTTGTAGGTTAATTACCAGAGTAGCTCATTTGATTGAGTTTAACTCCTTGTTATGAAATGGAGTATGAAAACCGTGAACTTCAAACATACTTGTGAAACACAAAGAGTTTTATTTATGAATTACCTCTAACTTACTGAAACAAAACCATAACCTTTTAGAAGTAAATAAACAGCTTAGTTTGAGTAGCAAATAGAGAGGAAGTCAGAAAAATCAAAGAATATTAGTGTCTAGAAGTCAACAAATGATTAGAGTGTTTTCTGCTGATATGTAATATTTAGTTGTATGTAACATGTATGACAAGTGTATGTGATGAATACATATATATGTGTAAATATGGTATATAGCAACACTTATCTATGTATAATTTCTAGTAAATTCATACAATATTATAATTACATATTAGAGCAAAAACATACATGCATACATGTGTATATTATATAGACAACATGCATGTTTATCTATATAACAATACTTATATGTATACGCATATATAATATGTAAAAAATATACATCCAAACACACATATGTACATATATATGTATGGGTATATATAAACATTGTGTTTGTGCATATCTCTATGTATGTATACATAACCAAAAAGGGACCTGAGAAATAATTTGCTCAAATCTTGTTATTTTGCAGATGGGGAAACTGAGTCTCAAAGAAGGTGAATGCACTCACATAAATTAGTTTTGTCTCTAAAGTAACAAGAGTGAGTTTTTAGCAAAGGCATCAGAACTCTTTCATCCCAATGGGTGTTGTCACTTCAAAATAGTAGTCCCCTTGGAAGACCACACTCTCAATCCCAAAGATGCCACCATTGCTCAGAACCTTTAGAGAGCTCCTCTTTAGAAATAGCCTTCAGAGTCTAAGGCCCTTTCCCTTACATATTCTCAATTAAGGCAATTCCTTAGTTATTGAAGAAGGATTCGAATTGTGGAAACAATCGAAGTCTGTCAGAGTTAAATACCATGAATAAGATTGGTGATTAAGCTGGACAATACAGCTTTTCAACTTAAAAAAAAAGAAATCTGACTATAAAGTACTAACATTGATTTTCTTTTTTGTAAATTAATTTATTTTGATTTATCAACAATCACTTCCATAAGCTTCCGAGTTTTAAATTTTTCTCCCCCTCCCTCCCCAAGACATACACAATTTGATATAGGCCATATGTATACATTCCTATTAAACATAATTTCACATCAGTCATGTAAGGAAGAATTAGAACCAATAGAAGGAACCACAAGAAAGAGGAAACAAAACAAAACAGAAGGAAGAAAAAAGAGAAAATAGTTTGCTTCGATCTTCATTCAAACTCCATAGTTCTTTCTTTGGATGTGGATAGCAATTTCCATTTTGAATCTTTTGGAGATGTTGTACATCCTTGCATTGCTGAGAAGGACTAAGTCAGTGGACTTTTCCAGGTTTCCTCTGATCATAGGATCACACATTTTGAGCAGGAAATAGTCTTAGAGGCTCTACAAGTCCTATTCACCTATTTCATAGCTAAAGAAATTGAGGCACAAACTATGAAGCTTTGAACAGGGCCATATAACTCAAAAGCATCTGAGTCAGGATTTGAAACCAGGGCTGGTCTGACTATAAGCTCAGGGCTCTTATTTGGGACATCATGCTTTCTCTAAGTGCTTCCTCTTATCATAGCATCATACCATTTAAAGTTAGAAGGGACTTAAAACATGAAAGCATTTTTAAAAATTAATTAATTAATTTTTAGTTTTCAACATTCACTTCCATAAGCTTTTGAATTTTAAATTTTCTCACCCTCTCTCTCCTCCTCCTTCCTCAAGATGGCACGCAACCTGATCTAGGCTCTACATACACATTCCTATTAAACATATTTTCACATTAGTCATGTTGTGAAGAAGAACTAGAAGCAATAGGAAGAGCCACAAGAAAGAGGAAACAAAACAAAACAGAAGAAAGAAAAGAGAAAATGGTATGCTTCTATCTACATTCAGGATCCATATTTCTTTCTCTGGATGTGGATAGCATTTTCCATCATGAGTCTTTTGGAGATGTCTTAGATCCTTGCATTGCTTAGAAGAGCTAAGTCTGTCAAAGTTAGTCATTGAATAATGTGGGGGGTTTCTGTGTACAATGTTCTCCTGGTTCTGCTCACTTCACTTAGCATCAGTCCAGACAAGTCTTTCCAGGTTTTTCTGAAGTCCTCCTGCTCATCATTTCTTATAAGACAATAGAGTTCCATTACATGGAATCCTAATTTAGAGGCTTTGCTAGATCACCCCCTGCTGGCATCAGGCAGACCTTCATGGGCAGGGAACAAAACAATAGCCAGGATCTCTCTCTCAGACCTGACAGCTGACAGAGCACATTCACAGCCATGCTGTCTTGTGAGCCTCCCAAGTACCTGAGAGGGAGGCACACAGGTTATTCTCACAGCCTGAGAGATGAAGGAAGGGGATCAGAGAGGGACAGGCACTTGTCCTGGATCACACAGCTTCTGAACAGGTATTTCAGATGAACTTTGGGTCTGCACTGAGAGGTTTTGTAGATGGGTCCAGGTCTCCTGGCTGGCCTGGCATGGCCCTCTGTAGTCCTTCAATTCAGAGGTGGGCATCCGACTTGGGAGCAGGGTGCTTCTTTAGAAATAGTTCTTGGTAACTTTTAACCAAATCCAAAATTCTGAAGGCTCTACCCTCCGTGATTGTAAAGTAAAATTAATTAATTTTTAGTTTCAGAAGTAAAATGATCACTTCTGCCAAGGGTTAGTGCTTAAGGAGGAAATAGAAAGGCAGAAATGGCCAGAGATTTCAGGCTCTCTCTGGTTCTCAGGCCAAGGCATCTATAAGCTACAATCCACTGTCTCAGAAGCTGGGGGTGGTGGTGTGGAGAAGAGAAAGACTGCTCTTCCACCATTGCTGGAATTCCCAGGGAGAAAAAGGGGATCCAAAAGAAGAGAGTTTTATAGGTGCTGCTCTATGGTCATGCTGCCCCGCCTTCCCCTTTCTGTATCAGTGAAGAGAGATCAGTTCTCTGGCTGGCAGCCCTTGGGGAAGCTGGAGGTCCTCAGGAGAGGCAGTGGGGTCCCTGCTGGTCTTGTTGCTTCTCTGTCCTCCTACTGGAATTGGCCACTTTGAAATACCTCTCAATGAAAATACCTTCCAGTCCAGGCTGGTGAAGAGCTTGGTATAGGCAATTTTTTCCCCGGTGCAGGGGATCATATGATGAGGTCTAGAGGTTAGGGGTGCTGGAATCCCAAAATTATGACACGTGAGTCCTGCCCAAAAGAATTTGACCCAAGCCTTCTTGCCACCAAAAACAAGGTTTAATTGAAGATTAGCCATATTAACTAGACTCTTAAGGAATCTGAGTGTCTATGAGCTATTGGCTAGATTATAAAAATCAGAGCAGTGGCTAGGTTTTAGGAATCTCAGCCTACATGAAAGCATTTTTTAATGCACAGAAGAGAAGGAAGGCCAGAAAAAAGTTATAGATAAGAAAAATAACTTTGAAAATTCTATAATTTTTATGTCTAATGCTCTTTTTATTGTATTATATATGTATATGTATATGTATATATATACATATATATGCATATATATGTATATATATATATATATGTGGGTATGTGTTATATAGGGAAATATCCATTTTACTAAATGTCTGTTAAGTTCAGAATTTTTTCAAAAATTGAAGGAGGAACCTTAAAAATTGTCTAATCCAACTCCTTTTTTAAAGTGGAAAACTGAGGCCCAAAGAGGCTAAGAAGCTAATAGAATGTCATAAAGGGAATAGGAAGTAGAGCCAGGATTCAAACTAAGGTCCACTTACTCTTAATTCAGTCCTCTTTTCTGTATTTAAAGACACCTTTACTCAAGGGAGTTTATATTATCTTCTCAGATCAACTTAACCTTTTGTATCTAGTCTTCTTAAGTAGTTCTTTCTCCCCTTTCCCATCCACGCAACAGAGAGCTTCCAAATCGTGCCATGTGAAACACCAACATAATCATGGCTTTCCCTTCCTAATAAGCCCTTCAGGTTCTCTCCCTTCCCCAAATAAAAAGCAAATTACTTAGTCATTCAAGTTCTGCTAGAATTTTATGCCAACTTACATTTCTAGACCCTTTACTCTACCCCACCATGAGCCTTGCACTCCAGTCAAGCTATCTAACTCCCTGGTAAAAGACCTTTTACAGATCACACAAGAAAATCAACCTTAGTTCTAAAATATATAGAGAACTAAGTCAAATTTATAAGAACATAAGTCATTCTCCAATTAATAAATGGTCAAAGGATATGAATAGGCAGTTCTCAGATGAAGAAATTAAAGCCATCTATACTTATATGAAAAAATGCTCTAAATCACTATTGATTAGAAAAATGCAAATCAAAACAACTCTGAGGTATCACATCACACCTGCCAGATTGGCTAACGTGACAAAACAGGAAAATGATAAATGTTGGAGAAGATGTGGGAAAATTGGAACACTAATGCATTGTTGGTGGAGTTGTGAAATGATCCAACCATTTTGGAGAATAGTTTGGATCTGTGCCCAAAGGCTATAAAAAAGTGCATACCCTTTGACCCAGCAATAGCACTTCTAGGGCTGTATCCCAAAGAGATCATAAAAATGGAAAAAAGGACCCACGTGCAAAAAAATATTTATAGCAGCTCTTTTTGTGGTGGCAAAGAATTGGAAATTTAGGGGATGCCTATCAATTGGGGAATAGCTGAACAAGTTGTGGTATATGAATGTAATAGAATGCTATTGCACTATAATAAATGATGAGCAGGTGGACTTCAGAAAAACCTGGAAAGACTTGTATGGACTGATGCTGAGTGAAGTGAACAGAACCAGGAGAACATTGTACACAGAAACCCCCCACATTATTCAATGACTAGCTTTGACAGACTTAGCTCTTCTCAGCAATTCAAGGATCTAAGACATCTCCAAAAGACTCATGATGGAAAATGCTGTCCACATCCAGAGAAAGAAAAATGGATCCTGAATGTAGATAGAAGCATACCATTTTCTCTTTTTTTTCCTTCTGTTTTGTTTCCTCTTTCTTGTGGTTCTTCCTATTGGTTCTAGTTCTTCTTCACAACATGACTAATGTGAAAATATGTTTAATAGGAATATATATGTAGAGCCTTGATCAGGTTGCATGCCATCTTGAGGAAGGAGGAGGAGAGAGAGGGTGAGAAAATTTAAAATTCAAAAGCTTATGGAAGTGAATGTTGAAAACTAAAAATAAATTAATAAAAAAATGCTTTCGTGTTTTAAGCCCCTTCTAACTTTAAATGGTGTGATGCTATAATAAGAGGAAGCACTTAGAGAAAGCATGATGTCCCAAATAAGAGCCCTGAGCTTATAGTCAGACCAGCCCTGGTTTCAAATCCTGACTGAGATGCTTTTGAGTTATAGGCCCTGTTCAAAGCTTCATACTTTGTACCTCAGTTTCTTTAGCTATGAAATAGGTGAATAGGATTTGTAGAGCCTCTAAGGTTCTTTCCAGCTCAAAATGTATGATCAGAGGGAACCTGGAAAAGTTCACTGACCATTTTAGAGTCTAGTGCAAAACAGTTTGCGGATTTGAAGCTTTTCTTAAACTACCTGTAAGCCTGAGCTATAGTGCAACAGAGTCAAGCAAAGGCCCTTGGCTTCAGACTACACAATTACTGCGTGGACACATGGTTTAAAAGTTATGAATTAGAGTTGATTTAGGGAATAAAGTTCATCTAATTTTGACAATAAAATAATCCTGTGCAGGGGGTTCAAGGGTGGATAATAAAATAAAAAGATTATTTTTCTATTTCACATAATCTTCTTATCCTAACTCAACAGACAGGAGGTTTAAAACCAGAGAAACTAGGTCTTAGACCCAGAGATCTTGCCTTTCTGTAACCTTTTGGTGAGGAGTTTTTGGCGGGCAGCTTCCCTGTAGTGTCTTATCCAGATCTGACCTCTGAGGTTAAGATCCTATGATCTCTTTCTTCCCTCTTTGCTATGAAAATGCTAAATATTGTGGATTTCTCTATGAAGAATCTGTCCTCAGGTAACTTTCTCTTTTAGAGATTTGAAAAATCGATCCACAATTAATAGATAATAATTACTTAATGTGAGTCCCATTTGCATCTTAGTAGAAGGCAGTTTTATTTTGTTTGTTTTACCACAAATGAATGATTTTTTTCACTTTGGAATTTTAGGCATCAGTGAATATTATTCGGGTTAGGAGGATGCTTGAATGTCCTTCAAACCTCACTTGATAGACAGTCACTTATTTTGTTTCTGTGTAAGTCCAGCCTTACTTCTCTGGATACAGAGCTTCCTAAAACTATGCCTTCACAGTCTGCTTGGCCAGACTTAAGACTAAACCCTAGTCAAACCTTGGAGGAGCAGCTGAGCTTCTTTAAACTGTTGGAAAGAGCAAATATATACTCCCAACCACATCTGATTCTCTGTCCTTCATAAGAAAATGTTTTATAGCTCAAAGAGAAATTTCCTACAGAGGAAAATCCATACTTCCTGCCAATAGTGACTATCCTTGTGTCTCAGAGAATCTGATTTTGCTGTTAAAAAATGAATGTCCACAAAAGGAAAGAAAAATGAACCTTCCCTTACCCCCATCCTGCAGTGATACTAGAAACTTAGAGCAGGAAAGGTTTTGTTCTAAATGTGTACTTTTCATCACGCTTGTGGTTCTTCATAGCTTGAATTTTCTTAGCTTGAATCATGAAATCAGTACAATTAGCTTTTCTTCTAGAATGAATCTTGTGTGATCCTAAAATGGCATCTGAATGCTTAGGTCTCCTTGGAAATATTTAAATGCCTAAAAGAAATCTCACTATCATTGATAGCTTAAAAAGAAATTCACATTTGCATTTTATGTTTTTATTCTCCCCTCAACTTTTTTTTAAACCATATTTCCAAATCATTTAGAGTTAAATTTACACTTCTTTAGAGTATATGTTAGAGTCTCTGCCAATTTCAAGATCTCCAGTTCTCAGAGCATAATGCAAGTTAGTAAACTCCAGAGGCAATGAGCTCCTTGAGGGGAAAGATGAGAACAAAGATCTCAACAGGGTTTCCTATGCCTTCTTCCTTAAACAGCAAGTCAAGCTCAGGATTAGCTACCTGAACATAGGCCTGAGTGAGTAAACTCTTGAGTCTGATCTCACTATTACTAGGATTGTCTGTATGGCTATTACCATGTCCATTCATTATCTTTCTCCTGGTCCTTTCTTCATCTTATTCTAGGGGAAAAAATTAAATGTCAGCAATCATGCAAGTTCTTGGTTGGGGTGGAGGAGGGTGGTTAGGATGTATTTTGTTCTGCACTGACAGGGATGATGATTCTCAGGCATTGAGGTTGCTAAAAAAGGCAATGGAAGACCAGAAATCCTTTCCACACTGTCCAAGGTTGTCATCTAAAGAATGTTGATATCACTACTATTTCTCTAAGCTCCACTTGTGGGTGGGGTGGGGGACAGAACCTCCCATGGATGAGAGTCTTCCTTTTCATAGTCTGAAACCTCCTGGGATGGAAGGAGGAAAGACCTCACCTGAAGGTTCATGTTCAGGGAAGGGTCAGATCATTCAAAGGTTGAGTCAGTTAGTGAGGAAAAGGGGAGGAGGTACAGATGAATTGAGGGGACAGAGACAGAAGAAGAAATCAGTATTGGGATCCAGAGTTTGAACAGTGAGCAAAGAGACGTAGCCTGGATAAAGGGATCAACATTGGAGTAACAGGATATATATATGCATATATCTGTATCTATAGATATATATGTATATATACACATCTGTATTCATATACATACATGTGTGTATATGTGTATATATATACATATACATATATATATACATAAAATTAGTCACTTAAGCAATTCAATTTAACAAATATTTACTAATTTATTGCTATGTCTGAGGCAAAAGGCAGCTGTCAATACAGAATAGATGCTAGCCTTGATATCAGGAAGACTTGGATTCTCATCCCCTGACACATACTGGTGGTATGACCCTGGACAAATCACCTAAAGCAGGTACTAATCTGTGTTAGTAGGCAAGATGGTCATGTGAAAGGTCATGTGATAGGTCATGTGACAAGTCATTCTCCAATTGATAAATGGTCGAAGGATATGAACAGGCAGCTCTTAAAGGAAGAAACTAAAGCTATCTAATGTTCTAAATCACTATTGATTAAAGAAATGCAAATCAAAATGACTCTGAGGTATCACATCACACCCATCAGATTGGCTAACATGACAAAACAGGAAAACAATAAATGTTGGAGAAGATGTGGGCAAATTAGAACACTAATACATTGTTGGTGGAGTTGTGAACTGATACAACCATTTTGGAGAGCCATTTGGAATTTATGCCCAAAGTGCTATAAAATTGTGCATACCCTTTGAACTAGCAATATCACTACTAAGTGTGTATCTTAAAGCGATCATAAAAATGGGAAAAGTACCCACATGCAAAAAAATATTTATAGCAGCTCTTTTTGTTGTGCCAAAGAATTAGAAACTGAGGAGATGCCCATCCATTGGGGAATGGCTGAACAAGTTGTGGCATATTAATGTAAAATGGAACACTAAAAACTTGGAAAGATTTACATAAAATGATGCAGAGTGAAATGAGCAGAACCAGGAGAACATTGTACACAGTTAACAGCCACATTATGGGATGACTGACTTTGATAGGCTTGGCTCTTCACAGCAATGCAAGAATCTAAGGCATCTACAAAAGATTTGTGATGGAAATTGCTATTCACACCCAGAAAATGAAATATGGATTCTGAATGTAGATGGAAACATACTATTTGCTCTCCTTTTCCTTCATTGTTTTGTTTTATTGCTTCACTCTTGTGGTTCCTCCCATTAGTTCTAATTGTTCTTTACATCATGACTAATGGAAAATATGCTTGATATGAATGAATATGTACAGCCTATATCAGATATACACTGTCTGGATGGTGGGGAAGTGGGAGAGGGAGAAAATTAAAAACTCAAAATCTTATGGAAGTGAATGTTGAAAATTAAAAATAAATAAATTAAAATTTAAAAAAGGTCATGTGAAAGGTATAGAGTAGCCCACCTCTCCCATTTATACTGCAATGATGACCTAGAAGGAGAAGGTGTGTATACGCACCTACATATGTACATGGATATATGTATACGCACACAGAGAAACATCATTAAATACCTTCATCCAGCTCAGAAATGAACAAAAGATAACAGAAGTTATGAGAAAAATAGTCTAAGAATCATTTGACTACCTAAAAAGTACTCTATCCTCAACACTCTATTCTCCCTTACCTCCCTTTATCCTGGACACCATATTTCAAGAAATAGGTACTGGAAAAAGGTTCTTGCCAAAGACAGTATGACACAGGTAAATAAACTAGAAGCCCCTGGTATTGGCACCCCATGAATTGTGTTGAATGGGAAAACACCACTGACAGCATTAGTCTGAGGTAGTGCCTTGACCAAATAGCAGCTTGGTGGTTCAGTGGATAGAGTTCTGGGCTTGGAATCAGGAAGACTCATCTTCCTGAGTTCAAGTCTGGCCTCCGACACTTACTAAGTATGTGACCTTGGGCAAGTCACTTAACCTTGTTTGCCTCAGCTCTTTATCTGTAAAATGAGCTGGAGAAGGAAATGGCAAACCACTCCAGTACCTTTGAGTACTGGAAACCCCAAATGAGTCACAAAGAGTCACACATGACTGCAACAACTGAATAAGGAGAAGGCAAAGGAGGAGGAGGACAATAACAACAACAACAACAACAATGACAGCAGTGTCCTGACCAAAGGAGAGTAGAGAAGTGGCATCAACCTGAATGGGAAAACCTGGGGTGGGCAGGATATCATGGAAGTGCCCTAACAAGGGAAAATCTGGGAGAAATGGAAGAGGCAGCATCCTGATCAAGGAAGCCTAGCAGAAGGAAGGGGAAGACATATAAGACCACAGATGCCCTGATCAGGTACAG
This sequence comes from Phascolarctos cinereus, assembly GCF_003287225.1. NCBI lineage: Eukaryota > Metazoa > Chordata > Mammalia > Diprotodontia > Phascolarctidae > Phascolarctos > Phascolarctos cinereus. The sequence continues at coordinate 132,530,897 of NW_027556098.1, forward strand.
CCAATCCATGCTCTCTGACCAAGGGCACCAGGGCCTGTCAGTGTTCTTAGAACAAATACAGTAAAGGGAGGACTTTCACTTCCAGGAGCCAAGATGGTGGAGTAAAAAGGTAGTCGCTCTCACCTTCCCCTATCAACCTCTGAAAACGCAGAAAATAACACCCCAGAAAAAAAAAAACTCTGGAACAGCTGAACTAGAAGAAAGACTGGGAATAGCAATGCAGCAGCCCAGCAAACTGGTCTCCCAGTGCCTCAGCAAAAATAACGGAAGCAGCACTACAAAGGGCCCCAGCACTCTGCAGCATTCATCTGAAAGGAGCTGAAGAAAGCAACTTAAAATCTTCCTAAAGACCCAGCCTTGCTGATTCCAACCCAACACCAGGTAAGCTGTCAGAACCCTACAGCCTCCAACTGTCAACCAACCTGTAGCCCAGGTGGTAAAGCAGGCAAACACCTACACCTGGACCTCAGACTGCCTATATCAGATTGTGCACCATCTTGGGGATGGAGGAGGAGAAAACTTTTAAACCCAAAAACATATGGAAGTGATTATTGATAAATCAAAATAAACTAATAAAAAAAAAGAACAAAAGGGTAAAGAACATAAGGGAATTGACAGGAAAAATGCAAAGGAAAAAATGCAAACTGTATTGCAAAGCAGTAATCATCAAAACAATCTGGTAGTGGCTAAGAAATAGAAGGGTGGATCACGGAATAGATTAGGTATGCAATACACAGTAGTAAATGGTCATAGTAATCTGGTGTTTGTCAAACTTAGAGATCCAAGATTTTAGAACAAGAAATCACTATCTGACAAGAATTGCTGTGAAAACTGGAAAGCAGTTTGGCGGAAATTGGGTAGACACCAGCACCTCACACCATATGTTAAGACAAGGTCAAAATGTGTCCATAATTTAGACATAAAGGGTGATATAAGTGAATCAGGAAAGCAGGGAATATTTTACTTGTCAGATCTATGGACAATGGAAGAATTTATGACCAAATGAGAGCTAGAGAGTATTATGAAATGTAAAATGGATAATTTTGATTACATCATTTCCAAAGGGTTTTGCACAAAGAAAGCTAATACAGCCCAGCTTAGAAGGAAAGCAGGAAATTGATGGAAATTTTTTTCCAGCAAATTTCTCTGAGAAAGGCCTCATTTCTCAAATATATAGAGAACTTAGTCAAATTTATATGAATACAAGTCATTCCCTAATTGACAGTCAAAGGATATGAACTAGCAGTTTTCAGAAAAAGAAATCAAAGCTATTTATAGTCATACATAAAAAATGCTCTAAACCACCATTGATTAGAAAAATGAAAATTAAAACAACTCTGTGGTACCATATCACACCTATCAAATTGGCTAATATGACAGAAAAGGAAAATGACAAATGTGGGAGAAGAAATAGAAAAATGGGGACTCGAACACACCCTTGGTAGGGTTGTGAAATGGTCCAACCATACTAGAGAGTAATTTGGAACCATTCCCAAAGGGCTATAAAACTGTTCATGCCTTTTAAACCAGTAATGCTACTTCTAGATTTGGACCCCAAAGAGATCAAAGAAAAAGGAAAAAGGACCTATATGTACAAAAATATTTATAGCAGTTCTTTTTGTGGTGCCAAAGAATCAGAAATTGAGGAAATGCCCATCAATTGGGGAATGGCTGAACAAGTTGTGATATACGATTGTGATGGAATACCATTGTGTTATAAGAAATGACAAGCAAGATGCTTTCAGAAAACCTGAGAAGACTTACATGAACTGGTACAAAGTGAAGTGAGCAGAACCAGGAGAACATTGTATACAGTAGCAGCAATATTGTATGATGATCAACTGTGAATGACTCAGCTATTTTCAGCAATATATCATCTGAAGGACTTATGATGAAAAATCAAATCTACCTTCAGAAAAAGAACTGATGGGAGTCTGACTGCAGATTGAAGCATACTTTTAAAAAACTTCATTATTATTATTATTATTGTTGTTATTTTTTAATCTGTGTTTTCTTTTGCAACGTGGCTAATGTGGAAATGTTTTGCATGACTATACATGTATATTCTATATAAAATTACTTGCCTTCTCGAGGAAAGAGGATGGTAGGAAAGAAGAAAGAGAATTAGGAACTCAAATTTTTAAAAAATGAATGTTAAAAATTTTTTGTTTCCATGTAATTGGAAAAATCAAAATAAATAACATATGTACTAAAAAACCCCCCCAAAACAAAACAAATACATTAAAGGAAGTAACAGTCAGCAGCAGAAACCCAAGAAAGCAAAATCAGGACCAAAAATGGCTTGATCCTCCATCCACAATTATGGGAGGGGGCAGTGCCTGGCCTCAGCACTAAATCCCAGATCAAGAACTGAATCTAGAGATATAAGTAAACAACAGTAGTTACTGAAAACTATGAAGAAATATTGTGGTCAAATATTGTTTAAGAAGAAAATCCAGAAGAGAAGAATAATATCACAACAATAAGCAGAGTCTCAGAGAAGAAAATGGCTTGGCCACAAAGATTATAAGAAAAGATTATTTTTCAGAAAGAAATGAAACAAGAAGTTAAAAATGAAATGAAAGCTATGGATGTTAGTTATACTTAAAAAGAGAATGAATTGGTTGGAAAAGAAGGAAGTAAACTTTACTCAAGGCAGACTTGTTGAACAATAGAATGGAGGGGGCAGCTAGGTGGCGCAGTGGATAGAGTACCAGCCCTGGAGTCAGGAGGAGCTGAGTTCAAATCCGGCCTCAGACCAAACACTTGACATTTACTAGCTGTGTGACCCTGGGCAAGTCACTTAACCCCAATTGCCTAAAAGCAAAAAACAAAAAAAAGAAAGAAAGAAAGAAAGAAAGAAAGAAAGAAAGAAAGAAAGAAAGAAAGAAAGAAAGAAAGAAAGAAAGAAAAAAACTAGAATGGACCAAACAAAAAGCAATGGCTCCATAAGAAAATAAGAATTATTGGAATGAGATAACTAATACAAGAAAATGCAAGGTATCTGCTATAAAAATAATTGATTTGGAAAACAGATAAAGGAGATGTTCTAAGAATCGTTGGATTACCTAAAAAGCACCTCTCCTGAACACTTTCCCCCACAAAAAACCCCATAAATTGATAATATAGTTCAGGAAATCATAAAATAAAACTTTTAAGATCTAATAGAAACAGAGGGCAAAGAGAAAATAGAATCTACCAACCACTTCCTGAAAGAAAGTTCAAAATGAAAACTTCCAATAATGTCATATCCAAAATCTAGAGCTTCTAGGTAGAAGAAAATATATTGTAAGTAGCTCCCTTCCCCCCCAAAAAAGTTCAAAACTGAAGAACTGTCACTAGATAACATTAGACTTGGCAGCTTCCACAATAAAGGGGACGAGATCATGTAACATAATACTCTATAAGGCAAGTGATATAGACTTACAACTAAGAATAGCTTACCTTACAAGGCTGAGTGTAATTTTATAGGGAAAAAACAGATTTTTGACAGAATAGAGAAATTTCAAGCTTTCCTGATGAAAAGAACAGAGCTATATAAAAACTTTGAAATGAAAACAAGAGTCAAGAGAAACCTAGAAAAAATATATTTGAGTAATTGAAAGAGGCTAAATGAGAAAGTGCTTACATTCTAATGACTTTCCTTCTAATGGAAAAGAAGAAACAAATGTCCCTTCAGAATCTTAATGTTTCAACCCACTCGAAACAAAAATTTACACAATTAAAATGAGGAGCTGGAACAGAATTTATGATGCTTTAAGTGAGCAGAAAAAGTTGGGATAGGAATCATGATCTCAGACAAGGCAGCAGTAAAATAGACATTGTTAAAAGAAATTAATAGGGAAATTACATTATGCTTAAGGAACCATAGATGATGAAATAATATATATGCACTGAATTACATAGTACCTAGTATTTAAAAGAAAAGCTAATTGAATTGGAGGGAAAAATAGATAGCTGGAGACATCAATGTATTCTTTTCTAACCTAGATAAATATAACAAAAATATAATATTCTATCACCTTCATACACCATGACTTTCAACATTCCCAAAATGTTGAGCAACCTTTAGTTTCCAAGTGTTTGCCATTGCAAAAAAGAGCTGCTATGAGTATTGATGTACTTATAGTTCTTTTTCCTTTAAAAAAAAATCTCTCTGGAGGTATAGACCAAGTAAAGGTATCACCATGTCAAAGTGTATGCATAATTTATTAGCTTTTTAGGCATAATTTCAAATTACTTAACAAGTTTACAATTCTACCAAACTGTATTAATGTATTTCTTAAAATATACTATATTAATCAAAATCCTCCAAATGAAAATATAAATAAAAAGTCTGAAAATCAAAGAAGAGATTAACAATTAAAACCTACTGAATTGACAAATAAAATTAGCAAATGTTGTTTTAGAAATAAAACTAATAAAACAGATGAACTTTAGCCACTCCATCTAAAAAAGAGAAGGAAAACTAACTTAACAATAGAAAAGGAAAAAGGATAATTCATAGCAAATAAATACCAAATAAAGGAAATTATTAGAAACTATTTTGCCCATCTACATGCCAACAAAATTGATGACAAATGAAGTGAATTGATATTTATAGAAATTGGGGCAGCTAGGTGGCACAGTGAACAGAGCATGGGCCCTGGAGTCAGGAGGACCTGAGTTCAAATCTGGCCTCAGATAGATGATACTCACTAGCTGTGTGACCCTAGGCAAATCATTTAATCCTGATTGCCTCGCCTCAAAAAATACTTATAGAAATATATTAAATACTAGATTAACAGTTCAAGAAATAGAGTACATAAATAACACAATCTAAAAAAATAAACTGAATAAGCCATAAGTGAACTCCCTAAGGGGAGAAAAAAACCAAACAAACAAACTAGGATCAGATGCATTTACAAGTGACTTATATTAGTAGGAGTTTCTTAACCAGGAATAACCAATTAAATAAAATCTGGATGAATTAAATTGTAATTTAGACAAAAAAAATAATCCAAGGCCCTATGAACACACAATGATGAAAAAAGAACTAGGTATACAAATAAGCAAATAGCAGGCAATTTGAGGAAAGGAAGAGAATACTGATAACTCTGAGCCTTGAATGAACTAATAGGATTCTAACATGAAGAGTTAGGAAGCACTGTAGTTCATGAATCTATGGAGAGAAATCTTTGCAAAGTAATGGCAACAGGAAATGAATGCCTATTTTACAGAATACCTAATAGGCCAGTTTGCCTGGAATGCATAGAGAGTGAAGAGAAGAAATATGAAATGAATATGGAAGAGTACATGTATGTTTTTATGCCTATCCACATTATGCTGACTTTTTTACTTTCCCTTAAACTGGTTGCCCCACTGTGGCCAACTGCATTACTCTCTAAGTCTATTGCTGAAGTGTCCATGATACCCATTGTGACATGTGTTTCATCAACTCACAGATGGCCTTAAGGCTTCACTCAAAAAGAGAATGCCCATTTCTTGAATGTTCTATTTTTTACTACCTTTCTTATTCTTACATACCCTTCAAGGTTCATCTTCTATTCTCCATCCTCTATGGTGCCACTAACAACCACTCCAACCCAAACTTATCTCTTCCTTCTTTGAACTTCAGTGCCAGAGATGTAGGTAATAGCTCTTGAATGTTTGTTGAGCTAGGACCAAAAGACTTTTAGCCAGAAAGGAATCATAGGATAGGGAGGAGCTCACAGAGAGGGCTAGGCCCAGGTCTGGCCCAGAAGCCAGTGATCAAATTGCATGGGGATAGAACAAGATGGGAAATAAAGAGTGCAGTTTTGCAGAGGAGATTTGGACCATCAGTAAGCACCAGGTGGATAAGTAAGCATCAGAATTAGCATAATAAGTGGATCAAAAGCCATTTGGACAGAGAAAAATCAGGGCAGAAATGCCAAAGACCAAAGCAAGAGGGTGGGAGAGTTAAAGTCCAGGCAAATAAAAAGGAGCCAGAGGATCTAGAGTGTCTGAAGGATGAGGGCAAATTAAGCAGGAGAGATCTAAGATGACAGTAATGAGGAAGGACTTTCTTAACTGAAGCAACTTTTCTATCCCAGGCTCAGGGATTTCATCTGTCCATTATAGTGGAGACAGGAACTCGTTCTAATATGGGAAGTCCAGGCTGAGTAGGTAATTGGGAACACCTGCTTGAGACAGAGAGCATATGAACAGAGACAAGCTACAGTTTCTGGTTGGCAAATTCTGCCACTCATATAGTCAGGATGGACTGATTCTACCCATAATTTGAATTGGTGGGAACCTTTGTGGTGTGATTTTGGGTGTGACAAGAAGTGGCTTCTGTCCAATTTCTAGCTCACTGCTCCCTAATGCTTGAAATGAATTAATTAAAGCAGGGACAAACTCTCTCACTATACAATTAGAGATAAGGATCAGAATAAAAGTACCCCTAAGATTTATATTCCACTAACATAAATGACTGATAGCATTATCTTATTTAAAATCCAAGCTTTGAAAGTATAGAAGGGAAAGAAAACAAGTGCACCAGGAATTAAGGATAGAAGGAAAGAGTGAGGGGTAGAGGAGTGAAAAGGAACAAGGGTGAGAATCTATAGATACTAAAGGCAAATTTCAAACAAATTACATTTTACTGAGTGTCTGTCTAGGCTATAATCCCTTCTTCTTCACTTATTTCAGTGATTATTTCAAACACTCTCATCTATCCTCAACCTTTCCCTAGCACCATATCCCTGCAGTCTCTTAGCTGAGGACCTTGCTTCAGATTTCATCAAAAACATTAATGCTATTCAATGAACAAATCTCTTTTCTTTTTTCTGACTCTCTTTAACTCATGCCCTCTGACATCATTCCCACTATCTCCTCCTTTATTTTGGTTCAGTGATCAAGTAGATCTTCACCTTGCACTCACAGTTCCCTACCATGTCTTTTCCAGAAATTTGCTTCCATTATCACCCCCATCCTCTCTAAGCATCAGTCTCCCACTATTTACTGACTTCTTCCCCCCATCTACAAACAAGACTATGTGGCTCATCTTAAAAAACAAACAAACAAAGACCCCTCACCCTTGGTCATTCTATCCTGTGAGCTGTCATTCTATATTTTTTCTTCCTCTTATTAGCTAAATTTGAAAAAAAAGTCATTTATATTTGGTACCTCTACATCTTCTCCTCTCACTTTCTTCTAAATCTTTCATAATCTGGTTAGTTACCTTATCATCATCCTGAAACTGCCAAAGTTACCAATGATCTGTCTCTTTTTTATTCTTTTAAAATGTAATTTTCAATGAAAAAGAAATTACTTTCTCTCCTTTCCACCTACATCTCATTGGAAAAATGAAAAAAAAAGTACCTGTGTAGTAAATGCACATAATCAAGCAAAATAAACCTTCCATTTGGCAGGTCAAAAATGTCTCATTCTGCATTTTTTTTTATTATTTGTTTGTTTTGTCATCTCTGTCACGAGATGGGCAACATTCTTCATTATCAGCCTTCTGGAATTGAAAGTTTCAAAGTTGGTTTGCCTATTGTTATATCAGATCTTTTTGTAATGGCAAAAAAGTGAAAGATAAGAAGTTGCCCATCACTGATTTCTTAACTACCAAATATAATGGCCTTTTCTCAGTTCTCATCCTTCTTGATTTCTCTGCAGCATTTGACACTGCTGATCTCACGTATACGTATGCATACATATATATGTAGGAGGAGATTTTCATGTGTATGCATCTGCATAGAAAATTTTATACATACATACATACATACATACACACATACACACATACACACACACACACACACACACACACACACACACATATATAATATATATATACACATAGTACATACATACACATATATGGGGCAGTTAGGTGGTACAGTGGATAGAGTGCTGGGCCTGGAGTCAGGAAGACCTGAGTTCAAATTTAGCCTCAGATACTTATTAACCTGTGTGACCCTGGGCAAGTCACTTAATCCTGTTTTCCTCAGTTTCCTCATCTGTAAAATGAGCTGGAAAAGAATATATATGTATGCACATATACATATACATATATGCATAAATATATGTATATACACACATGCATGCATGCATACATACATACACACATCCTTCTCCTATATAGTCTTTGTTCTTGAAGAGGACCCAAATGGCATCACTATGTTGGGGCCAAGGTACAGTGAGTCTGACTGGCTGATCAGCTCAGAAGTCTTTACCACAGGTTGGACACAAAAAGTCTATATGAAAATATGGAGTGGAAATGTCTCTAAATTTGCACATTTCATGACTCTTTTGAGCTACTGCAGTTCTAACTTGCTCATAGAGGATAGTACATTCTTTGATGTGGGCATGCCATGCTGGATGGTCCTGTGCCACTGTTTTCCATGTCCCACAATTGATTCCAAAGTTCTTCAGAGACACCTTGAGAGTGTCCTTGTATCACTTCTGACCTTCATGTGAGGTGAGCACTTATCTTGTGTGAGTTCTCCATAAAATAATCCTTTAGGCAGATGTACTTTTGGCATTCAAACAATATGGCCAATCCATCAGAGTTGCACCTTCTGTAATAGAGTTTGAATGTTTGGCAGTTCAATTGGAGAACCTCAGTATTCAGTACCTTATCTTGTCAGGTGATCTTCAGAATCTTCTTAAGACAATTCAAATGGAAATGGTTTGTTTTTCTGGCATGACACTGGTACACTGTCCCAGTTTTCACAGGCATACAACAATGAGGTTGGCACAATGGCTTTGTAGATTTTCAGTTTGGTAGTCAGTCTAATACCTCTTCTCTCCTACACTTTCCTTTGGAGCCTGCCAAACACTGAGCTAATAATGCATGTATCAACCTCATCATTTATGTTTACATGCCTGGAAGGTAAGTGAAATTATTTTCATGCTAAGTAAGTGAACTTATCCACAGTATTCAAAATTTCTCTATTTGCTGTCATCAGTGGTTCTACTTATAGATGATGTGGAGCTGGCTTGTGGGGAACCTCTGTTTTCTTCATGTTGTTAGGCCAAAATTAGCACAAGCAGCAGAGAATCGATCCACATTTTGTTGAATCTTGGCTTCAGAGGCTGCATCAAGTGCACAACCATCTTGGAGCAAAAAGTAACACACCCACACTCCCTCCACCTTAGTCTTGGCTTGTAGACTTTTCTAGTTAAATAATTTACCATCAGTACAGTAGCTGACCTAGATGCCATTTTTGTCCTCATTGAAGGTGTCTGACAACATCACAAAAAACATCGTGCTAAAAAGCCTTGGGGCAAGCACACAGTCCTGCTTCACTCCATTGGTGACTAGGAAAGTACAAGAACATTGTCCACTATCCAGAAACCAGGCAAGCATGCCATCATGAAACTGCTGTGTAATACTGATGGACTTCTCCAGGCAATCAAATTTTGCCATAATTTTCCATAAGCCTTCATGACTAACAGTATCAAAAGCCTTCATTGGATCAATTAACATTGTGTACAGACCTCTGCTCTGCTCCTGGAGTTGTTGAGCAGCAAACACCATATCAACTATTCCTCAGCGCTTCCTAAAGTCACACTGGCTCTCAGGTAGATGACCATCTTCCAGGTGAAGGGTTAGCCTATTTAGAAGGACTCTAACAAGAATCTTGCGAGCTATGGCTAAGAGAGAGACACCCCCTCCATGATTTTTATAGGATAACCTAGTTTCCTTTACTTTATAGAGATGGACAATGAAGGCATCCTTGAATTCCTGGGGGATAACCTCTTCTTGCCATATAACTCAGAAAATTTTCATTAGCTTTCGTATGAGCAACAGATTCATCTGCCTTGTAAATCTCAGCTGGAGTAGAATCAGCAACAGGTGCTTTGCCACATGAGAGGAGCCCAAAGGAATTCAAAACCTCTTCTTCAATTGGAAGTTTGGCTTGAGAAGGATTGACTTCACCCTGAGGTATGCAGTCAATGGCTTCAGCATTCATTGAAGATGGAAGTGTTCAGCCCATCTTTCCAGGATGGTGTCCTTATCACTAATCAACGTGGCTCCATCAGTACTGAATAGTTGAGATTTGCTGTAAATCTTCGGCTCAAAAAACTCTTCAGGGCATCATAAAAGTGCTTTGGATTGTTACTGTCAGTGTAACTCTGAATTTCATCTGCCTGTCTAGTGAACCAAGAATCCTGCATCTCTCTAAGCTCTTATTTGCACTTTACTTTTGATGGAGCTAAACACTGCCTTCTTAGAGATTTGCCAGCTATCTTGCTGGCAAATCCTATACAGTTGTCATTTTTTGGTTTAACAGCTTCTGAATTTCTCCCTCATTTTCATAAACCATTCTTGATATTTGTGAGTGTTCTGGCCCAGGTGAGTAAATATGGTGCTATACATGAAATCTCTGAAAGCTGCCCAGTCCTTTTCTGCTGCACTGTTGCCAACCACTTGTTGGCTCAGCTTTTCTTACAAGTTAGCAATAAACTGTTCATACTAAGAAAAGCACTCTAATCTGTTGAAGTTAAGTCTTCTAGGGGCAGCTAGATGGCGCAGTGGATAGAGCACTGGCCCTGAAGGCAGGAGGACCTGAGTTCAAATCCGGCTTCAGACACATAGCACTTACTAGCTGTGTAACCCTGGGCAAGTCACTTAACCCCATTGCCTAGCAAAAAATTAAAAAAAAAACACTAAAAAAAAAAGAAGTTAAGTCTTCTGGTAATCATCTTGCCTTGAGGCTTCCATTTTTGTTGAATGCAAAAGTTTAGCTTGAAGTGGATAAGTTTATGATTGGTCTAGAACTCTGCTCCACACATCGCCTTTGTCTCTTCTTACAAATAACATAGTCTATTAAATGTCAATGTTTCCTTCAAGGTTGCATCCACAAAGTTTTATTAAGTTTAGGTAGATAGAAGATGGTGTTGGTGATGAGAATGTCACAAGATGCACAAGTTTTCAGTAGCAAGTGACCGTTGCTGTTCCTCTTGCTGTTTCTGACTTTATTCATCCCAAGGACTCCCTGCCATGTCTGATAGTCTGCACCCACTCTAGAATTAAAGTCACCCAGAATTATAAGCTTGTCTTCTTTCAGCACATAGATTATGAGGGTCTCCAAGTCTTCATAAAATTTCTCTTTGACCTCATCAAGGTTTGTCATGGTGGGAGCATGTGCGTTGATGATTGTCGTGTGGTACTTTCCTGCAAGGGACAATCACATTGTTATGAATCTGTCATTCACTCCTTTTGGGAGACATACAAGCTTCTTGATTAAATTAATTTTGATCACAAAACTTTTGCCAACTTCATGATGCTTCCCATTACTATGACTGCTTCAGAAAAAAATGTGTATCCAGCTCTGACTTTGGCAAACTGGTCTTCATTTGCCAACCTAGTTTCACTTAGGCCTGCTATTTGGATGTGATACCTGCTGAGTTTTCTTGCAATAAGAGCTATTTGTCTTTCAAGTTTACTAGATTTTGTGTTGTCCATGAGTATGAGCACATTTCATGTACCAATGGTGAGTGGAATGATCTTTGCAAAAGTTTTATATATTTTATTTGTTTGTTTTGACTGCAGGGTGCAATCCTTACTTGCCTTGGTAAGCAGGCCAGGGTTGGCTGAAGCAGATAACATTTAGGTCACTTTTTCTAGGCCCTTTGTTACACCAGGAAGTGAGCAGTGTGGTCCTTAAAAAGGCTTCTTAGACACTTAGGGGGTTGCAGAATCCCACCACTGCTTTAATCCCATAAGAAGACAATCCTATGGCTTGGGCCGCCTATGTGCAGAGTTGTAACTACAATTCCTAGTGTGTCTGCACCTGCTACTTTGTCACATGTCTGTCACCACAGGACTTTGGAGTAGGTAAAAATGGGAAAATGGTATGAATGATGTTTTTTGACTTGCTCATAAATTGGGTTTAAGTGAGGCAGATGTGTGAAGTCATTGCTTCTCTTTTCCAGAGTCACTGAAGTCCAGTGGTAAGACAAAAGTCAAGACAACTGGTGATGCCTTAGGATGAAGTGGATGACCTTGGCATCCTTGATATTTAACCAAGCTCTAAGCACTCCACAACTCCTGCTTCCCTTGCCTTCATGGCTGTTGGAACAAATTGTTTTCATCTCTCTATTCTACCAGGGGAAGTCTTCCCTTGCTTGGAGTAGACATCTCCCTAACTTACCACACAAACACACATACGTACACAACATGATATACACATATACATGTATATGCTTACATAATACAGTACATACATATATATATATAATACACACACACACACATATATGTATATATATATAATACACACACATATATATGTGTATATATATATATATACATATATATATATGCACCTATATACTATCATGATAAAAATCTGCAATAAAGAGAAATTGTGGCACGAAGTTCCAAGCATGATCAATTTATTAGCAAGACTAGTAATTGTCAGTAAATGTGATCCAAGGCTCCTCAATAGCCAGAAATACATTTGACAGACAGAGTGGCTTTTTTTTATATAGTTGTAAAATGTAGTCTGGTGATGCAGTCTAAACTGAGACTGTGATTGGTCATAAAGAGATGAAGCTGGGCTTTGCTTGGCTTGACTCACAGGGATTTCCAGAACCCAGGGCAACAGGAAAACACATGATTGACTTACATTCCTGAAAAGTCTCAAGAGTGTGTAAACATCTTATGATCAAGTTGATTCATCTTCCCCCCCCCCCTTTCAAAACTTACAAATTTTGAGTCATTGTGGTCTGGATATATTCACAGGAATAGGGGAATTAAACTCTTACAAACTTTATTACTGAGGCCTATACAGTCAAGTCCAAATCTGATCTATAAGTATTGATACACTAATTGGATACAATTCTCAATCAATAAAAAATAAAGTTGGATATTAATTTTCAATTTCAAAATACTATATATATATATTTATGAGTGTGTGTATGCATGTGCACATATATGTATACACACACACACATATATATATATATAGAGAGAGAGGGGTGGGGTGGGGGGGAAACTGGAGGTATAATGAGTAAAAATGAATTAGAAAGTTCAAGATATAAAGTAAAAAGTTTTGAGTTAAAAATTAATGTGAGATTACAAATACTTCGACATGAAAGATAGGGTACTGAGAAAAAACATTTCCAGGAGTCATTTGAAATATTTAGCAAGATTTGACAAGACCTTTTCTGGCACTGGCTGAAGAGGACTTCAGTCCAAGGAAAAGATGAAGCAAAAAGGATTGGATTTGGTTCTGGCAGAAAGAATGTGGTTGATTTGGTCTTGGATTTGGGAATTCTGTTGCCCAGAGGTGCTTTACAAGTTTTTCCAAATCATCCATCTTCTACTCTCTGTTATTTGAAACTTAGGAGGACACCAAAAAAAATTGATGCCAAATTTGAAACAAAGGAACATAATTTAGGCAGGGGAGGAGAAAAGGGGATGGGGTAGTCCTTTGGTAGTTTGGAATTGAAGTTTTAAATGGAGTAGCTGAATGACAGGTTTTCCAGTTACCTTTTTCGTTTTTATCATGCCCTTGGGATAAAAATCATAGGAGTATGGCGTAGAGAGCTGGAAATGTCTTCAGAGATCATCCAGTTCAATGCTTTTCTTTTATAGGTAAAGAATTTGAGGTCTAGAGAGGTTTGTTGACTTGTCTGAGGTCAAACAAGTAGCAAGCAGCAGAACTTTGATACAAATCCAGGTTATCAGATGCCAAATCAGTTTAGTTTCCACTTTCTCCCAAAGACTTTATCATTCTGGGGTCTTCATTTTCTACAAAGTCTTGGTAGGGGAATGAATGCAGCTAATTTTAGGAACTTTGAGTCTTTCACCTACAATTTCTCCTCCCAATCATTAAAATGTCCTGCCAAGGCCAGTTAGATCCTCAGCTCTCCAGGGCTTAATTGTAATGTTCACACTTCAAAACATTTTCCCCCATCTACTTATTTCAGTGCCTTCTGATTTTGCACAGCTGTTAACAGTGTTAGCTGTTTCTACATGGTGCCAAAACATCTTGTCAATCTAGTGAAAAACCAACACAATTACGTGAGAAAATTAGTCACTTCTTTTGGCTTTCAATAGAAGAACCTGGTTGATTGATTTTTTTAAGTTTTCCAAGCACTGGTTTTGGACTATTATGGAAACAGCTGTTTTTTTTAAATTTTTTTATTACTTGTGGGAAAGTTAACACCATACACTACCTGTAAGCTTGACTGATTATGATTCTTAGATGAAGGACAGAAAGAAAGAAAAAATTCTTGGGAAAGACAACCTCCAAAAAATAATTCCTACAATTAACCCTTATTCTCACTCTTGTCAACAGCCCTATGTCTGTGTTCATTCTGTGCCCATCCCCTCTTCTCTTCTCTTTTTCCACACAGAGCTGCAGAGTAGGTACAGGTACAGAGGAAATGCCAGTGCAGATAAATGATGAGAGACTGAACTTGATTTAATGGATACTCACCAATGGTCCTCTACTATGGTATCTATGGGTCAGATCTAGGATCTAGGATCTAGAACCCTGCCCAGAGTTCCCCAGGCCAGCATGGATAGAAGGCAGCCTCCAAATTTGCCCTACACTGTGACTGTCATCCTTCAAATCAACCTTCTGTCCCACACAGACTCAATGCTCCTGCCCATGATACTTTCAATTTGCTCTTCCTGACTCACAGTGTACTCTCCTGAATCCTAACCAGCTAACAGCATGCTTTACATACCCAGAGGCTTGTATTTACAGCTACACCTCTAATAGGAAATCATGATTCCTAAATAAGCCAGAGATAATCAGCAGTTATGAGCAACTGTGTGCACTCACAGTCTCTCCCCACTCCAGGTGTTTGCCTTTTGCAGGTGTTCTTAAATTCTGCAACCAAAACCTTTCTCCATTTTCCATATATTACCCTTTAGCACACTGTAAGTTCACATATGTTCTAGGCATATTTGGTTGAGTGTCACATAAAATGCATGGACATTTTCCTGGATGGAATTCTTCGAAAGGACAGTCTGATTAGCTGATGGCAACTATGATGGTAATGAAGAAAGATTAAATGCCATCTTTAGGAGTTGAATTAGTTGACCTCTCAGGTTCCTTCCAAACTCAGATTCCATAATGCTCAAAAGCAGTAAATCAATTTTGGATAAAATTGAAGCAATTCTCAAATGGAGGATCTTCATGACAAAGAAGGAATTCCAGGAAAATGAATTTCTGAATTTAGATGATAATCAACACAGATTTATAATCTTGGTATCTTCTTCTATCACCTTTGGCTTAAAAACAATGCAGATAAATCAAACCTGGATCCCTAAGCATCAGGAAAATTTTTTATCCTTTAAAACCCCACTTGTTAGGAATACCATCCTGATTGTTTCAATTTACTCAAGGAAGCTTTATTGCCATAGATGCTTTAGACCTTAGCTTGAGTGTAGGTTCTGTATATGACAGTGGAGAAAGATGCACTTCAGTCATTCTTAAGAAAACCGGTATTCAGAAAAAAAAATATAATATTAAAAAACAAACAAAAGGAATGGCTGGCTATTTCTAGGACACCTGATAAATGATGACACCATTTATGGATCAAGTATTTTAATCTTTTCAAAGATCCTAAAACCCTGAGCTACTTGAGTGTCATAAAATATTGATTTCCAAACTGCTAAGGTATACATGGATACTATAGGAATTTGAAAAAAAAATATGGCAGTAGAACACAGTCTTGCTATGGTTGATGATATCTTCTAGAGCTACCAAAAAACTGAACCCACAGACTCAGTCTGCTTTCTTTATATAAAGAAACCTTGATAATAGAGGGGAGACACCCCACAGGAGCTGACCTGTTTAATGACAATAAATGTCACCTCAGCTGTCTTATCTATATAATGGAGGCATCTATAGATCTCATTTCCCCTTATCCTCTCCAACGTCAGACTTATCCTGATGTCTCAAGATATCTTTTGCCCCCCAGTGAGTGGTATGCCAGGCCTTCTCCCTAAATGAAAGATTATTTCACATTAATAGTTGCCTTAGACACTTTTCATGGTTCTTGTTCTGTGTTTACAACTTCCTAGTTGTCCTACTGACTATCCTTTCCAGGGATGCTCTAAACTCAAACCCTTTGGTGGAAAAAGGGAAGACTATAACTTGGAGAAAAAATAGGGCATGAAAAAGAAGGTACAAGGAAAACTTTCTCCATGGAAGTGGATTTTGGGGGGGCTTGGGGGCTAGACCTGGGATTGATGCAATTCCTGTTGGGTACTCAGGGAGACCAAATAAATTGACAAAAAGAATAAGATAGGATAGAATCCACTCAAAAGTCGGGGGTATCATCTGTTTCTGTTGAATTTCAATTCTATAACTTTGTACTTTCCCAATTTACTCCACTTCTGTCTGTTCCCCTATATCCTTCTCTAGTAAAAAAAAAAATCCTGGAAAAACATAAAAAATAAGGGTATGCTTAATTAAAGCACCACAGGGGAGGGACCTAGCAATCAGATATTATGTTGTCCATAAGCAGTGAGCTAAGACGGACTATTTTTTTTTAAACTAGAAGCAATCAGTGTTATTACTGGGGTCAAAAAAAAAATAAAAAGAGAAAGAGAGAGCAGCTTATCTCTGAGCCCTGAGAGTAATCTTCTTAGTAACTGGATTTTTTATTTTCTGGCACGGCAGGGTGTTAGAAAGAGGACTAGCCAGAAATCCCAAATCTGGAACCTAGTTCTGGTTCTGCTGCTAGCTAGCTTTTAATAATTCACTTTGAAGTTCCAGGTATTTATTAACTTCCTTCTGTGTGAAGAATCTTGTGTTTGGTGCTGGAGAAAATGCAAAGGTTTTATAAAGCAGTCTCCTTTAGTATTGGATCTCACAGTCCTATAGGGAAAAGTTATTTCCCTTTACCGTACCCCAGTTTGTTCACCTTTTAAATCATAATATTGAACTCTTCAATCTCTAAAATTCTTTGCTGGCAAAATCTTTGATGTTTCTATGGTTGTTTGCTATCAGACTAACAACTCTACTTTTTTTTCTTTCATGTTTACAAGAGTAGTAACCTGGAAAAAGCAGCACAAATTGTTTGAAAAAAGGATATCAGAAAAGAATAGATTTCACAGAATTTTCTGACAGGGTGGCTATGGCTGTTACAGTTGTTTTGAGTTGCAAAGCACTTGAATTTAAGTTCCTTTATGTAATTTTACCTCCATGTTATCTAGGCCATTAGCAACACCAATCTATCAACCAGTTAATTTCTTCTCCCCTCCCCTCCCCTCTCCTCTCCTCTGCTCTCCTCTCCTCTGCTCTCCTCTCCTCTCTTCTCTTTTTTCATTGTGACTAATAGCACTACTATTCTCCAAGCTGAGCCCTTGAAAACCTAGAAGTATTTTTGAGTCCTTTACTAATAAACACACAGCAAATTGCCTAGGGCTGACACTTCTACCTCCTCAATATCACTTGCATTTTTCCTGATCACTATTGTTACTCCTCTAGTTCAGATTCTCATTACTTGTTACTTGGGGGGATGCCCTCCTAATGGCTTTCCCTTCTCGATTCAGCAAATGGTATCAAGATCTTACCACATGTCAGGTACTAGAGATATGAACCTGAAAAATAATACGGTTACTATAACTCAAAGCTTATAGTCTATCAGAGAGCTTATTATTACATCTAGTACCTCCCTACCTTAATCCATTCAACACACCACTGTCAGATATATTTTCCAATGCACAGATAGGAACCTGTCATTCCACTCTTCAAGAGCCTTTGATTACTCCTTTTGCCTTACCAAATAAAATTCAACTTCCTTAGCCTAACATTCAAGGCCTTCCATAATTTGCCACTAGCTTACTTTTTCCAGGCTGTATTCTCTTCATGGATTCTAAGCTCTAACTTTATGTTCTCTAACTTTGTCCTTTGTTTTTCATACCTTTGCCTTTTTTTTGCAGCATTGCCCATACCTAGAACAGTTCAAATTTATACAATACTTTGCAGGTGGCAAAATGCTTTTCTTCTAACTACCTGCGAGAAAAAGATTATGCATGAACTGTTAATCCCATTTTATGGGCAAGAAAACTGAGGCTCAGGTTGGGGAAATGAACTGTTTATTATCACACAGTTCATGAAATTAGGAGTTGGGCCATAAACCCAAGTATTCTTTATGCTAAATTCAGTTGGAAACTTCCTCCCTCCCTCCCTCCTTCCTCCCTCCCTCCCTCCCTCCCTTCCTTCCTTCCTTCCTTCCTTCCTTCCTTCCTTCCTTCCTTCCTTCCTTCCTCCCTCCTCCTTCCTTCCTCCTCCTTCCTTCCTTCCTTCCTTCCTTCCTTCCTCCCTTCCTCCCTTCCTTCCTTCCTTCCATCCACACAGGGAATCATACCCTTATATACCCTCCCCTGCCTGGGCTCTTCCCAAAGGAATATAAATTTTGATTTCAAGATATCTTGGGGTTTGGGGGCTAGATTTCTTTTTTATGCACCATGTCTTAAACCCAAATCACTCCGGCTCTCATTGGTTGGCCAACAATAGATCGCAGCCCAAGTCTCACTTGGTTATTGCTTGGATTCTGATGGCTAAGAGTGAGTGTAAATAGCAATTTTTCTCTTTTGGCCAGAAACCCTGAGGGTTTTCCCCTCCCTGAGTGATTTTACCTAGTTTTTGACTAGGTAAAATAGGCCATTCTTAGCCTCATTTCTTACTTAGCCTTAATCACTGAATGAGCCTTGCCTCAGACAAACTGACATTTCCTCAAAAGGGCCAAGGCCTCCCCACTGCATGAAGGGCCTGTCATCCTGATCTATATCTTGCTACTGGATTCAGATGGCTCCAGAGGAGAGAGTGAGGCTGATTACTTTGCATAGCCCTCACTCGCTTAACTCCAATTCACTTCCAAGTCATGACATCCCCTTCCTGATGTCATGGTCCTCTTCAAGAATGAAGGGCAAACAACAATAACAATTTTTAGGTACATAGAATTAGAGCTGGGAAGGATTGGGGTTAGAGGTCATCTACTCTAACCCACTCAACCAATCATCAATCAACTTGTGTTTATTAAGTATTTACTATGTGCCAGATACTGTGATTAAGTGCTGAGGATACAAAGAGAAAAAAAAGCAAAAACTCACTTAACAGAAGAGAAAACCAAAGCCCAAAGAGGTTAAATGAATTGCCTAAGATCATGTGGGTAGACAGGGGCAACTCTGGAACTTCTGACACCAAATCTTTCATTGTTCTATATAAGTGCCTTTCTACTATTCCATAAAAAATATCTGACATTACCCTCAGTTTGGGAGATATTACCTGTCTTTCCTCTGAAACAGAAGACATATAGTGGTAAAATCTTGGCTAGTTATTCTTGCTTTCTCATCAAATTAAAAAAAAAATTCTGAGAGCTGCTAATAAATAGCCAAATGAATTGATCTGAGTTTTCCTATTCTTTGAAGTCTCAATTTTTCTTCCCCAACCCACGCTAACCTGCCCTAGGCCATGCTTCAATGCAATGTGGATTCCAGTGAACAGTGAAAAGTGGTCTTAAATAAGGGGAAGGACCCAGAAAGTACTTTACTAGGTAATCAGATATAATTAGAGGTATAGGGACAGAGAGAGGAAAAAGGATAAGAAATGGCTGTGTGATTTCATTGGTATAGGGAGTTCTTCCTCCTCCTCCCCCTTCTTCTCCTCCTTTTTCTCCTTCCCCATGGCCAAAAGTGGAATAGACTACCTTAGGATTTAGTCACTTTTCAGTTACTGGAAGACTTCAGGTGCAAAAATATTGTATGACCCCCTAGTCAGGTATATTATAGGCCAAATTCAGATATGGATTGGGGTATGTTATCTCTGAGATATCTTCTGATTCTGATATGCTTTTATTCTGTAAAAGGATACTCCATTCTTTTGGTTTCTCTATGAGACTAAGAAGGGTATTAATTTAGTATACAAAATGGATTACACTCTTGAATAATTAATTACATGATTTATAATAATTTAGAATTGTGCACTCTTTGAGATACATTGTAGGCCAGTATCAGAGTGAAGACAATTCAGGTTTAAATTCTGCCTATGACACCTATTGGCTGTGGAACCCCAGCAAGCCACTTAAACTCTCAGTGGCCCAGGCAAATCTTAGGCAGTCAAGATTAGAAGATGTCTAACAATTGCTGATTTGCACCCATTGAGGAAATTTTCTCCTAGGGAGTTCTCTACATTGATGAAATCACAGGTATAGAACAACACCAAAAAACAAAAATAAAGATACAAAAGCAAAGAACATCCAAATCAATAACAAGAATTATCCATCTAAAGATGTCCAATACTCTATGTATATTAGAAAAAACCTATCAGTATCTTCAATACAGAAAATATTATTATGGAGTAAAATAAGAAAGAATAACTTCTAACCCAAGTTTTGCCTTCTCACAAGTAAAATTCTGTGAGAGAAGTTCTAGTAGAGTAGCCTTCTGGGCTCTCTAATTACTTCTTGTGCTCATAGGTTTGATCCCCTAAAGGAGGCCATCTGCTCTTCCCCTTAGGATTATAGGGGTAACACTGAGGAGTTGTGACTTCTCATAACACTGCTAATGAGTCCTCAGTTGGTGTGTCCCCCATATTAATCAACCAGTTGAAAACAATTAGCTTTTACAAAGAATTATATACTGGGAAGGTGATGTGGCAAGGATTGAAGTTACAAAACATCCTCCACTCCAAGGGATGCATTTTCCCCTCTGTGTACACTTGGGGAAGCAGACTCAAATTTAAAACCAAGAGGTAGTTAGGCACATATTTGGGAATGTGTGTGACCAAGGGATGCCTTGGGACTCCTGGCTGTGGGAGTTCTTTCATTCCTTTGAGGAGTCCTTATTAAGCTAGCTTTAAGGCATGACATCATAACACATGAACTGCTCCTTTCCTCATCTGTGATGACTCTTTTCAGGATGCTGCTTCTCCTTGTTGGGCCAATTTTCTTCTGAACTGTGTTGAGTAGACTGCTTAGATGCTGTGTCAGGTCTTCGTTGGACTTTATTGCTGCTGTACTAGCTCCAGTTTTCTTCAGTTGTGGAGGGGAGCTCCTATGGCTCTTCCAACATTTCAGAACTCATATGGGTTGTAACCTTGTCCTCCCCATATCCAGCTAAGATCAGAAAGGAAGAAACACAAGAGAAACAGAGGCTCTCTGCCAATCATTCAAGGACACTTGCCAGTTGAGTGGTAGATAGAGCAGACTACCCTTCTCCTAGCCAGCAGCTCCCACATGTCTTCCTCACTTAGAATCTACCATGGAAGATCACTCCACTTGAACATTTTGGATGAACACTTAGTGCCAGCTCATCCTCTTTTGCATCATCAGTCCTTGCTCATCAACCAACTAGAAGATTCTGTTACCCTACATTACTGGCTCCTGAATCACTCATAGACAGAAGAGGGCTAATAAAGCTTCTACTGGTAGATTGAAATGAGGTAGGGAATATCATCTGTGTTCTGAACAATTTTCTTAGAAGTAAGTTTACTACAAGCTTCCATGCCCTCACCTGGAATTCATACTGAGCACATCTCAAGTGAATGAAACCCTAGGAGATGATGGAAGAGTAAAATGACCCATGCAGACATTGAATAAATCTTTATTTGATGAATTGACTATTTCCTAAGCCTAGGTTTTTTGATTCTACCCTAAGTAGTTGAGCTGCTTCACAATAATAACAATGACCACAACTGACATCTATAGAGTATGGTAAAATCTGTAAAACATTTTACCTATATTATCTCATTTGATCTCATTATCTCATTTACTTATGAGTGGGTCATAAGATTACAGAATCTTCCTTGTCCTTAGTAATATAGTTACTATGGTTCTCAAAGACATTGACCTGAGCCCATGGTGTTGGCACTATCTCGAGCAGGACATTGTAGGGAAGTCAAGGCCACAGCTCACAGTTTCTTTAAAATTCCCTTCCTATTTCTTCCTTCTAGTACATATATTCCATAAAGACAAAGTTTTACAACTATCACTCAAGAGGAAAAGGCTGCTACAATCCCCTTAGAAGAAGAATTTCATTCAAATCACACATAGGAACTATACTAAAATGTCTAACATGGTACTGCCTGTCATCTGTTATCCAGATGCAGAATGTGATCACTTCTGTTCATAGGAGATAGCTATTTCCACAGCAGAAAACAAAGAAAAGCTACTACAAAAATGAGACACAAGGATAGAAAGGTGGCTGGCCATCTTTAACAGAGCTTAATTTGAATATGTCTCTCCTGACTTGAATATTTGAAAGAAACATTACAATTACTATAGACTTTTGTAGCAAATGATGGCCCTTGTTCAACATGAATCCTTGCAACCAAGTTTCTTTTTACTATTCAGAGAGCCTTAGAGTCCTTTTCACCCCAGAAATTTGGGGTCCAGCAGAGTTGAAAATGAATGGTAAATGAAAGTGACCCTTTTTTCTTTCCACATCAACCTCCTTTCCTACTTAGAATTCATATCTTGCAACTCTATCTTTGACATTTTTACAATATTCTCCATCTAGCATGTGACCTGGCAGCCCACATCCCTCATATAACACAAGTACCAGCTCCCCACTGCTGAAGTCCCAGCCTAGTACATACCTGAGCAATCTCTAAAGGGCCTGGACCTTCTTTCTTCCAGCCTCACAGTTCTTATGTTGACATTGAAACATTTTCATTCCTATGTGGCATAATTTCTTGGTTGTTGGAAAGGTTCCTCCTTACCCCAAGATACCCCTTCTACTTGCTAATACCTGAAATAACTTCAACAGAACAAATACTTTCAGAAATGAGGCTTAACATTCATGTAGCAAGAACACTGGATTGAAAGACAAGAGACCTGAGTTCTTGTCCAGGTTCTTTCTATCATAGCTTTATGTCTTTGATGAGTCAATTTTTATCTGTGGGCCTTAGTTTCCTCATCCATAAAATGGATGGATTGTATCAGGTAATCTCTAAGTTTTCTTCAGTATTGCAGTTCTATGATTCTATGATACAGGGTGATACCTTGGAATAGATGATGGAATGAGGCAGTGGGGTTGACCCAAGATTTTGACAAAAGGTTCCTATCAGCTCTGCAGGCTGAGCATCAGTAGGAGTTATGAAACCCCATTTGCATTGCAACAGTATGACTACTGCAATAGTCATTGTCCTCTAGTACGAGAGGAAGGAGAATATCAAAGACTTCCAGGACCCTGGTTAAGAGAAGCATGTAACTGCAGCCATTTTGGTACCTTATCTTTCCTCTTTTCCCCTTCTTTTTTCCTACCCAATGTTACCTTCAAAATTCTAGTAAGTCTTTTTTTTTTTTTAAACCTTTCAGAGTCTACTTCTCTGGTTAAGTATCTAAAGGGGTGAAGGCATTCCAATTTATATGGAAACCCTCTATATTCTGGCAAGTTTTTGAGTGCGCTTCTTACAATAACAGATAATTCTCTTTCCCTGGACAAGATGGTTTCAGAGGGCCTTTCTGGGTTGTGGTTACTGTTGTTGTTTTTACCTTTTGCTGGGTTTTGCTGACTAGCTTGGTCCATATTAGAATCATGGCATCTAAGGAGTAAGAAGGATCCTTAGACAGAATTTCATCTAATCTCGTCATTTTATAGAAAATGAAGTGAATGTAGGGAGAGGGAAGATAGGGGAAATGATTTGCCTGGGTCATGGAGCTAGTTCCCCACAGAGCTAGGACTCAAAACCCCATCTCCCATCTTCCAATCCTGTGCCTTTTGCACAGGCTTCTGTAAACACCTTGGCTCATATTCAAGGAATAAAGAGTTCCATGGTAGCACGGGAGCTAAAATAATGACTAGGCAAAGCCTTTCATTTCATTAATTCATTTATTTATTTTCACGTATTTCCCTAGCACTGGATTTGCCCCACTGATGATATGATGGCTAGCGATGGTGGCGATGACAATGACCATAGATATGGCTGTTACTGCTATAAAGTTTGCAAAGTATTTTCCATACATTATTTCATTTGATCATTCCAACCCTGGGGCTAGACAAAAGGAGAAACTGAAGTTAAGAGAGATTATGATTTGGCTATGGTCACACAACTAGTAAGCATCAAGGTTAAGATTTTAAGCTCTGGTTTTCCTGTCTCTTAAGTCCAGAACTCTACCATAATATGTTCCCACTGACATAAAGTGGTGGCCAGAAAGTTAAATGAGAGAATGGCCACAAACAATGGACACTGCTAACCCACACAAAACCACTCCCTACTTGAGAAATATGGCAATTCCTTATGCTGTCAGCATGTTTATGTAGTCAAAATTTGTAAAATACTTGAGAAAGATCCTACATTTATCAAAGAATCAAAATCAGAGTTCATCAATTGCCACTTGCCTTTTATCTGGTCAAGGGAAATTTAGTTGGGATTAGGCAAAAATTATATAACTGTCAGATGTTACAAAGGGCCCCTGGTCCTCAGCTACATTATACACTTGTGGTTGCCATGGCAATAATGTTCTGATTAAAAATAGTGATAGGCAGCGACCTGTCACTTGTCAGTCTTAAACTTCCCAGGGGAAACAGGCAATGAGTATGTAGCTGAAAGGGCCTTTCTATGAGTCTGGGGAAATCTATGTCTGTCAAGCAGAGTTTGCTTGAATATTTTTTTCAGGTGCTTGTCACTGTTTTGATGCCATTGAGAACTGAGCTAAGTTCTGGGTTATGTTTGGATGCAATTACATAAGTATTATTTGAGAAAACTGGATTTCAGAGGGCTATCATTCTTCAAAAGCTCATCTCCATTTTAGGCCTTATCATTCAAGAAATCAGAAAATGCTTGTAAGTATAACTTGCAGTACAACTGCGATATGTGAACAGGTGCAGTCAATTCATATCGACTCATTCACATGTTCTTGTGATTAACCCTAGTCTGCTCACACTGGTTTATTTATTAATCTGCTCCTTCCTTCTTCTTTGCCTCCTTCCCTATTCCCCCTTCCTTCCTTCTTTCCTTCTTTACTTTCTCTTTTACTTCCTTTCCTCCTTTCTTCTTTTTTCCTTCCTACCTTATTCTTCCCTCCTTTCCTTGCTTTCTTCTTTCATTCCTTCCCTTCCCTCCCTACTTCTTTCTTTCTTTCTTTCTTTCTTTCTTTCTTTCTTTCTTTCTTTCTTTCTTTCTTTCTTTCTTTCTTTCTTTCTTTCTTTCTTTCTTTCTTTCTTTCTTTCTTTCTTTCTTTCTTTCTTTCTTTCTTTCTTTCTTTCTTTCCCACCTGCCTGCCATCAATTCCAGAACTGTTCATTTGTGTGCTCAGACCCATGACAGGTGCTATGAAACATATGGAGATGAAGATGCATTCCCTCCCTCAAGGAGATGACAGTGGAAAAATGGGATAGAACTCTACAAAACAATATGCACTTGTGTCCTAGGGTATAATGCTTTGAAATTTTTAGAGACCTCTTACATATGTGATCTCATTTGATTCCAAAATTCATGCTATGAAGTAAACAGGACACATTGTATTATTCACATTTTTCGTATTTCAAATTGATTTGCCTGTGTTCACCCAGACAGAAAAGAAGAGAGCTCAGAAAATTACACACATCTTCAGACTCCTGCTTCCCAGTTCTCTTCCCACTCCCCTAAATACTTCAGGAATTAAGAGAAGTAAGGCCATGATATAAGCTGGAAGGTTTGGAAAAAATTCTCAAGCAGGTTTTGGGGCTTGGAGGATAGGCAGGACTTAAATTGCTGGAGAGATGAAATCAGGACATATCTGTTAAGGGAAAGGGCTGTTTGTCAGAGCCATTGCATCTATTATAGTTTGTGGTGGAATGATAATAGGCCATTTTTAGTCATATATCCTAAGTTGCATTCCTGTAGGAATCTATTTGAAATCCTATCTAATCTGTTCTTGCTTTTGATTGTCCCAACATAGTGGTTTTAACTTATTCCTAACTGAGTTATAAATGGCTGATACCATTTGCTTTCCTGATATCAGATATAGAAAAGGGGGTGGGAAAGGAAGAGGTGATATGAAGGCCCTTGAATTCATGAGGCATTAAAGGAAGGTGGGAGACAGATGAAGAACAGTGATTCTGAGGTGGGGCGGGGGGAACCAAAGATAAAGTTTCCTGGTTTCTCAATTTTGCTTATGCTAGCCCTGATACCCAATGTATGTGCCCAGGCAATTATGGTGTGGTGGAAAGATGCACAAACTTTAGATTTTTGTCCTGTCTCTGGCAATAGCATGTTATAAATTTGGGTGAGCAATTCATCACATCTATAAAATTGGGGATGGGGTTAAAGGATCTTTAATTTTTTTTTCTTAGCACTTAAATTCTGATTTTGCCTTCTCTTCTTACAATATTTGTAGCATCTGACCCAGTACTGGGCTTAGAGCAGCGCTCCATGTGTCTTTGTTGATTGACTAAATGACTGACAGTCTACTCATAAGCCTCTCATTCCTGAAACAATCATGAACTGCTGCTGACAGGTATTGGTATTATTCCTCATAAGTCCTCTGGTGACAGTGTAGAGAAAACAGCCACGCTTTCAATTTAGACCAGTACTATACAAGACTGAAGGAATAACTTTATTGGAGGGAGGAGGGCTGTGCAAGCAAAGACCCATCACAGCTAGGGCTCAGCTCCTCTGGGAAGCCCTGAGAAATGTTGAGGGGAAGGGAACCTGAATGTGTTACTCTAAGACGTGATGGAGTGCAGCCCAGATTGCAACAGTCTGCTGAGGTAATACATAATAAATAAGGCCTTGGTTAATGCCTAGCCTGGGGTGAGCAGAAATAGATGATCCAGGAGAGGAATAAGGTTTTATAATATATGATTATCAAATCCCTTTTCTCTCTGCCTTCATAAATAAGGACTAGGCAAGGCTCCATTTTATTATGGTTAATTTATAATTGTTTTAAATAATAGAACACAGTGGAAATGTTCACTTAACTAAAGCAATCAAACATTCCAAAGTAAGCAAATTGGATAACTGTAAAAGTCCTTTCCCCTGATCAAATAAAGATGACCTCATTCCTGTGCTTCCTTGCTCTGGTTTCCATTTGGGAGGGCATGGCACAGTGACCATTTCACATTGAAAGATGCAGACAGTGAAGCGTGTATGCTATGATGCTTCCTTCCTTAGAATATAAGAACAATGTTTTATGGCACTTAAAATTTTTAGAGAATTCAAATGAGAATTTACTGAAGTATATTTATTCATGAAATTGTGGAGGAAACACCATATTTGGAATTAGAGGAGCTGAGGTTTCATCTTGGCTCTGCCCTTTTCTGCTTGTGTATCCTCAGGAAAGTTATTTCACTTTTTCTGCATTTGAGTTGTCTCTTCTGCAGAATGAAGATTGGACCACATGGTTAAGAAAAGGCAGCATGGTGCCACAGAAAACATATTAGATTTTGCATGGGAGGACCTGGGTTCAACTAAACCCTTAACTTCTCTGGGTCTGCTTACTTATCTGTAAAATGAAGTACTTGGACTAGAACTTTGTAATCAACTCTAACTCTAAATCTATGATCAATGAGATCCCTTCCAAGTCTGAAATTCTATGATTCTTAGATAATTTTATGTTACTCTGCTGAAATATTAGTTAATCTCAAGTTTGAAAAAAAATCACTTACATGAGATCTTTATAGCGGAGAATGGCTTTTACAAGGTCTAGCGTATGGCCAATTGGAGTGAAATACCTAAGTAGAGACTTTTAAAGGGATAGAAAATATAATTGCAAATTACAGATCTTGACCTGATAACATGAACTAGGAAAAGGCCAGGGCACTTAGGAGATTATATTCCATAATATTTAATTGCTTTTTATTTTTGAGAAGTGTTTAAAGTTTCTACTTAACCAATCTTTCCAATTTATTTCCCATAATTTGTCTTTGTTAACCTTCTACTTCAGTCCAGTCCAGTCAACTCAACTCTATATACATTTTTTAAAAGGCATTTGCTATATGCCAAGCACCGTGCCAAGATGGTATATAAATTCAAGCAAAAAGAAAGAGTCCCTGACCTTGAGGAGTTTGCATTCTAATAGGGGAAGGTAATACATCACAGGGAGGTGAAAATCAGAGGAAAGGGAAGGTACTTGCACGGGAGAATGGAGGTAAAGTCTGGAGAGTCAGAAGTGGAATGAAGGAAGGCTGGTGTGAGCCTTTCCTCAAGATGGAAATTCTTGGAGGAACTCAGCAATGGGAAAAAGAGGACCACAGGGGTGGATGGATCATTCAGAGAGAGAAGGCCATAGGGGAAGAGGGAGCTACTGGCATGAGAAGGCATTTGAGATATAGTAGTGAGGATTAGAGAGTCAGAAGTAGAGCCAGGAGAGGAATGTCAGTCAAGTTAACCTATCCCAAATTTATACTGTCTGGCACATAGAAGGTACTTAATAAATGTTTCTTGCTTGCTTGCTATTCCTTGCGAATTCCTAGCCTCTGACTGTACAGATTACTTTTATATAAAATGTCCTCACAAATTTAACCTATCTTTAATTAGCTAGTTTAGTCCAGTTTGAGTACTTCAAGGATGTCTTCCTCCTTCTCTCAACTCCTATGACATTCATGATCTGATCTGTACCAGTCATTTGCCACTTAAATTATACTCTTCCAAAGCCACACTTATATTGTTGCTCCCCATGTGTGGTAATCCAGACTCTTAAGTAGAATACAAGTTCCCTGAGGACAAGGAATAGAATAAATATGTGACAGAATAAATGAATTTATATATTTCTCCTGCTATTTAAACATGGGGCATTTTCATTTGGATAATGTTTTAATTACTGTATGAATTAATGGGTCTGTAAAGAAACAGGTGACAAAAGGAAATTAGATGCTTTTGGCTCTTTTTATAATGATGATAAGAATGATGGTGATTCTGCTGGCTGTACGATGATGACATATTGGTTGTATCTTTGTGGTAGTAAGACATTTCAATGAAAAAGCGTTTGACATTTCAGTCAAACATTTAGATATTTTATTAGAACAAAAAATCTATATACTTCAAATTGTCTCAGAAATTTGTCATGTATAGGTAATGCATCTGGCTAAATTATTGACTGTTTTACAATTTACTTGGATGTTTTGATGTTATTTAGCTACATTTTTCTTCCTGGAAAAGGAAAGCTGGGATTAATAAATTTAGAGGTTGTTGTTGGAGCTTTGGAGGGAGGAGTAAGGAAGATTTTAATATTCTTACTTTTGGGCCCTCTAGTAATGGTGGTAGAAAGAAAGTGATGTGATTCATCTATTAATTAAACATTCATTAAGTGCCTACAATGTATAGCCTACAAAGTTCTATATTCTGGCATATGGATCAGTGGAAAGCATGATTTATTTGATTTGACTAGCACTATATCTACTGCATCACCTATCTCATCATCTTCATTAAAATAGAAGCTTTGAACAAATAGGAATTGCTTTATTTATTATATTTTCACTCTAAGTAGCTAACATAGTGCCTGGCACGTGATAGATTTATCTCCACTTCTCTTTTTCTCTCTCTCCTTTCTCAATCTCTTTCACACACACACACACACACACACACACACACACACACACAACACAAAACACACGTACTTGTTGATTGATTGTCAGAAGTAGTGAAATACTCCTGCCTTAGTTGAATTAAACTGATAAAAAAGATGCCAAAGCTCAGTGAGGACCAGAAGATATTGTAAATGATTATTATTACTTCCTGAAGATCCAACCTATCAGTGCTTGTGAGAGTTGGGACATTTAACCCTGATGGGATATTTAATAGTCATATTTTGGTTAAAATCACTACTACCACTACCACCAAAACAGAAGCAGAATTACACAATTACCAATTTTATTCAGTTGCCTTTCCTCTGAATAAATATTTTCAAAACTCAAGCCCACCCTTAAAGGATAACAATTTGACACTATGAAGGATTCACATTCAAAAGAATATGCTACAAAATATGAAAGTTCCCAAAGAAGACTTTCAGGAATGTCTTGAGGGAGTGCAGTGTCATTCCAGTAAGTCTTTAGCATTGTAAAGTGAAAATTTTGGGAAGGAAACCTTCAGCTGGATATATAAGTGCTAGTGGATTTTTGACATGTTGCTTAATAGTCAATCAACAAATATTTATTAAGCATATACTGCATACCAAATACTGTGCTACACAGACAAAACTGAAATGATTCTTATCCTTAAGAAATTTACATTCTATCATACAACATGTACACATGTAAGTATGTACAAAATAAATACAACATAATTTCAGAGTGGCAGGGAGACATTGGCAGATAGAGAGATTAAGTAAATCCCCACTTACCTTCTGTGGTTAAGCATCAAATAAAAATTACAGAAAAAAGTATTTTATGAGTTCATTCACTCATTAATTCATTCAGCAACCACCTACTAAGGGCATATTACATAAAAAGCAGTGTTCTGAGATATTCAAGGATAATTAACAGCATAGTTCCTGCCCTCATAGAACTTACAGTCCAAAAAGGGATACAGCATTGTAGCAACTCTCCAATTTCTTGGTCTCCTTGCCAACAGCCTTCTCATTTCTCATTTGCCTCTGCCCTCTCTTCTGATTGGTGAATCCCTGGATCAGACACCATTTCATAAAGTTCCCAGGATATGATCTCTTCTTCCCCAGCTTCACTCCTCCCTCACCAGACTTTTCTCTCTCCTTGTCCTTTTTCTCTCAGGTATTCTCCGCCTCCCCTTTCTCTCTCTTGTTTATATATTCTCTTTCTCTATGAGATGAGCTCCTTGAAAGTGGGGGCTGTCTTTTTTCATGCTTTTGTGTTCTTAGTGTTCAGCACAGTGACTGGCATATAGCCAACATTTAATGAATGCTTTATCTATTTATGAAAAACTGTATAATTGCAAGACTAGAACAAGAATGAGAGATGAGGTGCCATGTGAAGCTTAAGGAAGGAAAGATCTGTTTCACCTGTTGAGATTAGGAAAGATTTCTGGGGACTGGCTGATCAGCAAGGACTTCATGGAGGGGTTATAACTTGAGCTAGAAGGCAGTTTCAGAAGAAGGAGAATGATTTGGGAAGTGGGAGGATACTTCAAAAAAAGGTGTGAGGGTGAGAAGAGAGGAAGTGGGTGAAAAGTAGTTGGGGAACAGAGGGTCGAACTTTCTGAAGCCTCCAGAGGGCTCACCCTTTTTAGAAATACCGTACAGGGGAATTTTTTTTTTTTTAACATCACCTCATATAGCATGAAATTCAGTAAAAGGTTTCCATCTCAGGAAGAACAAAAATATCTCAGTAATAGGAATCTTATGGCATTGGTCCCAAGGAAAGCATTGCAGTGACTAGTAAAGCAAGAAAATGTAGAAAATAAATACATTTGAGAAAAGTGGAAAGAATTTGTGAGAGTGTGAATGTGTGTGTGTATGTGTTTGTGTGTGTATTGAGAGAGTATGGGTGGGGAGTTGAGAATCTTGTAAGTAGGTAGGTCAGGAAAACTGATATTCATGATTCTTTTATATTGTCATCTTAAAGTCTGATGTTTACAAGAAAGAATAGTAGATGATTGAAATGGAAATATGCTGACTGGTAATAGAAGAAGAAAAGAATGAAACAAATATATTTTAAGTATCTTAATGAATGTTTTAATGCATATTTAATCCATTACAGGAAAAAGGACAACTTTTCTTAATATTAAAAAAATCTGCAAGTGTAAGTGAGATACCGTATTTTAAAGCACTTTGAGATCTATAGGAAAAAAGTTACTAAGCAAACCCTTAGGACAAATATAGTAAGGCCTTGCTTATCCATTGGTCTGAGTTCCAGAAATCTCAGCCATTTGAAATACTTCCTGGGACCCAGAAATAAATGAGTGGCAATTATTTGGAAACCTGTGTACTTTATTCCTGTAAAAGAGAGAGGAGTCACCCTTGTGCTCTCATCCAGACAATTGGATATAAAGTAAGGTAGCAGATTAGAAGCAGCAGAATAAACTGACAGGAGCGGGAAGTGACAGCTGACAGGGAGACAAGGGAGGAAATAGAAGGACTATAAAAAGTACAGTTGTCTGTAGATATTTAATGCAGGGTCAAATATCTCTCTATACCTCAGTAATTCTAGAGTACCATATTACAACATAGTAAAATAAATGATGTTTGCAATATCTTGAATCATCAAGAGTACTTTGAATTATGTTCATCATCAGGGAGACAGAAAGCTGCGTGACACCTGTAGAAGTATTTTTATTCAAAATGTTAGAAAGCAAAAAAAAAAGTTTGGGTGCTTAAAGGTACAGTCCAATTATCTGAAATATGTTCTTGTGTGTAATTCTTTACTTTCTAATGATACCAAATAAATGAGGTACTACTTTATCACAACCCACACAAATGTTATGGTCTTAAAACTGTTGTCATAATCTAGACATGAATCAGGATAAAGTAACTGGGGTGAAATTGGCTAGATTAGGAGTTTGAAAAGGGATAGGGTAGGGTTGGATGGATGAAATTCGCTCTTTAGTATCCTGGATGGATTGAATTTTACTCAGTGACAGACCTGAATTCTGTTATGTGAAATGATTGAAAGAGAAGAATTTAATGAAGCTTTTTAGTACTTGGATGATAACAGAAATTTTTAGTTCAAACCAAATAAGCATATCTTAAAAATGTTACATAAACTGAAAATAAAATTAATAACAAAACTCTAAGTACATATTATATATATACATATACATATAGATAGATATATACATACATATCTGTGTGTATACATAAGCATATATATTATATATGTTCTCTCAAAGGGGATGAAATCAAATTATAGCTTTCCTGTTTCTCCTAGTGGGGAAAGACTTGAGGCAGGGAGACCAACCTGAAGGCTATTGCAATAATCTCCCAGTGTGAGGTGATGAGAGGCTATACTAGGATGGTCACAGTATCAGAGGAGAGAATGAAGCATATATGATAGATATTGTAAAGGTAGAATTGCTAGAACTTGACAACAAATGGACATAGGATGTGAGAGAGAATAAGAAATATGGGATGATACTTAGACTGTGAGCCTGGGTCACTAGCAGGATGGTGATGCCCTCAAAAATAGGAGAAGTGTGAAAGTGAGGAAAGTTTTGGGAGAAAGATAATGAATTCAGTTTTTGACATATTGAATTTAAAATATCTACTGGAATCCAGTTCAAGATATCCAAAAAACAATGGATATGGGAGACTATAGGTCAGGAGAGAGGTAAATACTGCACAAATAGATCTGACAGTTATATCTTAGAGAAGATAATTGAACCCTTTGTTGTTGTTTGTCCTTCATTCTGGAAGAAGACCATGACATCGGAAGGTGATGCTATGACTTATAAGTTAAAGGGATTTAAATGAGGGAGCATTGTGCAAAGTCACCAGCCTCACTCTCTCCTCTGGAGCCATCTGGTTCCAGTGGCAAGATATGGATCAGGACGACTGGAGATGGCCCTGGATGTAGTCGGGAATGTGACTTTTTTAAGCTAAGGTTTTTCTGAGGTCTCACTTTGACTGAGGCAATACCCATTTGGTGATTAACTCTAGGTAAAAATGAGCCAAGGCATGGACACTTTTACATAATAAAAAAAAAACCAATCTGGTAGGGGAAGACCCTCAGGGTTCCTTTGGGTCGTATGAGTATATCAAGGGAAATGATATAGATGGAGAAAAGAAGAGTGCCCAGAACAGAGCCTTAAGGGACATCCACAGTTATTGGTTGAGACCTAGATGAAGATCCATCAAAGGAGACTGAGAAAGAGGGGTCAGACAGGTGGGGAATCATGTAAATGTCCAAGGTCCAGACACTAGTAGTCATTGCTCAGAATTGTTCAACTCAAAATTAATACTCTGCAAACATTTATAAAGATATTGTGCTAGATTCTGGGGAGTACAAAGATTTATAAAACATTCAATTGAACAATTCAGAAAGTATTTATTATCTACTTACTATGTACAAGGTACTGCTTTAGGCACTAGAATACAAAGACTAAAATAAACCACTTCTTGCCCTCCGGGAACTTGCATTCCTTCCAGTTATTCCTCTTAAAAATATTACCTTTTTAGTATAGAAATTTAGAAACTCTGACATCCAGCTTCTTAAACTTCAACCTGTTTCAGTCTTTCACAATTTCTGAACTTACTCTTCACCTTTAACATGAATTTTCCTTTCTCATTTCCCTCCACCTCTTTTTATCTCTCTTTCTACTACTATGTGTTTCTGTATGCAATTTGGATCTCACGCTCAGCCCTTTCAACATTGCTCTCACTTGCACCTTAGAACGCTGCACCACTTTGACTTTCACCATGCACTCTATGCTAGTCTCCAACCCTGGGTCACTCCCTCTGTGTTTTTTCTTTGCTTTTACTTCTGCTACTGATTGTGAATTGTACTGATTTCATTCATTATAAATTCATGCTGTCTAACCTCAGCTAGGCCCTCACTGCTAATCAGCAATCTTTTTTATTCAATTCTTATTGATTCCCTATCACATCCTACACAGCAAATGTTCCAAAACATTTCCTCTCTTTTCTAGCTTCCAGCTTCCCACTAGGCCCTACCCCATAGCAAATGACTTCATCTCTGAAAATTTCAAGACCAGTCAAACAAAGCTCTCTCAACTCCTCCATATGTGAAGACTTCTTTGCGTTCTCATCAATTCTCTGCCTCTTCCCTTCTGTCCCAAAGGAAGAAGTGTCCCTGTTTCTTGCTAAAGCTAACTCCTCCACCCATGATCCAGAGTGCCAGACTTGCTGTCAGGAAGATCTGAGGTTAAATCCTGCCTTAGACACTTAGCTATGTGACCCTAAGCAAATAATTGAGCTTTATTTTCCAAATCTGCAAAATGGGGATAATAATAGCACCTACTTCACAGGTTTGTTTGTTTTTGGAAGGATCAAATGAGATGATCTATGTAAAACCTTTGAAAATTTTAAAGTCTTTATAAATGTTAGCTAATGTTATCTTTAGTTTTTTCCTCTTCCTTTATAAACACACCTGAGATTTCTCTATCAAAACAAATAAACAACCAACTCTCTTAGCTCACCAGCTACTATCTTATCTTGCTCTCTCCCTTTCCTTTGAAACATTTTATAACCACATTACTTTAAAACAGTTCAAGATTTCAAAAGTAATTTAGCCCAATGCTCTCAATTTAAAGGTAAAAATACTGAAGCCCAGAGGGTGAAAAAACTTTAATCAAGACACTCAAAGCATTAGGATCAGAGCCAGAAATGGAATCCAGGTCTTCTCGTTCCTGGTCCAGTGAACTTTCCACTAATCTACACTGATTCTCCAGGATAATATAAACCTAATGCTTCTACTTCCTCACCCATCCTCCCTCTATTGAAATTGCTTTCTCAAGGCAGTTATTGCCAGTAACCTCTCACTTTCCAAATCCATTAGTCTTCCCTTGTCCTTTATTCTCCATGGCCTCTCACTGATCAGTCAATATGAATTCCAGTCCATACTGACATTTTAATTTTCTTGAGCTTCCTTTATAACATCCTGGTTCTCTTACCAGTTCTCTAACTTCTGCTTCTTTGTCTCCTTTGATACTGTCTTCTTTTTCCATCTCTTAATATAGGTTAATAAAAAGGTTCTGTACTCAGCACTGTTTTCTCTCTTTATACTCTCTCCCTTAATCTCATTTGTTTCTAAAAGAGTTAACTGTCACCTTACAAATTTATTTCACCAGCTCTGCCTAACCTTTCTCCAGAATTCCAGGCCCCAATTTCCCATCACTTACTTAACATCTCCTCTGGGATATCTTATCCACATCAAAAACTCAAAATATAAAAAAATTAACTTAGCATATTTACCCAAACAATTTCTTTTTAATGTTGCTGCCATCTTCTTATCATACAAAGCTCAAAACAGGATTATTTGATATTTAGTCTTTCTACCCTCAGTGTCTGATACATAACAGGTGCTCAAAATATTTGTTGACTGATTAGTCTAATTTTCTTACCTCAGCTTCTTTCTACATAAGGCCAGATTAATCTCCATGATGCACATTTCACTTT
Source organism: Phascolarctos cinereus (assembly GCF_003287225.1). NCBI lineage: Eukaryota > Metazoa > Chordata > Mammalia > Diprotodontia > Phascolarctidae > Phascolarctos > Phascolarctos cinereus. Next base: position 132,566,813 of record NW_027556098.1, read on the forward strand.
ACATTACTCTCCTAATACAAAAAGGCTGTTATAAATATATTTGTGATTTATATACATGGATCATTTCCCTTTGTCTTTGACCTCTTTGTGGTATAAACCTAATAGCAGTATCACTGGACTGAAGGGTTTCTATAGTGTAGTGACTATCTGGGTATAGCTCCAAAATGCCTTACAAAACAGTCACTCAATTCATAGCTCTGCTGATAGTGCATTGTCCTTCTCTGCTCACAGACTTTCCTGTAACTGTTATTTTTTAAAATCACTTTATATAGTCTGAATGATTTGGAGTGGAGATTCAGTTATTTTAATTTTAATTTATCTTATTTTTAGTGATTTAGAGCATTGTTTTCTCTGGTTTTAGATTGCTCTCATTTTCTCTTTTGAGAGCTCCCTGTTCCTATCCTTTCTGCCACCTATCAATTAGAAAATGGATCTTGTTTTTGTATATTTGCATCAATTCTATATATGACCTTGGGTACCAGACTATTATCAAGGAAATTTGATACAAGGGCTGTTTCCTAGTTCACTTTTTCTCTGTTAATTCTAGTTGCATTGACTGTTTCTGCAAAAACTTAAATTTTATGCAATCAAAACTGTCCATTTTGTCTTTTATTATCACCATTTTCTTTTGTTTCTGTCAAGTACTCTTCATTATCCGTAGTAGTAGGAGCCATCTCCTTCCCTTAACTTATAATTTGCTTATGATATAATCTTCTAAATCTAACCTATGTATCCATCTGAAACTTTTCATGATATAAAATTTTGGTGTAAGTCTATTTTATCTCAGCCTGCTTCACAATTTTTCAACTTATCGTATTATAGTTGAGTTGTTACTCCTCTAGTTGTCCTTGATTTTTATCGAATAATGTGCAGTACTAATGTATTAGATTACTTCTGTTTTATGAGTGAGTTCGTCATGTTCAGAATTATGATTTTTCATTGTGTTTTTCTCTCCATTATCTCATCATATAACTTTCCCTCTATTTTTTGTTTTTCAAAAAAGAAGTGGTGAAGGAAATGAAATGTGTTCACTAAAGTATTCTGATGTCACTCCTTTTGACCCATTTTCTTCACCTACCCTAAACCTGATAACTGTTTCTTCTACTTTTTTTCTCTTCTTTTGATCTACCCTTCATAATTCACCTCCTGGAATTCAATCTTGTTTTGCTTATGATTCTACCTTCCCTCTTAAATCTCACTCTTTCTCCTACCTGAACCCTCTTATATCTCAGTTGAATGCAATGATTTCTTCACCAAACTCTCTATGTGACAGAAATAGGTTCATGAGATGCCCCATCATCCTATCTCTTTTTCTCATTCTGGTGTTTTTTGAACATAAAAATTATGAGTTATGAGAAAATAACATTTCTTTAAAATTATGCATATATATGTATATACATAAATATTTCAATCAGTAAAAAATTGCCTTCTTACCCTCTATCCCTAACCCTGCCTTCCACTGAGAATGAAAGAAAAACAAAACCTGCTACATAAATAAAAACAAATTTTTGCGTTGGCCAGATTTCAAATAAATTTTATCTCATTCTGTAGCTGAGTTCTTTGCCTTTATATAAGGAGGTAATTAACATGTTTCATTATTAATTCTCTGGAATTATGGCTTGTCATTGGATTGATATTATTTCCTAATTCTTTCAGGATTATATGCCTTTTCTATTTTGTTCTCATTGTATAAATTGTTCCCCTGGTGTTATTCACTTCACTGTGTCAGTTCATATAAGTCTTCAGAGGTTTTCCTGAAACCATTGTCTACATAATTTCTTATTATATTGTAGTATTCCATCACAATTAAATATACCATAACTTGTCCACCTAATCCCCAATTTATCTCGTTCTTTGCCACCTCAAAAATGCTATAAATATTTTTGTATGTCCTTACAGTTTGTTTTGCTTAGAACTAATCTCTCCTTTAATCTGCTCCCCTTTAATTCCCCCTTCTCTTCTTTCCCTCCTATTTCCCTGTTGAGTGAAATATATTTCTGTACCCAACTTTCTCTCTCCATGTATATTCTTCCTTCCTTTAGCCAGTTCAGATAAGAATGAGGTTGAAGTGTCAGTTGCTACCCCACCCCCTCCTCCTTGTCTGTAAGATGTCTACTTGTATACCATGATTATATGAGATACCTTTACTCAACCTTCCTTTTTCTTCCCTTCCTCTCAGTGTATTGATTTTATCTTCTCCTTAAATTCTTTGCTTAAGATCATTAAGACAAAATAGAACCACTCTCAGATCCTGTTTAATTGGACTGTCTCTAGACCCCTGATGATGATCGAGCTCAGAGGGGATATATGTATCATCTACTCATTATAGGATGTAACCATTTTCTTCCTTGTGGAGTCTCTTATCATTGTTCATTCATGTTTACCTTTTTATATTTCTTTTAATGCTACGATTGAGCTTTCAAATGTTTACTGTGCTACTGTTTTTATGAGGTATATTTAGAAGTTCTCTATTTTATTAAAAATCTATTTTTTCTACTGGAATTTTGTACTCAGTTTTGTTGGTTAAATTTTTGTTGGCTAGAGCCCATATCCTTTGCCTTCCAGAATATTGCATTCCAAGATCTCTGTTCCTTTATAGTAGTGTCTGTTAAATTGTGTGTGATCCTGCCTATGGCTGTTTAATACTTGAATTCTTCCTTGCTTGGATGCTTACAGCATTTTTTCTTTGACAGGTAAACTCTGCATCTTGGCAATGATGTTCCCCAAAATTTTTATTTTAGAATTTATTTTAGAAGGTGACTAGTGGATTCTCTCTATTTCTACTTTGCCCTTTGGTTCTAAGAAGTCTTGGCAGTTTTCTTTTAAGTTTTCTTGAAATATGATGTCTAGGCTCTTTTTTTTTTTTGTTGGTCATGGCATTCAGATAACCCATTATTTTCATTTTTTTTTCAGCCCAATTTGTTTTTCAGGTCTATTGTTTTTGTTATGATTTACCTGAATTTTCTTCTTTTTTCCCAGCTTTTGCACTCTGCTTTTTTTTTAAATATAAATTTATTTATTTTTAGTTTTCAACACTCACTTCCACAAGTTTTTGAGTTCCAAATTTTCACCCCATCTCCCCCCTCCCCCCACTCCAAGATGGCATGCATTCTGAATATCCCTTCCCCTAGTCTGTCCTCTCTTCTATCTCTCCCCTTCTCTTATCCCCTTCCCCTTCTATTTTCCTGTAGGGCAGGATAGACTTCTGTACCCCATTTCCTGTATTTCTTATTTCCCAGTAGCATGTGAAAACATTTTTTTAAACATATGTTTTTAAAACTTTAGGTTCAAATTTTCTTCTTCCTCCCTCCACCCACCCTCATTGAAAAGGCAAGCAACTCAATATAGGTTGTACATGTGCAGTTATGCAAAACACTTCCATAGTAGACATGTTGTGAAAAACTAACTCTATTTCCCTTAATCTATCCTGCCCTCCCATTTATTCTATTCTTCTTTTGACCCTGTCCCTCCTCAGAAGTATTTACTTCTGATTACACCCTTTCCCAATCTTCCCTCCTCTCTATCATCCCCTGCTCTCTTGTCCCCTTCTCCCCCTATTTTCCTGTAGGGTAAGACAGATTTCCATACCCAATTGAATGTGTATGTTATTCCCTCCTTAAGCCAAATCCTATGAGAATAAGATTCACTCATTCCCTCTCACCTTCCCCTGTTTCCCCTCCACTGTAAGAGACTTTTCTTTTCTGTTTTTTTTTTTTGTGAGATAATTTACCCCATTCTACCTCTCCCTTTCTTCTTCTCCGAGTATAATCCTCTCTCATCCCTTAATTTTATTCTCCAGATATGACCCCTTAATCTTCAACTCACCCTGTGCCCTCTATCTATCTATCTATCTACATATACATACATATAATTTTTTCCTCAACTACCCTAATACTGACAAAGTCTCATGAGTTATAAATATCATCTTTCCATGCAGGAATGTAAACAGTTCAATCTTAATAAGTCTCTTATGATTTCTCTTTCCTGTTTACCTCTTCATGTTCCACTTGAGTCCTGTATTTGAAAGTCAAATTTTCTATTCAGCTCTGGTCTTTTCATCAAGAATGCTTGAAAGTCCTCTATTTCACTGAATGACCATTTTTTCCCCTGAAGGATTATACTCAGTTTTGCTGGGTAGGTGATTCTTGGTTGTAATCCTATCTCCTTTGCCCTCCAGAATATTATATTCCATGCCCTGCAGTCCTTTAATGTAGAAGCTGCTAAATCTGATTGAATTGTTTCCTTCTGGCAGCTTGTAATATTTTCTCCTTGACCTAGGAACTCTGGAATTTGGCTATAATATTCCTAGGAGTTTTCCTTTGGGGATCTCTTTCAGGAGGAGATCTGTGGATTCTTTCCATTTCTATTTTGCCCTCTGGTTCTACTATGTCAGGACAGTTTTCCTTGATAATTTCTTGAAAGATGATGTCTAGGCTCTTTTTTTGATCATGGCTTTCAGATAGTCCAATAATTTTTAAATTCTCTCTCCTGGATCTATTTTCTAGGTCAGTTGTTTTTCCAATGAGATTTTCACATTGTTTTCTAATTTTTCCATTCTTTTGGATTTGTTCTACTGTGTCATGATTTCTCATAAAGTCACTATCTTCCAATTGCTCTATTCTAATTTTTAAAGAAGTATTTTCTTCAGTAAGCTTTTGATCTTCCTTTTCCATTTGGCCAATTTTTCTTTTTAGGGCATTTTTCTCCTTATTGGCTTTTTGGACCTCTTTTGCCAGTTGGGTTAGGCTATTTTTTAAGGTGTTATTTTTTTTCAGTATTTTTTTGGGTCTCCTTTAGCAAGCTGTTGACTTGCTTTTCGTGATTTTCTTGCATCACACTCAGTTTTTCCTCTACTTCCCTTACTTGCTTCTCAAATCCCTTTTGAGCTCTTCCAAGGCCTGGGACTGATTCATATTTTTCTTGGAGGCTTTGGATGTAGGAACTTTGACTTTGTTGTCTTATTCTGGTTGTATATTTTGATCTTCTTTTTCACCAAAGATTCTATGGTCTGACTCTTTTTGCGCTGCTTGCTCATGATCCCGGCCAATTACTTGAGTTTTAAACTCTTTGTTAAGGTACAAATCTGTTTTCAATGTGGAGAATGTACTGTCCCAAGCTTAGGGGTTTGTACAGCTGTTTTCAGAGATACTTGTAGGGACCTGTAAATTTTCAGTTCTTCCAAGGTGGTATGATAAGGGGCGAGGTGTTTACTCCTTTCCTGTCCTGTGACCTACAAGTACTCCTTTCTGTCCTGTAACTGTGAGGAGGGGAACCGCTGTACAGCCACTACAAGCTCCACCAAGCCAATGCTCCTCCTCACCCCAGCACTGCCGCCCAGAACTGTGGCTCAGATCCAAACATGGGCAAAGCAAGAGACTCCTGCCTCAGTACTGGCAAAGAGATCCCTGCAATCCCTCTCTGATCAGCCGCTGGATACCCCCTCAGTCTGTGGGCTGGAAGCTCGGGAAGCAGCTGCCCCCCCCCCCGGCCACGCTCTTAGTGAATGGAGTTGAAATCCTGCCTTCCTTTCTCAGCACCGAGAGAAACAGACTTTCCCCCCTGACCTTCTAAGTTGTCTTTGGCATTCGTGGATTGAGGAGTCTGGAAACCTCCACAGCTGCCCGAGATTCAGTCCTCTGAGGCCTGCTCCAGGTTTGCTGCGGCCTGCGCACCCAAGCTGCACTCCCAGCCAGGGGCGATACATCTTTCTGATTGATCATCCAGATTGTCTTGGGCTGGAAATTTGTTTCACTCTGTCTTTTTGTGGGTTCTGCTGCTTCAGAATTTGTTTAGAGCCATTTTTTATGAGTATTTGGAGGGGTTTGGGGGAGAGCTCAAGCAAGTCACTGCTTTCACTCTGCCATCTTGGCTGCGCCCCCTGGACTCTGTTTTAATGTTTCTTGTCTCATGGATTCATTAACTTCTATTAATCTTTTCTGATTTTCAGGGTGTTTGTTGAGTATAGTTTTATACATCATGTGACAAGCTGTAAATTCCTTTTCAGTTCTTTTTATTTTAATTTTTTGCCATAGCTCTCATTTCTTTTCCATTTTTTTCCTCAAATGCTCTTATTGCTTTTATTTAAAAAAATTAAAACTCTTTAAAAATTTGGCTTCAAGGTTTGCAAGAATGCTAGTGAACTTTGTGATCAAGCTGTATTTTAATCTGAGGCTTAGCTTGGAAATATTTTGGAATCATTCTCTTTTTTGTGTTGTAAGCACTCATGACATCATAATATCTCTTTATAGGGGATTAGTTACTTTTTTTAAATTTTTGTTTGTTCATTACTCCAAGTCTACTTCTTGACTTTGGATTTGATATTAGGAGTGAACTGTATACATTTATGGAGGGAAGGTCTGGGGTAGTCCTATGGCTTATTGAGTATTGTGTTATTCAAAATCTCAAGGTAAGCCTGGGTACCTCAAATTTTCAATGCCCCCAAAGGAGTCTGATTCAGAATAAAATCTGATTGATGTTCACCTGATCTGAATTATGTCTTGGGTTTTAGACTGAGCAACAGTATAGTGTTGCTGGACTTAGTCCCTATTAGTTATCTAGGCAGTTCTGCTAATTCTGATAACTGAATTGTTGTCTGCTTTTTGGTGTAGAATTCCTGTCCTGACTATTCTTCTGTAGGCTGCAATACATGCTGGAAAAGATCCAGCTCTGCTCCTGGGCTCTGAATCATATCACTGCTGGCTTCTGAATGCCACCTCCAGCACAGGTCCATTTCTAAGTCTGTCCAATGAACTGGATAGTAAGCACAAACTATGGTACCTATCCCCATTGTAGTGCCATTGTATGGGTCTGGGGTACCCCAGTAGGGGTCTAGGTCCTTCTCTTGCCCTGGTAGATAGCCTTTATCTGGACATTGGAATGTTGCTCGAGCAGTGTGTTCTTGTCCTGACCCCATTCCCAGTTTTCACAGACCTTGCTGTTTGTTCCTCTATGCCAATCTAGGTTAAACAAAGGACTCACCTATGATTTTTTTTCCCTGAATTTCTCCATTAGGGTTCAGGCTGGTGCACTTTTTAGCCTATTTGAGGGAATTTAGAGGACAGGGGCTCAGATGAATTTTTTTTTGCTACTCTGCCATCTTGGCTCCTGTCACCTCAGCAAGAATTTTGCTTGTTGTCTTATGAAAACATTGAGTTATACTTCTTCCATTCTACTTTTCAGGGAGCCCACTATTTGGGTAGCATTTTCTGTCTTCTCTAATTGATCTACAAGTCCTATATTTCTCCTCTAATATACTCTTTTTCTCCTCCTATTTATTTACTCTCTTAATATCCAAAAGGTAGAACAAAACTGTTCCCAGTTTCTATGTTTGTCTTTCTTTATTATTTCTTTGACCCTTGAAGACACCAAACTTCTTCAGGGATGCTTGTTTCTTCTTTTCCCATCAGAATATCAGCACTCCATTATCATTTAGCATTTTTCACTTGCTCAAATGCAATTACTTTTCTGGGGCAGCTAGTTGGTACAATGAATAGAGCACTGGGCCTGGAGTCAGAAGACCTGAGTTTAAATCCAATCTTAGTCAGTTAATAGCTGTGTGAGCCTGGGCAAGTCACCTAACCCTGTTTGCCTCAGTTTCCTCACCTGTAAAATGGACTAGAGAAAAAAATGGCAAACTACTCCAGTATCTTTGCCAAAAAACATCCCAAATGGGGTCACAAAAAGTGGAACACAATTGAAATGACTGAACAAACTAATTTTCTAAGTTTCTTTTACCTCTTCTTTATACGCCAACTTTGTTTTCTGGGGTGCTTGAAAATCCTTTGTTCTACTAAAAGTGTAGTCCCTACCCCCCACCCAGTAAGACCATACTCAGTTTTGTAGGATAAGCTAGTTGTAAGCCTTTTTCTATTTTCCTTTTAGAATATTGACTTCCATTATCTTCTCTCTTTTACAGTAATTGTAGCATACTTTTCTGTAATATTTACTGTGGTCCCTTGGTACTTAACTATTTTGGGCTACATATGGTATTTTATTTTCATTCACCTGGAAACTCTGGACTCTGGCTCTGCCATTTCTAGGAATTTAGAATTTAGGCTTTAGGAAATGACTAGAGGATTCTTTCTATGCTTACTTTGCCTTCTAGTTCTAATAGGGGCCATTTTCTTTTGTAATTCTAAAGGGTATGATATTCATATATTCGTTTTAGTCATGGTTTTTGGGGAGCAAATAATACTTCAATTATCTCCTCTCAATCTGTTTTCTAGGCCCATTGATAGTGAGTACTTTATACATCTATTTTTTTCAATCTTTTTTTTTTTTACAATTTTTTGTTGTCTCATAGAATCATTGAGTTATCATTACTCCATTCTATTTTTCAAAGTCTGCTATTTGAATAAGGTTTTTTTTATCTTCTGTTCTAAAGCAAGCTTTTGATTAACTTTCATTTTTCTTTAAAGAGCTCTAATTTCAATTTTATCTCATTTTTATTTCTTCTAGCCACTCTTAGAGTCCATGTGGATAAGCTATTCTTTTCTTTGGGGCTCTCCTTTTGTTATAGAGTTTCTTGATTATTCTGAGTTGCTCTTAACCCATTTTATGTATTTTTGTTTTTGAGAGTTTTCAGAAGTAGACGAGCAGTGGATAGAATACTGAGCCTGAAGTCAGGCAGACCTGAGCTCTAAGTCTAGCCTTAGATACTGTTAGCTGTGTGACCCTAAACAAGCTCTGTATCAATCTCTTCAGATGTAAAATGGATATAATAATAGCAACTACCTCCAAGAATTGTAATAATCAAATGAGATAATATTTACAAAGCTCTTAGCATAGTGCCTGGCATCTAGGTGCTTTATAAATTCTAGCTATTATGATTGTGGCTATGATGATTACTATTATTATTAATGTCATATCGCAAGTCTCAGTTCCTAGTTTGGGACTTTGTACTAGAGGCAGTCTCTAAATTTTTTTATGCTCTTTGATGCATAGTCATCTGTTAAGTAGGTACTGTTTGTCTATTCCCTCTGTAATCTGGATCCCACCATTCTAAATGAGGTGGGTAGTACTAGGTCCTACCCTATGCTACAATATTTGGCTTCTGTCTCCCTCATCTGGTATCCCAATAAGGATTTTAGCCTTGGTCTCATTTCTTCTTTTCCTTGCACAATCCCCAGTTAAGAATTGGCTCTATACCCTGATTTAGTTTCTACTATTCATCTCAGACCTTCTGCCTGGCATTCCTCTCCCATTCTTTTCCTCCTCTACTTGGTGGTTGAAATATAGATGTTTAATGGGAGAGCTGAGTTCCTCTAGGCCTTTTCACATTGCTGTGTCTCTGAGTGCTTCCATGAATATTCTTCTTCACTCTGACTCTCTGTGCAATGATATATCAGGGGCTGGCACTTTCCGTTGCTGTTGCTGTGGTAATCCAGGGGCAGGATTCTGCTGGTTTTCAGCCCAATTTAGGGGAACTCAGGATGGCTTTCTCCCTATACCCAACCCATCCTATTCCTGTTTAGAGGACATTCAGGTTTTAGGTGCTATTTATCAGGCATCAGATTGACCTTAAAGTCTCCTCTATTTCTCAGAGGTCCTTCAACCTTTAGGCCTTGTTTATTGTGTCTCATGCTGGCTTCAGCATCTCTTGCATGACTCTTCTCTGAGTGTCCTCTGGCTTCTGGCCATTCTGTTATATAGCCTTGGACTATATGAAATATTTTCCAGATGCATCTATCTATCTATCTATCCATCCATTTTTTGGTTTCTTGAGCAACTGTTCCATCTGGTGCCTTTTTAGATCTTTGCTGTGAGAGTTGGGCTCCTCTAGGCATTTTCACATCACCATCTTAAGTGGAAAGTTAAGTTCTTGAGAAACATGTATCATTGTTCCAATATCCTTGGGCTGCTTCCATATAGTAACCAGTGACTAACTATACCAGGAAGTCCCTACTTTTATCTTACCAAAATATTTCATATTTTACTTTGAGAAGTGCAAATGGTGAACATTCAGTCATAATAAATCACTTTTAAAGTGGAAAAACAACATTGTTTTTGCTATATAAAAAATCAAACCTAATCTCCCTTCAAAAATTTCCCTGATTTTTGGAAGTTCCTCAGTGCAATCATCTATGTTCAAGTTTTTGTGAGCACTGTTGTTATCCTTAAAATACACTTGGAGGCCCTGAAATGTTAGAGACCCAGAATATTCTGTGTTATATGAGTCATATAACCATTGGGGGTATTTTAGGAACTTTTGAGTGAATGCCTTACATCATGTAACACCTGCAAGTTAAAGGAAGGTAATCAGTGATTTTTCCATTTTGCAGCCTCCACTTCACTTGTCAGCTGTGGAAAAAGAGAGACATGACACTTTGATATGACTGTAGCCAGTGCTGATGGGAAGCTTTCAAAGGCCATGTCATTCTCTCATGACTCATTCCTTGGCTTTACAGATCATGGATGGAAAGGAAAATATCTGTGTCACAGTAAAAAAGCCCTGGATGAGGAGTCAGAAGATATGGGTAGTAGTTCCTTCTTTGTTATTAAATAGCTGTAATTTTTTTGGAAAATTACTTTGCCATTCTTAATCAATCACTGCCTCTTTTGGCCTCAGTTTCTTCAACTTTAAAATGAATCAGTTGTATTAAATTAACTTTGAAATCTACTCCAGTGAGACAATTCTATTGTTCTTGAGACGCTAATAAGTTCCTCCTCTAAAATCAAATCTGAAAGTAGCTCTGAGGCTTAGAGAGCAACATAAATGTTGTTTCTTTGTGTAAATTAATGATTAAAAGACAGCTCTGTAAAAGAATGCCATTAGGGACAATGTTCAAAAGAATTATAGTCATGTTTTAGTGCTCGTTTATGGTAATGGGACCTCTAACTTTTGCATTGTTGGACATAATTCTGAAATTTGTGCAATTGCTATTATCAATAACATGAAACTCTTTATGATTATTCACATTTTTACTATGAGTACTATAATGCCACTGTGAAAATTATAATATCACTACTTTAAAAGATCCTTGCTTTCATTGTACAGAAAACTTCCTTCATTGATGTAGATTACAATCCCTCTCTGTTTTAGTAGATGGTCTTTATGAGTTAGTATGGCCCCCCAAATTTATCACTTGCTTGTCATCCTGATGACGCTAAGCTTCTCTGAATGGCGGAGCTCTGAATGAGCTTTGAATGGCAGACATATATTGAATTGGTCGGCCCATCAATGAAGCTTTTCAGTCTTGATAGAGCCTACCCTAGCTTGTATTTCTTTGGCATAGTGTTAATTAACTCAGGGGACATCCCAATGCCATGATGAAGCATTAGAGTAGGATTTTAGTGAAAGAATAGTAGCCATGACAATGAAATAGTAATGATAGCTTGAAAAGCAGCATGAGGTTGGCTTTAGAGTCAAGAAGACCTGTGTTCAAGTACTGCCTTAACTTAGGGAGGTCACTTAACTTACTTGTGCCTCACTTTCCTCAACTATAACATGATGAATTAAATTAAATGGCCTTTAAGGTTGTTTAGATTTATGAATTTATAAATCTCTGGATGTCTCAAGCATGACAAGATAATTTATTGAAGAATAATCTTAATGAGGAATATAAGGGGGAGAGAGCTGAAATAAACAATACTGCCCAGAGAACTTTTTTTGATAAGCTCAAATTTTAACAACAAATATACCAAAAATGAAAGAATAGGTATAATTTTAAATGTATTGCAGACCTATAAGAATACATCAAGAAAGTTAGTAACCAAAGCTATCTACAATTATAAGAAAAATTTGTTCTAAACCGCTATTGATTAGAGAAATGCAAATCAAAACAGCTCTGAAGCCCCACATCACACTTATCAGATTGGCTAACATGACAAAACAGGAAAATGATAGATGATGGAGAAAATGTGGGAAAATTGGAACACTAATACATTGTTGGTGGAGCTGTGAACGAATTCAGCCATTCTGGAGAGCAACTTGGAACTATGCACAAAGGGCTATAAAACTGTGTATACTCTTTGACCCAGAAATACTACTTCTCGGTCTATATCCCAAAAAGATTCTAAAAATGGGAAAAAGATCCACATTTACAAAAATATTTGTAGCAGCTTTTTGTGGTGGTAAAAAATCAGAAATTGAGGGGATACCCATCAGTTGGGGAATGGCTGAACAAGCTGTGGTACATAAATGTAGTTGAATATTATTGTACTATAAGAAATGATGAGCAGGTAGACTTCAGAAAAAGACTGGAAAGACTTGAATGAACTGATCCTGAGTGAAGAGAACAGAACCAGGAGAACATTGTACATAGTAACAGCCACAATGTGTGATGACTTATTTTGATAGACTTACCTCTTATTAGTAATACAAGGATCTAAGACAACTCTAAAAGGACTCATGATGTCTATACATCTGTTCACATCCAGAAAAAGAAATGAGTCTGAATACAGATTGAATCATATCATTTGCTCTCTCTTTTTTCTTTCTTATGCCTTTTCCCATTGGTTCTAATTCTTCTTTACAACATGACCAATGTGAAAATAAATTCAATATGAATGTATATGTAGAACCTATATCAAATTGCACGCTGTCTTGGGATGGGGGAGGGGAGATATGGGAAGAAAATTTGGAACTCAAAATCTTATGGAAGTAAATGTTGAAAACTAAAATAAATTAATACATAAGTACACAAACAAACAGACAAATAAATAAATAAAAAGCAAATAAATAAAAAGGAATGCTAGTAACCAAAATGAACTTAGTTTGTAAGAATGAAAATGTTGAGGGGCAGGTAGTTGGTTCAGTGGATAGGACTCTGGCCTTGGAGTCAGGAGGACCTGAGTTCAAATCTGACCTCAGACGCTTGACACTTACTAGCTGTGTGACTCTAGGAAAGTCATTTAACCCCAATTGCCTCACAAAAAAAAAAAATTTGAATCACTGTGTCTCAATTACCAGAGAAACAACTGACCTTTTTCTTTCTTTTTCAGGTACTATTCATAAAAAAGAATAAGAAACAAAAATAAACAGGCCCATTACTTCAAGCAGTTATTGTAATTTTCCCAGATAGAAAAGAAAAAAAGGAATAGCTTAATACCTATGCATTACTGAGAGCAGTGTCAAACTGGATAAAGGACAAATAGAACTAAGAGAGATGAAACGCAAAATGAAGAGAAAATACTGAGGGAACCTAGTTGTGCTAAATAAATTTAAATGTCTAGGCAGAGATGAGACCATTAAATTAGTCATTTCTTTGGGTTAAGGCATCTTATAAAAATGCAAATAGTACCTGGGAAAGATAATGTGTAATACTGTCTTATTAGCATCTCTAATTGTTCAATAGGACTTTAATTGGGTGAGGGGCCTCATCTGAGATTTAATGGAGTATATGTTCATGGAAGACTACTAGCACCTCTGGTGTGAGGGCTTACTGAGCCCTTTTCAGGGCTGCTTATCCAAACTTTGGTTTCCACTTTCACCTCTCATCTGTGGCTCCAAGAAGCTGTAGCATGTTCAGCAGCCACACCCTGGTAAACTGTCTCAGGAGATGGGCTAAACCAGGTTGAGGGTAACCTATGGGCCTCAAACCTATTGGTGAAGTTAGAAGGATGTCTACCCCAAACATATGAAGACTCCGCCCTCCCAGTGAAATAGATAGATGAGAATGATTTGTTCTAACAGTCATGAAGGTGGCTGAAGTAGGCACTGTGGAATGCTTAGAGCTTGGTCAGGAATCAAAGATACCAAAGCCATTCACTACATCCTGGGCCATTGACAGTCATCTTGACTTTTGTCCTGAAACTGGGCTTAGGAAGAGAGAGTGAGGCCAATGACTTTGAGCAACTGTCTCACTTGAAACAAGTCAAAACTTCATCCGTGATATCATTGGTTCTCTTCAAAACTTAAGGATGAACAACAGGTGTGGAATGGGATAGAGGACAAGCAAATTTTGATGGTGAAAATGAATGTTGTTCCTAGTACAAGACAATCCATTTCTCTACTCTGTACTTTTGATCTTGCTGGCCTCTAGGCCTAGACTGCTTTGTCCCCTTACCCATGCCTCTTAGCTTTCCTGGCTTTCTTTAAGACTCAGCTCAAGTTTCTACTTCTGCAGGAGACCTTTTTGTCCTTCTCCCCATTAAGTGGGAAGATAATCTTCTATTTACTTTGTATATGTGAATACATACACACACACACACACACACACACACACACACGTATATATGTGTGTATATATATATGTATTTATACACTGTATACTTATATGTCTGTGTGTGTATATATACACATATATGTATTATATATGTATATATATATATACATATATACATATTAATTATATGATTCTATTACATGATTCAGTTCCATTATCACATAGAATATGAACTTGTCAAAGGCAGGACAATGTTATTGCGTTTCTCATCCCCAGTGCCTAACACAGTGCCTATGACATATTAAATGCTTAATATTTGTTGACTTACTAACCAATTGATTTCATATTTTAAGCTTATTATGACATAATATAGGACTTTGTTGAAATTCTTTGAATTCAATTACTTAAAATTCTCATTTTCTACAAATATTTAACTTCCTCTTTGGATCATGGATTTTGAGTTAGAACTAACCACACAGGGCATCTAGCTCAACCCCTTCATTTTACAGATGATTAAGCTGAAGTCTAAGGACTTTGTGGGGCTTGCCTAAGCTCATATGGGTAGTCAGTCAGAACCAGTGTGTTTTTCACAGTGCTGTGCTGTTTCTTATTTTTCCTTCTTTCTTTAAAAAGTAATTTCAGTTATTCAAGAACAACAGAGAGAAACTTGGGCAAAGCTTTTCAAATGTTTCAATGACACCATACAGACTGACATTGTTCTCTTGACATGAATCCTTTTCTTGAGAAAGGGACAGGGATTTCAGAGAGAGCAAGTTGCAGGGACTCTGGCTTCCCTTAAATCATCACCATTACTATTTCCCAACACCATTCACAAACCCTTTGAGATTTCCTAAGTGCTTTGCAATTGGTGGTTAACCATTTAGTACATTAAGTGGCTCCTATTTTATTATAGTTTGGCTTCAGGCAAGAGGCTATTTATTTCTCCTTTTATTTTATAAAGGAGGGGCCAAAGAGATTGTTTCAGGAAACTGATTAAATTAAGTGATGGAGTTTGAAAAATTGCCACCAGCAATGCTACCAAATGTTGCACCACCATTATAAAGATTGGAGCCAAGAGAAACATTTACTTTATTACATGAGCTTCAATGAGCAAGGAAAAGAGTCCACAGTCAGGATAGCTCTACTTAGCATTTATGTAGCATCTTGCGCTTGAGAGGAAGTAAATCATAATGGTGATTGGAAAAAAAAAAGAATAGATTGGCTAACACTACAAGTTAGATTAAACATTGAACAAAAACATCTAAAAATGAAAATTGTGAGCTGAAAAGGAAACAATACATTTCTAGAGGAGAGAGAGAGAGGGAGAGAGAGAGGGAGGGAGGGAGGAAGAGAGAGAGAGAGAGAGAGAGAGAGAGAGAGAGAGAGAGAGAGAGAGAGAGAGTGGGAGAGTGTATGGAGGATTGGAGGGTTGTGGATGGGGAGAGGAAGAGTAAGACAATGGAATACTTCTTAGAAGAACCCCTTTAAAAATTGTGATATACATTTATTTTATTGAAAGGGCAAACCTAAATTACCTTAAAAACACCCCTTTACTTGGGCCTCTAATATTTCTATTCTTGCCTTGTAGGTTAGCATGAGGTACATACAACAATGTGTATTGAAGGACTAGATCATTTGTATATTTCCATTTAATTCCTTGAAATCTATACAGATACACAAAAAATGAATTTCAGCAATTCATTCCTGGAAAATTATGTTTGCTTCACAATCTCTTCAGCTAGAAAGATTAAAGGATTCAGGGTGTTTGCTCTGGAGCTATTCAAACATACCCCTGGGGTGATGGGGTAAAGTGTACCAAAGCAGAGTTGCATAGGCCTTATCACAGACTCATCTAACATGGAGAACTGGCAAGGCACAAAGTATAGCAACAGCCCACAAAACACCCAGGGAAAAGGGAGGGAAGACTTGGGGATCTCAACAACACAACTATGGTCTTCCCAAACTTAAGAGACTCACTTGGGTCAAAGTCCCTTTTCAAGGCACTTGCTACGGAACTCTACTATAGTGGTTTATATTTCTTTCCCCTTACATCTCCCACTGAAGGCTGCTTCTATTTACTCATTATGGTATAAGGTTTGCAGAAATAGTTTTGTTATAGGTAGAAAATGACTGTGCCATGCTCCCAAAAAGTGTGCAATTGAAAGATGAGACTTGTACAAGAAAAATAGTTAGAAAAAGACTCAAGGCAGTTCATAATAAGGGACTGTAGGAACTGAAGGAAGAAAGAGACCAGTATTACTGCAACCCTTGGGACAACTTCATGGGGAAGGCAGGATTAAACTTCAATAATAGGCACTACAAGGACTACAAAATGTGAATAGAACACGGAAAAAACAAAACTGAATAATGTGTAAATAGAATGACTAAGTTTGTCTTTAAGAAGTGATGAGAAAACATATGTGTCTTCTTTCTTCTTGGAGGAGGTAACCATATATCATCAGACTTGTGTGCCATATAGTTTGGTTTTGCTCAACTGTTATATATTTTTCTTCTCTCTCTCTCTCTCTCTCTCTCTCTCTCTCTCTCTCTCTCTCTCTCTCTCTCTCTCTCTTTCTGTATAATAAGGAATAGCTGTGTATAATAAGGTAGGGAGGAGAGATATATATTCAGAAAATAATATGACAAGCAAAATACATCACAATATTTGATTTAAAAAAGGAATATAGAGTGGATTTGTAAATGAAATGGGAGAGGAGGGTAAACAAGTATCACTTGTTTGAGTAATCAAATCCTACATGTACTATAAGCATACTGTATTATAGGGCCCAATGCAAATAGCCTTTAAAATATATGGATAAAGTATATTACAGAGCAGTAATCATCAAAACAATCTGGTACTGGATAAGCTATAATATGGATGATCAATGGAATAGATCATGTACACAATATACATTGTGTGTGTGTGTACATTGTGTGTGTACATACAAAAGAAATGGCCACAGCAACTTAGTATTTGATAAACTCAAAGATCCAAGTTATTGAGTCAAGAACTTACTCTTTGACAAAAGCTACTGTGAAAACTGGAAAACAGTCTGGTAGGAACTAGGCATAGACCAACACCTTGCACCATATACAAGATAAAGACAAAATGAGCATATAATTTAGACATAAAGTGTGTTATTGTAAGCAAATTAGGGGAGCATAGAAAAAATTATCTGTCATCTATGGATTAGGAAAGAGTTTATGACTAAACAAGAATCATAGAAAATAAACTGTTTTTGAGTATGGTTAACTAAAAAGTTTTTGAACAAACAAAATCAATGTACAAAAATAATAATAGTGGCTCTTTTTGTAGTAGCAAAGAATTGGAAATTGAGAGAATGCCCATCAATTAGGGAATGGCTGAACAAATTAGGGTATATGATTGTAATGGAATACTATTGTGCTATGAGAAATGACAAACATAATGGTTTCAGAAAAAAAACTGAGAAGACATATAAACTGAATCAAAATGAATGAGCATAACCAGCAGAATATTGTATACAGTAATAGCAAAATTGAGAGAGACAGCTGCTGTGATCAATACAATGATCAATGACAGTACAAAGAACTTCTGATGAAAAATACTATCCACCTCCAGAGTGAGAAGTGATGAACTCTGAGAACAGATTGAAGCATCCTTTTTTTCACTTTGTTTTTCTTCCTTTTGGGGGGAACGTGGCTAATATGGAAAAATGTTTTGCATGACTTCATATGATTCATGGATATTGATTTCCTTGCTTCCTCAGGGGGTGAGGGAGGGGATAAATGCGGGAAAAGAATTTGGGACCAAAAATAAAAATAAAAAAGTATTGCTGCAAAAATAATATTTGAAATTCTTTTTATGTACTTGTACTAGGAGGTACTTTTAATGGCTGTTATTTTAATATAATTTACCATAAACTGTAATCCAGTAGGGCAAGGGTTGTCTGTATTTGGCTGTCCGTGGATGGTGCTTCAGTGTTAATGGTCAATGAGTTCATCTAATACACATATAATGGCTATAGCCTAAGAGAAATGATAAATGAAAAGCGAAATTAGCTCAAGAACTGAGACACACAATAGGACAACAATGCAATAGTATTCCTTTTCTAGAGATGTGAGTGACCACAGGGCTACAGGGTAGACTTCCAGTTATAGACAGGAAGCAGAAAACAGTGCTGGTATTCCCATAAGACAGCCGTAGAAAAATTCTACAGAAGTACAATTGGCCAAGATCATGTCCACATAGCACCAAAGAGGAGAGTTCAACTGATGTATTATTATTTTGGGCAACGTGGGAACTAATTTGCAGGTATCCTGTATCATAGCAAGAACCCTGGGCTTTAAGTCAGACAACCTGAGTTTGAGCACCAGCTCTGACATTCATTATCTGTGTGACCTGGGAAAGGTAATTTAAACTTTCAGATTATAATTTCCTCATCTATAAAATGCTGGTAATAGTACTTGCACTATCTACTTCATGGGGATACAATAAGGATAAGTGAATTTAAGTGAACCTCTATTATAAAGTGTTTCCCTTGCATTTTATCATCATCGTCATCATTATCCACTCCCTGAATAATGGTAAGAAAAAATGGTGAGAGAAGTGCAATTTAACCCACAGCACATTCTTTCTAGCCTTAACTTTGTAGCATTGTTTCCAATAGCATTTGTAGCATTTGGTTCTTCCTTTCTAGTATTTATGTCACACTACCTTTATGTTTTAGTCATATTTGCATTTTAGAGCTAAAATTGACTTTAGAAGTCATTTAAATCTAACCATTTCACTTTACTCAGAAAACTGAGTCTCTGAAAGGTTGCCAGAGTTCAACTTGCTTAAACAGCTTAAAGCTGAGACTGTACTCAGGTCTCCTCTTCCCCTTAAAAAAACAAACAAACAAAAAAACCCATACATTGCCCCTCACCTGAGTGCGTTTTTCTATAATATGGTTCTGTCTCCTTTCATTGATAGTTTCCTTTGTGAAGCATACACAAGTCAGGGTATGAAGCAATAGCTTACTGTCTAGGACTATAAGTTTCTTTTTCTCCCCGAAATAATCAAGCTTGGGATTTTTTCCCAATGGAAGAAGAAAGTGATATCTCTCAAATAGGAAGATTAGATCTTTCAAATTCATTCTCCTTTCATTTCCACTTCCTTCCCATCTCTTAGCACCCTTGCTTTCCTGCATGAAACACCTTTCCTTTGTTTTCCCTACATACTTTCTTTGTTCCAGACAAATTACCCCATTTGCTGTTCTTCCTCCATAACACCCTACCTTCTAATTCTCTGCCTCTGCACAAACTATTTTTCATGCATGGAATGTACTCAGTCCTCATTGCTTCATCTGAGAATCCCTAACTTCCTTCAAAGCATAGCTCATGTGCTATACTAGACTTTCTCTAATCACCCTAATTTATTTGCTAGTGCCCCATCACCCTCAAAATTAGTTTGAATTTACTTGGTATGTGTGTTTAATTATATATGTATATGTTGTCTCCCTCCTTCCCAATAGAATGTGAGATCCTTGAGGCTAGGAACTTTTCATGTTGTATTTTTGACTCCCATCCCAGCATGACTGGCACATAATAGGCACTCAGTAAATGTTTGTTGAATCAATGAATGAATCATTTACAAAAGGAAAATATTGAGACAAACTTCCTCCAAATTCTTCCTACATAAAAAGCGAAAAGCAGAGCTGAAACCCTACAGCTGTGTATATGTAGAATCAAAACATCTGGATGAAAAGTGAATGTTCTGTCCATCTGGCTATAAAAAACCCAAAACTTATTCCTCGCCCCTATACATGTGCTTTATTGATGAGGATAATCAGCCTATATAACTTTGAATCCATAGTTTTGGCAAAGCATATGGAGACTCAGAGTTTTTATGAAGTGTAGAGGAATTGGAAGTATTCAGGAGAATGCAAGCAAGTTCTGATAGAACATCTTTTGCATTCAACCTTAATATATCTTGATGATACATAGGATAAAGTCACTAGCATCTCTGTGACTAAAAGTATCTGGGTATCTCACTTAGTAATCACATGTTGTAGTAAGTCTTACTTCAGACGTTTAGATTTTTGTATAATCTTTTCTCCTACTAAGTGCTAGTAGAACAAAGCTCCTACTTTGAGTGTTACAGGAATTTTATGGGGATGTTACAGGAAGGAACCTAGGTTCTGTAAGGCCACTACAGCAAAGCACAATCTCTGACAGTTTAATCAAGTTTGAAAATCATCAGTAAGGCCAGAAAAGAGAGTCTGTCATCAAGGCATAAACCATACAATAAACATTTATTAAATCCTTATTGTGTCTAGAGAATTTTAGAGATGAGGAAATACAGTATTTAGACAAATTCTTTGCCCTCTAAGAGCTTACAGCTTAGTTAAATTTGGAAAGGCAAATCATCAGAAGGTTGAACAACTGAGGATCACTTTTTTTTTTCAGTCACAGGAACTTCCTGAGACTGCTGGGCTTTTATTAAGCAACATTCTGTATTATATATAATGACAGGTACTATAATACAAAGATAAAAATAAAACTGTTCCTGCCCACAACTGGAATGGATGACTTAAAGCTTTCCATGGCCATATGGGGCCACAGAGAGAGCAGAAAGGGGGACTTTTAACTCTTTGGATAATATTTTTACTATATTTGTAATTAGACCCTTTTAATTTGTAGACTATTTCCTTAACCTGGATTTATCAAGTATTTTGTAGGTGAGATTGTATTAAGACATTAATGTAGGTTAAGTGGCACAATGGATAGCAATCTGAGCTTGGCATCAGAAAGACCTGAGTTCAAATCTATCCATATACATTTTATCTATGTGAACCTGGATGAGTCACTAACCTTGCTTGCCTCAGTTTCCTTACCTATAAAATGTGAATAATAATAGTACCTCCCTACTAGGGTTGCTGTGAGGATCAAATGAGATAATGATTGTAAAGTGCTTTATAAACCTTAGAGTAATATATAAATGCTAAATTATTGTTATCTCCTCTTAAGCTTTTGACAAAATTCCCACACCCTCTCCCAAACACACTTTGGAATGCCAGATTCAAGGGCTAAAACTGTAAGGTGTTTGATTATTTTAGATCCAACATTCAGAAAATGTTGTTTACATCTGCTGGCTTCTTGCTTTTGTGTATATCAATATTTATTGCTAATTCAAGGTCAGAATTTAACCTCAGCTTTACTTGGTCAATATATGCTTTCTTAGAGCAATAAATCCTGTAATCGCCACTGTCCCAATCAATATCTTCTTATCATCTATTTATCATCTATGAGTGAGCACTTCTAAATTACAGACTTTTAGAGACTCAGGGAACCAATTCCAAGAATGGAGCTCTGCAAAAGGTAATGACTTGGATATAAAACCTTCTGAATCTGTGCTTTTAACCTGACAATGGAAACTATGTCTTAACTTCTTTAGAATACAGTTGTTAATTAGTCAGTCAATAGCATTTATCAGGTGTTTACTGTGCATATAGTTCCCAATCATTTATTCACTGGTTCAAAAAACATCTTAGAATCCTAGACTATTAGTTGGAAGACATCTTGGAGGTCAACTAGCCCAATTTCCTTTCAGACATGATGATTCTAAAAGTCTCTTCCATCACTAACAATCTATAATTCTATGTCATTTATCATGACTAGTGGGCAGTTTGCCCATGTCTTCATGAAGATGAATTGTATTAATGCCACTATCTGGCCTCAATCAAGCTAGTAGTAAATAAGAGTATGTGATGGTATTAGATATGACATATCTTTTTAGCTATGTCTTTGTCCTACACATGCTCAGTGATTACATAGACCTGGGCTTCATCCTTTAGATGTTCCACAAACTCTTGGGAATGGAAGTTATGTACTTTTTCATTTTGGTAAATCTTTGTTTAACTGTTCCACAAAGTTATCTAAGGATCTAAGGTTATCAAAGGATCTAACTGCAGATACCATAACCACAGTTAGACAGGCTCTGCTCTCTTCCATAATGCTCTCTTCAGTGCCAATGTTGTGGTTTGCCAACAAGCTATTCACCAGCTCACTGATGTAGTCTAAGTACTCTTCTCTTGGCTCTCTGGCTTCACCAATTTGGGTGTGTAGCCATGGAGTGATGTGTAGATGTGAATTTGAGCTTAACATTCATACCTTCCTCAGGTTATTTTCCGCTGCAATATGAACTAGCAGGTTTACCAACTGAGTTTGGGGATGTAAAACTTTTTTGCCACAACACCAACAAATGACTTGAGTATCTTGACAACATAGGTAATCTCTGTTCCCCTGGAAAACACTTTAGGTATTGATAGTGCATTCTGTGTTCTGATCCATTTTGTTCTCCTTACCTCTATGTCCTTGACTTCATTCATACAAGGACGAGAATTTGTGATCATGCTTCTTGAATGCATACCTTCACTTTTTATATGTAGCCTTATTGTCTGATGTGTTCTTTTTAAAGGAATTTGGAGACCTACAGAATATATTTCTATCCATGCTTTTGTGAATCATAATCTGAGGATGTGGAATCTGAACCCCAGTCTTTGTTATCATCTGAATCCTTAGAAACTTCATCTTGATCCTCCATCTTTCTGAGGAACTTGCAACTTTTCCTAAATGATTCATTAGATCCAGATTTTTTTTTTCTGAGACCATCCTTATCTCACTCTGAAGGAAAGCCTTCTGAGCTCTCATTATTCTCATCATCCATGTGCATACTGCTGAAGATTCTGTCTGTAGTTGGTGATCTGGGCATCCAAATCATGGTTGTATTTACAAATTATTTTATGTCAGATGCTCAGGGTCTTTGAATTATTCTTGTTCTTATTTGCTTTGTTTTACCATGGCTCATTACCATTCTCCAGGGCATTCAGTCTCTAAATGTAGAACTAAGTTTCATAAGAATGTAAACTCTTTGACATACTTAGTGACATCTCAAATCTTCATGGCATTCTGGATGCTCTTGATGAGGTTACTTATCTCCTCAAAATTTTTGTCCTTGCCACTTTGAACAACCTTCTTAGTGTCCTAACTTTACTCAATAGCAATAACTATTTGAGATAATTGTCCTACAAAGACGGCTTTGATAGCATCCTATGCTATGGGTAACTCCAATTTGTTACCTGAACTAATGGTGAAGAACCATTTATATAACTGGGGAAGGTACCTGTAGACACTAATGAAGTAGCAGGAAGGACATGGGGATTTTGGACTGATTTGGTGCCAAATGAAGATTGTATCTTTCTGAAGTTTTCTTTTAAAAAAAAATTAGAGCTATTTAGCACTATCCATTTGGAGTGAGTCACATCAAATCCATGGATATGCTAATGCCATTTGCACTTGGAATACTTCTAAGGGCTTGATGCTGCTTCATTTTCCTGATATAAGTTTTAAGTAGCCTCTAACAAGTAATGGTAGAAAAGGTATTCTGTCCTCCTTCAGAATTCTAAGGCACTAAGTGTGGCTGAAATTTGTGTCAGTTTGAAATACTTCTTTTGAATGTGCACTGATTTTATTGGTTCTTTGTATCTCGTGCTACCTATGCTATGTTTGTGTTCTACAAAGCAAGGTGGACTATTAGGAATTATTAAGTATATCAGGGATATGTACATAGATCCTTCAAACAAGTAATATCTCAATCTCCACTTTTGAGGGGTAGAAAGATGACTAAAACATGTTTTCTGCCCTCATTCATCTGACTGTCTTACAGTGAAAGTAAGATGTATACAGAAATATGTTTGAATATAAATGTGTAACAGAAAAGTACAATTCTGCACAAGTTTCAAGGAGGGAATAGTCACTTTTGGATTATACATCATGGAAAACAGGTGGATTTATTTGTTTTGCTTTTACCCCCATATGGATCAGTCATTTTGACTGTTTGCCTTGGCAAAAAAAGTAGGTGAGATCTGTTCCTTGACTTTTCTTCACCCTGACTTCTTTTTTTGCCACATAATCTACCTGTTACCTCTTTGGATTATATTGCTTGCTTTTTGAAGACTTCAACATCTTTCAAGTAAGAATGAACAGTTAGTGAGAGTTTATATACACTTACTTTGTGTTAGCTCAATTACATATTTTGCAGCTCATCATGTGCTGTGCTCACTAGAGGATTTGAAAAGTTAGAGAAGAAGATAATATTATAAGGAAAGGAAAAAGAAATAAATGATTGTGGTGGACATCAACAGATCATGTCAATGTGAGAAGAACATGTGGCCAAAATAGAATGTTAAGTATTGGTGAGTAATGGCAGGTAAATTTGGGTCAGGTGATTTGAGAGAGTAGATTAAAAATACTAATAGTTACATCGTTTCAAACAGGACAAAAAGAAGATTCTAACATTTAGTTCTCTGTTCTAGGCCAAGATGTAGTGATGCAGCTTGAATTAACTTCTCCATTGTGGATTGGGTCCTTGAAGCAAGTATGTAAATATGCCCTATGCATTATGTTTGAGGGACT
The DNA here is from genome assembly GCF_003287225.1 of Phascolarctos cinereus. NCBI lineage: Eukaryota > Metazoa > Chordata > Mammalia > Diprotodontia > Phascolarctidae > Phascolarctos > Phascolarctos cinereus. The sequence goes on from NW_027556098.1 coordinate 132,591,355, forward strand.
TTTTACATCCAAGAGAACTTCATTTCTTATTTTAGCTTTGCTGGGGGAAGGAGACTGGCAATGTTCATAACAGTAGACTGAGGACAGCTGTACTTATTTGTGATTTAATAAAGCAAAAAATTACTTCAACTATCAGATGTCAGCTGATCCATTGCACTACATAGGGAACTTCTTATTTAGGAGCTGGGAAGTTTTTTTTTTTTTTAAGGGGAAGCAGTTTGGCAAAGAAAACTGTGAACATGGTACTGAGCTTCTTGGAGGAGGAAGTTGAGTGACCTGGGAAACCATATGATAGCAATAAAGATTCAGACAGGATGAAATAAATTTTAAAGGCATAGATGTGTTTGTTAGCAGAGGAAATATTTAAAAAATCAGTGGTGGTCAAGGAGTATGTCACTTTCTTTTGGCTCTAAGTCATTCTCTGTGATAGAAGGAGCACCTAGCCTTGGAGAAGGTAGCAGGTACTACAGCATCTTTAGGAGAAAGTCTGACTTTAGCAAGCGTGAGAAAAATAAAGGATTATGTGAAGAAGAAATATACAATGACAAGAGTTTGTTAATCATAGAAGAAAGTTTCAGGGAGCACAGTGGAAAGAGAGGGAAGAAGAAGAGATGAATGAAGAGGTATAGAGATGACATGGAAAGGGATGAGAATTTGGGGAGAGGTAGCAAAATAAAGTAATCTTTCTTCTTTTGGGAAAGACATTTTCTGATTCTAAATCATAGGGTCTAGAGGAGCAGGAGATAGTAATTTGCTAGCCATACTGCATAAAACGACCAAAATATAGAGAAGGTAAATCAATGGTAAGGTCCTAATTAGGACAGTGTTCAAGGGCTTCTGCAGAGACTGGCTCTGAGATGAAGCCTCTTCAGATGATTATAGTGGGGGAGGATAGTGGATTTTTTGATGGGCAAAATATCAACATTTACAATAATTATTGACAGACATTGAATGCTGACTCTATGAAGTACTGTCCATGGTGCTAGAAAGACCATGGGAGAGCTGTGGTAATCACCCTATGTTCTTAAAGTATTTACTTCAGAGGAAGAAGTAGCAGTATGTGCACAGGTCTTGGCCACTGATCTATATGTTGATCCTGGGGTGCTCCTAGGTGTTGAAAAGGATATTAGCCAATATCTAATTCCATGAGTCAAAGGAGAAATGGGTAAACCAGTTTTAAGGTTAAAACTCACATTTTAGGAGATGTCAGACCTGGTCATATAGGTAGAAAATGTGATTTGAATTTGAATCTATGGGTTTGTAGTCAAACAAGGTTGTCCAGACAGGGCTAGGTCATAAGAAAAATGTGGAGAAAAGAGCAGGCACTTTGTCTAATAACTATTTGCAAGGCAGAGGAATTTTAGGGCAGAAATATATTTCTCTTATATGCCCACTCAGACTAAAAGGAGGTTCAGGTTCAGGTAGTGCCATCCAGCTTAAAGAGAGGAATCTGCCTTATTGGGAGTGTTGCCCTGGGAGAAGAGACACTGTTGTGATGGCCACAGGACCATGGGGATGGTATTCTGGAAGCAGTCAGGTGACTGACACTCTGAGGAGTTGTGAATAGGGGAGGGAGACATAATACTTTATCCTGTGTTATTTAGTACTAATTATGTCATAGACTTAAAACTGGGACTTAAAAGTCATTTATTCCAACCTTCCAGTTCTATAAATCAAAAAACTTGGGTCTAAAGAGATTAAAACACTTGACCCAAAGGCACACAGTAAAGAGCAGAGGCAAAGCTTAAACCAGGTTCTCTGGATCCAAATATAGATATATTTCCACTGTACCATACTGCCTCCTTAGAGGCTGAGGATGATCCACAAGATGGGACTTGGAAATCCTATACCCATCAATCAAGAGGTTATCCTAATGAGAGAATTTGATGGACTAGATTTCTCAGTCCCATTCAAACTGGCTGTACACATGCTTCTTGTGTTAATTTCTGGAATATTTCCCTTTCCTCTACCTTTCCCTATTTGCCTGATTCATTTTCTTTCCCTTACTTTGTTCAGCACTGAGTACTGCAGTACAACTTGAAGTCCAATAAAAAAAAAAAAACCAAACATATTTGTAATTCTTTCCTCTCTTGTCACCTCTACAAAATTCTTGGGGATGAAATGGATGACATGGACCCTAAGAACTCACTCTGAGCTCTGACTAATAGCCCCTTACTGTGGGGAAGGAAATCAGGCAGGTCTTTCTTCTCTTCTGAGCCTGTAAATTGCAGTCTGGCAGTCCCAAATGACAGTCTCCTTGCAACATGTAAAATGTCAGAAATCTAAGGCAACCAGGGGTTTTGATGTGTCAAATGTGTAAAGGAGGTGACAAAAATCACTCAGAACACTGCATTTGTATGGAAACTCCATGGACACTGAACATTTCAGCAGCTGCTTCTTCTCATGTGCTCAGCCAAAACTACAGTTAGCATAACCAATTTTTGATGACTTCCAAAAGATTGACTATTGCATTTGTGAGAAAACCCCTGACACTTCTTCAATGTTTTTTTTTATATACTTCTTTACAAATGTGTGACCATTCTAGAGGTTCCTAGTTGCTGATTTCTACCCAACTTAAAATTTGTCAGGGATTCCTCTTAATTAAAAATTAAAGTAGAAGAAAAGGGAATGGGCCTTTTTTTCATAACCAATTGTACTCTTGCTAACTATACAGTGAAAAAATGCCCCAATCCCTTTTAGTTGCTCTTACTTGCTCATACCCTATCCTATAGTATTAGGAGAAGATACAGCACATATATTTTGGAGAAAAACAGAGCAGTGGAGAGTCAACAAAGTAGGAAATTTGTTGTTGTTATTGTTCAGTTATTTCAGTCATGTCGACTCCTTGTGACCCCATTTGGGGATATTGGAGTGGAGTGGAGTGGAGCATCATTTCCTTCTCCACTCATTTTACATATGAGGAAACTGAATGATTAAGTGATTTGCTCAAGGTCATACATCTAGTAAGTATCTGAGGCTGGATTTGAACTCAGGTCTTCTTGACTGTAGGTCAAATGCTTCATCCACTGTGCCACCTAGCAGCCCAGGAAACACATAGTGACAGCAAATAGCCCATTTCAGGAGTCAAAGGAGAAATGGTTAAACCAGTTTTAATGCTAAAACTCAAATTTTAGGAGGTGTCAGACCTGGTGGTATAGGTAGGAAATTTGATTTGAATTTGAATCTGTGGGTTTATAGTCAAACAAGGTGATCCAGACAGGGCTAGGTCAGGAGAAAAATGTGGAGGGAGGAGCAGGCACTTGGTCTGATAACTATTTGTAAGTCAGAGGAATTTTATGGCAGAAAGATATTCCTTCTATATTTCCACTCAGCCTAAATGGAGGTTCAGGTTCAGGTAGTGCTATCCTTTTCTCACCTAATACCCTATGTAGTCTTCCTGAAAACAGATCTTAGCAACAACTGTTAGAAGGTAAGTATCCACTCTTTGTTACAATATTATGTCTCTTCTGCTTACCATATGTGTAAACAGAATAGGTCATGTCCCATGCACTTTGATATAAAGGGCACCCAGAAGTCCTCTGCTCCAAAAATTTTATGCTTATGTTGCCTCAAATTCTACCATTAAAGATTTATTTCTACACATTAAAGGGTTTCCAATTCATTAATGTAATGAGTGTATAACCTGAGAATACATCAATGATAGCATCCTTACATAACTCATTTTGCTCCAATACAGATACTAAGTCTGGGAACCACTGAATTTCGCTTATTTCTAGAGTGTTTGAGTTAATTCACTAGCTGGCAATAAGCATTCTGAACATAGAACGTTTATTTAGGAAAGTAATAAAGCAACAGGCAGCATGTTCTAGTGGGTGGAGAGCTAGCTTCCTCCTGAGGAAGCCAAAGGTTCAAGTCCTGTCTCTGACATTACAGGCTATGGAATCCTGGGAAGGCAATTAACCTCTCCATACCTTAAGCAACTTTCTAAAACTACAAATTATGGAGCAGTTGCTAGTCTATCAGTAGAGGTAATTTTCTCAGTGAGAGTATTCAACAACAATGAAATAACAAGTCCATAAAAAAAAGATAGAGGAGTGAATATTCCAGCAATCAGTAAGTAATTAACTATTAGCTATCTTTATGATAATCTGGTTTCCTGCTTCTTCTTTCCCAGAGTGGTTTCAATCATGTTCAAAAGACTCATGCTGCCAATTGGGAAAGTCTCAGTAGCTGTTCTCATCCCCAGATATAAGTCCTGCTGTCCCATTTGCCAACAGTGATACCTATTCAGAGATAATGCATTTATTTATGGTTTTTGCTCTGATGTTATCAATTGTCTGAGGAGCTTCAGTTCATTGCTACTGTTCCTGAAATATTCACCTAATTCCTGTAGGTTTTTTGGATTTACTTTAGGAGCCCCTGACACTTGTCTAGGGATAGACACTTCTTGTGTCCACCCTCTTCAATAACAACTAAGAGTCTTTCCTCCTTAGTTGTGGTTCTTTTTCTCTTCCAGTTATCCCTGCTCAGTTTTCTCTGTTCTGTACCTTTGCCTCAAAGCATTTTATGTAAAATGCAAAAGTCCCTGGGAGGGATGATATACTACACATTTTGTTACTAGTCTCAATTATATGAATTAGTTTAGCAAATCTCCTTTTTATTCACCATCTACTTATGATCAGGACCATAGGAGAAAGAAATCTTTAATGGGATGCAAATATGGGTAGATAATTTTAGATCATGGAAAACTGGGAAGTCATACCTGGGTGAAATGTTTCAGGGCAGGCTATAGGAAGATACAGACAGCTTGATGACCCTAGGTCCTTGAGCTGTGCTCAGAGAGAGAAAAAAAGGCACAGAAAGAGGTTATAAGAGATATACCAGAATCTTGGTAGCGCTTAAACAAGCCAGGTAATTGTTCTAGGGTTTGAAATTTGGGACTCAACTCTGTTGTTGCAACATTGATTCAGTGAGGCAGCAAGTATGGAAGAACCTAGTTCTACTCAGGTACAAAACAAACTTGAAGTTAATGTATCTACATTCAAATGCTCTTTCACACACTCTACTCTTCATGATATCCTTCTTTTAAGACTAAATTCGATGCTTATTTTAGCCCAATTTCATCTGTTTCTCAGTTGGAAAGGAGAAGAGAAGCACAGGAAGTGATTTGAATTGTTGAATCCAATATTGCAATATTTGAAGGACACATTATTTCTTGGAATGGGGTACTCTCTCCATTGATTCATATTTCAACCATCCTATACTTTAGTAGATGGTAGTAGGCTTGTAGTTTTGCATGCCAGTGACTAATATTTACATATATCAACTGGCAGCAAATCTTCCGAGAATTAGACTTAGCTAAGCTGGTCATAAGATTCCATTGCTGAGCACATGTATTCAGTGAGGCAATGTAATGCAGTGGAAAGAGCACTGGGTCTGGAGTCAGAGGACCTGGTTTTGAATCTTGCCTATGATACTTTCTACCTGGGTGATGGTGGGTGAGTCATGTAACCCTCTGGGATTCAGTTTCTGCATTTGTAAGATTAGGAGGTTGGATTAGATGTCCTCTAGATCATTTCTAGCATGGCTAGACCTGCTGGAGCTTGTACTCCCTTGGGATGTCTTTCAAAAGTCTAGGACCACCTCCACATGATTGGGGTAAGACTTTAGCATGAAGGAATGTAGACAAATCTTTAAGTTTAAAATATATTAAGGGCTTCCCAGGCTTGGAAGAATAGTCTCACTACTGACATAGGTTCCAAATCCATCTTCTTTGTCAATGTTCTCCAGGTATTTAAGAACCAAAAAGAAAGTCCATTCCAGGCACCAATGGGTCATATGGATTTTTAGCATCAAACAACAAAGCTACCTTCTCATATTTTTTTACGTGTACATACTGTGTCTTCAAATAGCAAGCTGCCCCTGTGTTACACTTGAGCCATATCCTCAGAGACTAGCTTGAGATTCCTAAGGATTACTATTTGAACCCAGGTCTTCTGAGTCATTCCCAGGTGTCACACTGGTCAGAAGCCATGTTACAATTTGCAGCTCAGTGAAGGCAAAAGAAAAATTGTTTTCAGACTGATGGATTTATTTAGGATGACATGTACAATTGAAAGCTACAGATTTCATTATCTGAATGGAAATTGTAATACTCTCTGGGTTTGGGTGTTCTTCAACTTTCAATCTTAGTTTTCCTCAGCTTCTTTCTGTCTAGTAGCTGCCTCAGAGATCTCATCCGTACACACAAACAACTACCATTTCTATGAAGATGGCCCCCAACCAGCCCTGACCTCTCTCCTACATTTCAGTTCCTAGCATTTAGCTTGTTGAACTACTTCACCAATATATTCTGCTGTCTAAGTCCAGGCTAACAGCAGAGGTTCCCCAGCAATTACCCTTATCCCAGTTCTAGGAAGTAGGAGACTTCCTGGAGGATGATGAATGATGATAGAATACTAATAGTAGAAATAATACTAAATTCTGAGCCTGCCACTTACTAAAGTCCATTTTTGTATTTGTACCTCTAACTCACAGCAATAGTACCAGGTATTTTAATGCTTTCAATCAGCCACCAAGTTGTGATAAATCTTTCTTTGTAAGGCTTCTTATATTTGTTTCTTCCTTTCCATTCCCACTGCATTATACTAGCTCAGGCCCTTATTACAATTTCTTTATCTGTAAAATAAAGGGAGTTGGACAAGGTGATTGTTAGGGTCCCTTTAGGCTCTAACTCTGATCCTATGATCATGCATCAATTTCAAATCTTTCAATAGCTTAACTAATCTCCCTGCTACTAATCAGTCTCTGCTTTCTCTTGGTCTATCTTCTTTTTTCTAAGTCTTATTTTCAGATGGATTCCTTGTCAGCCCATGAAAGCTTTTGCTTCCCAGAGCTATCCTCTGATTTGATTTCTGTTTTCCAGTCCATAATATGCTGATTCTGCTATTATCTTTATAGTCTTGGGGCAAGTCAATAAACCCATCTGAACCTCTATTTCCTCACTTGCAAAATGGGGGATTGAACCCCAACAAGCATTTATTAAGGATGTCTGTTATTTGCCCAATATGATTCTGGTGCTCAGTCTAACAAGACAAAGCTATAAACAATTCCTGCCCTCAAGAATTTACATTCTACTTTCAGGAGCAACGTGGGCATAAAATGAGTGCAAAGCAATATATGAAGTCTATTTTGGGGAAGGGTTTTGTAATAATGAGGTGAGGAAAGACATTCTATAGTAGTTGGCATTTGAGCTGAGCCTTGAAAGAAAAAAAAGTCCTTTTCAGGTCTAATCCTATGATGTCATTTCTCTTCAATGTCACCTTTCATTTTCTTTCCTTAATTTGGATTTGTAATGCTCAGTAACCAAAGAGAAAGAGACAAAATCCTCATTGGCAAGGATTCATCTTGCTGACACTGGAACATATCTTAGATTTCATAGAACCAGTGTTCTCTATCCAAGGACAAGTCAGCAGTCAATGGTCCTCCACCAATGACAAGAAGGCACTTAATGTAAGCAGATTCTCTGAAGCAAGCAAAATCGAGATTGACCCAGATAGTTAAGTTGTACCATATCTTCCCTTCACATTTCTTCTCTTCCTTGAAACCTTGAAAAGTATCGCCCTGACTATTCATCACCTTAACATACCAACAAACCTGCTTCTTCTTTTTGGTCTGTTTTCTAAATAAAGATTCACTCTTTTCTGAAGGCAGAAAAGTGTAAGGCAGAGAGTCCAAACTGGGAGTCCAAACACCTGAATACTAGGCCTGAATTGGCTGCTAATTATTGTGTGAACTTGATCTAAACTTTAACCTCTCTGTGCCTCAGTTTTAAAAACTGAAAAATGAAGGAGCTGAATTAAATGTGTTCAGATTCCTCCTTGTTTTGATTATTCTATGATCCTATTTTCTGCTTAGAGCTGTTGGGCCCTATCTTTGACAAAATTGGGAATTAGGAAGTATTTGCATTCTATGACTTTTGCTCCCTGTTATACATACTTCTCTCTCTATCTGTCTTTCCCTCTCTCTCTCTTTCATTCTCCCTCATAATTCTCTACCTAGTTTCTCATAAACTGATTTTATGCTCCTTTCTCTATTATCACTATAGAAAAAGGACAAAATAAACTCATTAAAGTAGCTTAATATGGCATTTCTTCCCTTAGCATTTGTATTACAAGATAAGGAAATATTACTTAAAGGACTGAACTTGTGGCAGCAACTGATCTGATGGGGAGGTATTTTTAGAGTTGTAGGGAGGGCCTTTTGCTGCTCCTGAGCTCATCTTATATAGATTGTTACCTATTCTATGTACTTGAAAGACTGACCCTCAGTGTTCACTGAAAACCTTTTGCATTTCCTACTTAGTGCATGAAATTATTGCATCCAGGCTTAGGTGACTAGCAGCTGTTTTTATATCTTTACTTACAAATTATTTCTCCCATGCATATTTTTTCTAAACTTTCTTTCTTTTTATTTTCAAATAAATTCACTTAGAATAAAGTGCCCTGAATATACTGATAGCTATGACCTATGCCCTCAGCACTAGTCCTGGATGAAATTATGAAAAAGGAAAACTCTCTTTGATACCTGTATGATATCCTCCTACTCCAAGGTAGTGCCTCTTCCAGATCTACCTTTCTGAATGCTACCTTATCCCCATGATCTGGATAATTTCTCCCTGCTTCTTACATCAAATGTGATCTTGGCTCATTTCCTCTGGGCCCTACCAGACACTTGACATTGATCTGATAGATTCCATGTAGTTCACATTGCCAAACCTTCTAGATTCTTCATTGTCTTTATTAAATCTATTTTCCTCTTCATTTCCATCACCACTGCTAATATTTTAGTCCAGGTCCTCATTACTTCAATGTGGATTGCTGCAACAACTTCCAAATATCTCCCCCAGACCTAAGTCTTCTGTCTCTCTACAGCATTTTGGTCAGACATTTTCCTAAAATACTACTTTGTATCATGTCATTCCCATTTTCTAGAACCTATGGCTTTCCAACTACTAACTGTCCATTGTCAGTCTCTGCCTTCAAACTATCCCTACCCTACTTGGCCAACAATATTACCTTGCAATAATATGATCCTTGAACAGAATTCCTCCACTTTAGTCAGTCTGGTCCCTTATATATTCCATGCTTATTCCATTCTCAATGGCTCTGGTAATGCTGCTCGCTATATCAACCAGTCCCCAATCTCTCTCAAGTGTCAAGCTAATTTCCTTTCTCCAAATGAGAGGTAAGCATAGAGACATAAGAAAGGAGGACTATAAGTGAAGACCAAAATGTCATGATGATTACGGAGAGATGGTGGATCAAAGGACAGAATTAAGAAGGGAGTGGTTGTGGGTAGAGGTATGTTCAAAGAATGCTAAGCAATGATCCAACAGATGGTACCCATTAAATGTACATTTGCACATATGCATATATGTAAATGTTATAGCCCATATGTGGAACCTACCCACTTGCCAATAAGGATACTTATCTGGAATGGCCAGATTGTGCTGCCCAAGCTTAGGAAAATAATTTTTAGACCATGGAAAACCGATTGAAATGTCAACACATGTTGAAGAACACAATTAGTGATACAAATGTCGAATCACCTCATGCTTAAACTAACACAGGGAAACAAAACCATGAGCTCATTAGAAGATACAATAAAAATGTGGTTAACCAGAATATGAGAAAAACAGGAGATTCTTATTGATTGATTATTGGCGCTTCTTCTCTCAATTCTTATTATTGAAGCATAGGGACAAAATTTATGATTTCATTGGAATAAGGAACTCCCTTTACCAGTGCAGGGTAGTGGCTTCTATGCAATTCATAATCTTAGAGAGTTACTTTAGCACTGAAAGGATAAGTGGTTTATTCAGGGTTGCATAGCCAGTCTGGGTCATAGATGGTACTTGAACCTAGGTGTTCCTGGTTTTGAGAGAAATTCTCTATCCACATGTTTCTCCTGTCGTTGAAAATCTTTCTCAAATATTTGAGTTACTTTCCTCCCATATTATTCTAGATTAGTGAAGACAATGGACTCTAATATGGTCTAAAGATATGAAAAATCACCTACTAACTCAGAGTTGGAAGCCAGTGCCCAGTGTGGAGAGAGAGGGATAAGAAAGGGGAAATCAAGAAACCCTGAAAAGATATTACATTTAGAAGGGACCTGAGAAACCATCTAGTTTACACCTCTGATTCTATCTTAGAGAGAGAGAGAGAGAGAGAGAGAGAGAGAGAGAGAGAGAGAGAGAGATTATTATGTACTTAGTATGTGCCAAGTTAATGCTGGGGATATGAATACAAGCAAATAATACAATCCTTGCCTTAAATGAACCTACATTCTAATGAGAGAGGGAAACTTAAGGAATAACTCAAAAGAAAATGAGGAGATGGGAAAAGTTTTCAGGCAAGGCAGCACAGTGTGGGAGTGTCGTGAACAAAACATGGAAGCCTGGAGGAAGCTCACCTGTCAGGTCCTTGATTCCCAGGGGCACAGTCCAAAGTTCTAGTGAGAAAAGAAAGGGTTAGTTTTATGGTTGATACTAGAAGATTCATCTTTCCCTAGTCTCAAAATGTCAGAGTTGGAAAGTGCGTCATCTCATCCAAATTTACACTTAAACAGGAATTCCTCCAGCAACAAACCTGACAACTGATTATCCAACTTTTGGTTTAATAGCTTAAGTAGTTAGTAATTTGTTACTTATCACAGCAACTCATTCAAGTTTAGATCCCTTATGTTAAGAAGTTGTACTTTCTTTTTTTAACATTTCTTTTTAAAATTTTGGGTTCCAAATTTTCTCCCTTCCTCCCTCCCACCCACCCTCTTTGAGAAGGCAAGCAACTCGATACAGGTTATACATGTGTAGTCAAGCAAAACACTTCCATAGTAGTCATGTTGTGAAAAACTAAGTATATTTCCTTTCATCTTATCTGGCCCCCCATTTATTCTATTCTCTTTTGACCCTGTCCCTCCTTAGAAGTGTTTGCCTCTGATTGTCCCCTCTCCCAATCTGCCTTCCCCTCTATCATCTCCCTGCTCTCTTGTCCCCTTCCTCCCACCCCCGTTTTCCTGTGGGGTAAGATAGATTTCCATACTCAATTGAGTATGTATGTTATTCCCTCCTTAAGCCAAATCTGATGAGAATAAGATTCATTCATTCCCTCTCACCTTCCCGTTTCCCTTCCTATGAAAAAGCCTTTCCTAGAAGTTGTACTTTCTACAGAGCTGGTAGTATCCCTGAAGTTTCCACACTTTATCCCTATTCTTCTCTCTAAGGCCAACCTAAAAAAGCCTCATCTTTCTTTCATGTGATAACTATTCAAATGATTGATATCCATTATTATCTGATTTTAAAGATGAGAAAACTGAGATGCAGAGAAGTTAAGTTTTGTTCATGGTCACACAGCCAGTCAGAGTCTGAAGCGGGATTTGAACTCTTCCTGACTCCATAACCTTCACTTTATTCATCTTGCCACCTAACTGCAGCATGGCTGCTTGGAGCAGGGTACTTGAGATGTGATCTAACTAGAGCAGAATGAATACACAAGGATTAGAACTTGAATTATATAGACACTATGCATTTGTTAGTGCAGCTTAAAATTCCATCAATCCTTTTAGCTATTATGCATGTTGTGAACTCATTTTTCAAGCCTATTATTACACCACAAGGCCTTTTCACGTGAATTGTTGTCTAGTTATTTCTTTGTTATCTTATTTTTTTTGCATTCTTTTAAAAATGTATCTTTTTAAATTATATTCCTCCTTCCAGCCTCCATACCAGTTGAGAAAATAAGCAAACAATGTGATATCAATAATACATGTGAAATCATGCAAAACATTAGCCATGTCACAAAAAAGCAAGAATAATAAATAAAATGAACAAAAAAAAATCACACTTCAATTTGCACTCAGTTCATCAGTTCTCTATCTGGAGAAAGATAACTTTTTTCATCATGAGTCCTTCAAAATTGTCTTGAGCCATTGCATTGGTTTGAGAAGGTAAATCAGTTGATCACCATTACAATAATGCTGATACTTTGTACTATAACCTGGTTCTGTTTACTTCACTCTCAATCCGTTCATATAAGTCTTCTCAGATTTTTCTGAAACTATTCCACTCATTATTTCTTACAACACAATAGTATTTTATCACAAACGTACACCACAATTTGTCCAACTGTTCCTCAATTGATGGGAGTTCCCCTCAATTTCCTTTTTTTTGTCACCACAAAGAGCTGCTATAAATATTGCGTACATGTAGATCCTTTTCTTTTTTCTTTGTTCTCTTTGGGATACAGACCTATTAGTGGAATTTATGGGTTAAAGGCATGCACAGTTTTGTAGGCCTTTGGGCATAGTTCCAAATTGCTCTCCAGAATGGTTGAATCACTACTAATAGTGCATTAGTGTCTCTATTTTTCCACATCATCTCCAGCATTTATCATTTTTCTTTTCTGTCATGTTAGCCAATCTGGTAGGGGTGAGGTGGTACCTCATAGTTGTTTTAATTAAGATTTTCCTAATCAATATTGAATTAGACCACTTTTTTCCAAATGACTATACATAGCTTTGATTTCTTCTTAAACTTATTGCAGTCTTTATAAAATGCAAATACAGGATCAAGTACAGTTTATCCCTGTTAAACATCTCATTAGCTTTGAGCTATCATTTTTATCCATTCAAGATCTTTTTTGGATCCCATTTTTATCATTCAATATGTTAACAAATGGCTTCCCAGTATTGTGTCATTTGACAACCTTCCAAACATTATATCCATATCCTTATTTCATTCACTTAAGCCTTCACTTAATCTCCCTGTTTCTAGTTCTCTCCTCTCCAATATACCCTTCATATTCTTGTCTGAGTAAACTTTCTAAAATACAGATTTGCTCACATTACTCTCTACTCAAAAAAAGCTTTAGTGGTTTCCCCATAGGATGAAACATATGCTTTTTATTCTGTTTTTTGTTTTCATCCACATCACAGTCATAGTCATAAACATATCCATATAGCATTGTAAGAAATATGTTTAAGGTGTTTCATAGTCTGAATCCAACTTATCTTTCCAGACTCATTTTACACTACTCCTAGACAAACTGAGCTACTGGTCATTCATGACTCAGTATCATTCTGCCTTCTCATGCCCCCATGCCTCTGCACATAGCATTCCTTGTACCTAAAATATGCTTCTTCAATATCTCTTCTTATCTTACTTTCTAAAGAAAGTGCTAATATTGAATCAGCCCTGAATTCCTGGAATAAATCCTACCTGGTCATAGTGTATTATTCTTGTGATAAGTTGCTGTAATCTATTTGCTAATATTTTATTTAAATTTTTTTTTGCATCTATATTCACTAGATAAATTGGTCTATAATTTTCTTTCTCTGTTTTGACTCTTCCTGGTTTAGGTATCAGCACCATATTTGTATCATAAAAAGAATTTGGTAAGACTCCTTCTGCACCTATTTTCCCAAATAGTCTATATGGTACTGGAATTAATTGTTCTTTAAATGTTTGATAGAATCTGCATGTAAATCCATCTGGCCCTGGAGATTTTTTCATAGGGAGTTCATCAGTGGCTTGTTCAATTTCTTTTTCTGAGATGGGGTTATTTAAGTATTTTACTTCCTCTTCTGTTAATCTGGACAATTTATTTTTTGTAAATATGTATCCATTTCACTAAGATTGTCAAATTTGTTGGCATATAGTTGGGCAAAATAATTCCTAATTATTGTTTTAATTTCCTCTTCCTTGGTGGTAGCTTCACCCTTTTCATTCTTGATACTAGTAATTTGGTTTTCTTCTTTCTTTTTTTAATTAAATTAACCAAAGGTTTATCTATTTTTTTTCATAAAACCAGCTCTTAGTTTTATTTATTAGTTCAATAGTTTTCTTAATTTCAATTTTATTAATTTTTCCTTTGGTTTTCAATATTTCTAATTTGGTGTTTAATTGAGGATTTTTAATTTGTTCTTTTTCTAGTTTTTTTAGTTGTATGCCCAATTCATTGATCTCCTCTTTTCTATTTTATTTATGTAAGCATTTAGAGATATAAAACTTCCCCTAAGAACTGCTTTCACTGCATCCCATAAGTTTTGGTATGTTGTCTCATTATTGTCATTCTCTTGAATGAAATTATTGATTGTTTCTATGATTTGTTGTTTGACCCAATCATTTTTTAGGATTAGATTATTTAGTTTCCAATTTTTTTTAGTCTATCTTTCCATGGCCCTTTATTACATATAATTTTTATTGCATTGATCATGATCTGAAAAGGATGCATTTAATATTTCTGCCTTTCTGCATTGGATTGTGAGGTTTTTATGCCCTAGTACATGGTCAATTTTTGTGTATGTGCCATGTACCACCAAGAAAAAAGTATATTCCTTTCTATCCCCATTCAGTTTTCTCCAGAGGTCTATCATACCTAACTTTTCTAATGTTCTATTCACCTCCTTAACTTCTTTCTTGTTTATTTTGTGGTTAGATTTATCTAGTCAGAGAGGGGAGGTTCAGGTCCCCACTAGTATAGTTTTGCTGTCTATTTCTTCCTGTAACTCCCTGAACTTCTCCTCTAAGAATTTGGATGCTATACCATTTGGTGCATATATGTTTAGTAATGATATTACTTCATTGTCTATGGTGCCTTTTAGCAGGATGTAGTTTCCTTCCTTATCTCTTTTGATTAGATCTATTTTTGCTTTTGCTTTGTCTGAGATCAGGATTGCTACCCCTGCTTTTTTTACTTCAGCTGAAGCATAATATATTCTGCTCCAGCCTTTTACCTTTACCCTGTGTGTCACTCTTTTTCAAATGTGTTTCCTGTAAACAACATATTGTAGGATTATGGTTTTTAATCCATTCTGCTATCCATTTCCTTTTATGGGAGAGTTCATCCCATTCACATTCACAGTTATGATTACTATCTGTGTCTTTTTCTCCATCCTTTCCCCCCATTTATGTTTTTCTTTCTCCTTTCTCCTTTCCTCATCACTAGTGTTTTGCTTTTGACCACTGTCTCCTTCCTTCCCTCCTCTCTTCTATTGACCCTTTACCTTTTCTTCCCCTTTACCCTTACTGCTTCTTCCCTCCCTTCTATCCCCTCTCTTTTCTTTCCCCTTTTCCCTCCTACTGCCTATAGGGCAAGTTAGATTTCTATACCTAACTGATCATGTTATTCCCTTCTTGAGCCAAATCTGATAAGAGTAAGGTTCAAACAATGCTCACCCCCTCTCCTTTCTTTCCCTCTGCTGTAATAGGTTTTTGTGTCTTTTCCTGTAATGTAATTTACCTTTGCTTTCCTCCTTCTTTCTCAGTACATTTTCTAAGATCAGATTAATCCACTTACTTGGATCCATTTAACCCACCTGATTAGATTTTTTTTTATCATTACATCAAAGTCAACCTATATCCACCCCCTTTATGTATACTCCTTTAACATGGTGTAATAACAATACAGTTCTCAAGAGTTGCAAGTGTCATCTTCCCTGGTAGGGATGTAAACAGTTTGCCCTTGTTAACAAAATATTGTATTTTTCTGTCCCAATTACATTTTTATGTTTCTCTTGAGTTTTGTATTTGAAGATCTCTGGTCTTTTAACAGGACAGTATGGAAATCCCCTATTTTGTTGAATATCCATCTATTCCCCTTAAAGATCATGCTCGTTTTCTCTGGGTAGTTGATCCTTGGTTGTAATCCAAGCTCCTTTGCCTTACAGAATATCATGTTCCACCCTATGGTCTTTTAATGTAGAAGCTGCAAGGTCCTGTGTAATCCTGACTGTGGTTCCATGATATTTAAATTGTTTCTTTCTGGCTGCTTGCAGCATTTTCTCTTTCCTGGTAATTTTGGAATTTGCTATTATATTCCTTGGCATTTTCAATTTGGGATCTCTTTCAGGAGGTGATCAGTGGATTCTTTCTATGGTTATTTTACCTTCTGGTTCTAGGACTTCAGGGCAGTTTTCCTTTATGATTTCCTGAAAGATACTGTCCAGGCTCTTTTTTTCATTGATTTTCATAGTAATAATTTTTAAATTGTCTCTCCTGATCGATTTTCCAGGTTGTTGTTTTACCAATGAGGTATTTTACTTTTCATCTATTTTTTCATTTTTTTGTTTCTGTTTGACTGATTCTTGCTCTCTCATAGAGTCATTAGTTTCCATTTGCCAATTCTATTTTTAACAATTGTTTTTTCTGTTAGATTTTGTACTTCCTTCTTCATTGGCAATTGTATTTTTTAGGGATTTGTTTTCTTCAGTAACTTTTTTCCAGTTGGCCAATTTTATTTTTTAGGGACTTGTTTTCTTCAGTGTACTTTTTTTTTTTTCCAATTGGCCAGTTGTATTTTTAAAGGACTCTTCTTCTTCTCTCATTTGACTATTAAAATCCTTCTTGGGCTCTTCTAAGAAGGCTTTTTGGGCTTCATACCAGTTCATATTCCCTTTTGAGGTTCCAGATGTGGGTTTATTGACAATGTTGTCCTCTTCAGAATTTCTGCCTTGATCTTCACTGTTCTCATAATATGAATCTATGGTGCGTTTCTTTTTGCTCATGGTGTTTGAGTATTCCCTGGCCTTTAAAGAGATTGAGCTCTCCCACTGGGGAGTAGAGGGCACTGACCCAAGCTTCTTATGTTGGGAGCCTAGGTCTTGGTCACTGGCTTAGTGTGCTGGGGCCTCTTATGTGGGCAATTGGAGGCTGTAAATTTCTCCCAGCTTACCTGGTGTTGGGCTGGAATTAGCAAAGCTGGAACTCTAGGACAACTCTAGGTTGCCTGATTTTCCTTTCCTTTCACTTTCTTCAGCTCCTTTCAGAGGGATATTGAGGGGTGTGATAAAGTGGGGCTTTCCACTAGCTTGCTGGGATGCCTCCTGATCCATACTGCTCCCCTTTCCCCAGGGCAAGAGGGGCTTTTCTTGTTAATTCCTTAAGCTACCTGGGCCACTGGACTGATGCTCCCAGTCTTTCTTCTGGTTCAGCTGTTTTAGGGTTTTTCCTGGGTGATATTTTCTGGGCTTTCAGAGATTGGTAGGGGAGGTTGAGAGTGACTACGTTTTTACTCTCCATCTTGGCTCCTGGAAGTGGAAGATCCTCCCCTTTCTTAACAGGGATCTTTTTCCTACTAACCTCTCTGGTCTACACCTACTTGTCTAAATCTATGAAAGCAAAGAATAATTTGATTACAAAGAAAAGAATCAAGTTAGTTGCCTAAGTTATCTTTCTAATTATGATATTTCAAGAAGAGGAACCACTGTTCTGGATCTGTGTCTGACCAATAAGTAAGAGCTGGTTGTTAAGACTGAACCTAGGGAGGCAATAAGAAAGTTATTGTTTTAGAGTTCATGGCAGAGACAAATTATTTTGGTCAATTCATAGTCTCATCGATATGGTTCCTTCTTTTCTGAAGATGGATCACAAAGTACACAATCATCTTGTTCTATGTAATTCTAGCCCATATATTTCTATAAATATTCCATAATTATAATGTTGAAAGCCTTCCTTTGCTTTTCATGTTTCATGAATACCAGCGAAGCACTCTGGCTACTTATCAGTTATCTCAGGTCCACTATGTGACTGATTCACCTTGTTTTCTTATCATATATGATTCATTTCATATGTCATAACTGGAAATTGCATACAGTGTCCTCACACCTACCATTTGCTTTTCTATTATCCTCTAGGCCACCTTTCATTTTGATTGTTCTGAGATCCTGATGTGCCATGATTCTCAGATATAAAGCCACATAGAAATATTGAGAATATCTGGCTGCTTAAAATATGTTATTTTGGGGAAAGGGAGCCAGATGTAAGCTCCAAATTTAAGCAGAACATCATTCAAAGACTTGTGAGATAAGGTGGATATAATCGCATGGTTAGAGGTTCTGAGAGAAAGACTCAAGAGGGATGGAAGTTTTTGAAGAATGAAATTGCAATGAAATTGCATTGTTGGGGGAGATGGGAAATGATCCAACCATTTTGGAGACTAATTTAGAACAAGCCAAAGGGCTATAAAAATGTGCATACCCTTTGACCTAGCAATAGCACTTCTAGGGCTATATCCCAAAGAGATCACACAAATGGGGAAAAAAAAACACATGGTAAAAAAATATTTATAGCAGCTCTTTTTGTGGTAGCAAAGGATTGGAAATTCAGATAATGCTTATCAATTGGGGAATGGCTGAACAAGTTGTGGTATATGAATGTAATGGAATACTATTGTGCTATAAGAAATGATGAACAGACTGACTTCAGAAAAAACCTGGAAGAACTTGTATGGTCTGATGCTGCATGAAGTGAGCAGAACCAAGAGAATGTTGTACACAACAACAGGCATGTTGTGCAATAACTAATATTGATAAACTTAACCCTTCTCAGCATTACGAGGATCTAAGACAACTCCAAAGCCTCAAGATGGAAAATGCTATACAAATCCAAAGAAAAACTATGGAGTTTGAATGCAGATCGAAGCATACTATTTGCTATTTTTTTTCTTCTCTTGAGTTTTGTATCTTCTTTCTGGTGGTTCCTCCTACTGGTTCTAATTCTTACTTACAGCATCACTAATGTGAACATATGTTTAATAGGAATGTATATGTATAGCCTGTATCAGATTATGCACCATCTTCAGGAGGATAGTAGGGAGAAATGGGGAGAAAAATTTTAAACTCAAAAGCATATGGAAGTGATTGTTGATAAATCAAAATAAACTAATTTTAAAAAGTAAAGTTCTACTTTCTAAAGGTCAATAAGTCTCTCTGTAGCTTCTGTCTTTTACTCTTATTCTGTCCTCTGAGTCTAAGCTAAAAGTCTCATCCTTCTTCTATGAGATAATTTTTCAAATACTTGATATCATCTTTCATGTATATACTGTCTTCTTTCCTTCAGGAAAACATCCTAAATCTCTCACATCTTATCATCTATATCATGTATCTAGTTTCCCCGTTATACTGGTCACCCTCCTTTTGATTTATATCAGCTTGCCAAAGTAACAATCCAGTGTAATAATAGTAATAGTAACAAACAACAACAATAGTAACAACAATACAATAACATTAATACAGAGCTTTAAGGTTTGCAAAATTCTTTGCATATATCAACATGATTGATC
Source organism: Phascolarctos cinereus (assembly GCF_003287225.1). NCBI lineage: Eukaryota > Metazoa > Chordata > Mammalia > Diprotodontia > Phascolarctidae > Phascolarctos > Phascolarctos cinereus. The sequence continues at coordinate 132,610,437 of NW_027556098.1, forward strand.
CTTACAACAACTTGAAAGGTAAGATTGGATTTTACTAAAGATTTTCTATAGATAGGACAGAGAAGAAGAGGGGAAGATATAAAACAGACAAGAAAAGGGCATAGGTGCACAATCCAGAGTATCAGAACCAGATCTGGGAGAGAAATAGAGGAAGGATGGTCTGCACTATTCCTCAAAATTGAGGTTCTGGGAAGAACTTACCAATAGGAGAAAGTTATCTCAGCACGAGAGAGATCTAATTAGCTAAGATGGTGGTGCTGAGGGAACTTCCACAGTGAGAAGGAAGCTGAGGCATGGTAGTAGTCTAGAAAGTCATAAGCAGAACTGGGACTTGGAAAGGAATGAAGAATTACTGGCCTGAGCCCTTCCTCAAAATGACCTCAACATTATGTCTACTTACCATCATACTGGAAGATGTTAATCACATTGACATTGTTTATTATTTCTGTTTGTTATATGTAATATTGATTGTATTCTGATTAATATTATTGATATTATAATCAAAATCAGAAGACAAAAAAAATTGGAGCTTAATGGAAAGACAGATCACAGATCCTACTTGGAGAAGGAAATAAAAGAATTAAAAGAGTTAGCTTTGTTATGAATCCAAAGTTGCAACTTAAATCAATTTCTTCAAACACTTGATCACCTCACATTGCAATGCTAATGGTTATCATCTACTATTAAAAAAAATCCCTATGAAGAAGAACCTTCCATCTGATTTGTCTTGCAGAGGATAAGAGTGAAACAAAATTCTGTGAAGAATTCAGTGAGATCCTCCAAATTAAATTAGCTTGTGCTTTAATACCTGCTCATTTTTTATTGCTTAGGGAATTACACATAACACTAATGAAAATGAAAACTAGGAGTACAGTTGGACTAGATTCAGGAAACATAGAAAGTCTGTGCTTGAAAAAACACAATTCTGGAAGACTAATAATGACTTGTGTGAGGCAAAGCCAAGATGGCAGAGTAAAAGCAGTGACTTGCTTGAGCTCTCCCTCAAGCCCCTCCAAATACCTGTAAAAAATGGCTGTAAACAAATTCCAATCAGCAGAATCCCCCAAAAAAACAGCATGAAAAAAATTTCCAGCCCAAGACAACCTGGATGGTTGAACAGAAAGGTATATCATGCAGGGCTGGGAGAGGAATGCAGTTTGGTGTGAGTGCACAGGCCTCAGCAAACCTGGAGCAGGCCTCAGAGGAATGAATTGTGGGCAGCTGTGGTGGTTTCCAGACTTCTCAACCCTTGAATGCTAAAGACAACTTAAAAAGTTAGTAGGAAAAGTCTGTGTCTGTGGTGAGAGAGAAGCATGAGGTCCCAACCCCAGTCCAGAGCTTGACCCCGGCGCAGTGGCTGCTTCCAGCCCACAGACTGAGAGGGAATCAAGTGGCTGATCAGAGGGGAATTTCAGGGATCTCTCTGCTGGTACAGGATTCTCTTGCTTTGCCTGTGCTTGGATCTGGGTCACAGTTCTGACTGGTGACCCTGGAGCTAGGAGGAGTGCTGACATGGTGGAGCTTGTAGTGGCTGTGAAGAGAGAATCCTCCTCACAGTTCCAAGAGGGAAAAGAGTTAACAGGCCAGGAAAAGAGTAAACACCTAACCCTTAATCATAGCATCTTGGAAGAACTGAAAATTTGCAGGTCCCTAGAAGTATCTCTGAAAACAGCTGCACAAAACCCCCAAAGCTTGGTACAGTACATTCTCCACACTGAAAGCAGACCCCTACCTTAACAAAGAGTTTATACTCAAGTAATTGGCTGGGATCATGAGCAAGCAGTGCAAAAAGTATCAGACCATATAATCTTTCTTTGGTAACAAAGAAGATCAAAACATACAACCAGAAGAAGACAACACAGTCAAAGCTCCTACATCCAAAGCCTCCAAGAAAAATATGAGTTGGTCCCAGGCCATGGAAGAGCTCAAAAAGGATTTTGAAAAGCAAGTAAGAGAAGTAGAGGAAAAACTGAGAGTGATGCAAGAAAATCAGGAAAAACAAATCAACAGCTTGCTAAAGGAGATCCAAAAAAATACTGAAGAAAATAACACCTTAATAAATAGCCTAACCCAAATGGAAAAAGAGGTCCAAAAAGCCAATGAGGAGAAGAACGCTTTCAAAAGCAAAACTGGCCAAGTGGAAAAGGAAGTACAAAAGCTTACTGAAGAAAATACTTCCTAAAAAATTAGGATAGAGAAACTGGAAGCTAGTGACTTTATGAGAAATCAAGACACTATAAAACAAATTTAAAAGAATGAAAAAAAAGAAAACAATGTGAAATATTTCATTGGAAAAACAACTGACCTGGAAAATAGATCCCAGAGAGAGAATTTAAAAATTATTGGACTATCTGAAAGCCATGATAAAAAAAAAAAGAGCCTAGACATCATATTTCAAGAAATTATCAAGGAAAACTGCCCACATATTTTAGAACCAGAGGGCAAAATAGACATTGAAAGAATTCACCGATCACCTCCTGAAAGGGAACCCCATAGGAAAACTCCTAGGTATATTGTAGCCAAATTCCAGAGTTCCCAGGTCAAGGAGAAAATATTGCAAGCAGCCAGAAAGAAACAATTCAAGTGCTGTGGAAACACAATCAGGATAACACAAGATTTAGCAGCTTCTACATTAAGGGATTGCAGGAATTGTAATTTAATATTCCTGAGGGCAAAGGAGGTAGGATTACAACCAATAATTACCTACCCAGCAAAACTGAGCATCATCCTTCAGGGGAAAAATGGATATTCAGTGAAATAGAGGACTTTCAAACATTCTTGATGAAAAGACCAGAGCTGAATAAAAATTTGACTTTCAGATACAAGACTCAAGAGAAACATGAAGAGGTAAACAGGAAAGAGAAATCATAAGAGACTTATTAAGACTGAACTGTTTACATTCTGCATGGAAAGATGGTATTTGTAACTCATGAGTCCTTTGTCAGTATTAAAATAGTTGGAGGGAAAAAATTATATGTATGTATATATGTGTATATATACGTAGATAGATAGATATATAGATAGATAGGTAGATAAGTAGAGTATGCAGGGTGAGTTGAAGATAAAGGGGTCATATCTGGAGAATAAAATTAAGGGGTGAGAGAGAATTATACTGGGAGAAGGAGAAATGGAGAGGTAGAATTGGGTAAATTATCTCACATAAAACAGACAAGAAAAGGCTTTTACAGTGGAGGTGAAACAGTGGAAAGTGAGAGGGAATAAATTAATCTTATTCTCATCAGATTTGGCTTAAGGAGGGAATAACATGCACACTCAATTGGGTATGGAAATCTATCTTACCCTACAGAAAAATAGAGGGGAAGAAGGGGACAAGAGAGCAGGAGGATGATGGAGGGGAGGGCAGATTGGGGGAGGGGGTAATCAGAGGCAAACACTTCTAAGTAGTGACGGTCAAAAGAGAGAATAGAATAAATGGGGGGTGGGATAAGATGAAGGGAAATATACTTAGTTTTTCACAACATGACTACTTTGGAAGTGTTTTGCATGACTACATATGTATAACCTGTATCGAGTTGCTTGCCTTCTCAATGAGGGTGGGTGGGAAGGGAGAGAGGAAATTTGGAACTCAAAATTTAAAAACAAAAGTTAAAAAAATTTGTTTTCACAAGGAACTGGGAAATAAGATATGCAGGAAATGGGGTATAGAAATCTATCCTTCCCTACAGGAAAATAGAAGGGGAAGAGGGTAAGACAAGGGAGGGAGAGATAGAAGGGAGGTCAGATTAGGGCTATTTAACATGCATGCCATCTTGGGGTGGGGGGAGGGACGAGATGGGGAGAAAATGTGGAACTCAAAATCTTGGTGAAGTGAATGTTGAAAACTAAAAATAAATAAATAAACTATAAAAAACCCACAATTCTTATAGCATCAGAGGACTGATTTTCAAGATACCTTAAAGAGTCTTGGGAAAAAAATCATCAGTGTTATTACTGACCTCCAAAAGATGACTGGACCATTAACTACTAACCATATGCTTAACTTTCCAAATCTCTCAAATCTTTATGAAGATAATTCATTTAAGCATCAAGGATATTCTTGATGAAGGTATGAAATAGAAATAGGCAGGCTTTCCCTAAAGATTTTCCATAGCAGGGCATATCTTTAGATTCACACAATTGACTGAAAGATACAGAGAATACAAGATCTCATGGAGTTTATTGTTTATTAACTATAAAAAAGCATTTGGTTTAGTAGAACAAAATGTTTCCTTAAAAGCTCTTCTCACACACAGTGTCTCCAGTGAATATGTAAAAATTATATAAAAACCTTGAAAGATTAAACAAGAGATATCTTTGTTCAACAACCCTCTATTATTATCAATCGATGTATAAAAGGGAGATATACGCATGACAAAAGTATTTGCCACTGTCATCTTTGACATGTGGATGTCTAACAAGAATTCCAAATGGAAGAGAAAGCCTCTACATATAACAAAATCTTCCAAATGTTCCTATGTCAATATGACATCATGCTGACTGCATCCAGAAAGAGTTGTCCCAATCCACTCAGAAAAAAAGTGGATGAAGAATGCCTATTATACCGGCTAGGATATTTACTTTCAAAGACAGTCTTTAGAACAGATCCATCAACAAGTACACTATATTTTGGGCAGACTTTGTATAAAGACAATTAATTTGGCCCAGAATTGAGTAAGAGGAAGAAAAAAGGCTCTCCTAATTTGCTTATGGTATCATCCTTTATGTCTAAATCATGCCCATTTTGACCTTATCTTGATATACCATGTGAGTGTTGGTCTATGCCTAGTGTCTGCCATACTATTTTCCAGTTTTCTCAGGAGTTTTTGTCAAATAATGATTTGTTTTAATTCTAGAAGCTGGAGTCTATGGGTTTATCAGACAGTAGATTGCTACAATCATTTACAATTATGTCTTGTGTATCTAATCTATTCCACTGATCTACCACTGCATTTCTTAGCTGGTACCAAATAGTTCTGATGACTGCTGCTTTACAATATAGTTTTTGATCTGGTATGGCTAGGCCACCATACCTTTGCATGTTTTTTTTTTTCAGTAATTCCCTTGATATTCTTGACCTTTTGTTCTTCCAGATGAATTGTTATTATTTTTTCTAGATCTATAAAATAGTTTTTGGTAGTTTTGTTGATATGGCATTGAGTAAATTAATTTAGGTAGAATTGTCATTTTTATTATATTAGCTCAGCCTACCCATGAGCAATTGATATTTTTCCAGTTGTTTAGATCTGACTTTATTTGCATTAAAAAAATGTTTTGTAATTGTGTTCATATAGTTCCTGGATTTGTCTTAGCCTATAAACTCTCAAATATTTTATATTGTCTACGGTTACTTTAACTGAAATTCTTCTTTCTATCTCTTCTTGCTGGGCTTTGTTGGAAATATATAGAAATGTTGATGATTTATGTGGGTTTATTTTATATCCTTCAACTTTGCTAAAGTTGTTGATTATTTCAAGTAGTTTTTTAGTTGATTCTCTAGGGTTCCCTAAGTATACCATCATATCATCCACAAAGAGTGATAGCTCTGTTTCCTCATTGCCTAGTCTAATTCCTTCAATTTCTCTTCTCTTATTGTCACCCCAACATTTCTAGTACAATATTGAATAATAGTGGTGATAATGGGCATCCTTTTTTCACCCCTGTTCTTTTTAGCTAGGCTTCTAGCTTATGGCCATTACAGATAATGCTTGTTGATGGTTTTAGATACATAATGCTTATCATTTTAAGGTAAACTACATTTATTCCTATACTCTTTAGTGTTTTTAATAGGAATGGGTGCTGTATTTGGTTAAAAGCTATGTCTGCATCTATTGAAATAATCATATGATTTCTGTTAGTTTTGTTGTTGATATGTTCAATTACACTAATAGTTTTTCTAATATTGAACCAGTCTGACTCACCTGGTCATAGTGTATTATTCTCATGACAAACTGCTATAATCTCTTTGATAATATTTTATTTAAAATTTTTGCATCAATATTCATTAGGATATTGGTTTATAATTTCCTTTCTCTGTTTTGGATCTTCCTGGTTTATATATCAACACCATAATTGTGTCATAAAAGGAATTTGGTAGGACTCCTTCTTCATCTATTTTTCCAAATAGTTTATATAGTATTGGAATTAATTGTTCTTTAAATGTTTAGTAGAATTCACTTGTGAATCCATCTGGCTCTGGAGATTTTTTCTTAGGGAGTTCATTGATGGCTTGTTCAGTTTCCTTTTCTAAAATGGGGTTATTTAAATATTTTATTTCCTCTTAATCTGGACAATTTATATTTTTCTTGTAAATATTCATCCACATCCTACCCCTTTTCCTCTCTTTCTCTCCTCCAATTACCTACCTTCAATCCCGCAATTTGGATTTGAAACTTATATCTTAGAGTGTGTCATGTAACACAGTACCTTCCACGAAGTTTGTGCTTAATCAACATTTGTCCAATTGAATGTAATTGAGAAATTCAGAGACAATTAGAAGAATTTTTTGAGAGCTCTACCCTTTATTCTTTGTCTACCTAAATTTTATCCATCATTTAACACAATTTGAATCCCATCCTCTGAATAAAGTTTTCTCATACTGCTGCTCATTGTGATCTTTGTCTTCTCTGAAATTCCACAAGTTATCTATAAAACTTAATAAAACTTTTGGCTATATGCTGTTTTATTGCTATATAAGTCTTTCATGGGGTTTAGGAGCTTGCATCTTAGTAGGCAGAACTCTCTTTCAAGGCAGAGTTCATATGTCAGAAACTTATTTTATATCCCCAGAATTCCAGGCCAGTCACCTAGAAAGTACTTTGGAAAGATTTGATTGGTTTTGGGTTGATCAGTAGAATCATTATGGTGCAGTAGAATGAATTCCAGATTTAGAGTCAGAGAACTTGAATTTGAATCCCAGCTCTTTCACTTGCTACCTGTTATAACTTTGGTTTAGACATCTTGCTCCTTGGATCAATTTCCTTATCTATACAATGATGAGGTTGGATTAGATGATCTCTAAGTACTTTCCAGATCTAATATTCTAAGTACCCATCTGTTTTTTGTGGTCATACTCCAATATGAGCTAGACATCCATGGTCCTTGACCCCTGAGAACCTATGTTCTAGAATTGGCTTGTTTCTCTGGAGTGGAAAGCGTGCCAGATTTGGAGCCAATAGAACTGGTAGCAAATCCTATCTTTGCTAACCTATCTTAATGACCTTGGGAAAATCACTTACATCATGCTGGGCCTCAGTTTCCTCATCTGTAAAATGAGGCGGATAATTTCTAAGGGCATTTCCAATTCTAAAACTATGATCCAATAATACTATGAATTGTTTTACTGTCATGTGAAAGTTCCATGAGTTCCTCTGAGACCTCACTTTCTTGAGTCAGAAAACTTACAATGAAGACAATTGGATTTGTGAAACCAATAGTCTATGGAAACAGTCAGAATCAAGATCCATTTGAATAACTAGACCAAAAAACAGAGAAAACAAGATTCCCACTGAAAGATATTTCTTTTCACTAGTTAATATTTGGAGGTAGGAATAACAAGCAGTATGAAGAAAGTAAATCACCACTTGGTCAAGTAATTTGTCCCAAAGTTTATCTGTGCTTGGTGGCAATTTGTCCATAAACATTTTGTGTATCCCAAAATTGTCTCTGTATTATCCAGAAATGAAATATTCACTCTGTGCTGCAATCTGGATTTGATATCTGATTTCAAATAGTATTAGAATCTATTTTGGTTTCTATCTCTGAAGTTCTAGTTATTTTGGCATATAAATCTCACCTGTCAGGTCTTCCTCCAGTTGGAGAAAATAGAAAATAGAAAATTTGGTGATATAGCAATCTCTAATATTCCTTCTTACCCTTGCTCCTTTTCCCTTCCTTTTTCCCTCCCCCATTTCTCCATTGCTTCTTCTCTGTCTTTGTATCTATTTCCCTCTTTCCCTTCCTCTCTCTCTCTGTCTTTGTTTTTCTCCCTCTCTCTCTTTCTGTCTGTTTCTGTTTTGTCTCTTTGTGTCTCTATTTCTCTCTGTGTTTGTCTCTCTCTACCTATTTGCTCTTCTTCCTTTCTGCTACCCTCCTCTCCCCTTTTTCTCTCTTTCTTTTCTCCCATTAACTACCCTTCACTCCTCAATATGGATTTGAATCTTACACCTTAGAAGTATATGCTCTGGGGACTTCATAGCACTAGGTGCTTATACTCCTTCCTGATATTTAAGAAATATGCTTGACAAGAAGATAAAATTAGATATCTAGATCTCTCCTAAGCTATGGCATTTATGCTCAATTATAACATATTTGCATAGCACATTATCCTTTAGAAATAGCTTTCATATACGTTATCTAATTTGATGCATATGACCAGAGTTTCCCAAACTGATTCGGCCTATGCTTACTCTTTGTGTGTGTGTGTGTGTGTGTGTGTGTGTGTGTGTGTCCTTTGGCTAGGCCATGGGGTTAAGTGACTTGCCCAGGGTCACACAGGTAGTAAGTGTTATGTGTCTGAGGCTGGATTTGAACTCAAGTCCTCCTGAATCCAGGGCCGTTGCTCTATCCGCTGAGCCACCTAGCTGCCCTGCCTTTGCTTACGTCCAGTGCCCCTCTGGAAATCTACTTTCTTTAACCCTTTAACTTTTTTTTTCCTGAAATTTTTGTCATTTCAAAAAAAATTTTTTTAAAAAGTGGCACATCTTAAATTTAATAATTTATTGTAAATTTGTGTTTTTTCCCTGCATTGACATTTTGATGATGCAATGTTGCATTATTATACAATATTGTATCATATTGCAATGAAGTCATTACATGCACATATTCCTGCCAATACATGCTGGATTTCCCCAAAATTCGTGCTTGCCTGCCAATACTTGCTTGTTAAGAGCTGTCAGTGGACTTGACCCCTGATTGGTTATAACTTGCATTTTATGTGTTTATTTGGAAAATAATGTATGCACTATGACTTTAACTCTGTTACACAACAGATGAAACATGTATCAATAGTTTTTCAAAATTTTGTCTCTTCTTTTCTTTCTTTATGCTTCCACTGCCCCCTTATTTTTATTCAACATCCCCCAATTGCACCCAAGGCTACTACCCCTCCCCACATTATTCCAGTGCCACCCAGGGGGCAGTATCACCTACTTTGGGAACCTATGCATATGACCATCTTTCTATGTGTATGTATGTGTGTGTGTGTGTGTGTGTGTGTGTGTGTGTGTGTGTAAAAATTAACATCTCTTTTTTAAAGGTTTATTTTGAAGAACAGCAAACAATAAGCCAAAACCAAAGACTGCCAAATATTACACAGCAGGTTAGTAGCAGAACCAGGGATAGGACCCAGATATCTTGTTTTTCAGCTTTTTATTCATCGCTCACTATTACTCCACTTGTAATTCCTGAACACAAGGCAGCAAATAAACAGGAAACATATAGCAGTAAGATTTTTTCTTCCCTTTTCCATCTTTTATTTATTTATTAAGATTTGTCTGTTTTTGGACTTCGATCTATAATGAAGAAACTGTGTCCCAACATGCGGTAACAGGAACATGTATTTATTCCCAAACTGTGAGCTTTTTTCACATTTTCTGCCAGACGTGCTAATTTGCAGATTTCACAGCCATGAATCATCAAACAGCAGGTGTATGTGAAGAGTAAGATCATTGCCTTAGTGACAGTAAGAATTAGTTAGAGAAAACAACTGGCTTCTGTGAAAACAGGCTGGAAGCCAATAGTGCAGGGTGATTTCCTTATGCACAGATATGTCTGTTCCAGAGGTGAGGCATGTTTACAAAAGGGAGACTGACTAATAGACTGGAAGAAACATTCAGTCTATACACCAACAAATTCCTATTGAGATCAAGCATTAACAGGTACAGACAGTGGGCATAACTAGATGATGAAAAGTCAGGAATTTAAAAAAAAAATTTGTTTCTTTGATACCTCATACCTCAGCACAATTAAGAAATAATACAGTACATAAAAGTAAAGGCAGAGACACAGAGCCATAACTATGAGTGTGTGTGTGTGTGTGTGTGTGTGTGTATTCAAGAAAAATACCATTATGTGAGTAACTGACTATCTTACTCAGGTACAGGCACATTAGAAGAGGGATGGAGGGCTCTTCTTTGAGAAAGTATGGCCCATACTCCTATCGCCAGTAAAGCATACTCTTGATTCATGGCTTCATAGCAATTGGGAAAAAAAGGAATGTTCTTGCTAGCTTCTGTTGGGACACAGGGCAAAGGGGCAGTTGTACTTTGTGGCACAGGGTGGCAGGCTATAGAGATAAAGCACATCCTTCACATATTGGCATCCTAGGACAAAGATCAGTTTCTTTACTCTAGTTATACCTTTATCACAAGGTGTGCTCCTTGCTATTGCATTGCGCATGTATGACAGTAAGGATAAGGTTAAATTCCTTTTTCTTGAAAAGGAAGGTATACCTAAAGAGTAGACCTATACTTTATGAGGTATATTTGAAGGAACACTGAACTTGAAGCTAGAAGACCTCATTATAAGATTTGGTTCTACTATTTATTACTTTGTGATCTTGGGCAAGATATTTTATCTTGGTAGACTTCAAAGAATTAAAATGAAGAGATTGTACTAGACTTCAAATAATTAAAATGAAGAGATTGTACTAGACTTCAAATAATTAAAATGAAGAGATTGTACTAGAAGACCTTGAGATAGAAGTTATTTTCCTATTCTGAAAGTCAATAATCTTTGTGTTTTCATAGGATTGTAGACTTACAGATGGAAAGATATTTCAAGATCATCTAGTTGGACATCTCACTTTCCAGTTAAGGAAATCAAAGTTCAGAGAGGTTAAAGTGACTGGCCAAAGGTCTCACAGATAGTAAGTGATAAAAAAAAGACTTTTAATTCAGGTTTTCTGATTCTAAATGCAACACTCTTTCCACAGTACCACACTGTAGTTATATATTCACCAATTGTCCAAAATGGTGTCTGGTGCATCTTGTGCACAAAATAACTGACAAATAACAATGATGATAGGATTTATTGTCATATGGAAAAAATTCTTTAAATTCCCCAAGTCTAGGAGGACTTGAATGAATTTCATAGTTATTGGCCAAGTTCTAGGCCTTTGCAAGCATTTTTCAAAAGATGGCATTTCATTGTGATTCACTTTTTAAAAGCATAGAGCTGGCAGCTGAAGAAGATGAGATTCTAATCCTAACTTTTCTAGAAACTAGCTGTGTTAATTTGGGCAGGCCAAATAACTTCTTTGTGCTTTAATAGCCTGTGTGAGAAGATGAGGTTAATAGTTAGACTACCTGCTTCACAGGGCTATTTTGAGGAGGAGAAAAGAATGTGAAAATACCTTAAGAGAGCTTCCAGTACTATACAAATGTAAAAGGTCATTGTTAGCAATTACAAAATTAATTTATTTATATATTTAGGTGAATCTGTGATTTTACCAGTGTGGGAATTCCCATTGCCCATATATGGAAATGGATCTATACTTAAATTAATACTTATTAATAGTTTAATTTGTTGTTCCCAATGGCTGCTACTACTTTGGGTTCATGCTAGGATACTGAAATGAAGTAAGAGCTTTATATTTACAGTAGACATCAAGGAACAGTTTGTGCATGAGTCAGCTGCAAAATCAAGCCTGCTAAGGGAGAAAGAAGATGATGCTTCAAAAAATAAACACTGTGGGTTAAAAATGGGCTCCACATTACTTGAGAGTAACATATGGGGACATAACCACTGCCAAAAGGAGCATACAGTAATCATTTATTGAAGTAATAAAATCATTTTTATATTGGGCAGAGATATGGTACAACTCTATGTAGAACGATTCCTTGGTGGTCTGGAAACTTATTTTAGTTCTTTACAGTGATCTTTAGACTTTTGACACTTTCTGATCAGTAGCTTGGAGCTGATAATAGATCTTAGGAAATGCTAACACATGCTGGCCCATTCTGATAGACTATTTGGGTGATTATCAGACCCTCATCAGAACCTAAAGCAGTCCTAATTAAACAAAAAGAGCACTTTTCAGTCCCACCACTCTACTGAATTTTCTCTTGCTAAGTCTCCAGTAACATCCTTCTGGATAAATCTAATACCTTTTCAGACCCATTCACATGACCTCCCTAGAGTTTTAACTGTTAATCACTTCATGCCCACACCCTCTACTTCATCTTTGTTGAAACTTTCTATTCCATTGGCAACTCTTTTTCTGTTTTCTTCCATGACTTCTCTCCTTTTTCTTCTTGGCCCCTAAATGATTTCTCCAGGCTCAGTCTTAGACCATCTGCTTTTCTTTCTGAAATATGCAGTCTCAACCACACATTTTAGCACTTAATTACAGACTGTCTTATATTGTTGCTTGTTGTTTCATGTGTGTTTTTCTTGTTCCTCAGTGTTCCCTCCCCACTCCATCCTTCAAACAAAACAAAACAAAACTGGATTCTGCATTTCCCACATCAACAAGCATACTCTTAGCCACATGGTAGATTCTGTCATAAATGATTTGGCCATGGTTGGGCCAAGTTTAACTTTAGGATACTTTTATAGTGCCTTACAACATTCTACTTTTCCCTTTTGTTATCTTTTTCCTGGGGGTTGATCCCCCAATGGCCTTGCATTCCCTTCCCCTTGGTTGTCCAGACTCTCTCATACTGTCATTTCCTGTTCTTATTTGTCTTCCTACATAGTACCAAGGGCTTTGCATCTGATATCAAGGCTACACCAACTCAGTGGAGAGAAGAGAGGCCATAGCTTTCAGGAGGAGTAGTTTGCAGGATAACAAGTCATTATCACATCAGGCTCTCTTTTCCATGGAAGGGTTCTTTTCCTGGGGTCCTTCAAACTGTTTTCAGGGCTTATCTACTATGTACAGGGTGAGTAATAAACCCCGGGGCCCTGCATTGTAGTAGTTAACAGGTAGACCTGTTAAGTTCTTTTGCTAACACTACTTTGAAACTTTTATTAATCTATGAAAATATTGATTTGACTTCAACCCTCTGTGCAGATCTCAACCTATCCCCATGCCTTCTCATTCTGATTAAAATTATATCTTTCCTCCCTCAAAATAAAAAAAAAATTCATATCCTTCTATAAAACATCCATGGAGGATTCACCTAATGTTCTGAAGACATTCTTCAGGATATCCTGCTATTTCATGGCTACTAATGGGTACCTATTGATGTTGTCTTTATGTTTCTCTCTCTTTCTCTATCTCTCTTTCTCTCTCTCTCTGTATCTTTTTTTCTCTCTCTCTCCTGGCTTATCTTCCTTTCTTGTCATAAATCCTTTTAATGATATTCTTAAACTTCCTTTCTTGGGTAGAGTCCTTCACTGTTAATATGATGCAAGCTGCTCATACCCACCATGAGTTTTTCTATCATTCTAAAGTTATGTCCTAAAGTTTGGGAAACTAATTCATCAGAGTTGGTGGTATTATGTACTTTGTAGTTATATAGTACAATGGGAAGAATATTGGCATTAATTATATGGATTATTGTTTCAGGGAGAAACTTGAGCTTATTAAAAACATTGTGCAGTTTCCCAAAGGTAATTCAATCTACTTTTTATTCACATCTTGGCCTAGTTAATTGTCCTTGTGAGATACCTTTCCAAGATATATGCACTGATGGATCAAATCTATTGGCTTTCCATGAAATTGTGCCTTATAGTTTGTAGAATGAGTATTCTTTATTCACTTGGCTTTTCCTTTGGGAATTGTTTTGAATGATTATGAATCTCATGTAAGAGGCTCCAAAATGTTCTGAGTCCTTATGAAAGCAGTACAATGTCATCTACAAATAGACACATCTGAGGTACTTGGCCATCTTTAAGGACCCTCTTGTGAATTTCAACTCCATGTTGGACATCCTTCATAATAGTGCCAAATATATGAACAATTCTGGCAAACACAAATCTCTTTATGTATTGGCTGATATTAATAATCTGACAGTTATCAAAGTTATCTCCATTGAATCTTTACAGGAATTTTGTATCATTTTTACAAATACATGAAAGACATTTTATTAGAAGAGAATGAATGAATGAATGAATGGATGAATGAACAAACAATTAGTAAGTACCTTCTATGTGCCAAGCGCTGTGACAGATGATGAGGGTAAAAATACAAGAGTTAGATACTTTCTCCCCTTCATGGATAAGCTTTTCCTTTCTTATTTCATAATGTTTCATTTGGTGATACTCTTATAATTTTCTTTCATATTGCCATGTATGATTTTTAAAGTGGACTTATAATCTTAGTGATGTCCTGCTTTTCCATATCTCTCTGATTGACAAGGAAATTAATTGTTGTTGGTTGAAGAGATTTCTATGATGTTTTAGTCTCCTCATTATGTAATTTATTTATCTTTATTAAAATAAATTTGGAAATTTTTATAGTTTGTCTGACTGTCTCTTTTTTTTTTCCATTCACTTTTTGGATTAGATACCCTATTTTGGTCAGGTTGAAGTTGCCTTGGTTATACAGCATAAGTTCTTCTAACAATAATAATTTTGATATTTACCTGAAGAAATCAATGGCCTGCCAATGTATTGACAGCTGAATCAGAAATGGCTCTCATATTGGATAACAAGTTATTCCTGGTCATTTCACCATAACTAATTTCATTCTTCTTACTTGGTTCTGTTTTGATTATTTGGTTCTATTGTTGTCCAACATTTTCCAAATTTCTCTTGAAAAACATGTTCAGAATACATAGTCATAAAGCTTCTGTATAGTCTGTAGGCTTATGGTTTCTCTCTCTTTTTTTTTTTACTCCTGAGCTATGTTATTAAGTATATTTTGTGTTATTTGAAATGAGCCTTTTGCATCAAAAATGTGAAATGCTAAAATGCATGATGATGGTTTAATTTAGATGATCTTGTGCAATTCTTTATGTAATTTTTTCTACCTCTTCATCATCTGCAAAAGATGCTGGCATATAAACTACTATTAATTATCTTCATGACTATGTTTATCATAAGCATTGACATATTAGATAATATTCAATGTCTCTTGAAATTATGTTTCATGTTTTCTTTGTATGCCCAATAAAATCAACTGTACCAACTATATCCTTTTCCACCTCAAGGAGGATCTGTGAGCCATTCTTTTGTTTGGTTACAACTTTTTAAAAATCTTTTCTTTTTATTTATAGTGAAATATTAGGATGTATATGAATCAGTTCTTCTTCTGGTCTGTCCACTTGTTGGTCACTGGAAGAGGATTTCACACTAAGAATATCAACTGTTAAGTTAATGTAATATATAGTCTAAAAAAATTGCATGATTCTAAGCTCTCTGTGACCACTCTTCAGCCACTCTTGCCATTATTACTGCAGAAATAAAAGGAGGCTGCATGGGATGGAAGATCATTTTGTATTTTTATTTGTGTTAGTGGGTACATGGAATACATACTCCTTCCAGATTACATGGATTCATATTAGCAAAAATTTTCTCAATATACTGTTCACTTTTAGAGTGAGAATTTTAGGCACTTTGTCAGTTTGGAAATACTTTTATTAGCCTTAATTCTCCTAATTAATTCTGAGATCTTTATTTCTAACTCTTTAATCATATTTGGGGCTTTCCTCTGTATTCTACCAAGGTCTTTCCACATTCCTCAAATCACATCATGCAGCCACTCACTCCATATATAAGCATGACCAGCCCTTGGAGAGGAGAAATCAAGAGGCTAGACCTATGCTGATTACCAGAAGCACACCTCCTTTAGCTAGAATATTTGTTTTCTGAAGATGTAGCTATCTTTGGGTAGATGGAAAAGTGAGTCTGGCAAGTATGATCCAATCTAGTTAACCACAGCAATTAACTTAGAAGACAATTACAATAAAATCTCTGATATAAGCTATGTCTATATGACTTCCCTAAAAAGTAGAAATTAAAGTGATTGACTTGTATATTATCATGTTTTTTGGTCATTCCCCTATTTATTTTTTTCAGCCTTGACTGAATACACTGAATTGATTAGATTTTTCTGTAACAAAAAGTACCTTAATTTTTGCTTTTTCCCCCTTTTCCACAGTAGGCTTTAAAGTTTGCTTCCCAGTTCTCTCTCATATACTCTATGTTATATTCAAACTGATCTACTTACAGTTTCCTAAACTCAGTATCCCATAACCTGCCTCAGTGTAGCCAAAATAGGATGACCCCCTTGCCTGAAAGAGACTACTCCCTCTTCTTATCATTTATGGGTTCCTTCAAAGATTACTTCATGCACTATATTTTAGAGGAAGTTTTTGACTTCTCTTATTTCTTACTCTTGAACCATGTTATCCAGCATATGTTGCACTATCATATACTATCATTGCATTAAAACCATGAAAACAAATTATATGCATATATGATTATTTTATTTGAATAGTCTGATCCAGGTTTTTATAGAATTTCTCTGCCTAATATTTAGAAAATGTTGATATGCAAGTCTCAATTATTTTCCCCTAGTCATGAGTGCTAATTTTCTTCTAGGTTATTTACATACACATGTATATCTATCTATCTATCTATCTATCTATCTATCTATCTATCTATCTATCTATCTATCTCTATCTATCTATCTATCTATCTATCTATCTATCTATCTATCTATCTACATATCTGTCTGTCTGTCTATCTATCAATCTCTCTCTCTCTCTCTAGATTGTATCCCTTCAGAAAAATCTCAACTTCTTGAGGGTGAGGATTATTTGTTTTTGCTTTATTTTTGCATCCTCAGAGAACAGTACAATGCTCTTCATGTAGCAGTTACTTACTGAACTGCATTAAAAGAAATATTATAAAAAGGAGTTGAAGTTGAATATAGGTAAAAATAATGTTAAGAAAATGCCTACTCACTCTAAATGAGTTCAGAGCTTCAGGGCCTAATATATTTTTACATTCTATGGCACTGAGAGACCTTGCAGATGTGATTAAAGAATGACTATTCTTAACCCTTGGGGGGAAAATGTGCAGAAAAATACCAGGATACTAGAAAAGAAAAATGTTCCAGTTTTCTGAAAGGGGGAAAATAATTTTGGGAACTAAAGATCAGTAACATTGATGCCAACGTCCAGCAAAATTCTAAAATATAGTGCTAAACACAAAGTATTTAACTACTGAGTTGAAAACATTAAAGTATTAGAGAAAAATGTCTCAAAGGAACATTGATGAGCTAAAGTTATATACAATAAGGCAAAATGGGATGGTGAAGGCCTAGAAAGTATTTCATAGAGGAATAATTCAAGGAAATGGAGATACTTAGAATACGACACTATTTGAGAGGTGAGGGAAAGACACCTGTCTTTAAATAGCTGAAGAGTTATCATATAAAAGAGGGAGTAGACTTGTTTTATATTGCTCAAGATGGCAGAAGAAGGACCAATGTATAGAAGTTATCAGTAGTTCACCTGAAAAGAAGGAAGTTTTTTTTTTGCATTTTCTGTCAGATTTTAAATGTGATTGAATTGGCCTTGGGGGTTCTCCTGTTCTCTGGCCCAGATTCAAGGGAGATGGTAGCGAAGCAGGGAAAATCTCCACCCATCCTTAAATTCCATGCAGTGAAAATAAACAATCATCTACAGCATTTAAGAGCCAGAAATGTCTCTCCTTTATAAATATTCCACACACTGGTACTTCAGAAGATCTGTTATTTCATAAACGGGGGGGGTAGTACCTTCACTAATGCAAATAGAAATCACTCTGCTGTCTAGTAGAAAAGTTTTATAAGTTGTTGCAGACAAAAGAAAAAAGAAAAAAAAATCGTGATCTGTTGGTCAACTTCTGGTATTGAAGATCTTTGAAACTGTCTAGGCCAGTGGTTATGCTGCTTGGTTGGCCCTAATGAAGCCAATGCTCAGCAGGTATAACCTTTGAGAATGCAAGATCACATCAACACACTGTGATGAGTCATCAAGTAGTATATGCCTTCCCCATATTCCCTGAGAATTTTCATTTTGTTTGTCACGTTTTTTTTGAAATTTAACTATTTGCACTCTGAATTAGGTAAACTTTATTCTCCTCTTAGCATAGGCTATTTTTAGATTATTCACTTCACTCAATCCATCAATCAAACGGTACTTATGAGGCACCTACTGTATGGCAGGGCAAGTAGGTGGCTCAGTAGATAGAGCATTGGGCTTGGAACCAGGAAGACTCATCTTCACAAATTCAAATCTGCCCTCAGACACTAGCTGTGTGACACTGGGTAAGTCACTTAAACCTTTTGCCTCAGTTTCCTCATCTGTAAAATGAGCTGGAGAAGGAGATTGCTATCAACTTCAGTATCTTTGTCAAAAAACAAAACAAAACCCAGCTGGAGTCACAAAGAGTTAGACATGTTTGAAATGACTGAACAACAACAACAATAAAAACAACAACTGTATGGCAGATATTTTGCTAGGATCTGAGGATATAAAGACGGAAGAATGAAGCTGTTCTGTCTGTCAAGGACTGATATTTTTCCTAAGGCAAGTTGAAATAGGCACATTGAAGGAATGGGTATTTTAAGGGAAAAACTGCATTTTGTAGAAGGGTAGGTTAGGGTGGGAAGGGAGGAAGTGAAACAAGTCTGTAACTACATATGACGCTCAAAGGGCTACCATATCTTTTGGCTCATATCTTATCTTTTGCCCCTCAATAACTCTATACTCCAGCCAAAGTACATTACTTTTGGCCTTTCTAACTTGTGCTATGCCTATCTGCCTCCTTTTATTAACTGATCTTTGTATCTGGAATGCTCTGAGTCTACCTTTTTGCCTCTTCAATTTCTACTAATCTAGTAGAGCCCAAGTCAACTTAACCTTCTTCACGAAGCCTATCCTCATCTTTTCTTTCCTTTCTTAATTCACATGGTACTTGGTTATTCAAATCTCCAACATCTTAATTTTGTCTCTTCAATCAATGAGCATTTATTAGGTACTATTATCAATCAATAAGCATTTATTTAGCACCTGCCACTATGTGCAAAACATTGTGCTACACACAAAGGACACAAGTAAAAAGAATGAAACAATCTCTATTTGCAAGTAGCTTATGTTTCAATAAGAACAGCAAGGTGGGTCAGTGGATAGAGCACTGGGCTTGGAATGAGGAAGACTCATATGCATGAGTTCAAATCTGGCTTCAAACACTTACTAGCTATGTGACCCTGGGCAAGTAATTAAACCCTGTTTGCCTCAGTTCTTCTTCTGCAAAATGGGCTTGAGAAAGAAATGGCAAACCACCCCAGTATCTCTGCAAGAAAACCCAAATAGGGTCAAGGAGAGTCAGACATGACTGAAATGACTCAACAATGATAACAACAAATATGTTCCAATGGGATGGACAGGTCCATATCTGTGTTTGTTTCTTAAGTTAGACTGTATGCTAGAGGAAGGCAGAAACCATATATTTATGTCTCCCAGCACTTATCTAACTGCTCTGTGAAGAGTAGGCACATAACAAATATTGAGTTGATTTGTGGGTGCTGCCTTATTGGGGGATGCCATAGCTCCAATTCTGACCTGTTTCCAATTTTCTTGCATTTTTAGTGACATAACTATTCCATGAGCCTTATTAGTATGAAATTTTAATAGATTCCTGTGGAAAGGGTGTACCAAAGCAGGGAGATAAATGCAGACAGGGAGTTGTGAAGGCCCCAAAGACAAACCACCTATGTTGAATTTGCCAAAGGTTTGGCCTTCTTTGGACCACTCTACTTCAGTTGCTTCTCTTCACTTCAGGGAATCTGGCTATGAATAATAGTATCATCTGAAGACATGAGCTAGGAGCAACTCTAAAGGTTAAAGGGCTTCTTAATATTGAAGATGCTAAATTTCTGTTTGTTTTTCATTCGGTTCTTTGATAATGAATCTTACAGAGGAAATTATATTAAAAGGCTTACAGAAAAGTTTCAAAGTCTGAATTTACCCATAATAACTGCATGCCATGTGAATGCAGGAAAATACTATTTACACAAATATAGTAAAGAATTAGTTTTCACTGCATGCAATTTACATTAATGAATATAATTTTACTAATACAGTCAAACTTTAACATTTACAAGTGCAAATAGCTTAACAGAGATCAGGTGCATCTGCATACCAGCTGCTTAATTGAAGCAATATTTAGAACATACAACTTGAACTCAAACCTAAATCTACCCTCTCCCATAGATATCTTCTGTATAATTTTTTAGCACTTTAATCACCAACTTAACCTCCCTGTTATATATTTTCCCCATAATTTTGGCTCTTGTGCACTCATGTGTGTAAAGATGGATGATCTTTGCTTGTTTGCTGATTTTCAATGGCAGGAAAAATTGGGTATTTCTACTCTTCACACTCTCTAGCTCCAATTGTTTTGAATACAGATGTGCATTTAGGATAACATGACTTAGAAGGCTGACTCCTTCAGTGGAATTGTAACACAGAGAACATTCTACATGTCAATAGGCAGTGGCTAACTTGCTATTTCTAAGGGACAATTTCATTGGATGAAAAGAAAGAACTCAAATTATTTTAGAGGACCCAGGATGCTATTACCATAATCACAATTAAATGCAAGCCACAAGTTAAAATGCTAAGAAGCCAGAAAAGGCATCTATGTATGTTTCTTGAATAAATTTGTGTTCCTTTTTATTTTTTTAAATGTAAATACCATTTTACTCATGCAGCAGACAAATTTAATCCCACAGATCCAGTTTCACCTTTGGTGTATAGAAGAGATGCTTAATGATTATCAGCAGAGTTAGCTTTTACCCTGAACATTGTTGTGTATACATTGTGCCTCCATCTATAAAACAGTGCTCAAGGGATAATCAACGCCTGAACTAAGCACTGTAATTAGACTCACTCCACTTTGAGTAATAACATTTTGTCAGGACAGTATCTTTCTCCATAATTTCATCTAATTTTTTCAGCCACACTCAAATTCAAGCATTAAATACTCAGTTTGCAGTCAGTGTAGACATCTCTTTATTTGCTGTTTTACTATCTGGACACCCATTAGGAATAAATGGTCATTTTTATCACACCTCATTAGGAATGGCCATATCCTGGCAGAGAACAATAAATGAAACTAAATTCATTTTGGTGAGCAGGATTTTCTTGTCCAAACTGAAAGATATGCCTAGGAAGCAATCTTATTTGGGAAACAGATAGGTACTTTGACTAGCCAAGGGAAATCTGGGCACATTTGTGACCCTTGTTCTAAAGGAGATTTTATTGTATAGACTGCTGAGTTGTAGGAAGGTCCCTGATTTGGGATCCTGAAAGCTTGGCTCTTCATTGAAGTCCTAACTTTCCCAAGATTCATGCTCCTCATCTGGTAAATGGAGGTAGCAATATATTCCATACCTATTTCACAGGTCTGTAGTGAGAAATGAAAGAGAGAAAATATATTAAAGATCTTTGAAAAGAATGAAGATACTAAAAATGGAAGGGTAAGCACAAGATATAATATATATGTATATCAGAAGAATTCCTATAGAATAAAGGGATCTTTGATGGTCATTGCTTCTATGTTCCACTGTCACACTGATCTTCCTAAATTAATACTTTTATCCTGTTCATTGCTTATTAGCTTTTAATGGATCCCCCAGCTATAGAAATTAATTCAATCTATGTTACTTCAGATCTATAAGCACTCTCTAATGAGGCCCATTTGTGGCTCAGTAGACAGGATCCTGTGATTGCAGGAAATAAAATCTGAGTTCAAATTCTGCCTTACACACTTATTGCCTGTGTGAGTCTGTGCAAGATACTCAACCTCTTTCAAGTTTCTCATCTGTAAAATGAAGAGTTTGGACATAATGGCTCTAAGGTCCCTTTGAGTTTTAAAGGTATTATTCTTTGATTTATTAAGCATCTAGTATGTATAAAGTGTTATGCTTAGATTACAAAGAAAAACAATAAGGTAGTCCTTTCTCATGGCGCTTGCATTCTACTGGAAAAAGAGCCCCTACTTATGTGGATAAGTATATATGAAACATGTATAGTAATTGGTGAGGGGAGTTTGTGGCAGAACGAAGGTGAAAGAGGAGCACTAAAAACTGGGGACTCTTAAGGAGATTGCTTTTGAATTGAAGGAAGCTAGGGATTCTCTGAGGCTGAAGTGAGAGGGGAGAGCATTTCATTCCTGGGGAACAGCCTGTGGAAAGGAAGGAGAGAGGATAATATGTTAGAGGATATAGCAAGTAAGTATATCAGATTGGCCAAAATGGAAGATGTATGATAAAGAGTAATGTGTAATCAATTTAGAAAGAAAAAAGTGTAAGAAGATTATGAAGGGCTTTAAATGTCAAATAAAAGAGTATAGTTTATCCTGCAAACAATAGGAAGTCACTAAAGCTCCCTGTAGAATGATGGGACATTATCAGATGAGGGAAGATCCTTAGTTTGGCATTTAAATTCTCTACAATTTTCCTCCAATGTATCTTTCTAAATTTATCTCCTCCTATTCCACTCTATGAACCTCATATTTAAGCCAGAAGAATCTATGCTTGCTCTCCTGACTACATCATAAACATTTCCAACTTGATACCTTTATTCATCTATTTTATCTGTAGAATGATTTCTCTGATTACTTCCATCTAGTCACATGAAACCATCTTTAAGCTCCATCTTAAAAGCTACCTCCTACCTAAGCCTAGGAACCCTTACTTGGTCACTCCAGCTCACAGTGATATCTTCTTCTCTGAGGTTATAGCGTTTATTATTTGTATACCTCTAATTTTGTTCTTATCATATAATGTGCCTTGTAGCATTTCTTCTATTGTTACCTTTTGTTCTTTTTAGTATTGATATGTGCATATATCATATTTTCCACCTAGATTGTAAGGTGAAAGGCGGAAATCAATTCTTATAACTACAGTATAAAAATAATTCACATGTATTTAGTATTTGACAATAATAAAAAATTTTGCACATTATTTAATTTTGTCTTTGCCTTGTGAAGTATGCAGCACATATATCATAATTCCCTTTTTACAGATGAGGCAGTTGAGATTCAGAGAAGTTAGGTGGTTTCACCAAGATGGTAAGTTGTGGGCCAGCCCTCAAACTTAGGACTTCCGACTCAGTCAAGTACTCCTTCAAATATACCAGTCTGCCTCCCATAGACTATGCTTCTAACACTCATTCTTCCCTATGTTGCCTAATCTCATGCCTAATTCAGAACCATGAATATGTTTGGTGTTCAAAAAATTGTTTTTGAACCAATGGGTAAATACATAATTTTAACAATGATCAATAAACAAAATACCACCTAAGCAAACCAGTTATAATGGTATTGAATCTATATTTATATTATACTTAACATGTTCTTTAGACCTTCATTCTGGATTGCTAGTCTTATGGACAATGTGACTTTGATTTAAGTCATTTCAACATCACATGCCTCAACTTCTTCAGGAAAGACTTACACATACTTGTAAAGACAAATTGTATTTTTAGTGAGGGTGAACAGGGAACCCTGGCTTTGTTTGACTGCTGTTGTTTGCTCATTTCATCTGTGGCTGACTCTTTGTGGCCCCATTTTTGGGGATTCTCTTGGTAAAGACACTGGAATGGTTTGCCATTTCCTTCTCCAGCTCATTTTTACAGATGAGGAACTAAGGCAAACAGGCTTAAGTGACTTGCCCAGGGTCACACAGCTAGCAAGGGTCTGAGGCCACATTTGAACTCATGAAAATGAGTCTTCCTGATTCCAAGGCCAGTGCTCTCTCTACTATGCCACATAGCTGCTTCTTTGTTTGACTTGGACACCTCTAATGAAGATAAATATGTTGCTAGAGGGTGCAGTGGCTAGAATGTTGGACTTGGAGTCAGGAAGACCTGACTTTGAATACTACCTTAGGCACTTACTAGCTGTATGGCTCTGGGCAAGGCACTCAACCTCTTTCAGCCTCATTTTCTTCATCTACATCTACTGAAAGGTGATCAGGATGGTGTGAGAAAATACCTGGCACAGGCGAGGAGAGTAAGGAAAGTCTTGGGACTTTACTGCTTCTTAGAGGCTTGTGGGCTCTATTTAGGCCTCTGGCTTATCATGGACCTTTCTCAGCAATAGATGGGTTTTGGACCTTGTAGGAGTCAAAGACCTAGAAGACCCATGGAACAGTGATAATCCATTGTCTGATTGAAACAGGGCCTTTTCCTCCTATGATAAATTTTGCTGACAATGGGGAAAGGAGGAGATGGCTGCCAGAGCTATCATAGATACTGAAAGAACAAAATATCTTCTATGACTATGTGCTCACTTGTGGTCACTACCCCTCCTAATCATCTACCATGGTAGGGTTGACAATATGCATCTGTTCAAGGGTTGAGAAGGGAGATCAACTTCTACTCTCGTAAGTTAGGGTCAGGTCTCATTTATTTTCAGCTTAGAGTGAGAGTTGGGCACTCTGAGTTGAGCCTGGACGAGAGGGCTATGGTTGGAGGTGTATAAAATCTTCCCCCCTCTCAATTCACATCCTGAACAGGCCACACGGATTAACTAGCATGCAGTTGAAGAGTAATTATTAGAGTGGAAAAGCAATTATTTAAAGGCATAATATATTGGCTAATAAATCTTCCTCCCGCAATCAAACGCCTAGAAATTATTTTATATACTTCCTACCCCTACTTCTTTTCCTCCCATTCATTTCTCAGCCCCTTACAATATGACATCTAACCTCACCACTCAGAAATTTCTCTCTTCAAGGTGGTCCAGGATCTTTTAATTAGAAAATTAATAGCTTTTTTCTGTCCTAATTCTTGTTTTCTCTGCAACTGTTTATGTTGTTGAGCACCCCTCATCTTGGAACCTTTCTCCACCCTTAGCTTACTTGACACTGTTTTCTCTTGGTTATCCTATTGCCCATCTGACCATTTTTGTCTTTTTTGCTAGATCATTGCCCATGTCCCACTCGCTGACCGTTGATAACCCCCAAGGCTTTATCCTAGGTCCTCTTCTCTACTGTGAAATTTTGAGATCATAGATTTAGAACAGGGAGGGACCTTGGAGGTCACGTTGTCCAACCTCCTCATTTTACACTATGAGAAACAGAGGACCAGAAAAGTTAAGTTACTTGAACAAGGTCACAAAGTTATTAAATGTATGAAGTGGCATTTAAGCCAAGGCTTTTCCTGACTCCAAATCCACAGGAGTATCACCTCATTATACCTGATTTCCTTCTTTCTTAGTGATCTTATCACATGCCATGTGTTCAGTAGTCATCTCTTTGCAGATGACTCCTAGATGTATGTACGTATGCATCATATAACTATCCATAACTATCTATCCATCTATCTATCTATCTATCTCTGATCTCTCTACTGAGCTCCAGTTACATCACCCATTCCTTGTTGGATTTCCTATAGATATATGAGATTCAATATGCCCCAAACAAAATTCATTGTATTCCCCTCCTAAATCTCTTGCACTGCACCCAAATTCTCTGTTTCTTTTGAGAGAACTACTGTCTTTCACTCACTCAGATTAAAAACATCAAGGTCGTACTCAACTTCTTCCCTTCTGTCACCTAGTACTTCCAATTAGTTGCCAAATCTTTCTGATTCTACTTCCATACCTTTGTCTGTCCCATTCTCTCCATTCATATGGCCACTACCTTAGTTTAGGTCTTATCAACTAGTAGGTATATACTTAGATACATACATATTATTTTCCCCAATAGAATGCAAGCTCCTTGGGGGCAAGGGTCATCTTATTTTTGTCTTCATAGTTCCAGAAGCCAGCACAGTGCCTGGCACATAGTAGGTACTTAATAAAAACTTGTTGAATGATCATATAATTTATATTTCTATGTAATGTGCATATTATTTCTACCTCTTGAAGTCAGGAGCTGTTTTGTTTTTATTTTTGTATCCCCAATGCTTAGCATGGTGCCTAGTAAATAGTAGGTACTTAATAAAATCTCATTGGATGAATGAATGGGCTCCTGCAATTATTTCTTCTTTAAGTCCTGGTGTCAGGGTTCTTGTCTCTCTAATCCATCCTCCACAAAGCTTTCCAAATTATATTTATAAGCCAAAGTCTAACTATTTCACTCCCCTGATCTATAACCACCAATGGTTTCCTATTGCCTTTAGAATAAAATGCAAACTCCTTAGGTTGGAATTTAAAACCTTTCATAGACTAACTTCAACTTACTTTCCGGGCTTATTTCACATTTTTCTTTCACAAATGCCATCTTCTAGCTAAGCTAGCCTGCTGTATGCTCCCAGAGCTTAGCAGTTCCTTCCTTCCTTCCTTCCTTCCTTCCTTCCTTCCTTCCTTCCTTCCTTCCTTCCTTCCTTCCTTCCTTCCTTCCTTCCACCTTCCTTTCTCTTTTTTCTTTTGCTCTCTCTTTTCTCTCTTTCTTTTTCCTTCTTTTGCTGAGGTACATTCCTAAAGTTGGCCCTAAAGATTACTGTTGTCCAAAAGTGAAGTATATTACTTCAGGAAGTGGTGTTTTTTTTCTGTTCCTTGAGTTCTTCATTTCTTTTGAGTTCTTCAAGTGACTGTTGAAAAGCCATTTGTTGGGGATACTGTAGAAGGGATGCCCTTTCACATATAGGTAGAGCTAAATGGTCTTTTAAGATCTTACAGCCCTGAGGTGCTGTGATGGTCTTATGCTAAGCACTGTGGATGATGGCAAGTGAGTAAAGTAAAGTCCTTGACCTACCAGCCTCCCACCCAATTGGAAGTACATGATATAACCACATGAAAGAGCAGCTAACAATGCTCTGCTGTAAATATTTCCAAGTAAATAAGTAAACAAGTGAATGGTATGGATTGGCCTAAAATTCCCTAGTATTTTAGGGCAAATACATATCCCTGGGGCCTGTTGTGGCAATGTCAGCATGGAACAGTGGAAGGAATGTTGGATTTAAGATCAGATGACCTGAGTTATCATCTCATCTCTTTCAGTTACTACCTGGATGAACTTGGACAAGTTTCTTAGCCTTTCTGGGCCTCCATTTCCTCATCTGTAAAATAAAGGGGTGTACCAGATAACTTGCAAGGTCTCTTCCAGCCCTACCTCTGGCATCCTATGATCTCATGACTTTGAAGGAGAGGTACAACATAAGCAGGACCTGAAGAATGAGCAGGATTTTGATAGGTGGAGGGAAGTGAGGTGCACATTTCATGCAAGGGGAATAATATGCAGTAAAGCTTAGAGAAGTCAATGAAGATCCTTACGTGACAGAGTGAGAAGATAAACCCAGATGCATTTGGCTACGTACAGGGATATATGAAAACAAAAGGTGAAACAGGTAAGGTGGACCAAATTATTTGGAACTTTGAGCCATGGTGTCCTAGAGCCAACTAGCTTATAGTGGAACCAGTTGTTAAATTTGCCGTGCGATCATTTACAACTTTGAAATAGGAAAACCCTAAAATCAGAACTTTATTTAGTATTTTGTTGTCTAGACCAGGGTGGGGCAGACTACACTTGAGGGTGATATCTGACAACCTCTTCTGCTTCTCTAGGACCCTCAAACTAAGAATGGCTTACATTTTTAAAAACAAAACTTCTATCCCCTCATTTTACAGAAGTAGAAATAAGTCTCAGAAAAGGCAGAGGAGAAGAGATCTGGGTAGTGTCACACAGATAATAAACAGCAGAGATCTGGATTTTGTATCCACAGCTCTGGGCTCAGGGTTACAGATCAGTGAAATTTTGGAAAGAGATGTAAGGAGCAAGTCCTAGGGAAAAGCTTGAATCCGTCCCCCTCTTTGTCTCCTATTGATTGAAGAACATCTTGAGGGTCAGAGTCAGAATTCAAGTCATCCCCAAGATCTCAGATCAATCAGTGCTACATTTTCATGTTGGCACTGGGGGACACAAACCAATTATGCACAGGTTTGTAAAAAGCCTTTCTCTTTCCATAAACAACAAGGCCTTAGAGGACCGGATCATAAGCCACGAGGGTCAAAACAAGACAACTGGCATGATGTACAACTCGTGTTCACAGACAAATCCAAGATTTGGTGTATGTGTCAAACCACTTTTAGCTCACAGGCTGCACAAAAAGAGGCAGTGGGCTGGATTGGCCATGATTTGCTGATTCCTGATCTAGACTTAAGGAATTGTTGGAGAAAATGTTAATAGTGTAGACAAAATGGAAAAGTGTGTCGCATATGCATTTTTCTCTCAGAGAGCTGGTTGTTACATATTTGCCACCACATCCCTCCTTGAAAGCAACTTTAACAACAGTGGAATAAGAATCATAGGACTTAGATGTAGGATAAGGAAACTATGACCCATAGAGGGGAATTGAGTTTCTCAAAGTCACACAAGTAGTAAGTAGCAAAGCCAGGTCTTCTGACTTCAGGCTCAGCACCCTTTTTGCTATATAATGTTGTTTCTCTGGAAAGGTAGTGTTGCATAATGGATAGAAAAAACTAACTTCAGAGTCAGGGCATCACTGAGTCAAGTCCCTTCTCTGACACATACCACCAGTGTGGCCCTGGGAAAATCACTCTTAGTGACCTTGTTTCTCCCTAAGAGGTAAGCTGCAGTGCAGGTGCTGATTTGCATTGGTAGAAGGAGTTTCCTTGTCAGTAATTACCATGCTAATGAAATCACGGGTTCATAAAAAGAATGTTGCTTCTAGTATCTCCCATCCCCAGGTGGAATAGTGAGAATGATTCTTGAACTAGTTCTACATAGTTGCTCACAAAGACCATTTATCAGCTGATCATCCAGCAATCTATCATATCTTATCAACAGTGTACTATAGACTCCCAGCCTTAAGCCTACTACACACACCCTTTCCTCTGCTCACAAACTAAAATCAGATGTTAGCTTGTCATATGAAATAGGGGAAGAATCTCTATAGGTAATAATTCCTGTTTGTCCCATAAGTTGACTAATAATGCTTAACATTCCCTGAAATGCATGCCGAATTTTTGGTACTCACTTGGAGGAAAAGCTTTGCAAGTGTTCTTCAGGAACTACAACACTTGTTCATTTATACAGCTGTGAACCATTTGGCCTCCTGTGAATCTCCACATACAGAGCTGGGAACATGATTAGCAGCTGTAGAATAGATGTCATTTATAGCTCCTCATATTATGAAAGGAGAATGTGTGGACTTATGCATCAGACATGTTGGATAGAAATCCTCCAGTGACTATGTATCTGAGTGGGCTGCAAATTGTTTCAGGAATAGAAATTTTTAAATATGATTTTCTCTTTCCTTTTGCTTCTTCTTCCCACTACTATCACATTATATTCTGCTTATCCAGTTCTTTAAAACTTTTTTTTTTGATGTGGACCTATGATTCTATTGGGGTAGAGATTATGAAAACTCCATCACTGGTACTGTTCAGTATCTCCCCTGTAACTCACAATCTTAGTTGCCTGGGGGCACTGAGAGTTTGAATAACTCCTGATCATAAAGCTAGTATGTATAGGAGAAAGTAGTTGAAACCAGGTCTTCCTGACTATAAGGCTGACTCTTTATCCATTCCCATATCTCCTCTCATCCTGCTCTTATATTCATTCAAAGAGAATCACAGAGTTAGACTAGAAGTAACCTCAGAAGCCATTTCCTCCAATCTCCTCATTCTGCAGGGAGGAGATTGGTGTTCAGAGAAACAGGGAATTTACCACAGTCATATAGGGAATGGCAGAATGAAGATTCAAACGCAGATTTTCTGGTTATAAATCCAACATTTTCTATAGTACCATGTTACTTTCTCACTCCTTAAAGGCAATAGTTCCAACTCCTTCCATTCACAATAACTTTTCTAGTCTCTACTCCTTCTCTCACCCTCAGTCAAATACAGACCTGAATGCCCATGGTCTCTTCTGGTCCTGGCTATTTGTTAATGATCAGCGTATTTGGATGTTGCCTTCGTAAATACTGCACCAGAAGGTGGTTCCTAAGGATTAATTCCATATTCTTTGTTTGCGTGGACTGCTCCCATCCATCCTGGTCCCTAGATGGCACTATGTACTACAGTAACGGCCCATTGCACTGATTGCCTCTGCGGCCAGCAACGCCCCAGGAGAAAAGTGACAATCTCATGCTGATTAAGAAGAAAATGAGTGTTTTATTGTTGCTAATACCACCTGACAGCAGCCTGAAGCTTCAGAAGTTTTTAGTAGCTTGGGGCATTTACTATAACTCTGTCGGAGGTTATCACTGAATAGAGCTAAAAAGAAAAATCAGAACACATTTCCAAAGTGCATGCTGACATTACATATTCTAATAGTCAATGTATAATTTCAGTAAAATGTACCAGAGTTGTTTTTCCTCTTCTTTTTAAAGTGTGAAAGTAGAGGATTGACAGCTCTAATCAGGGTCCAAGTCTGTCCAAAGTAGCCCAAGTGAGAAAATCAGCCCATCTACAATATGGCTGGCAGATGGCTCTTGCTCAAATGTGGAGAAAATCTTATCTCAAGATTTAAAGACGGGGAAATATATACTTCCAAAGTGAACACATTGGTTGTGGTAACAGTGAGATTTTGTATTATTATTAATAACATCATTTCTTTTTCACTTTTGATGTGTTAACTCAAAAAAGTAGTTATTTTGTGTGTCCTAGATATTTTTTTAAAGTATATTTCTTATTTTAAAATTCTAAATAGTTTCTTCTCTTAGCTTGTGTCATTTCAGATGTTAAAGATGCTGGGAAAATAAGAATAGCTATGTTCCTGAGGCTGCAAGGGACACTTATGACAGCCCTGACCCCAGCGTTCAAGGGTACCAAGAAGCATACACAGTAGACTGGTGTTGGTTGTTTCATTGGCTAGAAACTTGCTTGGATGTGATGAAAGATGAAGAGTGCAAAGAGTGTACCTTGTTTTGTTCAGCGCTTGGGAGTCATTAACTGGTGAAGAATGGGAGGGCTGATTCAATTGTTGCAAAGAGGAGCAAAATGGCATTTGATGTGGAGACCTACTTGATCTTGGGATCTTAGAAAGAGTGAGTGAGTAAGTGAATGAAGAGATGCAGTGAATAAGGGCCAAATGGAGGAGAGAAGTTAAATGCTGGGGGTGTTCAGAAGAAGTAGATCAATATGTTTTGAGGATAGCGACGAAAGATTTCATGGAGGAAGTAGGACTTTAGGTAGGCCTTTAATATTCAGATTTGGATAGGCAGGAAATGATAGAGTCTTAGGATTGGAGGAAGCCTTAGAGATTATCTATCTTGACCTTTTCAATTCAATACAAAGAACAAATTTATTAAACATCTGATATATGTAGGATTCTTTGCTCGATATTAAAGTTCTGAAGCTTAGCACAGTGCTGGGCACATTTGTTGTTTAATCATTTTCAATCATGTTTGATCCTTTTGTGATCCCATTTGGGGTTTTCTTGGCAAAGATATTGGAGTGGTTTGTTATTTTCTTCTCCAGATTATTTTACTGATGAGAAAACCAAGGCAAGGCAAACAGGGTTAAATGACTTGCCCAGGATCACATAGATAGTTAAGTGTCTGAGGTGGGATTTGAACTCAGGTCTTCCTAACTCCAGGTCCAGTGCTTTCTCCACTGTGCCACCTAGCTGCCCTACTTGGCACATAGTAGGCACTTAATATTTATTGATTGAAACAAAGCTAAAAATGAAATAGACTTGTATTCAAAGAACTTTCAATATACTGAGGGAAACATACATAATAAAAGGCAGGGTGTGATGGTAACATACTGAAAAGGTTCTGCAGGAAAATTTGAAGAAAGAACATTTTCAGCTGGGAGAAGCAGAGAAGGCTTCATGGAAGACGTGGTACCTGGGTCAAACCTTGAAGAAAGAAAATTCTACAAAAAAAAAAGAGATGAGGAGAGTACATTTCTAGGAATGTGCAAAAGAATGGAGGTAGCAGACAACATGGAAAGGTCAGGGAGGAGCTAGTCACAACAGAGAATACATGAAAGGGACTTAAGTGAAATAAGGCTGGAAAGACAGATTAGATCTTGATTGTAGAAAGCCTTAAAAGCTAAGGAGGTTAAATTTCATCCTGGAAGTAACAGGAAACTCCTAAAGACTTTTGAGGTAGGTAGTAGCTTGGTCTGACCTCTGCTTAGTAAGATTATTTTGGCACCTATATGTCTTATAAAATATATATGGGATCATGAAAAATTTGGCAACAGTAAAAGATTTAGGAGCACACAATCACTAAAAATTAATTAAAAATCAAACACAGTAATGAATCCAAGGAATTTCTGGCAGCGCTTGCCCATGTTGCATCACACAACTTCACTGCACCATTGGTTCTGAACACAAAGCATGACCACTTTGCACTGCACATGCCCTCAAGCCACCCAACACTAATGGACACTGTGGAAACAAATGAGGTCAGGAGTGGAAACAGTTTAAGAAGCCCTGTATATAGATGGAAAAGGGGAAAGAAAAGAGGTAGGGAAACTATTACAACAATGTATAAAAGGGAGGTAATGAGGCACTGAACTAGAGACAAAGCAATAAATGAAAGATGTTCTGTAGTAGAATGCACGGCACTTAGCAATTGCTTAGATGTGGTGGTGACAGAGTGTAGGAAAGAATGCAAAAGGTAATACTGAGGTTTTGAGCTTGGATGACTAGAAGGATGGTGGTACCTTTAACAAAAATAGTGAATTTGTAAGTAATAATAATAAATTTATATATATATATATATATATATATATGTATATATATATATATATATATATATATACACATCACATAGACACACACACACACACACACACACACACACATGTTTATCAGGGAATATAATCAGCCTAGTTTGGGGCGTGTTGAATTGGAGGACCTATCAGGATTTCCAGACAGTTGTAAATGTAGGAATAGAATTTAGAGGAGAGATTAGAAATCTATATAGATTTCAGAGACATTTATCTAAAAATAATTAATAATTAAAGGTATGATACCTGATAGGTTTGTCACTGGATAAAGTGAAAAGATGTGAGAGGAAAAGTCCCAAGACAGCTCCTAGAAACACATACACACTTCAGAGGAAGAGAAAAATGAAGCAATGAAAGAATCCAAAAGGAGTGACCAGACAGCTAGAAGAAGCAGAAGAAAGCAGTGCCGTACGACCCACGGCTGTATCCAGAAGGAAGAGGTGCTTCACTGTATGGAATGTTTCCTTGGTGAAATGAAGGCATGGGCTGTTTGGTTTTTATTTTCTTGTGTCCAGCACCCAACACTAGCCTATTAGTCCTTAATAATTGCTGGATTGAATGCTGCAGAAAGATCCAAAAGGATGAGGATTAAGAGAAGGCCATTAAGAGGTCATGGGTGATCTTTGAGAGTGCCATTTTACTTAAACTATGTAGTTGGAAGCTAGATGGCAAGGAACTAAGGAATAAGTGGTTGATGGGGAAGTGGAGGCAGTGTGTGCAGTTTACTAATTTCTCAGTTTATTCAATAAGGAAAGATTAGAAAGTCACACACAGAAAAAGAGAAGGAGGTTTGAGGATGTAAGCAGAGAGAATATTTCAAATAGCCAATGTTGGTTATATGATGGACAGTCAATCAGAGATCAATAACAGGATTACCTTGTGCCAGTGAGGCCCCAGTTGAGATTTTATTTATAGTGGACCTAGCCTGCATTTCTTTACTTCTTCTGACTTACTTTTCCTTACCTCAGAGTGTAATTATGGAAAAGTGTATTGTAAGTCTCAAAGTGTTATAAAAATATGATTTGTTGTGATTGGGATTATTAATGACAACAACTTTTAGCATCTTCCAGAGTAAGTTTAGAAAATGGGAATGGTTAGGGCAACCAAGGCATAAATTTGAGCATGAATAGCAGAAGAATAAAGGAGTAGGAAACTCAAAGAAGTGAGACAATACCACTTTGAACTGTTTAACCATGGGGTTTTAATTGTGAAAAGAAAACAAAAAGATTGAGAATTGAAGTGATGAACAGGGACAACAGGGAAGTACTGAGGAACTGAGGGTTGAAATGAGAATGAAGACCAGGGTTACGCAGTGGGAAAGGTGTAAGGACAGGAGACTCTAATGAAAGAGGTGGATTTCAGAATTCACAATCCTAGAAATAGAACAGTTTGGGATAGATAGTGAGTTCTAAAATATGACCTATCCATGATTGAGGTAGAATGGAGATAGAGGTCTCAAGAGTTGAAGAAGTTGAAGAACTGAAATAACAAGAGTATCTGAAGTTATCATCAAAGTAAATGCTGAAGTCACCAAGAGCAAAGACAAAAGTCAGCTTAGAAAGGAAGACCTTAGAAAGGAGACAGTTACTGAATGAATTATTGAGGAAAGAGAGACAGTAATCTGTAAGTCAGCGATTGATAGAAAAAGTATCTGAACAGGGTGATATAGGCACATGATATGACATTCAAAGGAGTGGCTGCTAATTCTACTAAGCATGATATTAGTGATAGTGGCAGTGGGAAGGGAGCAAGGAATACATTGATTCCTCCTCCTGGCATTGTGTATCTTTTGTAGGAGTGTGTGAAGCAATTGGGAAAGGAACAGTCAGCATTGGAGAGGGTGGCAAAAGAAATGTTTTCTGAAGAAAGCCAGGTTTTAGTGATCTAAGAAGTTATAAATGTGAAAGAAAAAGATCCAGGATGATAAGTAGTTTGGAGTTTGTTAATGAGAGAAGGGTTTCTTAAGTAGAGGATAGGGAATGGAAAAAGCTAGAACTGAGCTGGTTAATGACTTAAGCTTGGAAAAAGATAATAGATCAATGGAATTTGGGTTCAGGCAGATGGTGGTTCTAAATCATAAGGATTAATATGGTAGGGATTTAAGAATTTTTAATCATGAGGCAGGGAGAATTCAAAAAAGGGAGACAAGTATAGACTAAAGTAGCCCTCAAGTTCTGTTTAGAATGCTGATGTGACAGTGTCTGTGTTTGATAATATTTCCTAGATGGAGTACCTCTCAGTTCATTGGAGAAGGGTAGAAGTTAAAAAGGAAGGGGACAAATATTTATTAAGCACCTACTATGTTGCAGGCATTGTGCTAAGTGCTTTTTCATATTATCTCATTTGATCCTCAAAATAGCCTTTGAAGTAGGTACTATTATTAGCCATATTTTAAAATTGAGGAAATTGAGGCAGACAGAGGTTGAGTGACTTGCTGAGGGGCACACTCAGGTCTTCCTGATTCTAGGCCCAGCACTGTCCAAGGTGACATGTAAACGCTTCTAGGATAAAAGTCTTTACAGACCAGTTCCCAGTTCCTACCTTCCCATAGTTGATTGTAGTGGGAGCAGAAGAGGAGCCTACATTTATCACTCTTAGAAGAGTCATAAGCCTCTGTTGACCCTAATATCCTCCATCAGATTCATGACAATCTTGCTCATCAGCTTTGTTTCATCAATCAAGTAGTGGAGTGAAAAATGGACGAGTGATTTTGTAACTAGCAATTGTTTTCTCATGGAGTCAGGAAGAAACTAAAATTATGATTAGGTTAAAGGAGTGAGACCTACCCTATAAGTAGGACTTTAGTCTCCCATAAACTTCAGGAACAAAACTTTCCATATGGAAATTGTGGAATTAAAAAGCCTGGTAGAGTGGAAAAAGGATTGAAATAAGGGTAAAGAAAATTGGACTCGTGATATAGCCACTTACCAGCCATGTGATCTTGGGAAAGCCTCCACCCTGCCCTTTTTCCCCCATTTTTGTCCCTCAGTTGCCTCATTTTTAAAAGCTGGAATTTTGGATACTGTTGGCTACTCAGTCTTTGTAGATATTCTCTTCTTCCTGTGTTTTTGTAACCCAGTTCTAGTGTGCTCTTCTTAATTTTCTATCCTATCCCGATCAGTCTCTTCTGCAGGATCATCATCCTTGTCCTACCCTTT
This sequence comes from Phascolarctos cinereus, assembly GCF_003287225.1. Taxonomy (NCBI): domain Eukaryota; kingdom Metazoa; phylum Chordata; class Mammalia; order Diprotodontia; family Phascolarctidae; genus Phascolarctos; species Phascolarctos cinereus. Next base: position 132,646,190 of record NW_027556098.1, read on the forward strand.
TCAGCCTCAGTTTTCTCATTTGTAAAATGGGGATAATAATAGCACCCATCTCACAAAGTTGTAATGAGATCTAAATACGAAAACATGTAAAGTGCTTTGCAAACTTGGATGTACTATCTATTATTATTACTATTATTGGAGAAAAAAAAGACTTTTATATTAAAATGGCATGTCTTCTAATTCTATTCACCACCCTTCCTCTACCTGATGACCCTTTAAAATAATCTTTTATTAAATAATCATTTAAATTTATTTTAAAATCTTCTATTAAACAATCTCTTAAATCATGGAGGCCTCTTTCCTTAAAGTCTTCTGATGCTTCATTGTGAGGTGGAGGTGCTACTGGATCCCTGAGGACAATCCCTCCAGAGTGCACCTGGAAAGTTTCTGAGGACAAACCCAGCTCAGATGATGGTTTTTCTCTGAGGACTTATTTAAATATAGGAAGGGTCATCACCAGAGAGTTGACCACCAAGTGAGTGTTATTTCTTCCCAAAGAAACTCATGAAAACTGTGTCAGGGCTGCAGAATTAATTGGTGGGTGGAGACAGTACCCATGGCAATGAAGGCATACATGTTTTTTTGAGATATTCAAGTTAAAACAAGGAAGAATATCATCATTATGTATTCATAAAGAGATAAGGGCTGGACGTGCAATTTCATTGATTGGAGGACTTCCTGGGTGATGAAACTCCCTCTTCCAAAGCAGGCCAGCACTTTCCCTTCAACTTAAGAGTCTTAGAGAGTTGGCTAGGCCACTGAGAGTTTATGTCATTTGCCCAGGGTGACATAGCCTGCATTTCAGAGATGGCATTTTCCCTACATTTTCTTGGCTCTGAGGATGCTCTGAGATCTCTACACACTATTCCATATTACCTTTTAGGCAATTTCATATTTATCTATTTTCTTTGCTAACCATTCATCCTTTAGCAACTTTATTGCTTCCTGAATTGAAAGGAACATGTCTTCAAGTGGCCTCCAAAAGCAAATTACTTTGTCTCTCTTCTCATCAGCCAAAAGCTGCTCCTGGAGTGGGGTGTCATCATCTTTCTGGTTGCTAATTTACTCACTTAGACTTTTACTCTGACATATGGCATAGTGACAAGAATCTTTCATCAAAGAAATGATGCTTTCCAGGGGCAAGGACTGTATCTTATTTGTGCTTATGTCAATAAAGTGCCAGCTACAGTGTCTTTCACATAGGAATTAGTCAATTAATAGTTTTTGATTGTTTGAATAATTGAGTAACTTTAATGGAATCAAAGATGTGGTTTACCAACTTATTCTTGGTTTAAATTGCTGTTTTAGGTACCCCTCAAGCTTTTCCTACAGTACTGGAGTATTAAAGCTAGAAAGAACTTCAGTGTTTAATTAATACAACAATCCATTTTACCTCTGAGGAAACAGACCCAGAAAGATTAAGTGACCTTGCCCAAGGTCAAATAGACCGACAGCTCATAGACTTGGAGTCGGAATAGATCTTAGATATGCTTTGGTATTGGATGTGAGATTTTAGTAATTCAGTTTTATAGGCAGGGAAACTAAGGCTCTGGGAGATTAAGTTACTGCCAAAGGTCACACAGGTAGTAAGTGCAAAACTTAGACTGGTACTCAGGTCATCTGACTCAACCCAGCGCTTTCTATTATACTATCCTGACTTAGGGAATCAGTAAAGCAGAAAGTACACAGCCAGCACGGCTGAAGGTTTTTTGGGTGCAGGGTCTTCCTTGGGGCAATGTTTGAGTGTGTATTCATTGAATATTTATTTGTGGACCCAGAATTGAAACATACCTTTTGAATAAACGAACTATTTGAAGGGTAGACATCATTTTACAGCTGAAATTCCAGTAGAATAATTAGGAAATTCACTTTTTGTAAAGAAAATCTGTGTCAACATATGGACTGACTAAAGAAGATAACCTCAATGGTAAATAGTGGGGAAAGAGCCTCGTCTTTCACTTCTATTCCCAGAAGGTAGGCCAAGACACTGGCCAGGAGAGATTTACTTGAAATCCTGGTACATAATGACTAGGTTATTCTCTTCAAGGTAGAATACTTGCAGTATGACTTTTCTATTTCTAAGGAGATGGAGCAAAAAAAAAAAAAAACCTCCCGCCCCCACCAAATCACATTTATTTATTTTCATTTTCTATAGATTCAGTCAAATTGGTAGCACGGAATCATCCGCCAAATCATTATTAACTACTGTTAGTGGGCATTTACATGAACTTTAAAGTTTGCAAAGCATTTGACATACATTATCTAACTTAATTATCACTACAACCCTGAAAGCTAGATACAACAAGTGTTAAATATTTCTGTTTTATGAGGTAGGAAACCAGGGCTTAGAAGTTAAGTGGTTTCCAACATAGTTACTCTGTATCAGAAGTGGGACTTGAGCCTAGGCCTACCTGATTCTAGGTCAAGTACTCTTTCCAGCAAGCTGCCCTGCCTCTCTCATTAGCATTTGTATGGAATATATGTTAACAGAAGGCAAATTTATCAAAACTACCATTATAAAAATATTATTAAGTTCCACCAGGATAGAGGCCTTGTCCCATTTATCTTTTGCTTTCTCCTAGCATTTAGCACCATATTTTACATTCAATAGTAAGTTAGTTATTAAATTACAAATTAATGACTGAGTTCTAATAAACCCATAATGACTGAAATTATTTGAGATGGATTTTGGCTTTTTTTTTTAATAGTTTCAGTGGTCATTTCGCTAATCAAAAGGATCAAGAGAAATGGATTTTTCAAAAAGGCAACTATAAAAAACAATCAGTAGTTGCTTGGAATTTAAATAGCTATTTTTTAAGAAACAGATGCTTCTTGTGAGCTATGACTCTAAATTGTATTCATATTTGTTAACTAAAAACTCAATGAATATTAATTCATACCACCCACTGTCATATAAATCCAGGAGTTCCTAAGAAGAAGCTGCTTCAGTCCTTCATGTTGCTGGGGTGATGTATGGCCACAGGCAACTTTGATGAGTCTAGGAGGAGAGTGGCAATGCAGTGAGTAAAAGGGAAATGGAACATCTTGCCTCTGATTCAGGGGTGTTTTCTGAAATAACTCTGAGTGCTATCTTTGCATTCCTAATGGAAACTCTAGTCCCATCTGCACTCACTTAGCGTAGGAGTAGAATTTATAGAACTGGCCCTTTAACTGTTTGGCTCAGTTGCACCTCCACATTTTCAGCCACAGAATTATCACTTTCCTAGTCACTTTGCATCTAGGGGAATATTTTGGGAGGTTATAGTTCTCTGCCATTCTCTCCAGTGTTTCAGTTTGTGGTATCTGTATGAGGTTTGCATGTAAGGTAATGAGTCTTGATTTTTTTTTTTTAACAAAGACACTGGAACTCATAACCATGAGTATACATTGCTTCCTCCCTCTTCCTGTGTACCTCCAACCCTTCCAATGTCACTTAGAGCTGCTGGGCACTTGCTCTGATAATACTGCCACTGCAAAAGGGATTTGTGGAACTCCATTTTGTGAATGGTCTTGAGTCCCTTAAGGCATTTGTTAAGCCCTTATTGTGTATCACGCTCTGTGCTGTAGCACATTCTTTTGTATCTTCTCATTGGTGATGATTCTCTGTCCTTTTAGTTCAGCTCAACAAATATGTGTGATGTGTGATGCTCTGTGCTAGGCATGAAGGATGAATCCACAGACAAAAACAGAAGAATCAGTATTGAAGGAACTTATATAAGATTAAGGGTATACAACAATCATGTATATAGAATTAGAACTACAAACTAAATTGTGGCACTGACAACTGTAGGGGGCAGGAAAAGCTTCATGGAGGACATGGTATTGACTTGAGGACTGAAGGAATGTAGGGATTATGAGAGGAGAAGCTGTCCTTGACATGTGTGCAGGTAGGAACTCCAATGTCATGATGGGATAACAGTTAATAGTAAAGTTTGACTGAAAGGCTGAGCATCTAAAGGAAAAAAAATGCAATCAGGCTAGGTAGGTTGGGCCCAGATTTTGAAGGGTTTTAAATTCTAGGTTTTTATGTATTATTGTGGAGGAAACGGGGACCCCTCAGTGTATTTGAGCAAGAGAGTGACATGGTTAGGAGAAGACCAAAGAGATATTATTTTCACAGAAGCTGAGTATGGAAAGGATATCCATGAGGAGGGAGTGGTCAATAGCATTAAAATCTGCAATAAGTTTGAGAATTAAGAAATCAGACTTAGCAGTTAAGATACTATCTATTAGTAATTTTAAAGAAAGCAATTTCAGTAAAGTGTAGTGTGCAACAAAGGAGAGAAGGAAGCTTTTGATGGATGTTCTCAATTTTGTCAGTGAAGTAAGAGGCAACTTTCTTTGTTGGGACAGAAAGTGAGTAGGTTGGAGATGATAAGGATTAAAGCAGGAGTTCTGGAATAGCATTTGAGAAGTCTGGTAAAGGGTCAAGCCAGTAGTAAAGTATTGCAATGCCACAGTGAGGAAATAGTTGAAATTAGATATAATGAATTTGTAGTTATATAATTTCCTCCAGTGGTATTCAAAGAACTTTCAAGTTGTAAGTTGGTGGTGGGAGTGGGTGGATGAAGGATTGTCACAATATGAATAGATTGATAAGATATCAAGGGATTCTCAGAAGGAGAGTGAGTTATTGAATTGCTTAACTCTAGGGTTGAGACTGTTAGTAGGGGAAAGGTAAGAAAATGAAACCAAACTAGAGGTGAAGAACAGAGAAAACAAGGAAATTTTGAAGGTCTGGAGTCTGTGATGAAAACAAAGACCACATTTAGGAGGAGTTAGACAGAAGGAGGGATGGAAAGACAGGAACTTATAATCAAAGGTAAGAATTTCAGAAATCTCCTGAGATCTCTGATCTGATGATTAGATCAAAGACAAAGAGTATCCGTTTAAGTGGCTGAGGTAGAATGAGGACATAGCTCATGGTACCTCAGGAGAATGAAGAACTGAGAGGCCAAGATATTCAAGAGGATAACCATGTCTCCTTGAAGAAAAGTGTTGCGGTAGAAAATAAGGCTATGAACCAGCTGTTGGACTCATTTAGAAAGTAGAAAGAGTAATCTGAAGACTAGCATATTGCAATAATAAGGATCTGGACTGGGTAACAAAGGAGGTTGGAGGGTCCTCAAAAAAGATGATAGGAGATGGAAGGGGAAGCAAGGAACAAGTAATATTCCAATTTCTCTTCCTAGAACTGGAGTCAGGAAGACCTGAGTTCAAATATGACCTCAGACATTTAATAGCTTGGCAAGTTTCTTCAGTGCTATCTGCTTCAGTTTCCTCATTTGCAAAATAATGTTAATAAGGCACTTAGCAGCATTTAGCCCAGTACCTATGCACTTAATAAGTGTTTATGGTTTGTGTGAGGATGAAATGAGATAATTTTGGTAGCATTGCATGATAATGATGTTGATGTTGATGGTGGTGATAGAATGAGAAAAGGGACAACAAGTAACAGAGATGTTGTATTATCTGTTGAGAACTTGGTTTCCTTGAGCATAAGAAAGAATACATGTGAAAGAGAGTTAGCATGAAGGGAAGCATTATTAATGATAGAAAGGAAGGTCCAGATGCTATTATGGATGAAGAGGCTGGAGAAGGGTAGTAACTCAAGATGAGTAGAGTTGAGCTAAAATGAAAGGAATGAAAGAGAAAAGAAAGCTAAAAGGGGATTTTTTTTTTTTTTGCCTATGCATCTAGAAATTCTGAATCCCAGGGATCAGAGGCTCTAGAGGTAGGGAAAAACTAACAATAGGATGATAGATGATTTTGTTATGAAGACCTTAAATGATAAACAAAGGAGTTTATGTTTTATCTGAACTCTTTTTTGTGTACAAAAATAATTATACCTAACCATTATCAATGAAGATGTATCTTTGAGGTTTTTTTTTTCCTAGTGGAGGGGATATATTTGTGTTGCTCTGAGTGGATTGACTCTTGCTCATCTGGATCTGCTTGTAAACCAAGGTCACATATTTGCCAGACTTCTGTGTGGGTTTGGAATGCAGGCTGTGATAGTGGCAAAGAGCAAAGCTAACTGGTACACTAGGGAATTGAATTCATGACCTTGGCTGTTGCTAATAAGGCCAAGGTCATGAGTCCAGTCCCCATGAGGCTAGTTAGTTTTGGCCTATTCCATATCCACACTCAGCATCCCTAACCCCAATCAGAGTCATGGGAGGTCAGAGAACATATGTGTCATTATTTATTTGTAGCGCCTAGCCCAGAGGTAGGTGCAAGAGAACGAATTTTACTTCATAACTTCTGGATCAGGGAGGGTCCAAAAATTGTTTGTAGTTTGGAAAAGGTTTTACTATTCTGAAATGATGTCAAGTGCTGCACTCATGGTAATTTAGATGGCATCAAGCAACAGTAACATTGAGAAGTCTAGTAGTATTACTAAGAATCATTATTTCCAATTTCATTGAAATTCTAATGTGCTTTCAGTTTAGTATAACTTCACAGCCTGGAACTTCTGTTACAAGGTGAGTCAGTTAGAAGATAGTGAATGAGACCAGTTCTCTATCTCCAGAACAATGAAAAGAAAAGGAGTTAGGCCTAGGGAACTGACAATGAAACATTTAGGTCTTCTCAATAGAGAAGTGAAGAGGAAATTTTGGAGAAAAAAAATTCAGTATATATTGTTAGTTACAGTGGCTGTGACAGTTTTGCTGAAATGTTTTTCTTTGTTATAAGGAAATGTTCAGTGGTAGAAATTTATTAAGGGGGATAATAATAATAACAACAATAACTAACATTTACATAGCACTTACTATATGTCAGACACTGTGCTAAGGACTTTGGAATTATTATTTCATTTGATCCTCACAATAACCCTGGGAGGTAGGGGGCTATTATCATCCTTATTTTACAGATGAGGAATTTGAGGCAAATAGGGAGTAATGGACTTTTCCAGGCTCACATTGCTAGTAATTGTCTGAGGTCATACTTGAACTCAGATCTTCACTCTGTCCACTAGTCAACCTAACTGCAAAATAAGCATCATATTAAAAACAAAAGACAACAATAAACTTTTTTAACGAAAAAGAAAGTTTGATACATTGAAAACAAAGAGAGAGAAAGAGAGAGAGCGATAGCTACGAGGAAAACAATATCATTGTATAAACATGAGTAACATTAAAAGAATGATCTAGTGGAAAGAGAGCTAGGTTTAAAGTATGAGGGACTGAGTTTGAACCCCATGTCTGCCACTTACTGCTTATACGAATTTGAGCAAGTCATTTAATGTCACTGAGCTTCAATTTCCTCATTTATAAAGTGAGGATGTCTTACAAGATAACCTTAGAGATCCTTTTCAGCTTTCGATTTGTGATCCCATGAACCACTTTTCTTTTCAAACAGAGATGTTGATATCTGGAATCCACAATGACTAGAAAAAACTCTACTTCAAGAGGACATTTGTAGCATTGGAAGGTAAGAGATCTGGCTTTAGATCTTCTCCCTACTACTACCTCAATTCATGGCTTCCTAAGTCACTGACACTTTGGCCCCACCTTTGCTTCATCTGTAAGCTGAATCTAATGACATTTTACCTTCCTGAAAGTAAGTAGTGAAATCATATGTTCTGTTGACATCCTTTCATCCCTGTGAACGTCTTACTTTTATAATCACAGCAATTAGAACTGTAAGCAACTTCAGAAGTCATATAGTGCAGTCTCATTACTTTGCAGATAGAGACCTAGGCTCAGAGAGGTAAATGAATATATTCAAATAAGTTGCAGAGGTCAAACTAATGCTGTGTCTAACTCCAGGGCCCTTTCCTCAAGCACAGAGCCTGGCATATAAATCCTCCCTCTCTTTCACTCTCTCTCTCTCTCTCTCTCTCTCTCTCTCTCTCTCTCTCTCTCTGTCTTTCTCACACACACACACACACACACACACACACACACACACACACACATCCTTCACTCTCTCACAACTTGTTTTTTTCAATCTCTGTCTCTTTATTTCATCGTTCCAGAACAAGGAACAAGATTCTCTAAATGTCAAATGGGGCTAGGGAACAGGTTGGAGAAAGGAGCAGGTAGTTTGTAGCTAGGGTTCCTTTGACATGTAATAGCATGCTACATTTTCTATTCACTATTTGAAGTATACTAATATGGAATACTGAAGGAGTTAATCACACTTCTAAGGATAAGATACAGTGTATTGTCATACCTTCCCTGTGAAGTGTCAAGGAGGTATGGTGAGGTGGTTTTCTTTAGGCTGAAACCAGTCAAACTGTATGGCCTATCATCGAAGCTTTGTTGTTGTTCAGTCATTTTCAGTCATGTACAGCTCTTCGTGACCCCATTTGGGGCCTTTTTTTTTTTGCAAAGATATGGAAGTGATTTGCCACTTCCTGAGTTCAAATTTTGCTTCAAATAGTTATTAGCTATATTACTCTGGATAAGTCACTTAAACTTCTCTTTGTCTCAATTTCATCATCTGTAAAATGGGGATAAAATTGCACCTCATTCACAGGGTTGTTCTAAGAATCAGATGAGAGAATGTATTTAAATAATATATATACATACATACATATGTATATACATAGATATGTGTATACATACACACATATATGTTATCATTAGTAGAAGGGGAGCTAGGTGGAACAGTGGAAAGATTACTGGGCCTGGAGTCAAAAAGACCCGAGTTCCAATCCAGCCTCAGACAGTAACTAGTTGTGTGATGCTGGACAAGTCACTTAATCACGTCTGCCTCAAGTCCTCATTTGCAAAATGAGCTGAAGAAGGAAATGCCAAACTGCTCCAGTATCTCTGCCAGAAAACCCCAAAATGGTGTCACAAAGAGTCAGACATGACTGAAGCAACCAGAAAAATTATTATGATAGCCACAAATGACTATGATATAGATATGAAAGACATCTATAAAAAGAATTTCAACACCACCCAATGACAGATGATTTTAAGGCTCTTTTCTAGAATCTTCACCATTGGATATCAGCTCTCTGATGTGGGTAAGCTTCCCTAACTGCAGGCAGTAATCCCCTATTAGGCAGCAATGTGTTTTTAAGGCAGAACAAGGAAAAGAAAGCCCATTTGTTGCTGGTGTCAGGAATTAGTGGTGAGTAATTAGTATGAACCTGTTAGAGCTAGTTTGAAGCAGGTCGAAATGTGAAGTAATATAGGTGATACTCCTTTTTGGTGACACCAGCCTCCCATTTCTTAGTTGTTTTCTTCTATGCCCAGTGTTCCCTCATGAAAATGCCCCACATACTCTTTCTATCTCTCCCTATCAAACTGAGAGTTTGTTTCCTCCTAGGTTTAAGATGCAACTTCTCTTCTAAAATGTATGTATAATACCTGCTTTCTCTACTCCTAGGGAAAAAGTGAAATAATATACAAGAAAGTATTTTGTAAACAGTAAAGTCTATACAAATTTGGCTATTAGAATTATTGTTATCATAACTACTATTAATCATTCATAACTTGGTATGAACTTTAGTAATTTATTTCTATCTCATAGGGAGTATTTATTTGCATTTCAGCCTTAACCTTAACTATGGCCTAAAGAGTGGTTCCCTATTAAAATGGTTTTAGGGCAGGTAGGAGAGATACCAGAATTGGGAAAGAACATGTCCTTTCTGTACTTAAGGGGCTGCCTATGTGCTCTGACTTTAACTACAAGGGTCAGCCTCCTTTCCCTTTCATATATATCTTCTACTGACCTTTCCATAAGTTCATTGCTTTGGAATAAACTTTGCCCTTTTTGTTCTCTCCAGGTGAAATGCAAATAGCTGTTGGGCTAGACAGCTGAATGACTTTATCAGCTCTAAGTGCTTTCTGGATTGGAGAGACAGGGACTTAGTCCAGGGGTCAGAGCTGGCTGAAGGAGAAGGGAGGGCATCTTGAGAGAAGGAAGAAAAGTTTTAGAAAGGATAGGTAGCAGTGCAGAAGCTGGGCATTGCTGACTCTCCAATTTTGTTGAATGATGACCCTAACCTTGCTAAAGGGGTCCTGCCCAGTGGTTCAGTTCTAAATCATCCCCACCTCCACAAAGCACCGTCCTTTCCCCAGCACAAGGACACACCACTTTCAGAACTTGTCTTGGTATATGTGCCACAGCACCTTGGATCCCGGCCATATCACAACTTCCAATTTTTTTTCTTCTCAGTGTCAGGTAACCTTTGAAGCCGCAAAGCTAGTCAGGGCCAGAACACCTCCTGAAGATATGTGCTTAAATGAAACACTCTTTCCTCATAATAGCATCCTGGCTTTGTTTGAAATCAATAAGCTGTTATTAAGTATGAATGAACTGGAGGAAGGTTTAACAAGCTCCTGTAAGAAAGTTCTGGCCCCTAGATACTTTGGGGCTGGTCTGGCAGGCTGTCCCTCAGACTGAGAATGGGACAGCAGCTGTTCTCTTGCCTTCCAAGTGGAGATGGGATCCGATTACTGAAATGAAAAATCTTTTAAAATGGTTTGAGAGGGAAGCAAGTCCATTTATTTTGAGTAAATTCATTTAGTATTGGGTCAGTGTTACCTTCTGATTTCACAATGAGTTGGCAGGAAACAAGTACTCAGAATCTGGACTTCTGTCCTATGCTACTCCCTCAAGTCTAAACTCCCATATGAATTTCAAAGTACTGGCAATCAGGCCCCACTCCAGCTTTATCTTCCAATTCTTCCCTAAAGAGCCCCTCTATGTGAACCAAGCTGGTCTCTTCTCATTGTCTCCCCCTTCGTGCAACACACACACACACACACACACACACACACACACACACACACACACCGTCATCGTGATCATCTTCTTTTTCACATTGTTCATCTTTCACTTATGGTCCACTGCTTCACTGAAGACCCAAGACTGACAATCCATTAGGAAGTCAATCATCGTTATTTGTTCAAACTGAGAGACTATACTGTAAATAAAGGTTCAAACTAAAGCAAGGGCTCTTAACTTGGGATTTGTGAACTTGTTCTTAAAGATATTTTGACAGCTGTATTTCAATATAATCTGCTTTTTTTGTAATGCTATGTGTTATGTATTTAAAATTATCATTCTGAGAAGCGGTCTAAGCTTCACCAGTTAGCCAAAGTGGTTCATGACACAATAAACATTAAAACTCTTAACCTAAAGCAAGTCCCAGTTTCAAGGCTTCTGATGCCTAATGATTTGTAATTTGACCTCTTGCCTAGATTTGCCTAGGGTGGCAGAGTGCTACAGTGGAAAGAATGATAGCTATGAAGTTAGAGGACCATGATTTTAATCCAAAATTTTCTCTTTATTACTTGTGTGACTTTAGGCAAGTCATTTAAGTTCTCTGAGCCTCAATTTCCTTCTCTGTGAAATGAATGACTTGGGAAAAAATCCTGATGAGAACTTAGAGGGGCTGACTGAAAAATTACCCTGATATTTTATGCATTGAAGATAATTTATATTCAACTAACTACTGAATGATTTTAATTGTTTATATTTGATGATGCTCAATTTTAAACTTTTAATTAAAAACTTGTTTTTAAATGTTGGAGTTGTCCTACAAAGTCCCTTCTCTAAATATGTGATGGCACAATATCATAATTTGCTTTGCCCTCTTGAGCCTTCAAGTAGGCTCTATGTCTCATGGTCTGAGAACACATTCACTGCTCACCTTGATCCCTGGCTTCCTAACCTTTATTCTCAGCCTTCTCTGGATTCCTTTGGTCCTGGCTCTCAGTTAGTTCATTTTGGAAAGTATTTAACTCCTGGAGAGTCCACTTTAGGGCATGAGATACTGAAATGAATAAGACATAGTTCCTGCTAGGAAGAAATGTGCCTTCTGATTGGGGGTAATACTGCCACAAGAACAAATAGGTGCTTCTGTAATAACCAGCTGCACATAATTCGGTGGAACACTGGATTACAATTTATGACATTTTTCATCTTTTAGAAAACCTTCCCCATTTTTCTTCCCTTGTCCTGTCTGATTCTACCCTTCCTTCAGGCATCAACTGAAAGTCTTATTTCTTCCGTAAACATCTTATTCATGCTGTATTTTACATACAGTGTTTTATCCTTTTAAATAATCTGTTAGTACGTGTTGCAAGTTATTATATCCCCATTTTACTGATGAATATGGGGCAGAGAGGTTATGTGATTTACCCAGAATCCCATAGCTAGTGAGGAGCAGAGCTTAGGACTCAAACTTAGTTCTTCTGATTCCAAATTCAGTGTTCTTTCTGTTAAAGTAAAGCTTAATTTCACTGAACTCCTTTAGCATGAAAGGCATCCAGCAAACAATCTATGACTGTTTTGCATCAGCCTTGATAATGGTTTCATTCTACAGATAATGTCTTTGTGTGTCTATGTGTGTGCAGGGGTTGCCCCAGGCAACATTATGAACTAGGCTAAGTCTGTTACTAGTTTCTCTGACTTAAGGGAAAAATGTTGGGACTGCTGTCTCATACTCAAGAAAATGTAGCTGAATCCATTCTTAGAGGGTCAGGGGAACTAACTAAAACTGGCTTCAGGCATCCTGTTAATTTATAAATATGCTGGGGCTTGCATTCGTAGAAGGGGAATCTTCCAGGTCTGAAGGGAGTCAACAAGGTCAACAACGGCAAAAGCAGGAATTCCTGATAGCTACCATACAGTAGACAATTGTATTTAAGAGTATCCATTACTATTCTTAGAACTAAAGTATAATGCTTCTTCTTCTTCTGGCCCTTAAACACTTGGGACACAGGGATTGCTCAGATCCAGTGTAAGACATTGTAGTGGTAGGGTAGTCCATCTAGCTTAGTTGGTAGAACGTGGGTTTCTTAATCCCTGTGTTAAGCCCCAGATTGGGTAAAAAAGTTGGAGAAAGAGAGGTGGTACAGTGGATAGAATGCTGGACCTGAAGTCAGGAAGACCTGAGTTCAAATCCTACCTTTTTATTTATGGAGGCAGCTATAGTATGGTGGAAAAAAAACATTAAATTTGAAGTCAGAGGATCTGGGTACAAGTACCAGGTTTCACATATTACTGGTTTAGTTCTTGGGTAAGTCATTTAACCTTCTTTAGCTTCAGTTTCCTGAAACACAAAATGACGGGATTGATTATGAATTCTCTTAGGTTCCTTCCAGCTCTAGAGCCATGGTCCTAAGATGAGCTTTGTAGCTTGAGAAGGAATAACTGTTTAACCATATTGTTCAAGGCAGATCCTTAGTATTTGTGTCATTGGAGGTAGGTGACCAATAGTGGGTAGCAGGTTTGAATGATAACTGTCAACATCCCTTATTGTGGTCCTGACATTTGGGTAGAAGAATGGATCAGGTTGTTCAGTTCCTGGAATCCAGGTAGACCTGTAAGGGCAGATGAATTTCAGTGATCTAAACATCCTGCTGGTGTACTTCTGCAAATATGCATCTAGAAAATAGATCTACAATTGGGAAACTATTTTAATAGGGAAGAAAAAAAGAGAGGTGGGTACAAATACTACTAACAAAGGGCTAAACAAAATACAAGATCTCTCTAAACAGAGGCATTCTAAGGAATGAATCTAGATTCAAGTCTCCAGGCACTTAATTTGAGCCAGGGATCTGCTGACCTAGGGGTCTTTATATCTCTTCATCTAATGAGATTAGTGAATAGTGTCCAAGGTGGGACTAAGCCAAAAGAAGGGGGTTACTCATATAGATTTGCTCAGCTGCCAAAGTTAGAAAGATTTGAGACAAGGAGCAAAGCAGTCTGGTTGACACCATTTAGGGATGTTGTTTTTTAACTTCAGAGAATGAACCTTATGCTATGCTGCTATTCCCAGGACAACACATTAGAGCTTATAGGAAAGCCCCCTAGTGGCCTAACAGAAGGAATTGGATTCTCTGAAGGTGTTTTTATTTCCCCTTTAGGACATTCGAAAATGTTGGTTTTCATCTTCGCTATAAAGATTGTCATGGAGCACCTCTGAAGGAGAGCAGTGTGAGGCAAGCTAAACATATGGTTGAACAGGAAAAGCTCCAGAAAAGTGAACTCCTTCTTTTCTTAACTAATGGACCAATCAGCAGCTTTCTTCACCCTGAGCCTGCCCTAACTATCCTGATATAACACAGATACCACTCTTAGTACTCATCAAAGTCTACTCTAGGAAACTATGAATGGAAAAAATATTGAAATAAATTAAGGAAAACAGATGTTAGCTTACTTAAAAAATTAAATATGCTACCAGCAACTGTAGGGATTTTTTTTTGTTGTGTTCAGCAGTAAAATCATCTAGTTAAATGAGAAAAGTGTTGCTAAGCACAAACCATTGTGTCTGTTTAATTACTGACAGGTGTAGAAGCCTCAGCAGAGGATCAATCCTAGCTAGTAACTTTTGCCCCAGGATGCCATCCAAATGGCCTTTCGAGACTTCATCTTGTGCCTCCCATTGTGTATATAACTTTGTGCAAACAAAGCTCTGTTTTCTGATCTTTGAAAAAGAAAACCAGCAAGAAAACAAAACTACATTCACCAAAAACTTCTTCCCCCAGATGGTAAAATGCAGACTTTTTTAGTGGAATATCTTTGCTGGTACGCATGTTAAGAACCCAGCCTAAGACAGCTGTACTCTAGTCTGGCACTTTAACATTATGAACTTCTGAGAATAGAATGGAAGAAGAGAGGAGAAGAAAATGGAAGAGAAGAAAAGAGAAGAAAAGAAAAAAGGAGAGGAGATAAGAGAAAAGAAATGTATCTCCCTTCTTTAGTAAAGTGAGGGGCTTTGGGTGTGAACATTATTTACACTGTCAGACTTGGCTGATGTGTTAACTAGTTTTACAGAACTGATTCCCCCCCCTCTTTCCCACTTTTTGTTACAAGGGATGGCTATCTGGATTTGGGTTGGGAGAGAAATACATTTGCAAATGAAGGTGATTTATAAACAAAATATATAAATATAATTTTAAGATTATAAAATTAATTACTGAAAGGAAGAAGAAATAGTATGATAGAGGGAGTGTCAGAATTAAGTCATGATTTTTCAATATAGGGCATCTTTTTTTGTCTATTTAAAGAAAGAAGGATTTAGTAGAGAAATCTGGGAGACCAAACTCTAAAGAATGTGCAAAATGATATGATCTTGGATGAAGGTTGGACTTGAAAACTTTTCCTGATCCCACTAGGTACCTTTTCTTCTCAAATTGTATTGTTTTTACTCACTTATGTGCAACCCCCCACTCCCCAAATGGAAAGTCTTTAAGGACAGGAATATTTTTATTTTACCTTTGTCTCCCTAAGGCCAAGAGACAATTTGTCACAGTGGAAAGAGAGTTGGATAGAGAATCCAGGAGGACCTGAGTCCAGTTCCAGCTTATGACACATACTAGTTTTGTGATCCTGAGCAAGTCATTTGAATGGAATACCTCTCTGAGATGATAAGTTGCAGAGATATTGCCAGTTTTCATTGGTAGAGGAAATGTCTTATGGGGAAATCCCTATGTGGATGAAATCATGCAAAAAATCCCAATGCCTAGCACAGAGTTTCATAGAGTTGTTGCTTAAAATAAAGTTTATTAAATTGAATTAAAAGCTTCAGAGCTATTAAATGTGACAAGCAGAAGAAAGCTTCATATCTATTGGCTTAGATCATGACCCCTGTATGGAGTCATGACCCACAGTTTAAGAAGCATTGAAAGGGTCATAGGGGTACCCCTCTCTGAGACTCCAGTTAGCTATCTAATGTTCTAGTTAGGAGCCGTGGCTTAGCATACTGAACGACAATAGTTTTAACCTTTGCTGAAGGCAACAGGTTTACTATTTAGGAGGCTCTAAAGATAGTACTTCAGCTAAGGCCTACAGCTGAGGCACAGAAGGAGGCTAACAGAACTGTCTAAAAGAGCTGAAGCCTTCCTCTTAATAGTGTGAAAACATCCCCTCCTTCCCGGAGATGGCAGAGATGGCTGAAAGAGCTGATTAACAGGACAATGGTAGCAGAGAAGCAATACCTGGTGGGAGGCAGGGATAGAAGACAGTGAAATTATAACAACACTAGAAAATATCAGCACATTTGCAGTTTCAGAAGCATGAATTGCTCTTCCTGGTGAATGCTTTGGTCACCTTTATTCCCTGGGAATTCATTTCTATATGCAGATGCTCTGCCCACACGATACCCTAAAATGATCCATTTTTCCCCATGAGTGTGTATGTGAATGAATTTGTGGGAGGGTAAGTTTGAGGTTTCTGGGAGAAATCTTCTAGTATTATTTTAGTATATTGCAGTCTAATTTAATGCCTTTGTCATGAACTGCATTCTATAACTAACTGGTAAAGGCAAAATGCCTCAAGGATTCCAACACACAAGATAACTAGAATATTAAGTAGGTAACTTGAGGCTCAGAGAAGGGGACCCTTGGATGATATAGAGGGAAACACAGAAAAGACAGAATCAGTGTCATACTCACTAGTGAATGCTGAATCCACATTAATTGAAAGTCACATTAATTGGCTAAAGCAAA
The DNA here is from genome assembly GCF_003287225.1 of Phascolarctos cinereus. NCBI lineage: Eukaryota > Metazoa > Chordata > Mammalia > Diprotodontia > Phascolarctidae > Phascolarctos > Phascolarctos cinereus. Next base: position 132,662,611 of record NW_027556098.1, read on the forward strand.
CCAAATATGTGAATAGCCGACTAAAAATGACAGATTAAGACTGGGTAAATGATTCAATGTAGATTCTACAGCCACAGTGGTATTGGGGTCCTTTGCTTTTCTTGATGTTTGTGTAAGTTGTGTGGGTTCTTTCCAAGGGATCTGAACAACAAGAAATTAGTTAGTCTATCTAAATATTTTTTGGAAGAATGAAGGTCTTTGGCAAGCTCTTTCTGGCTTTGTCTATGAGTGTGGAATTGAGGTGGGAATATGAAGTGAGCAATCATGATCACCAAGTAAATTACCTGAATTAATATTGGACCTCTGACTTTGCTGATTATTACATGCCTAAGGTTTCTTTGGGTGATTCCCTTCCCTTATAACTAGAACATAGACTTTTCAGAAGGAAATAATAGCTGACATCAACTTGGTTAGTCTTTCCTGTGAAATAGAATAAGTTATCAAGATAGCTTCCAAGGGGTGTAAGGGTACAGACTGTGGTCATGAGAGAGTTTACTTCATTCATAACTCATTGGTCTATGCAGAGATGGTGATGAAGAAGATGACAATAGCTCGCATTTATATAGAGCTTTAAAATTTACAAATTGCATTGCATATGCTATTTCATTGGATCCTCACAATAACGTTGGGATAGGTGTTATTTGTTATCTTTTTTATAGATAAGGAAAATGAGGCATAGAGAGGCAAGATGACTTACCCAGGGTCACAGAGCTAGTAAATGTCTGTGATGGGATTCAAACTCAGGTCTTCCTGATTCTATGAATAGCACCCTGTGCTGCATCCAACCCATGAACCCTCTTAAACATAATGAATTAATCAAGCAGATGAAAATAAAAAAGGCTAAAGAGAATAGTTGTGATTAATCCTACTAAAAAGAGAAACTTTGGGAGGAGATGTTCTCCATATCTTTCACTAACTCTAAGCTTGTTTATAATCCCCCAGTATTTCAAGGATTAATACTCCTAGAGATTTCTAGGTATTTGGATAATGAGACTGCTTGAAATCTGATTACCACAAAGCAAAGATAAACGTTTTCTTGAGAAAGAGGGGTGTTCACTTACAAATACAAACCACGTGGACTACCAGGTAAAACTGCTGGCTCAATGCATATATGTCTCTCAAAATAACTCCTATGTAATAAAAGAGGATTCTTGACAAGAAACCCAAGATACAAGATACAAACCTTATTTTTTAAAGTTATGCTTACTTCTCTTGAACTATTTGGGTCACTCCTTTTTATTAAGTCACTACAAGAAATGGGAGAACAAGATCCAGGGAAAAGACTTTGGGAGAATGAACCCTCCTAAAATAATTTATTAAGTGTTTCATTAAGAATGTAATGTTGAACATCAATACAACCAAATAAATTTGTTAAATAACCACTGAAATTTGAGGAAATTAATTTAAATGCAAAAAGCATCAAAATTTTTGTATTGACTCCTTGTAAGCCACCAGGAGTCTTGGCCTATTCATTTTCATTCACTTTTTCTCTCATACACTGCTAGTTAATCTGTAATTCAGTTCTTTTGTTCCTACATGTTTCTTTTTGCATTATTATATAAATGTCTTTTCAGATTTCTTTGCATTTCTCATACTTCTCAGGCTTAATTGTATTAAGAGTGTTTCATCACGTTGATATAAAGTTATTGGTTTAACCATTCCCTTATTCTTGAACAAATAGGTTGCTTCCAGCTTTTTTTAAATTCAATAAGCATTCATTAAAGATTTACTTTGTTCTAGGCATTTTGTGATACACCAGGGATACAAAAACAAAATGGAAAAAAAAATCTGCACTCAAGGAGTTTGCATTCTATTGGGTGGAAACAATGTGTGCATAGATAACTCAGTACAAAAATATATTATAAAATAAAATCATATAATAATAAATAAGTAAAATAACTTTGACAGAGAGAGTAATAACAACTGAGAGTTAAGAAAAGACTTTCTGTAGGAAGTTGCCCTGGAGTTGAAACTCGAAGGGAGATGGAGGGTACCAGTGGGTGAAAGGTATTCTAGGTATGGGGGACAACCTGCATGGTGGCACAGAAGCTGGAGATGAAAGGTTAAGTTGTTTGTGAGGAACAACTGGTAGACAAATTTGGTTGGACCATAGAGTGCCTGAGGCAGAGCAGTGTTTAACTGCCTGAAAGGATAGTTTAGAGACTGATCATGAAGGGCTTTAAATGTCAACAAGAAGAGTGTATTTGTGTCTTAGATGCAAAGTGGAACCACTGAAACTTCTTGAGCAAAAGGGTAATGAGGGAACTAGGGGATTAGAACAGCAAATGCTAGTGGGAGTTGAGTGAACCATACTGACTCAATCTTGTGACTTGGTTTTGGTGCTAGTCTAGTTCAATTTCTGTCTTGTGGGAGAAAAACTTTATCCCTTTGTGGCAATTGTGAAAGGACTTTGTTGAGTTGTTTGAACCCAGCTCTGTGTGGCTTGGAAGCTGGACCTCTACCTGCTACTTAGAGACACTTAGCTAAGGACCTACTTTGTGTTGACCAGAAACCCAGTCAGATCCAAAGACTGATGCAAGGACTTTTCACACAATTAGACATCTCAAAAAAATCATATCTTCTCTGAAAATTGGCCCCATATGGCTTAATCAGTTATTGTTTCCACGTTCCTTTGATTGAATACAAACACTTTAAGGAAGTGAGACACCATTTTTTCCTGATTTCAGGGAATTGCTTCTGTTCACTCTGCCCCTCCCAAACTGAAAAAGCCCCTAATCTTTCCTTCCATTAGAAATCAGATTACCTAATTTTATATCCTGGTTAATTATTTTCTTTTAATTAATTGGCCTCATTTGATTAATTGTTCTTAATGTACAAAAATCTGTTTCCCCCTGGATTTGGGGTCCAGAGTTAAAGCTGAGGAAGGCAATTTGTCCCAATTTATTATGATTTGGCATGCATTGCTTAATAAATCAATATGCTCAGAAGCTTGAACCTTTGTTTCCTCAGTCATTTCATCTTTCACTCATGACAGTGTCATGATCTGATGTGTGATTTAGAAATGTCACTTTGGTAGCTGTTTGGAGTAGTGATTGGGAGAGTGTAGATACATAGAGATTAATTGTCTAGGCAAGAGGTCCTGAGGGATGGAATTAGCATGGTTAGGGAAAAAGGAATGTGAAATATTGAGGATGAATTGAACAAACTTGGCAACTGATTGTAAATGGAGATAGGTTGGTAAGAGGGAAGAGCAAAGATTTTAAATCTGGGTAACTAGAACGGGGGTTTCCTAGACAGAAATAGAGAAGATGGGAAGGGTAGGTTAGGGGAAAAGGTGATGGTTCTACTTGGGACATATTGAGTTTGAGATGCCTATTATGCAATGTGGTGGAAGAGTCTGTTAGGCAGTTAGAGATGTATGACAGGAGGTCAGGGGAGAGGTAAGGGCTGGATATGTAGATTTGAAGTTACTTCCATAGAGATAATAATTGGACCCATGGAAGCTGATGAGATCACCAATAGAAGGTACATAGAGAGGAAAATGAAAAGGGTCTAGGATGAAATACTGGGATAAAATGAAACAGAATAGTGTGGCATAGACTCCACAAAGGAAATTAAGAATGATTATTCAGGTTCAACCATGTTACCCACATTTTCAATAAACTCCAATTGTTTCCTATTACTTCCAGGATCAAACACAAAATGATCTTTTAATTTAAGATTCATTGAACACCTTTCATAAGCTACCCTCACACCTTTCCAGTCTTCTTATTCCTTACATCAGAGTATATAGCAATATACTCTGACCCAGTGTAACTGGACTCCTTGCTGTTCTACGAACAAGATGTTCTATGAAAGAACATCTTTCAGTCCTGGGCATTTTCCCTGGCTGTCCTCCACGCCTGGAATGCTCTTCTTCTTCATCTTTACCTCTTGGCTTCCTTTAATTTCCAACTTAAATCCTTCTTAATTATATTGCCTTTTCTCTTAGTTATTTCTTATTTATCTTGCATATAACTTATTTGTACAGTTTTGTTTGTTTATTATCTACTCCATTAGACTGTGAGCTCCTTGAGGGCAGGGACTGAATTTTGCCTTTCTTTCATCCCCAACAATTAGGACAGTGCTTAACACATAGTAGGTGCTTAATAAATGCTTATTTACTGATTGACTGATTTAGGTAGATAAGACAAGAATAATGATAGATCAGTGCTATGGAACCCAGGAAGAAGAGAGTGTCCAGAAGAAGTATATTTTCAGCAGCACCAAAAACTGTAGAGAAGTCAAGAAAAGGTCAAGAATGGGGTGGAACCAAGATGACAGAACACAGTGAGCAACTCAGTTGAACTCTTCCAACATTCCTCTCTAAACAACTTTAAAGTAACACCTAAAATTGAATTTTGGAGTGTCGGGTAACAAAAGGTCGGGATGAGACATTTTTCAAGTCCAAGATAACTTAGGAGGTTGACAGGAAAGGTCTGTAACACTGAAGCAGTGGCCAGCCTGGAGTGAAGCACAGGTCATGCCAATACCACCTCTGCAATGCCAGCAGCAGGCCTTGGAGGTGGCTGTGACAGTGCTAGCAGCAGCTTTGGGAGCTTTTAGGTTACAGACAGTAAGGGAGTCAGAAAATTGGTAAAAAAAAAATGATTATAGGAGACCCTGTGCTGGCAGGACCCTGTTGCATTGCACATACACAGTTTTGGGTTGCAGTTCTGAGGGAAAGAGGGGCTTCAGTGCTTGTGGCCAGAGAGGTGCAGGGGCCCTCATCACAGTTCCAGAGAAAAAAGAGTGTTTGTGGTCACTCACTAGGGAACGGAGAATCTGTCACAGTTTCTGGGCCAAGAGGAGCACTAGCACCTGGGGCTGCAGGAACTAGGTCCTTTCCTGGGTTAAAAACAAGAGCTCAGGCCAGAAGAGCAGCAACCATACCTTTCCTACGATCATACCACCTTAGAAGCAGCAAAAACTTACAGACCCTTAGAAGTGGCTCTTAAAACAACAGCATTAAAACCTGAAGCTTAGCATAGTGTCTTCTCTACACAGAAAGCAATTTTAACATTAAGGTAAAAATCAAGAAATAGGATGAAAATGAACAAACAATATAAAATGAATATGGACATAAAAAAGCTACTGTGTTCATAGGCAAAATCAAGACACAAACTCGGAAGGAGACAATGTTGTCAAAAGAGCTATAAGCAAAGCTTCAAGAAAAAAAGTGAATTGGACACAGGTCACAAAAGAATTCCTAGAAGAACTCAGAAAGGATTTTAAAAATCAAATGAGAGAGAGGAAAAATTGGGAAAAGAAATAAAAGTGATACAAGAAAATTGTGAAAAGAGAGTCAACAGCTTGGTAAAAAAGGCACAAAAATATTGAAGAAAACAACACCATAAAAATCAGAATTGGCCAAATAGTAAAAGATGCACACAAATCCATTGTAGAGAACTATTTAAAATTTAGAATTGGCGAAATGGAAAAATAGATATAAAAGCTCATTGACGGAAATAAATCCTTAACAATTAGAATTGGGCAAGTGGAAGCTAACGACTCCATGAGACATCAAAGTCAAAAGAATGAAAAAAAAGTAGACAAAGATGTGAGATACCTTACTGAAAAAAGCAAAAACAAAAACAAAAACAAAACAAACAAAAAAAACTACTGACCTGGAAAATAGATTGAGCAGAGAAAATTTAAGAATTATCAGACTATCTGAAAACCATGATAAAAAAAGCATAGACATCATATATCAAGAATTTAACAACAAAAAGTGCCCTGATATCCCAGAACCAGGCAGTTAGATGGCACAGTGTATAAAGTGCCAAGAAAGGAGCCAGAAAGACTCATCTTCCTGAATTCAAATCTGAACTCAGACACTTACTAGCTATGGGACCTTGCACAAGTCATTTTATTCCACTTGCCTCAGTTTCCTCAGCTGTAACATGAGGTGGAGAAGGAAATGGCAAGCCACTTCAGTATCTTGTCCAAGAAAACCCCAAATAGGGTCACAAAGAGTCATGACTGAAACAACTGAGGAAAAACAAATCCTAGACCTAAAAGCCAAAATAGAAACTAAATGAATCCACTGATCACTTCCTGAAAGAGTTCCCCCGATGAAAGTCCAAGGAATATTATAATCAAATTCCAGAGCTCCCACATTAAGGTGGAAATATTACAAGCAGCCAGAAACAATTGAAATATTATGGTGCCACAGTCAGCATCTAGGTTCCATGTTAAAGGAGTGGTGCAGGGCTTGAAATATGATATTCTGGAATGCAAAGGACTTATGATTCCAACCAAGAATACCTTCCAAGCAAAACTGAGTATAATTCTTCAGGGGAAAAATGGATATTTAATGAAAAAGCAGACTGTCAAGGATTCCTGGTGAAAAGACCAACAATGAACAGAAAAATCTGACTGCCAAATACCAGACTCTAGAAAAGCATAAAAAGGTAAACACCAAAGAAAAACCATAAGGTTAAACTATTTACATTACTGTATGGGAAAATGCTACTTGTTACTCCTAAGAACTTAATTATTATTAAGACAGTTAGGAGGACCATGCATAGACAGACAGCATGGATGTGAGTTGACTATATTGGGATAATTAAAAAAAAATTAATGAAAAAGAAGGATATATTGGGAAAAGGGGAAAGGGAGAGGAAGAATGGGGAAAATTATTTCACATAAAAGAGGAATATATGGAAGAGCTTTTATAATGGAGGGAAAAATAGGGGGTAGCAGGTAACATGGACTTTACTCTCATCAGAATTTGATCAAAGTGTGAATAACATATACACTTAACTGGATATAGAAATCTATCTCACCCAACATGAAGAATGGAAAGGGGATACAAGAAAAAAGGAGTGTGGCTGAAAAAAAGTGAAGGCAGATTAAGACAGGCAATGGTCAGAAGGAAAATAGACTTGAGGAGAGAGAAGGTAAAAAGAGAAAGAGAAGGATAAATGAAAAAAAAAAGGATGAAGGGAAATACACAGTATCCATAATGTGAATTTGAATGGGATGAATGCACCAATAAAATGGAAGAAGACAGCAGAAGGCATTAGAAAACAGAATTGAACAACATGTTGTTTACAAGAAACACACTTGAAACAGAGTAACAAATACAGAATAAAAATCTAGAGCTGGAACAAAAACTAATATGCTTCAGCAGAGGTTAAAACAAAACAAAACAAAACAAAATAAACAAAACAGAGGTAGCCATCATGTTCTCAGACAAACCAAAAACAAAAATAGACCTAATTAAAAGAGATAATCAGAGAAATTGCTTTTGCTACAAGTACCATAGACAATGAAATAATACCAATGCTAAACATATCAATCAAATGGCGTAGTATATAAGTTCTTAAGAATAAAAGTCAAATGAGTTACAGGAAGAAATGAATTATAGGAAGTTCTGTCCTTTCAGAACTAGATAAATCTAACTATAAAATAAATAAGAAAGAAGTTAAGAAGATAAAGAGAATTTTAGAAAAGTTAGATATGGTACATATCTAGATAAAATTGAATAATAGAAAAGAGTACCTTATTTTCTCGGCTGTATATGGCACCATCATAAAAATTATGTTTGGGCATAAAAACTTTACAAACAAATGCAGAAAAACAAATATTAAATACATCCTTTTCAGACAACAATGCAGTAAAAATGCATTCAATAAGAGGCCATGGAAACATAGATAAAAATTAATTGGAATCTAATCTAATCCTAAAAAATGAGTGGGTCAAACAAGAAATCATAGAAGTATTAACAATTTCATTAAAGAGAAGGAAAATGAATAAAACATGCCATCGTTTGTAGGATACCTCCAAAAAGTACTTAGGGGAAGATATTCCATCTTTAAATACTTACATCAATAAAGTAGAGAAAGAGCAGATCAGTGAATTTGTTATGCTGCTAAAAAATAACTAGAAAATGAACAAATTAAATATTCCCAATTAAACACCAAATTGGAAATTGTAAAAAATGAATGGAGAGATTAATAAAGTTTAAAGAAAAAAAATTAAATTAATAAACAATAGCAGGAGCTGGTTTATGAAAAAAACTATAAAATAAAAAAGCTATTGGTTAAATTGATTTTAAAAGAAGGAAACCAAACTATTGGTATCAAAAATCAAATAGGCAAATGCACCAAAAATAAAGATGAAATTAAAGCAACTACTAGGAGCTACTTTGCTCATTTATATTGCAATAAAGCTGACAATCTAAGTAAAATGGAGAAATATTTTAAAATATGCAAATTGCCCAGATTAACAGAAGAGAAAATACTGAAATAAACCTATCTTAGAAAAAAGACATTGAACAAGGTATAAATGAGCTCCAGATGGATTGATAATCATGGGGCAACTAGGTGGTACAATGGACAGAGCACTGGCCCTGAAGTTGGGAGTACCTGAGTTCAAATCTGGCCTCAGACCAAACACTTGACATTTACTAGCTATGTGACCCTGGGAAAGTCACTTAACCCCAGTTGTCTAAAAAAACAAACGGATGGATTGACTAGCGAATTCTACCAAACATTTTAAAAAACAATTATTTCCAATAGTGCATATAAAAATAGACAAAGAGAGTTCTGTCAAATTTTTTTCATGACACAAATATACTGTTGGTGCCTAAACAAGGAAGAGGAAAAAGAGAGAGAGGAAGAGAGAGAGAGAGAGAGACAGACAGACAGACAGACAGCAGACAGAGACAGACAGAGACACAGACACAGAGACAGAGAGACAGAGACAGAGATAGAGACAAAGACAGAAAGCCAGAGATAGAGACAGGGACACAGAGAGACACAGACACAGAGAGACAGAGAGATAATAATTCCCCAAAATTCTTTTGTGTAACCAGGTGAGCACTGGGAACAGGATTTGCAAGTCCTGGTCATTCTCCATACATGAGGCCACGTAAAGAAACCACAGCAAGCCCAGTGCTTTCTGATTTTTCATGGTACAGCTGTAGCTCTTTAAGCAGAAGAGCAGGAAGGGAAGGGGCACGGACACATGCCTATGGTATATACTATTGACTACCGCTGAGCAGACGGTTTTGATTCATTCTTTGGTCTCCCCCATTTTTTCTTTACCTGTTTTTGACTAGATTTTGGAACTTGATTTCTATCTGCCTCTTCACTTGTGGAATTGAACCTATGAACTTTCCTCTCCTTTATTTTCCTTAAGCAGAAAATCTGTAGTCCTGACCTGAACTCAGATCTTTATTACTTCAAGGAGCAAGCTCTGATCTCTTAATTTTTACAATTAGCTTGCCTCAGTTTCCTCATCCCTTCTCTTTTTCCTTTGGCTTAACAACTAGGCTCCCTTCTTCTTAGGCGGACCTGACTTTCGATACAAGAAAGGGAAAAAATACTCTTTTTTGGTTGCATCCCGTTATTGGTTAGTTATTTGGAGAATATTTAAATTAAACAAAGCACCAATCATGTTCAGAGCACTGTGCTAAGACCTTGCTGGTGGAGATACAAAGGTTAAATAATAGCTAACATTTATATAGTACTTAACTCTGTGCCAGGCATTGTGCTAAGCCCTTTGCAAATATTATCTCATTTGATCTTAAAAACAATTTTTGGAGTACATTTTACAGATGAGGAAACTGAGGCAAATGGAGGTTAAGTGTTTTACTCTTGGTCAAATAGGGTCTTCCTAAGGCCAAGTCTGATGTCAGCTAGTTGCTTGACCTAGGATGCAATCAAGGAGGGGCTTATGACAAACACAAAGAAGTATAATAAAAATTTTTTAAAAGGTAAATATGCATTTGAATTGAAAACTAAATATTATGGGAAGACTGTGGGCACAAAGATCAGCACTGTCTGGGTGAATTCAGGAAAGCTTCTTCGGGTGCCCATTAACCAGGTGCTGGACCTCTAAGTTTGGGTAGGAATCCATATGAAAGGCAGCATAATAGGGCACCATGCTTGGAATCAGGGAGATGGGTTTGAATACTACTGTGGATGCCAACCAACTGTGTGACTATGAGAATTTCTCTTAGCCTGTCTGTCACTTTTCTCTTATCTATAAAACAGTTAGATTACCATAGAATTATTTTCTATTATTGAATAATAATACCTATAGCATACAATAGAAAGAGGTACCTTGGGGGTAGCAGATAAATAGTTAGCTCTCAGAAAGACCTGGGTTCAAATGTTAACTCTGACATATAGAGCAACAGCGTGACCTTGGGCAAAATATTTAAATTGTCAAGGCCCAAGGCAACTTTTTAAGACTATAAGGTACAAAGTAGATATTGATTTGCATTGATTGAGGGAGTTGTTTTCATTGAGAAATTTCAGATCTAAATAAAAACAAACCCTACAATCCATATCTTGAGGGGGTTTTTTTTGTTGTCAGAGTCAAATGTAATAATGTATATGAAGTGCTTGCCAAATGTAAGGTGCTAAATAAATGTCAGCTCTTATTACCATGTATGAAGCCCTTTCCCAGACACCATGGGTACGTTTAAAAAGAGTTAGGAAGTTAGATCTTTGTCCTTTTGCTTACAATCAACTGAAGGAGACCATGGACACAAACACTAATAACTGAATTATCTCCTTATCTTAGCTTCCTCTGTCTCTGATGCCTGGGATGGATCCCCCTACCCTGCCCCCTACTCCACCCCCATGCACAACAACTTTCTAACACCAATTATGTTTGTTGGAATTATTCCTTTCTTTCAAGGACCCAGTTTTTGGCTCTGCCTTAATTCTTCCAAGTGGCAGCAATAATTTTTTCCTTAAAATCTCAATTTCCAAAGGTACACACAATTTTATGGCTCTTTGGGCATAATTCCAAATTGTTTTTCAGAATGTTTAGACCAATTCAAACCTCCATCAACAGTGCATTCGTATACCTATTTTTCCATATTTTCCATATTCCCTCAGTGGATTAGGGGGATGTCTACCCTAAGCATATGAAGACTTCCCCTGGTGGAACGGGTAGATGAGAAGAAGTTATTCTGGCACGAAGGCATTCTGAAGCACTTAGAACATGGTCAGACATCAAAGACGTCAAGGTCATCCACTGCATCCCAGGCCATCCGCAAATTGTCTGGAGTTTTATCTTGCCACTGTACTTTTATGGCTGGAAGAGAGAGTAAGGCCAACAACTTTGTGCTACTCTGCCTCACTTAGATCCAATTCACATAGATATCATGATATGACTCCATGATTTCTTAGGTGCTCTTTAAAAACGAAGGATGAACAACAATAGAGAGTTTAGTCAAGAGACAGCAAATAACATCTGAGGAAGGTTTAGGCAAAACTAGGTTCCTGTTTGAAGCAATAGGTCTTCAGTGAAGAACTAGGTAAAGGATTAATTTAGACATTTTCAGGCATTAAGTTTCACCTGACTGGCATTTGCTTTCATCATTTGGAACGTTAGCCATGCCTCCATATTCAGCTCAATAAAATGCGACTACTACTGTAGGTCATTCCAAAAAGGAGGTAGCTATTAGCTCAACATAGGAAAATGCTTCCTGTTAATTAGAACATCCCCCAAAAGGAACAAGACTATCTTGAGAGGTGTTAAATTTGTAGTCCTCAGAAGTCTTAAAGCAGAAGCTGGATGGGCCACTTATCAAGTTATTTAACTTCCTAGCAGGAGACTTGTGTTCTAGGCGGGGGATTATGTTAGACCCCTGCCAACTCAGAGATTCTATGAGTCTATTTAAAACATGCTGGGACAGGGAAAGCAGGAACATGCAGGCACAGATGGGGGTGTTATGAGGAGAGCAGTAGTGGGAATTACATATCTGCAAAGGATTCTCATCAGCTGGCAGCATTCTCCTTTGCATCAAGCTCATAGCTGGTAAACGTCAACAGTGACTAAGGCTTGGCCCAGATGATTAGGCCAATTTATTAATTAGGAATGTGGTGAATACCCCAAGAGGAGCCATTGAAGGGCCTTATAAACCAGGGATCTCTGTACCTGAAATGCTGAGAATCTTCCTGCCTTACAAAGTGAAAGTCAAAGATACTTTTTCCCAGTGTGTTAGTAATCTCATCTCATTTTTTTCCCTTGCAAGGATCCCTAGTCAAGGTTCTCTACGAACAGCAAGATGAAATTGGGAGGTTGATCTATGCCAGATTAGGAGATTCAGTTGCAGTTTCTGAGAATTATCCCTAGGCTAGACTGGTTTAACTTTTGACTGAGAGCATGGAGCCAAATGTCTCCCCACCCCCAACTGCACTTGATCAGTACAGCAACAGCAAACAAATACGTCAGAGATTTTGCATTTGATTTGAGAAAACAAGAGTTCTCAATCAAGTCTACCTTCATATGCACAGTTTCTTTTTCTTTCTTTTCCCTCTTACCTATCACTGACCTACAGAGAAGGCAAGTAATATGATATCAATTATACATGTGAAATCAGGCAAAATATATTAGGCATGTTGAAAAAAAAAAACATGAAAAAACAAGAAACAAAGAAAGTGAAAAAAAAATAATACTTCTGTCTGCACTTAGAGTTCACAAGGTCTCCCTCTGGAGGTGGATAGCATTTTTCACCTTGGGTCCTTTGGTATTGCCTTGGATCATTGTACTGATCAGAGTAGTTAAGTCTTTGATGGTGGATCATAATTATAATTTTGCTATTACTGTGTATAATGTTCTGATTCTACTCACTTTACTTTGCATGAGTTCATAAAAGTCTTTACAGGTTTTTTGTTTTCCTGAAACCATCCTGCTCGTCATTTTTTTTCTTTTTTCTTTTATTAATTTACTTTGATTTATCAGCAATCACCTCCATATGCTTTTGAGTCCAAAATCCTTCTCCCCCTTCCTCCCCACCATCCTCCCCACCAAGACAGTGCACAATCTGATATAGGCTGTTCATTTACATTCCTACCAAACATACCCTCACATTAGTGAAGTTGTAAGCAAAAATTAAAAATTAAAACCAATAGGAAGAACTATCAGAAAGAGGAAACAAAACTCAACAGAAGAGAAAAAAAAAGGATAGCAATTCAACTTTCAGGGTTATGATTACTATCTGTGTCTTTTTTTCCATTCTTCCCCCCATTTATGCTTTTCTTTCTCCTTTCTCCTTCCCCCCTACTTGTGTTTTGCTTTTGACCACTGCTCCTTCAGTCTCCTCCTTCATTACCCTTTTCTTTTCTTCCCCCTTCTTACCCCCCCCTTCTTCCCCCCCTTATATCTTTCCCCCTCCCTCCTCAGTTCCCTTTTCTTTCACTTTTTCCCTCCTAGTGTCTATAGGGCAAGTTAGATTTCTATACCTAACTGAGTATGTTATTCCCTATTGAGCCAAATCTGATGAGGGTAAGGTTCAAACAATGCTCACCCCCCTCCCTTCTTTCCCTCTGCTGTAATAGGATTTTTTGTCTTTTCCTGTATGTAATTTACCCTTGTCTGCCTCCGCCTTTCTCAGTACATTTTCTAAGATCAGACTAATCCACTTACTTGGATCCATTTAACCCACTTCATTAGATTTTTTTTTATCATTACATCAAAGTCAACTAATATCCACCCCCTTTATATATACTCCTTTAACATGGTGTAATAACAATACAGTTCTCAGGAGTTGCAAGTGTCATCTTCCCTTGTAGAGATGTGAACAGTCCACCCTTATTAACAACATTTTGTATCTTTCTGTCCCATTTACCTTTTTATGTCTTCCTTGAATCTTGTACTTGAAGTTCAAATTTTTTGTTGAGCTCGGGTCTTTTTATAAGGAAGGTTTGGAAGTCCCCTATTTAATTGAATATCCGTCTCCTCCCTTGAAAAATCATGTTCATTGGGGGCAGAGCCAAGATGGCAGAGTGAAAGCAGTGACTTGCTTGAGCTCTCCCCCAAACCCCTTCAAATATGCATAAAAAATGGCTCTAAACAAATTCTGAAGCAGCAGAACCCACAAAAAGACAGAGTGAAACAAATTTCCAGCCCAAGACAACCTGGATGATTGATCAGAAAAGTGTATCATGCAGGGCTGGGAGTGGAGTGCAATGCAGCATGGGCACACAGGCTGCAGCAACTCTGGAGCAGGCCTCAGGATTGAATTGCGGGCAGCTGTGGTGGTTTCCAGACTCCTTAATCCACAAATGCCAAAGACAACTTAGGTCAGTGGGAAAAGTCTCTTTCTGTGGGTGCTTAGAGAGGAAGGCAGGGTTTCATATCCATTCCCCAATAGCGTGCCCCTGGGGGGGGCAGCTGCTTCCTGAGCTTCCAGCCCACAGACTGAGGGGGAATCCGGTGGCTGATCAGAGAGGGACTGCAGGGATCTCTTTGCCAGTGCTGAGGCAGGAATCCCTTGTTTTGCCGTGTTTGGATCTGGGTCACAGTTCTGGGCGGAGGTGCTGGGGTGAGGAGGAGTGCTGGCTTGGTGGAGCTTGTAGTGGCTGTGGAGAGGAACCCCTCCTCACAGTTACAGAACAGAAAGAAATACTTGTGGTCACAGGCCAGGAAAAGAGTAAACACCTTGCCCCTTATCATACCACCTTAGAAGAACTGAAAATTTACAGGTCCCTACAAGTATCTCTGAAAAGAGCTGTGCAAACCCCTAAAGCTTGGGACAGTACATTCTCCACATTGGAAGCAGACTCTTACCTTAACAAAGAGTTTAAAACTCAAGTAATTGGCTGGATCATGAGCAAGCAGCAAAAAGAGTCAGACTATATTATCTTACTTTGGTGAAAAGAAGATCAAAATATACAACCAGAAGAAGACAACAAAGTCAAAGCTCCTACATCCAAAGCCTCCAAGAAAAATATGAATCAGTCCCAGGCCTTGGAAGAGTCAAGAGGGATTTTGAGAAGCAAGTAAGGGAAGCAGAGGAAAAACTCGGAAGAGAAATGAGAGTGTTGCAAGAAAATCATGAAAAACAAGTCAACAGCTTGCTAAAGGAGACCCAAAAAATACTGAAGAAAATAACACCTTAAAAAATAGCCTAACCCAAATGGCAAAAGAGGTCCAAAAAGCCAATGAGGAGAAAAATGCCCTAAAAAGAAAAATTGGCCAAATGGAAAAGGAAGTCCAAAAGATTACTGAAGAAAATACTTCCTTAAAAATTAGAATAGAGCAATTGGAAGTAGTGACTTTATGAGAAATCAAGACACTGTAAAACAAATCCAAAAGAATGAAAAATTAGAAAACAATGTGAAATATCTCATTGGAAAAACAACTGACCTGGAAAATAGATCCAGGAGAGAGAATTTAAAAATTATTGGACTATCTGAAAGCCATGATCAAAAAAAGAGCCTAGACATCATCTTTCAAGAAATTATCAAGGAAAACTGCCCTGATATTTAGAACCAGAGGGCAAAATAGAAATTGAAAGAATCCACAGATCTCCTCCTGAAAGAGATCCCCAAAGGAAAACTCCTAGGAATATTGTAGCCAAATTCCAGAGTTCCCAGGTCAAGGAGAAAATATTACAAGCTGCCAGAAGGAAACAATTCAAGTACTGTGGAAACACAATCAGGATAACACAAGATTTAGCAGCTTCTACATTAAAGGACGCAGGGCATGGAATATAATATTCCGGAGGGCAAAGGAGATAGGATTACAACCAAGAATCACCTACCCAGCAAAACTGAGTATAATCCTTCAGGGGAAAAAATGGTCATTCAGTGAAATAGAGGACTTTCAAGCATTCCTGATGAAAAGACCAGAGCTGAATAGAAAATTTGACTTTCAAATACAGGACTCAAGTGGAACATGAAGAGGTAAACAGGAAAGAGAAATCATAAGAGACTTATTAAGATTGAACTGTTTACATTCCTGCATGGAAAGATGATATTTATAACTCATGAGACCTTTGTCAGTATTAGAGTAGTTAGAGGAAAAAAATATATGTGTGTATGTATAGATAGATAGATAGAGGGCACAGGGTGAGTTGAAGATTAAGGGGTCATATCTGGAGAATAAAATTAAGGGATGGAGAGGATTATACTGGAGAAGAAGAAAGGGAGAGGTAGAATGGGGTAAATTATCTCACAAAAAAAAAACAGAAAAGTCTCTTACAGTGGAGGGAAAATGGGGGAAGGTGAGAGGGAATGAGTGAATCTTATTCTCATAGGATTTGGCTTAAGGAGGGAATAACATACACATTCAATTGGGTATGGAAATCTGTCTTACCCTACAGGAAAATAGGGGGAGAAGGGGACAAGAGAGCAGGGGGATGATAGGAGGAGGGCAGATTGGGAAAGGGTGTAATCAGAAGTAAATACTTCTGAGGAGGGACAGGGTCAAAAGAAAGAATAGAATATGAGTTGCTTGCCTTTTCAGTAAGGGTGGGTGGGGAGGGAGGAAGAGAGAAAATTGGAAACCTAAAGTTTTAAAAACATGTTTAAAAAAATATTTTCACATGCTACTGGGAAGTAAGAAATACAGGAAATGGGGTACAGAAGTCTATCCTGCCCTACAGGAAAATAGAAGGGGAAGGGGATAAGAGAAGGGGGGGAAGAGATAGAGGAGAGGACAGACTAGGGGAAGGGATTTTCAGAATGCATGCCATCTTGGGGTAGGGGTAGGAGTGAAATGGGGTGAAAATTTGGAGCTCAAAAACCTGTAGAAGTGAATGTTGAAAGCTAAAAAAAATAAGTTTATATTTAAAAAAAATCATGCTCATTTTCGCAGGGCAGTTGATCCTTGGCTGCAATCCAAGCTCCTTTGCCTTATGGAATATCATGTTCCCTGCTCTGCGGCCTTTTAATGTAGAAGCTGCAAAGTCCTGTGTAATCCTGACTGTGGTTCCATGATATTTAAATTGTTTCTTTCTGGCTGCTTGTAGCACCTTCTCTTTCATCTGGTTATTTTGGAATTTTGCTATTACATTTCTTGGCATTGTCAACTTGGGCTCTCTTTTAGGTGGTGAGCGGTGTATTCTTTCTATAGTTATTTTACCTTCTAGTTCTATGACTTCTGGGCAATTTTACTTTATGACTTCCTGAAAGATACTGTCCAAGTTCTTTTTTTCTTCATGATTTCAGGTAGTCCAATGTTTTTCAAATTGTCTTTCCTGGATCGATTTTCCAGGTCAGTTGTTTTACCTATGAGGTATGTCATCTTTTCTTCTATTTTTTCATTTTTTTGTTTCTGTTTGATTCTTGCTCTCTCATACAGTTATTACTTTCTATTTGTCCAATTCTAGTTTTTAACAGATTATTTTCTTCTGTTAGTTTTTGTACTTCCTTCTCCAATTGGACAGTTGTATTTTTAAGGTATTTATTTTCTTCAGTGTACTTTTTTTCCAATTGGCCAACTGTATTTTTTAAGGACTCTTCTACCTCTCTCATTTGACTTTTAAAATCCTTCTTGAGCTCTTCTAAGAAGGCTTTTTGGGCTTCAGACCTGTTCTTATTCCTTTTTGATGTTGCAGATGTGGGTTTGTTGACAATGTTGTCCTCTTCAGAATTTCTGTCTTGATCTTCACTCTTCTCATAATATGAGTCTATGGTACGTTTCTTTTTACTCATGCTTTCTTTATTCCCTGGCATTTAAAGAGATTGAGCTCTCCTGCTGTGGAACAGAGGGCACTGACTCAAGCTACTTGTGTTGGGAGTCTGGGTCTTGGTCATTGGATTTGTGTGCTGGGGCCTGTTATGTTGGCAATCGAAGGCTGTAGGGTTTTGGCAGCTTACGTCGTGTTGGGCTGGAATCAGCAAGGCTGGAACTTTCAGGCAATTCTAGGTTGCCTGCTTTTCCTTTCCTTTAGCTTTCTTCAGCTCCTTTTAGATGGTTGCTGCTGGGTGTTTATCTGCCTGGGGCCCCTTGCAATGCTCCTCCCTCCTTTCTGCTAATGCACCAGGAGATTCCTTTGAGGTAGCATGCCGAGACACCTGGTGGTTTTCTGAGCTGGTTTCATCAGGTTCCCCCACTCTCACTGAGGCATTCAGAGGACCAGGTGTTGGTGTTTGCCTGTTCAACCACCTGGGCTTCAGGATTTCTTCCTGGCTGATAGTTGGAGGTTGTAGGGTTCTGCCAGCTTACCTGGTGTTGGGTTGGAATCAGCAAGACTGAGACTTTAGGAAGACTCTAGGTTGCTTTTTTCAGCTCCTTTCAGATGAATGCTGCAGGGGGCTTATCTGCCTCGGACCCTTTGTAGTTGTGCTTCCCTTATTTTTGCTGAGGCACTGGGAGACCTGTTTGCTGGGCTGCTGCACTGCTATTCTCCATCTTTCTTCTAGTTTGGCTGTTCCAGGGTTTTTTTTTTCCTGGGGTGATATTTTCTGCGTTTTCAGAGTTTGGTAGTGGAGGGTGACAGCTACTCCCTTTTTGCTCCTCCATATTGGCTCCCTGAATTGGAAGTCCTTTTCATTTCTTATAACACAGTAGTATTCCATTATAATCATGTACCAATTCCAAAACTGATGGGCATCCTCTCAATTTCTAAATCTTTGGAATCACACAAAGAGCTGCTATAAATATTTTTATACATGTGGATCCTTTTCCTTTTTCTTTGATCACTTTTGTATATAGATCCTTTGGATATAGTGGTATTACTGGGTCAAAAGGTACACACAATTTTATGGCTTTTTGGGCATAATTCCAAATTGTTTTTCAGAATGTTTAAACCAATTCATACTTCTATCAACAGTGCATTAGTGTACTTATTTTTTTCCACATTCCCTCTAGCATTTATTCCTTTTCATTTCTGTCATGTTAGCCAATCTGATATGTGTGTGGTAGTACCTCAGAGTTGTTTTAATTTGCATGTCTTTAATCAAAAGTGATTTACAGCATTTTCCTGTTACTATTTGATAACTTTGATTTCTTCTTCTGAAAATCACTTGTTCATACCCTTTGAATATTTAACAGTTGGGAAATGACCTTTATTTTTATGAATTTGAATTAGATCCCTATATAGTTGAGAAATGAAGCCTTTTTCAGAGAAATTTGTTGTGTAAATGTCCCCCCCCACTTTTTTACTTTCCATCTAATTTTAGCTGCTTTGGTTTTGTTTGTGCAAAACATTTTTAATTTCATGTAATCAAAAGTATTAATTTCTCATCCTGTGATTCTCTCTATCTCTCTTTTGGTCATAAATTCTAAGTAGAGCCAACATGCCAGAGAAAAGGCAACAACTCATTTGAACTCTTTCCAAAACCCCTGTGAAAACCTTTAAATAATGCCAAAAATAATCCCTAGAATAGCAGAACCCACAAAAGGATGGGGTAAGGTAATTTTAAAGCCAAAGACAACTTAGAAAGTCATCAGGAAAGGTTTGTTGCACCTGGGTAAGCGCAGAACACAGTCCAGTCCAGACCAAGCCAGTATAGCCCCAGCCCCAGCAAACCAAGAGCAGGTCTTTGGAGCCACTGAATTAGTAGTGCAGCAGCTACTTCTGGAGCTTTCAGACCGCAGATGGTAAGGGGGTCAGACAACTGGTCAGGGGTTTCTTTGCTAGCACTGAGGTAGGACTCTGTTGCTTTGCCCATACTTAGATCTGAGTTGCAGTCCTGGGTAGCAGAAGGTAAAATAAAACTTGAAAAATCTACTGTTCATCTGATAGAAATCCCAAAATGAAAACTCCCAGGAATATTATAGCCAAATTCCAGAGCTCCCAAGAAAAGGAGAAAATATTACAAGCAGCCAGAAAGAAACAATTCATGTATTGTGAAGCCACTGTCAGGATGACACAAGATTAAGCAGCTTCTATATTAAAGGAAGGGAGGGCTTAAAATATGGCATTCCACAGGGCTTAGAAGCTCGGCTAGAATCCCCTACCCAGCAAAAATGAGTATAATCCTGCAGGGGGAAAATGGTCATTCAATGAAATAGAGGACTTTCAAGCATTCTTGATGAAAAGACCAGAGCTGAATAGAAAAACTGACATCCAAGTACAAGACTGGAGAGGAACATAAAAAGGTAAATGGGAAAGGGAAATCATAAGGGACTTAATAAGGTTAAACTGTTTACATTCCTACAGGGGAAGATGATACCTGTAACTCATAAGAACTTACTCAGTATTTGGGAGTTAGAAGGAGTACATATAAACAGAGGGCACAGGTTTGAGATGAATATTAAGGGATATCTAAAAAGTAAAATTAAGGGGTGAGAGAGGAATGCAATGGGAGAAAGGGAAAGGGAGAGGTAGAATGGGGTAAGTTATCTCACATAAAAGAGGCAAGAAAAAAAACTTTTCCAGTGGAGGGGAAATTGGGGGAGATGAGGCAAAGTAGGTGAACCTTACTTTCATCAGAATTGGCTCAAAGAGAGAATAACATACACATTTAATTAGGTTAGAAATTTATCTTACCCTACAGCAAAGTAGGAGGAGGAGAGGATAAGAGAAGAGGGAAGTGATAGAAGGGAGAGCAGATTGGGGTTGGGTGTAGTCAGAAACATAACACTTTTGAGGAGGGACAGGGTGAAAGGAGAGACAGAACAAAATAAACATGATAAGGAATAGGATGGAGGGAAATACAGTTAGCAATAATAACTGTGGAAAATATTGAAACTAGTTTCTCTAATAAAGGCCTTATTTCTCAGACATATAGAGAACTGAATCAGATGTATAAAAATAAGAGCCATTGCCCAATTGGTAAGTGATCAAAATATTTGAACAGTTTCCAGATGGAGCAATCAAAGTTATCTATAACCATATGGAAAAAAAAATACTCTAACTCACTATTGATTGGAGAAATGCAAATTAAAACATTCTGAGGTACTACCTCATACCTATTAGCTTGGGTAATAGGACAGAAAAGGAAAATGACAAATGATAGAATGTGGGGAAAGACATTTATGTATTGTTGATGGAGTTGCAAACTGATTCAACCATTTTATACAGCAATTTGGAACTATGCACAAAGGGCTATAAAACCCTGCATACCCTTTGACCAAGAAATACCAGTACTAGATCTGTATCCCAAAAAAGATAAAAAACAAAAAGGAAAAGGACTTATATATACAAAAATATTTATAGCTGCTCTTTTTTGGTGGCAGAGTTGGAAACTGAAGGGATGCCCATCAATCGGGGAATGGCTGAACAAATTGTAGTATGTGATTTTGGTGGAATACTACTGTGCTATAAGAAATGATGAGCAGAATGCTCTCAGAAAATCCAGGAAAGATTTACATCTTTCTGATGTAAAGATTTACATCTTTGCTGATGCACAGTGAAATGCATTGTTTACAAAGTAATAGTAATGTCTGTCTGTCTATCTATCTATCTATCTATCTATCTATCTATCTATCTATCTATCTGTCTGTCTGTCTGTTTATACATTTATTTTTAGTTTTCAGCATTCACTTTTATAAGATTTTGAATTCTAAATTCACCTCCCCCTTCCATTCCCCCTCCCCAAGATGGCATGCAATCTGATATAGGCTATACATGTATATTCATGTTAATCATATTTCCACATTAGTCATGTTGTGAAAGAAGAATCGGAACAAAAGGGGGAAAAAAAACCATGAGAAAGAAAAAAGAAAAACTTCATAATCAGTTATGATTACCATGTCTTTCTTTCCATTCTATTCCCTCTCCCCGTTTATACTTTTCTCTCTCCTTTCACTCTTTCTTTCCTTATCATTGTTTTGCTTCTGAACACCACCTCCCCTAATCTCTCCTCTCTTCTATCAGCACTCTTCCCTTTCCTTTCCCCTTTCGCCTACTTCCCTATAGAGTGTGATATAACCAACTGAATGTGTATGTTATTCCCTTTCTGAGTCAAATCCAATAAGAGTAAGTTTCAAACAATGTTCCCTCCTCCCTTCTTTCTCCCTACTGTAATGGTCTTTGTACCTCTTCCTGTGATGCAATTCACCCTATTCTGCCTCCCTCTTTCCTCTTCTCTCAGCACAATCTTTTTTTTTCACTCCTGAAGTAATTATTTTTATCATCACATCAAATTCAACTTATTCCTGTATCCTCTGTCTATGTATAACCTTTCTAAATGCCATAATAAAGATACAGTTCTCAAGAGTTACAAGTATCATCTACCTGTGTAGGGATGTAAACAGTTTAACCTTATTGAATATCTTTTTTTTTTACATTCTTGTTTATCTTTTTATGCTTCTATTGAGTCTTGTATTTGAAGATCAAATTTTCTGTTCAGTTCTGTTTTTTTTAAAAATCAAGAATAATTAAAAGTCCCCTATCTCATTGAATGTCCATCTCCTCCCCTGAAAGATTATGTTCAATTTTGCTGGATAGTTGATTTTTGGTTGTAATCCAAGCTCCTCTGCCTTCTGGAATATCACATTCCAGGCCCTACAATCCTTTAATGTAGAAGCTGTGTAATTCTGACTGTGTTTCCATGATATTTAAATTGTTTCTTTCTGGCTGCTTGCAGTATTTTCTCCTTGGTCTGATAATTCTGGAATTTGGCTACCATATTCCTTGGAGTTTCCTTTTTGGGATCTCTTTTAGGAGGTGATTGGTGGACTCTTTCAAACACTATTTTACCCTCTGTTTCTAGGATGTTAGGGCAGTGTTTGTTGATAATTTCTTGAAAGATGCTGTCCACACTCTTTTGTTTATCATGCCTTTCAGGCAGACCAATAATTCTTAAATTATTTCTCCCATATCTGTTTTCCAGGTCAGTTGTCTTTCCAGTGAAGTATTTTACATTTTCTTCTATTTTTCATTCTTTTGATTTGATTTGACTAATTCTTTATGTCTCCTAGGGTCATTAATTTCCACTTGCCCAATTCTAATTTTTAATGAATTGTTTCTTCAGTTAGCTTTTGTACCTCCTTTTCCATTTGGCCAATTCTACTTTTTAAGGAGTTGTTTTCTTCAGTGGATTTTTTCCCCCATTTGACTAATTGTAGTTTTTGAGGAATTGTTTTCTACAATCAATTTTTGTTCTTCCTTTTCCAAGCTATTGACTCTCTCTTGCATACCTCTTACTTCTTTTCCATTTTTTCCTTTTACTTCTCTTATCTGACTTTTAAAATCTTTATTGATCTCTTCCATGAAGGCTTTTTGGGTTTGGGACTAATTCATATTTCCCTTTGAGGTTTTGCATTTGGGTATATTGACAATGTCCTCTTCTGAGTTTGTGTTTTGATCTTTTCTATCACATAATAATTCCCTATGGTCAATGTTCTTTTTGCTTTTTGTTCATTTTGTTTGCCTATTTCATAGCTTTTAAAGTGGAGCTCTCTGGCCAGAACACAGTGGTCACTGACTCAAGCTTCTTTTGCTAGGGTTCAGGGGCCTGGTCACTAGCTTTGTGTCCTAGGACCTTTGTCTTAGTTTTATAAGACCTTTATGTCTTATAAAAGTGTGTCCAGGGTCTTCAGGTGTCAGCTGCTAGAGACTGTAGGTGTCTAGCAGCTTACCTGTTGTTTAACTGGGATCCTAGTGGTAGTATCTGGCATGTACTGAGGCCAGGTGAGGTATTTCTGTGCTTCCCTGGGGCTGCAATGAACCATGGAGAGATCTGCTACTGGAGGATACCTGCTCACCCAGGCTGTGCTGGCACATGTGGTAATTCTAGAAGCTGGAGTATATTGGTTCCCCTGGCTGTGATAAGGCACAATGGGGGAGGGGGGATCCTGGTGTTGATGATTGCCTGCTCTACCACTCTAGGGTTCAGGATTCCCACTAGTTTGTTGACATGGAGCCTTCTGCTGGCTTGCTGGGAAGCTTTCTGTCCTAGACTGTGCTCCCCTTTTACCCTAGTGATATGGATTTTATTTGCTGATCCTATAAGTCTAAAGACTGGTCCACTCTGTCTTTCTGCTGGCTCCACTGTTCCAAGATCTGTTCTGGGATGTTGTTTCATGAGTGTTCACAGATGAGAATGAGAGAGGGACAATGATCTACTGCTTACTGCGCCATCTTGGCTCCTAAAAATTAACAGCAATATTGTAAAATGATCAGTTGTGAATGACTTAGCTATTCTCAGCAATACACTGATCCAAGACAACTCTGAAGGACTTACGATGAAAAATACTATCCACCCCTAGAGAAAGAACTGTTGGTATCTGAATACATATTGAACCATACTTTTTTAACTTAATTTTTCGTGAGTTTTTTTTGTCTGTTTTCTTTCACAACATGACTAATATGGAAACATTTGGCATGACTACACATGTATAGCATATCAAATTGCTTGCCTTCTCAATTGGAGGGGGTGAAGAAAGAGGAAGGGAGAAAATCTGAAACTCAGTTTGAAAAGTAAATGCTAAAATTTTTTGAATTGCAGAAAATAAAATATTAAATAAATTTTTAAAAATAAATTCTTTCCTTATCCATAAGATGGAATGGAAAATTTTCCATGCTTCCTTAATTTACTTAATCTATCACATTTATGTCTAAATAATGTACCTACTTTGTCCTTACTTTGGTATATGGTATGAGTTGCTGATCTGTGCTTAGTTTCTGCTAAATTGTTTTCTACTTTCTCCAGCAATTTTTGTTACACCATGAGATCTTGCCCACAAAGCTTGGATGTGAAGGCTTCTCAAACATGAGATTACTATGGTCATTTACTATTGTGTATTGTGCACCTAATCTATTCCATTGATCCACCACCCTACTTCTCAACAAGTAGCAGATTGTTTTGATGATTATCACTTTGTAATGTTATTTGAAACTTGTTATATCAAGGCAACCTTCTTTCACATCTTTTTCTTTGATTCTCTTGATATTTTTCACCATTTGTACTTCCAGATGAATTTTGTTATTATTTTTCCAACCCTTATAATGTAATTTTCTGGTAGTTTGATTGATATGGTACTAATTAAGTAAATTAATTTAGGTAATATTGTCATTTTATTTTATATTGGCTTGCCCTACCCATAAGCAATTAATATTTTTCCAGTTGTTTCGATTTCTTTATTTGTGATAAAAGTCTTTTATGATCATGTTTATATAGTTCCTGAGTTTTTCCTTGCAGGTAGGCTCCCAGGTATTTTATATTGTTTATAGCTATTTTAAATGCAATTTAATTTTCTTTCTCTTTCTTCTGTGTTTTGTCACTAATACAGAGAAATGCTTATGATCTATGTTGTTTTATTGTATAGCCTGCAAATTTGCTAAAATTGTTAACTCTTTAAACTAGTTTTTTAGTTGATTGTCTAGGGTTCTTTAAATATGCTATCACATCATTTGCACAGAGTGATAGTTTTGTTTCCTCATAGTCTATTTTTATTCTTTCAATTTCTTTTTTTTCTTATTGCTATAGCTAACATTTCTAATAAAATATTGAATAATAGTAGTGATAATGGACATCCTTGCTTCACTCACAATCTTATTGGAAGGCTTATAGTTTATCTCCATTACAAATAATGCTTGTTCTTGGTTTTAGAAAGACATGCATTTATTTCTTGTATTCTAGTGTGTTTTTTTTTAAATAGGAATGTGTTTTATATTTTGTCAAAAGCTTTTTCTGCATCTATTGACTAAATCATATGACTTTTGTTGGTTTTGTTATTTATATGGTAAATTGTGCTTGTAGTTGTCTTACCATTAAGCCAAGCCTATATTTTTGGTGTAAATCCGACCTGTCATGGTGTGTGATCCTTGTGACCCATTTCTGTGATCTCTTTGGTAGTATTTCATTTAAATTTTTTTACATCAGTATTCATTAGGGAAATTGACCAATAGTTTTCTTTTCCTTCCTTCCTTCCTTCCTTCCTTCCTTCCTTCCTTCCTTCCTTCCTTCCTTCCTTCCTTCCCTCCCTCTTTCTTTCTTTCTTTCTTTCTTTCTTTCTTTCTTTCTTTCTTTCTTTCTTTCTTTCTTTCTTTCTTTCTTTCTTTCTTTCTTTCTTTCTTTCTTTCTTTCTTTCTTTCTTCTTTCCTTTCCCTGTTGTCAATGTCAAAACTGTATTTGTGCCGTAAAATAATTTGATATAAATATTTTACTTTTTTCCCAAAATAGTTGATATAGTGTTGGGTTTAATTATTCTTTAAATGTTCAATAGAATTCACTTGCAAATCCACTTGGTCCTGGAAATTTTTTCTTAGGGGGATAATTTATGACTTCTTAAATTTCTTTTTGTTTTGTTTTCTTTTTTTTTGGCTAGGCAATGAGGTTAAGTGACTTGCCCAGGGTCACATAGCTAGTAAATGTTATGTGTCTGAGGCTGGATTTGAACTCAGGTCCTCCTGAATCCAGGGCTGGTGCTGTATCCACTGTGCCACCTAGCTGCCCCTTAAATTTCTTTTTCTAAGAGAAGATTATTTAACTATTCTATTTTCTATTTTAATCAGGCAGTTTATGTTTTTGTAAATATTCATCCATTTTACCTAGTTTGTCAATTTTATTGTCATATAATTTGTCAAAATAGCTTCCAATAATTGCTTTAATTCTGTCTTCATTGGTGGTACATTTACCCTTTCTATTTTTGATGCCGGTAATTGTTTTTTCTACTTTCTTGGTTTTAATGAAATGAACTAATACTTTATCTATTTTATTGTTTTTTTCATAAAAGCAGTTCAATTTGTTCAATTTTTTTCTTTCAATTTTGTTGACCTTTCCTTTGATTTTTAAGATTTTTATTTTGGTGTTCAAGAATTTTTAAAAATTTTTTTAATTTTTCTAAGTTTTTAGTTGCATGACCAATTCATTGATCTGCTTCCTGCCCTCCGCCATCCCTTCCACCAGTGACAATTGTGTTTAGAGATATAAATACTGCTTTGGCTGCATCCCACAAATGTTGGCATATTGTTTCATTGTTTTCATGAAATATTAATTATTTCTATTATTTGTCACTTGACTCACTCATTCTTTATGCTTAGATTATATAGTTTTGAGTTAATTTTTAACCTATACTTCCAAAACCCTTTATAGAATTATGGTCTGAAAAGGCTGCATTTATTATTTCTGCTTTTCTGTAGTTTTGTGAATTTTTAAAAATTAATTAATTAATTTTGAGTTTTCAACATTCACTTCCACAAGATTTTGAGTTCCAAATTTTCTCCCTATCTCTCCCCTCCCCTTACCCCAAGACAGCATGCATTCTGAATACCATTTCTCCTGATCTGCCCTCCCTTCTCTCACCCCTCCCCCTTATCCCCTTCACCTATTTTCCTGTAGGGCAGGATAGATTTCTATACCCCTTTCCCTGTATATCTTATTTCTCAGTTCCATGTAAAAACAATTTTTGACACTTGTTTTTAAAACTTTGAATTTCAAATTTTCTCCCTTTCTTTCTTCTCACCCATCCTCATTGATAAGGCAAACAATTCAATATAGGTTATACATGTGTAGTCATGTAAAACACTTCCATGATAGTCATGTCCTGAAAGACTAACTATGTTTCCCTCCACCCTATCCCCCCAATTTTTTCTATTCTCTCCTTTGACCCTGTCCCTCCTCACAAGTATTTGCTTCTTATTACCCCTCCCTTAATCTGTCCTCCCTTCTATCATCCCCCTTCTCTTATCCCCTTCCCTCCTATTTTCCTGTAGGGTAAGATAGATTTCCATACCCAATTGAATGTGTATGTTATTCCCTCCTTAAGTGAAATCTGATGAGAATAAGATTCACTCATTCCCTCTCACCTCCCCCCTCTTCCCCTCCACAGTAAAAGCTTTTCTTCCCTCTTTTATGTGAGATAATTTACCCCATTCTACTTCTCCATTTCTCCTTCTCCCAGTACAATCCTCTCTTTCATCCCTTAATTTTATTTTTTTAGATATCATCCCTTCATATTCAATTCACCCTGTGCCTTCTGTGTGAATATATATATACATATACATAGATACATAATACATACATACATATACATACACACACATACATATACATACATATATACATACATATATATATACATATACATATATACATATATATACATATATATATATATATATACATATACTATATATATACACACACATACATATACACAGAGAAAGGTTTCATGAGTTACAAATATCATCTTTCCATGTAGGAATATAAACATTTCAACTTTAATAAGTCCTTTATGATTTCTCTTTCCTGTTAACCTGTTCATGTTTCTCTTGAGTCTTGTTTGCTCATGTTCCCAGGTAATTACTTGACTCTTAAATTCTTTGTTAAGGTAGGGATCTGCTTCCAGAGTGGATAATGTGCTGTCCCAAGCTTTGGGGGTTTGGGCAGCTGTTTTCAGAGATACATCTAGAGACTTGTAAATTTTCAGTTCTTCCATTATGGTATAATCAAAGGCAAGGTATTCACTTTTTTCCTGACCTATGCTGTGGTCTTTGAGTGACCACAAGCACTCTTTTTCTGCCTTTGAAGTGTGGGGAGGATTATCTCTTCATCACTGCTGCAAGTTCCACTACGGCATTGCTCCTCCTTGCCCCAAGACCACCACCCAGGACTATGACTCAGATGGAAGCATAAGCAAAGCAAGAGAATCCTGCCTTAGCACCAGCAAAGAGATCCCTGCAATTCCCCTCTGATCAGCCACTTTATCCCCCCTCCACTGGTGGGCCAAGAGCTCTGGAAGCAGCCACCACCTTGGAACTGTGCCAGGACTGGGGCCTGACCAAGCTCCTCTCTCACCGAGGTCTGACAGACCTTTCATACTGACTTTCTAAGTTGTCTTTCTCATTTGTGTGTTAAGAAGTCTGGAAACCAGTACAGCTGCCCTTTATTTAGTCCCCTGAGGCCTGCTCCGGGTTTGCTTAGGCCCTGTCTTTGCCTGCATGGCCCAAGCTGAACAGTGCTCCTCTCCCAGCCTGGTGAAATAGACCTTTAAAATCAACCTTTCTGATCAATCATCCAGGTTTGTCTTGGGCTGGAAATTTGTTTCACTTTGTCTTTTTGTGGGTTCTGTGCTCTAGAATTTGTTTAGAGCCATTTTTACAGGTATTTGAAGGGATTGGGGGAGAGCTCAAGTAAGTCACTGCTTTTACTCTACCATCTTGGCTCCACCCTCCCCAATATGATTTTTAATGTGTTATTTCTTCAGAATTTTTGTGCCTATTTTACCAAGATATTAATTCTCTTTTCATAATTTTCTTGTATCACTTTCATTTCTTTTTATTTCAATTTTCCCTTTAGTACTATTATTTGACTTAAAAATCAGTTTTCAGTTCCTCTAAGAATTCTTGATCAGCTGGTATCCAATTCAATTTTTTTTTTCTCCTTGAGACTTTGCTGTAGCTGCTTTGATGTTCTTTGATTTTCCCTGTCACCATAGTAGCTCTTTATGGTCAGGGTCTCTTTCTGTTGTTTACTCATTTGGAAAGTCTATTTCTTGACTTTGGATTTTATTTCAAATTTGAGCTCTGTTCCTGGGATAGGGGTGAAGGGGCACTGTCTCAAGTTTCAGGCTTTTTTTGCACTTCTGTTTTCAGAGGTAGTTCTATGGGTTTAGAAGTTTTTAGTACTTCCAAGGTAATGTGATCTGGGGAGAGGTGTGGTCACTGCTCTCCCGGTCTGTACTCTGGTCTTTACTCAGTAAGGACCTCTTATATTTTGCAGCCACTAATGATAATGCTTCTGAGGTCCCCTAGTTCTTTGCAACCAAAAATCATACTCCCCCTCTGCTCCATTAGGTCAGCAAGTGACATGACTTCTCTGGGAACCTTTGTGATTGCAAGTGATTCTCTCTAAGGGGCACAGTTTTAACTTTCTCTTGACTCTTACCTTAACTAGATTATTGCAAGAGGACCATAGAGTTAGATGGAACCATACTGTCTTCATGCAGGTCTATTTCTCCTTCTTCTGAACACTGATAGCATATATCTGGGCCCCTTGTGGTGAATGTGCTGTCACCCAAAGAGGTTACATATCAAATATTGACCAATTGGAAGGTGTGAAGATTTGCCATATCCTACTCTCACCTCTTTAATCCATTGTGGGGCTTGTCTCCAAACACAAACACACCCACTCTTATCCTCAATACTGTCTGATTCCTCCCTCCCCTAACTAGCATCCCCCCCCCTTCTGAGACTAGTGTTGGGACTAGTCATAGAACTGATTATAAAAACAAAACAAAACAAAGCAAAACAAAACTTACAGCAGCTATAACCTAACCTAGGGCAGCTATAACCATGACATTTCCCTGGGTAGCCATAGTATCAGCTTGGAAGGTAATAATTACAGTAGTGAATACTAGTCACCTTCCCCTTTATGGGTGAAATACAATGAATTGACAAGATGACCAGTCATGGATGGGCGCTTAGGAGTCCCAGATCTCATTTATCTTTACTTTCAAATTCACTCCTCTTCTAAGCTTCTTTATTATAATATTCCCCTGGTCCCCTTGCACAGGTATTCAACCATTCCTGGAATGCATTTTCTCCAACCATCAGTCTCACAGAACCCGCAGCTTTATGCATAACAAAATTCACAGGTTTTCTTCTATTAGGAGACTGATACTAATATTTCTAGTTATAACTGAGGTCTCCGTCTTGAAATTACTTCATATTACTTTGGAGATACTTTGTTTTTTTTAATCTGTGCATGCACTATAACCACCTTCTTTTCTT
The DNA here is from genome assembly GCF_003287225.1 of Phascolarctos cinereus. Taxonomy (NCBI): domain Eukaryota; kingdom Metazoa; phylum Chordata; class Mammalia; order Diprotodontia; family Phascolarctidae; genus Phascolarctos; species Phascolarctos cinereus. The sequence goes on from NW_027556098.1 coordinate 132,692,933, forward strand.
CCCACCTTCAAGCTCCTGGAAGGCAGGAGTTGCTTTGTTTTTGTATCCTGAGATCTAGGACTTAAGGTGCTTAATAACTAATGGGTACTTGTTAAATTTACATGGAGTTGTGGTTGACATTGTACTTGGAGTCAGGAACATCTGGATTCATAAGCATAATGTATGTGACACTGGTTAAGTCAGTTAACCTCTGAGCAGCCATTTCCTCACCTATAAAATGAATTTGGTTCATTCTAATGCTCCCTCCAGCTCTAAATCTATGGTTTTACCAACTGGACAGATTTTTAGCATCTGTCCTTTTCCTTCCCAGCACACAGCCACCACTCTAGTTCAAACTCTTATCATCTGTTCTCTAGACCATTGTAAAAGCTTCTTAATTGGTCTAATAGGAATATATGTTGAAGGTGGAGGGATTATCTTAAAATAATTTCACCACTACCTAATCATATGGTTGCTTTGTGCTGAAAATAAGCCTGATGCCAAAAGGTATGGAAATCAATTTAGTTTACTGAAAAACATTCACTGAAATCCCATTATGCGGAGAGACAGAAGAAGAATGTTATTTTGCCCACCTCGAGTGTCTATTCTAAAAGGAAGATAATAATAACTTTAAATCATAGGAAATATAAATGTTTAGGGGTTGCTGAGTTAAAAACAATCTATGTGTAGATAACTCTTTAAATTTTGAAAAATGATTTTACACGTATTTTCATTTGCTTCTTACAACATCCCTGTGAGATAGGTACTATGATAACTCTATTGTGCAGGTGAGGAAACTAGGACTTAGAGGAGTTAATTGATTTGCTCAAGGTAACCTAGCTAAGATGTGCCCCTGCTGTGAAATTTGAATACAGTTCTCTCAGGCTCCAAGTTAGGTATTCTATCCACTATGTCGTGTGGTGGCTAGTTAGCCTAGGTGAGATATTCAAGAAGGTTTCCTTATAGGGGTATGCTTTTAAGGAGAGAGATAGCTTGGCATTTTAGCATTGGGGGGAAAACCATAATATCTCACATCTTACAGTGCTTTCTCCTCAACAATTCTATGAAATTGTTATTGTCATTGTTTTCTAGATAAGGAAACTGCAGTTTATAGAAGTTGAGTAACTTTACCAGGGTCACACAGGCAGTAAGTGTCAGAGCTGAGACTTAAATATCTTTTTCTTTTTAACCATAGTTCTTTCTAAGACACCACATTGTCTTCCTTTTAGCCCGGAATCAGTTCTAGGAAACAAACTGGAGGCAGAACTAATGTGTTTTTCCAAATGTGTTTTTAAAATGTGTTTGTCCAATTCTCTCCATGTTTGATAAAAGTTCCCTTTTGTGCAGCAGATTATGGCTTCTTTACAGGGTGGAGAGAAGAAAGGATAATGGGTGAATAGTTTTTCCGAGTTCTTTTCATTCATAAGTAATGTCAATTCGATTGATTTCAATTCAGTTGATAATGACCCACACAGTGCATTATCTCAGCATCTCATCCATCATTTGTAAGTTACCTGATAGTGCAGTCAGATGAAGAGAAGGGTAAGCATTAAATGCAAGCATGTTTTATGTTGTCTCTTTAATGTCTTCTAGGATCATTAATGTTTAGTGTCATCTTGGAACACAGCAGCCAAAAAGATCCTTGCTTCCCATCCTTTCTTTATTTACTTCCTTCCAGTTATCCTTTGTATGATTGCAAACACAGCTTTAAGCAAGAACACAGATTCTTCCTTCTTTTGCTGTGGGCCTGATATATTATAGTTTCATAATCCTCAGCCAGAAGCATTTTCAGACAAAATCACCACTCAGGGACACCGGCCATATCAGATCAGATGACAGACATGATAATATTCCAATAAAGGAATGGCAAAACTTGCATTAAGTTGTTCCTTTAATGCATCATTGTGACCTTGAGGAGAACCTGCGTTCCCAAATGCTTGGCCAGCAGAGCTTTGGCAGGTACTACTTAGCTGGAAAAGCTCTGAGTTTGGGTCCAGGAACAGGTGGCATATCTGTCATTGAAGGACAAGTCTAGCTTCTCCTTAAAGAGAAGCTCATCACCATGTGGGCCACACAGTGAATAAATTTTTGGCCATAGGTATTGCCAATAACCACATACGAAGCCACAGTGAACCTGTGATTGGTGAGAATACTCATATTTCCTCTCAAAAAAAACCGAGTCTTTGAAGTGCTGAATTTGTGAAACGCTAATGTGATAGTTAAATCAATAATTTGTAATGCTACTTAGAACCAAAACATACCTAGAGACTGGGATGTCATATTTAACCTAATAGCTAAGTGCCTGCAAGTCCAACTAGTAGTTGAGATTCTTAGAGCTAGGGGGAATCTGAGTAATTATTCTAATCTAACTTACTGATTTTACAGATGTGTAAACAGCATCAGAGAGGTTAAGTGACTTCTTCAGGGTCACCAATGAGATAGTCACCGATTTGAAACTTTGGAACTATTGCAAATGACTCTAGATGAGACCTACCATATGTAAGCCAAGTAAAATGCTTGACTCTAAGGATAAAAAGAATGAAAATAAAAACAATGACAACAATAGCAACAGCAGCAGCAACAACAATAAAAATCCACAATGCCTGCCCTCAGGGTGCTTACAATCTAATGTTTTAATGTTCCTCCCTTGGATCATGTTTTCTTTTTCAGAGAAAAACTGGGCCCAGCTCCATGTCATCCATAGTGAGGCATAGTAGGATTTTCTGGAGGAATAATAACAAATTATAGTTTGTCCATAGGTATATAAAGAAAATGATGAAGAGTCACAAAATTGCTGAAAGAAATGCACATATTGTTTACATAGGAATTTTGTGTGTACTCTGCTGGTATACAGACCTGATGAGTAGGTACCCAGAGGGGCTCCAGTGGAGTAATTATAGTGTATCTCTTTTAGATCCCATGAGGTATTTGTACTCTGCGGCTGGGCTTTGAATGTGGTGGCATAGGGATTTCTATTTAATCCAGGTTGATGCCTATGTGTTAAAATGAGGATACATTGGCACTGCCCCTCACCCAATGTTTGACTTTGGCAAAATTATTTCAGCTCTCTGGGCTTTCATTTTCTCATCTATGTAAACTAAGGGGGTGGACTTAGTGGCCTCTGAAACCCATTACAATTTTTATAATAAATGAAGCAGAACTCATTTTGCTTGAGTGTATGTGTTTGTTTTTTCTTTTTTCTTTTCCAATGTGGGGGAAGTGAAATGGAAGGGGAATGAAGATAGAGTAGCAAAAAAATGGTGGAGGAGAGATAGAGATATACAGAAAGCAAGACAGAGAGAGAGAGAGAAGAGAGAGAGAGGAGAGAGAGAGAGAGAGAGAGAGAGAGAAAGAGAGAGAAGAGGGGGAGACAAAGAGAGAGAGAGGAAGGAAGGAACCAAGAAAGGAAGAAGAAGGCATTATTCTAAGCAATAGACGGGAAAAAAATTCCAGATGAGCAAGAAAGCTTGGAAAGCTACAGTTTATCGTATATATTTTAAAAAGTCAAGCTATATATCATGTAAACCTGTAGTTCATGTACAATCCTCTTTTTCATCTTCAATTACATACACACACATATAGATAGATAGATAGGTATTTATATATCTATCTATATGTGTGTATGTATATAGACACACAAATAGGTACCTGTTTTAATTTTTTTTGTTGTTAAGTTTTGAACAAAATTTAAAATAATTTTACAAATCTATGAGGCAGATTTCACCTCAGCATAATGAAAAATTTTCTAAAAATTCGAGCTGTCTAGGTATGGAATGAGGGGCAGTGAAGATTATTGGATAGAAAGCTAGCCTCAGAGTCAGGAAGATGTGGATTTAAAGTCATACCTGTGGCACAGGTTTCTATGACCCTGGACCAACTACTCAAGCTATCAGTGCCTCCATAAAACTTTTTAAAACTCAGCATTGCTGAACAGTTATTGTGTTATCATAGAAGAAGAATTTCCTCCCTTAGAGCTCCTACACTGATGAAATCACAGGTCCAAACAGTACTACCACCCCCAACTCGCCACCTCTAAATGATTATTTTGCAAGGTACAGTGTTTTCCTCACTACATTCAAGTAGTGACCAAATAGTCCTATCAACTTTTGAAGATTCTTGCACTGGATAAAAGGCTAAGCTATGTGATCTCAAAAGTCACTTTCAATTGTAAGATTCTGGATGTGTGTCCCTCTAGGCAATTCCACCTACATGGCAGAAGCAGATGTGTTGATTGGTTCTATGATTAAGTGGAAAGAACTTTGAATTCAAAGTTAAGAGTCCTGTGCAAAACTCATGACTCTTTCACTCACTGATTATGTGACCTTGGGCAAGTCTACTTTTTGGCCTCAGTTTATTCATATATAAAAAGAAGATACTAATATTTATATCACTCACCTTTAAGGGTTTAGAGGAAAATACTTTGTGAACCATAAAGTTTCATGTAAATGTGAGCTATAATTTGTACTTTTCTTAAATTATATGATTGAAATATTTCTCAGAATGATTCATTTCCTTATAAAGATATCTCCCCAAAGCTTTAAATTCTTCTCATTATTATACTGTCTGAAATTCCATTAGAGATTCATTCATAAACAAACTCTCATTGTTAATTGTTTTTATTAGATCACTGGGAAATGAGAGAAAGCATGGATCTGGGAATGACATTAACACAAGCTCTGCTTTAATAGGGAATTGAAATATCCATGGAGTGGCCATTAGTCATCTATCTTTTACTGTTAATGGCTTTAAGAAGACTTATTTCCTCTTAAAATCTCTTGATATCAACCATTAAGTGATGGAAAAATTTTTTGAGGCAGAGAGAGTACAATGATAATTTTGAAACATGCATATAATGGAGGAAAAGCAGTTGTGGACATCAATGCCACAGTGCTATGTAATGGGTAGCCATATTGTAGTAGACGGGCTTTGGATATGCTTTGTGGTGCAGAGTATCAATGACAATAAGTGAGAGAAGAGTCAAGAAAGGAATGTGGGAATGTTCTAATTTAAAACAAACAAACAAACAAACAAACAAACAAACTTATCTTGGCTCAGATTCTTAAAATCTAGCCAATAGCTCACTAATGTTCACATTCCTTAGGATTCTGGCCTATTTGGCTGATCTTTAACAAACCTTGTCTTTGGCTGACAGAAGGCTTGGGTCAAATTCATTTGAGCAGGACCTACGTGTTTTGATTTCAGGGTCCCAGCACGCCTAACCTCTAAACCTCAATATTTTGGTGGCCCATACTGGGAAGCTGCCTAACCCCAAGTTTTTCTCCAGCCATGACTGGAAGATATGTAAATCTCTCCCCTTCTTTCTTGCCCTACAGTTGGGGTCACTCTCCAAGCACCTAGGAAGGCTTGGAGGTGCTTTTCAGGCAGAGAGTTATGAGGCTGTCTCACACTCAGCCTGATGCTCTCAGGCTCTCAGTCCACTGGTTTGGTTCAAGGCCATGGACCTGGGTATACCTTCTGCAGCATAGAGGACAAGGACAGATGCCCTCTCTGCAAGCGTATACCCAATTCTGTCAATTCTCTACATGTTAGGGAATTGGGAAAATTGCAGGTGCTTTTTGGTTCCCTGAGGCTTACTCCCTTCCCTCTACACCTTTGAATCCTCTTTTCATGGAGGTTACAGAGAAAAATTAGAACAGCTAGAAACATCTTAGCAGATTCTAGAAATTTTGTGATTAATCATTAAGGAGTTTTGAAACATTTCCTTACAACCATGATCACTCTCTTCTCCCATTCCCTTCCCTTGAGTCAAGAGGGTATCTGTTAATCTCTCTCATAGGAGAAGAGTTTCACCCTTTACCCCTCACCTTTGATTTCACCTTTTCTGACCTGGGAAAGGAAGGAAGAGGAGGGGCAGAGGCTACAGCATGGCCCCCCCCCCCCAGCAATGGCCTTGGACCCTAGGGCAACCTTTGCCTGGAAGCTTCACTCAGGTTCAGCACATCCTGCTCAAGGTAAAGAATCTAGCCTCTGAACTTGAGTAAGTACACTCTTTTAAAAATTTGTAGTTATAACTGTTAATGATGAGATGTTGATTCTCTATATAAAGCAATCTGGAAATGAATTTAACAAAACTGAAGTCACTTGATTGGTAATGGATTTGTTTCAAGTTTCAAATTGGTGAACTTTTTGTATCAGTTATGTCAAGAAACCTTTCATAATTTGGTTACCCTGCTACAATAATTTCGCTATTGTTGGTTATTGTTTTAATGTGTAAACTTGCCAGAAAGCTTGTTTGGGTTTTATCTTGCTGAGAATTTGCAAGTATATAGAAATAATATCTAACTATTGGCTTTTTATACCAGTACAAATTTGAATTTGAGATGTAAATCCTGGAAAAGGTTTTCCTAAGCTGTGGTTGGTGAAACTTGCTGTTTGAGGGTAAAAGCTCATGGTATTTTATTTTGAGTTGTCTGATGGACCATAATAATCCATCAATAATCATTAAACCACCATCTGAGAGAAATGCCACAAGCCACTGAGAAAGAATTTGATACTGGTGGGAAGTCTGCATCAGGAAAAGCTGAGGGGACAATTTTAGCCTCAGTCTAAGATGGGATCCTCCTGGTTTAATTTCCCCTACTTTATTCCTTTGAAAAGGAATATTACCCACCTGGCTATTATGAGGTGGATTTAATATTGTGTGGTTGGAAAATTGAATTATCTGAATCCAAACAGAACTAAGGATGTTTTTATCTTGTCATATTTGGGCCCTAAATCTTGTCCCTGATTTACCCTTTCATAGCAAATTTCTGTAATCAGAACAAGTGGTCAGTAAAAGATCAATGCAACTGTGTGAGATCTTGCTATTTTGACCTCAATGTATGGTCATTCAATACCCTCAAACAATTGAAATTAAATCAGAAACATCTTCAATTTGGTTTGGGGAGGAAAATTTCAGTGATAATTAGAGTGAAAGCCAGTCTCTTGCCTGGAAAATTCATTTGTATAAATATTGAACCCAGGGGTGGAAAACTTCTGTCTGACAAAGTGTTACTTAGACTTTAGAAAAAGTAAGGAGATCAGATAATCCTACAGGTCAAATGTAAATAATTTTGATGGGGTTCTTACACTTTTATTTCTCCCTGTATCTGTGTCCTGCAGTCTTTTCTGTCAGATTTATGTCTTCTAGACTACAGGCCATTCACTTACAGTTGCTAGCAAACAGCAGGTACCAGCCAATGTCCCCCCATTGTCCCCTGGATGCAGCCTGTGCTCAGTTCCAGTCAACCTCCTCTTAGGGACCCCTTGAGGCAGGAACAGCTCTACACCACTTGCCAGCAGGAAGCAGTTTCAAAAGTCAAGACCTCCGCCCCTTATCCCAACAGAATTTGGGTCCCATTTGTTTGAGGGGAGAATGAGGAGGATGGGAGCTATACCCCCAAAAAGTAAAAACTCTGGACTTTACCACCTGGCTTTTTTCCCACTCAGGCTTTTGCACTGTAATCCACTCAGCTGGCCTTTCATTGTGGCTATACCCAATCTCCCAATTCTGTTTTGTTACCTCCCCAATTGCCCCTGGCTGCTTCCTACCGTTAATTCTATCTAGACTCCATTCTCCCTTGGCCACACGGCCCAGGTCCCTGGCATTCTGTTCACCTCAGATTACTGGTCACTCCCATCCATATCCTCCTTAGACCCCTTCTCCCATAACCTCAGACTACTTGGCCACTCTTGGATCCCTCCCACAATCTCTCTGTATATAAGATTCATCTCGTCTCTATTAAGGGGCTCAGATTCTTATAATCTAGGCAAGGACTCTGATTCTTAAAATTTGGCCCTCTTGCATTAGCAATACAAATGCTTAGATTCCTTAAGAGTCTGGTCAATATGGCGGACTCTAAAAATCTACCCCCACCCCCATTGATGTTCTAACAAACCTTGTCTTTAGCTGAAAAAAAAACCCCAAACTTATCTTATATTTTACTGAGTGTAAGTTGTAGATAGGTGACAAAAAAAATCTTTATTTAAAGCTAAATTAAAGAGGTTACTCAGGTTAAATTTAAAAAAAACCTTTGAGGTGATTTATGGAAATGGTCAATTGTTAATGTGTTCAATTTTAAAATATATTTTCAGCTTTCATTTCAAACTTGATGTGGCATTACTGCACCAAGAAATATAGCCTTTCTTGTGGGAATTCTGCTTACATAAACTACGTATTTTAAAACAGGATTATTGGGAAAAACCCTATTTCATTATATGCAATTTGGTTTTATATGTGACTTTCCCCCTTGTGCTCTACATATATTCAGTTCATTATAGAACCAAAATCAATACTACACAGTGGCCTTTAATATAATTCAGCCAAGAATGTGTGTGTGTGTGTGTGTGTGTGTGTGTGTGTGTGCATTTAATAAAAAGAACTGAAGCAGGTTGGGATGCATAAAGAGTAGGGTTGGCCTTCACCAGGAATTTATTTCTATTTTTTTTTGGAGGGGCAGATGTTATTTTGTTCTCCAATTTTTCTTTCTGAGAGAGGAAGAAAATCTGAGAGCCACTGTGGTTCAAGTTGTCAGGAACTCCCCCTTTTCTGCCTAAATTCTTCTCTGGTCAGTTGTTTTCTAGTGCTTTTACCTGTAGGCCATCAGGCCAGGCCTATTAGTTCAAGCTTGGGAATTCAAGTTAACATTTTGAATTAGATGCTTACTGTGTACAAAGTACTATGCTAAGCTGGAGGAGATACAGACATGAATATAACATTTTTTTTGTTATCAAAGGGTTAGGGTGGAGTGTGACAATTTTAATTCAATAAGTGCATATTAATAGCCTAGGATGTGGGAATCAAAAGACAAAAATGAAGACAAGTCTCTACTCTGAAAGAGCAGAACATCCTACTAGGGAAGGGAATACAGCATATACTGAAGTGCAAAGTATGTAAAAAGTTTTTCTTTCTTTTTTTTTTTTAAACTAAACCCCTAGTTCCTTGGTATAGTGTATAAGTGATACAAAAGATGGAGTGCTGGGCCTAGAATCAGCAAGACCCGAATTCAAACGTGGCCTCTGACTCTCCCTAGCTCTGTGATCCTGGGCAAGTCAACCTCAATCTGCTTCAGTTTCCTCAACTGTAAAATGAGGACAATAATAGCATCTACCTCCCAGGATTAAATGAGATAATAATTGTGAAGTGTTTAGCATGGTGTGTAGTACATAGTAGGTACTCAGTAAATGCTTGTTTTTCTATTCTTTCCCAATTGGCCCTATCACTTATCGTCTTATAGTTGCCTGAGTTGCTAAGAGGTTAAATGTAGGTAGGTAGGAGGTGGCTAGATTATTCAGTCTTAGAGCCAGTATGTTCTGAAGGATAACCTAGGTTTTCCTAACTTCAGGTTCCTTTCTCTGCCCATTATATTATACTACCTTTTGTATGAAAAGTAATAGAAAGATCTCTCAAAAGAGACAGTGTGTGAGGCAGCTAGGTGGTGCAGTAGATAGAGCTCTGGTCTTGGAGGCAGGAGGACCTAAGTTCAAATCTGGCAACAGATACTTGACACTTATTAGCTGTGTGACCCTGGGCAAGTCACTTAACCTGGATTGCTACACATGCACACATGAATAAAAGAAAGAGATATAGTGTGCTAGTAACTAGGGAGGTCCTTAGAGACTTCACATAGTTGGGGGCATTTGAGCTATGCTTTGAAGGAAGCTTGCAATTCTAATACAAAATAAAACATACTAAGTTGAGGAAGTTATGAATTTGGGCTGTAGACATGAGGAATTACGGGAAAGAAACAAAAAGACAAGCTGGAGTTAAAGGGTTGGATAACTGATGAATTTAGAGGTCAAGAAAACACTCACAAACCAAGAAATCTATAAATACGGAAAGGACAGCTAGGTATCACGCTCAATATAGGTTGAAGCAATTTGTCACTCTTAGGGTAAGCTTCAATTTTGTTAGACATTTTGATCATGGATTCTTAACCTTTTTTCCCCCCCTTTTTTTGGTTCCACAGACCCCTTTGGCATTCCAGTGAAACTTATGGATGCTTATGGACTCTTTCTTCATATAATGTTTTTAAATGCATAAAAACACTTAGCATTACAAAATAAACCAGTTAGAGGCAGCTGGGTGGCACAGTGTATAGAGCACTGGCCCTGATGTCAGGAGGACCTGAGTTCAAAGCTGGCCTCAGATTAAACACATGACACTAGCTGTGTGACCCTGGGCAAGTCACTTAACCCCAATTGTCTTAAAAAAAGAAAAGAAAAGAAACCAATTATATTAAATGTAATGATCAAGATATTAAAGTCACTTAACCTTTCATCATCAGTTTCTCACTTGTAAAATGGAGATAAAAAACAATTAAGTCACAGAGTTGTTATGAGGTTCTAACGAGAGAATGTACATAAAGTTCTTTGGAAATCTTAAGGCAGTATATAAATTCCAGCTATTATAACAATAATATTATTATTAATATTAATTTTATATGTCCATTTGATAAGCATGATATCCATGTTGTTATCCAAATCATTGATATGAATATTAATACATAGATCCTGGAGTTATCCTGTTAGAAACCTCCCTCCAAGCTGATATTAAACCATTAGGGATCACTGTATAGGTTTGGTCCTTGAATCAGTTCCCAATCCAACTAACTATACTATCATACATAAGTTCCTAAAGTGGGTGATACCATTCCCTGGGGGTCTCAGAATGATCCAGGGAGGCAGCACTTGGGGATGTTAAATAAAAATAAGGGGACAGCAGGAGCATAAGGAAAGAAGAGAAGCTAAGGGAATTTAGAAAAACCATACATGTTTCATCTGCTGTATAACAGAGTTAAAGTTGTAGTGATTACATCACTTTCCAAATAAATGCTCACAATGTAAGTTATAACCAATCAGTGGTCAAATCTGCAGACAGGTCTTAAGCAAATGTTGGCAGGCAAACGTGTCACATATGGTCAGGAAATCCAGCATGCATTGGCAGGAATATACGTGTGTAATTACTTATTTACAATGCATCAATCTAGATGTGTCATTGTTTAAAAAAATTATATATTTTTGAAGTGAAGTAAATTTAAAAAAAATGGTAAATGGGTTAAAAAAAAAAAGGAGATTTCCAGAGGGAAACTGATAAATTATTTTTGGAAAGCAGCAGTAGGTTAAATAAGTTTGGGAACCTCTCTGATCTAACCTCTGTCTCTCCATTTTTTCCACAAGAAAAGCAGAAGACTCTGTTGAATTTTTTCCTAAAATTAAGGCATACCAGGTCTTTATCTTTCCACCTATTGTTACCAGTCCAACAATCCAATAAAAAAATGATCTGATGTTAAAAAAATATGACTCAATCTTTTAAAATTATTTTTATTTATTTCATTAAATATTTTCTAAATGTATGTACAATTTTTAACAATCATTTAAAAAATTTTTGAGTTCCAAACTCTCCTTCCTTCCTCACCATCCCACTCCTTGAGAAGCCAAGCAATTTGGTTTTGATTATACAGGTGAGGTCATGCAAAACATATTTCCACATTAAACATGTTGCAAAAAACCCCCACAAACCAAAGAAAACAATAAAATAAATATATTTTTTTAAAAGTATGCTTGAATCTACATTCAAAGTTCATCAATTCTCTCTTTTCAGGTGGATAGCATTTTTCATCATTCATCGTTTGGAATTGTCTTGGATCATTGTCTTGATCAAAGTAAATGCAGTCTTTCTCAGTTGGTCATCCTTACAATATTGCTGTTACTGTGTACAGTGTTCTGATTCTGCTCACTTCCCTTTGTGTTAGTTCACACAAGACTTCCCAGGCTTTTCTGAAACCATAATGCTCGTCATTTCTTATAGCACAATAATATTCTGTCACAATCACAAATCATAAGTTGTTCAGCCATTCCCCAATTGAAGGGCAGCAATTATTTGACACCATAAAAAGAGCTGCTACAAAGAGCCAAGAGGACTTTGTACACAATAACATCCATGTTATGTGATGACTAATGTTGTTAAACTGAACCCTTCTCAGCATTACAAGGATTTAAGACATCTCCAGAGGCCTTGGGATGGAAAATGCTGTCCACATCCAAAGAAAGAACTATGGAAGTCAAATCGCTATCACTTATTTTTACCTTCTGCTGAGTTTTGTTTCATCTTTCTGATGGTTCCTCCTATTGGTTTTCATTTTTGCTTACAACTTCAATAATGTGAAAATATGGTTAATAGGAATGTAAATGTAAAGCCTATATCAGTTTGTGTGCCATCTTGGGGAGGGTGGGGGGGAAGAAGGGGGAGAAAAGTTTTCAACTCAAAAGCATATGGAAGTGATTGTTGATAAATCAAAATAAATTAATAAAATGAAAAAAATTTTAAAAAGAGCTGCTACAAATATTTTTGTTCAAATAGGTCCTTTTCCCTCTTCTTTTATCTCTTTGGGATATAGACCTAGTGTTTTGGGGTGTAGCTCAATTTTGTTCTACATAATGGTTGGCCTAGTCACAATGCCACCAACAGTGCATGTGTCCCATTTTTTCCACATCCTCTTCAGCATTTGGCAAGACTCAATCTTGCTGAAGACATGCCAGGTCTTTCTATAGGCTCAAACGCCAAACCCAGGAATGAAAATTAGGTATATCAGCCTATTGTTTTCAAATGCCACCTTTTTTGATTTTTTGAAAATCAGGAGACATGCTCTGCTTTAGTCCTGCAGCATTTTTCATGATCTTCAATTATTACTTACAGGGCTCAGTAATAGAGTTGTCCACTTCTTTCAGGATACAGAGATGTGAATCACATCATGGACCAAGTGACTTGAACTCATGGACAGCTAGGCACTGTCTTAGCATTTCTTCATATAGCTTAAATTTTAAATTTCCTATTAACTATTTTTGTTCAATCTTTGTCAATCTGAAGTTTGTCTTCTTCAGCTGGATAAAAAATTAGAATGGAGCCTTTATCTTCTCCTTGTCATGAGCGGTAGTAGATTAAAATAAATGCTGGATCTAGAGTCAGGCTCACTGGCTTTATATCTTAGCTCTCATATTTACTGGATAAATGACCGTGGACCAATCACATATCTTTTCTGAGCCTATTTCCTAAACTACGAATTCCAATTTGTAAGAGTAAACTTATTGATTATTTTTTCAATAAGAAGTAGAGACTTTCCTATAATATCCAAATCTTTTGCATGATTATCTCTGCCCTCTATTCCACTGTCATTCAATTTAACATGATTTAGTGGGTATTTATTGAACTCTCCACAGCTGGGTGGCACAGTGGAGAGAGCTGGGCCTGGAATCAGGAAGTCCTGAGTTCAAATTTAGATTCAAACACTTACTAGCTGTGTAATCCTTGGCAATTCACTTAACTTATTTGCTTCCATTTTCTCTACTGTAAAATGAGGATAATAGCTTCTGCCTTCCAGGATTTTTGTAAGACATGAGATAATATTTTTAAAAGCTCTTGGCACAGTACCTGGCATGTTGCAAGTGCTATACAAATGCTAGATATTATTATTATTGTTATTATTATTTAGGGACTTTGTAGGCAAATGAAATTCAAAGACAAAAATGAAAATGTCTTTCTTCAAAGAGGTCATATTTTTATTGGGGTTGGGGGGGGAAACAAAATGTATATAAGTAAACAGAAAATTTACTAAAAGTGAGGAAAATGTAACTTTGAGTAGGGTACTGACAACTGAGGTACCAGAAAATAAGAAGTGGCACTTGATCTGAGCCTTGAAGGGAGCTGAGAATTCCAAAAGGTGAGGATGAGGAAGGGCAGCATTCTAAGCATAGGAATAAGCATAGAAGTCAGAGATGGGGTTTAAGATATGAAGAACAGGAAGCAGAGCAGTTTGACTGGAATGTCATTGTGCATGATACATTTCCTACCATTTGCTTGTTAATCAGCATCAAAAGATTTCAGTGTTTACATTTCATATGTGGTCCTGTGAATTGCCCTGCCCATTGAGAATAACAAATGTAAATGACCAGATCTCTGTGTATTGACTTATCTTCATATAGTTGTATAGTAAATCCACTGATAGCTTTACCTGATGCTTACATTGTAATGGGATAATCAACCAGTTGCCCTGTGAGAGAACTATCCCTTTGTATTTTATGCCCTGCAATGTAAAGTATCACTAGACCCTTCTTACCCACAGTGCAAATAAAGATCTACCTTTCTACTAGTAAAGTAAAAGCAAATATTTCCCCCATGAGAAATTTCTTATCAAATTGGATGGAAGGAAGAAAAAAAAAGACTGCAAGAAATATTTAAGTAGCAATTAGATATAAGAGACAGCCTCTCGTAGCTGGAAACTACCCCAAGCAAAGGCTTAGGGGGAAGTTAGTTTCCTGGAATTTATGGTCCTGGATAAAACCTATAGTTGCACATTATGGCTTACTAGATTAATTCTATTTCAGAAAGATATTGTGCAGAACTGGGGAATTGAAATCCCACTAACATATTTTAGACTTTGAGTTCCAAGGTACTTAAATTTTATGGAAGGGAAAGAGTTGATTCCTTATTTACAGTGCACCTACTTCAACTCTTCTTTTAGCACTTCTGCCAAAATCAAGCAGGTTAGTAATGCTAAAGACATAAAATTGTAAAGGAATAGATTGATATTTATCATTTGCCCTAATGAGTTATTGCCACTATAAACCCCCCTACTCTCACCAGTCCCAAATTGAGAAGTCTCTATTAAGTTATTTAGAAACCAATGAACACTTGTTGTGTTCAAATATTCTGTTGCATCTGTGAAGTCACCAATGTGTGGGCATTCTCTTTCACAATGCAAATAACGAACAACTATTTCCGCCCAGACTATATGACTGTTGTCCAAGTCCCCCCCCCCAAGTTGGCTACAAGATTCTCATTAATGTGCTTAAGAATCTTTTTCAGTTTCTCCTGACATTTTTGGGATATTGGTGGAGCACTCCTATTAGCCATACCTTGTCGCTAATCTTCACAATGTGACCAACCCATCTTTCTTTCTTTTGCTCATATTTCACTGAAAAAATTGAGGTCATTCATCAAGAGCTCCCTCTTCTTCAGCCTTCTCATCTCCTATCTCTCAGATGCCTTCTGTCACCATCTTCTTTTCTCCTGTGACAAATGAAGAGGTGGTCCTTCTCCTTGCCAAGGTTTAACCCCTCTATATATATGTGATTCCATTTCATCCTATCTTTACCATTAGATTATCTATTCTACCTCTGTCACTTACCTTCACTCTCTTCTTGTCTGCAGGCTACTTAGTTATGGTCTATAAACATTCTATGTCTCCCCCATCTTCAGAAAAAAAAACCCTCACTTGATCTATCCTTGTCCACCATTATCCTGTGTCCCTTCTCCCTTTTTTGGCTAAATGTATGAGAAAGCTGAGAAAGTTATATACAGTAGAAACTTCCATTTCCTATTTCTCTCACTCTTTTCTTACTCTCCAAAGTCTGCTTTTCAACTTCATAATCAGCTGAAATTGTTTTCTTGAAAGTTACCAATGATTTCTTAAATGCTATCTGTATCTAATGGCTTTTTTCAACACTCATTCTCTACAGCCTTTGACACTGTAGATCACCCTCTTCTTCTCAATATTTTATTCTCCTTAAACTTCCATTATTCTACTCTATTCTGATTCTTTTCATACCAATTTGACTCCTTTTCAGTGTCCTCTGCTAGATCTTCATCCAGGGCATTCCCATTAAACATGGGCATCCCCAGGACTCCATCCTGGCCCTCATCTCTTCTCTCTATATTATTTCACTTGGTTGTCTTATCATCTTCCTTTGATTAAATTATCATCTCTATGTTTTATTCCCAGTTCTACTCATTCACCCCTACTTACTTTTCTGACCTCCAGTTTCACATCTCCAATTACCTATAGGACATCTAGAACTGGATTCCAATAGACATATTAAACTCAACATATCTAAAACAGAACTCATTATCTTTCCTCTCTGAATCCTCCTCTTTCTTTTGAGGGTATCATCACCATCCTACCAGTTACCACCATCATAACAGACGCATAATCTGAATATCATCTTCAACTCCTTACTCTTTCTTAGCTCCCATATCCACTCTCACCTCAAGTCTGGACTATTGCAATAATCTGCTGTTTAGTATCCCTGCCTCAAGCTTTTCCCAACTCCAATCTATCCTCTACTCAGTTGTCAAACTGATCTTCCTAAAGTATGTCTGACCATGTCATCCCTTCCCTATACTCAGTAAAACTTCAGTGACTTTCTATCATTGAATCAAATATATCATCGTCTGGTATTTAAAACTTTTTGTAATCTGGTCTCCTCTTACCTTTCTAATCTTCTTATACCTTACTCACTCTCACATGCGCTGTAATTCAGTGACACTAGCCTTCTTTCTGTTCCTTGAAAAAGGCACTCCATTTCCCAGCTCCATGCATTTTTTCCCCCGTGCTTAGGATGTTCTCCCTCCTCATCTCCACTTCCTGACTTCCCGGCTTCCTTCAAGCTTCTGCTAAAAATCTTGCATTTTACAAGAATGCTTTTCCCTATCTACCTTAAGGTTAGTGTCTTTTTGCTATTAATTATCTTCAACTTATCTTGCATATATCTTGTTTATACATAGTTTCTTTCATATCTACTACATTAAGTTGTGAGTTCCTTGAGCAGGGACTGTCTTTTGCTTTTATTTGTATCCCCTGTGCTTAATACAGTGCCTGACATGTAGGAGGTATTTAATATATTTACTAGCTGCTTATTGATTTGGTTGATCTCTCTTCTCTCTATTACATATATACCCATTGATATACTTCATGGATGGTGTTATTATACATTTGCATATTACAGAAAAATAGCATACACAAGTACATATTTATATATATGTATATGTATACATACATACACATAGACTTAATACACACATACTATATATACACACGTGAGTGAATATATGTGCGCATATATACATATATACACATACTATGTATATTATATATGTACACACACATATATATATGAAATTTTAAAATGAGGTGGGAAAGAACACATAGAACATCAAGAATCCTGCGGGCCTGTATCTACTGGACAACTCCATAGGAGAATAAGTCATAATTACTCAATATCCTGGCAACTGTCAACAGTGGTTTCATTCCTCTGACCCTTTTTGTTTTTCTCCATAGGATGCTCAAAGAAGGCAAACCACATCCTGTTGACAGAGGCATCTCAGGAGAATGCTCCTAGAAGTGCTGAGGCAGGTGTTGGACAAGCATCAGGCAGGATTTCATCGGAAAGAAGATATTAACAGTCATTAAATAAAATCACCATAGCTCTTCCCTGCCTATGAGTCTGGAAAGTACCAGAATAAATAATGCAGGCTGTTGAGTGGGTAGATAATGATCAAGTTTAACAGGATAAATAATTTCTACTGTGAGATCGATAACCCAGTTTATGTGATGGGTTTAATTCTTTTGTAAACAGGCATGATTGATAGCTGCACCACCAGGGTTGTTTATATCCTTGGTCTGGCCACTTGCACAACTTACATCCATGATGTTGAATCCTTGTGTACTGAATGCTGCTCACAAGGTAATGACACAGCGGACTGAAATGGAGGCTTTTGTAAGAGAAGTGTCATAGAATGTTTGTGTTTGTGTCCTTTGTTCATTCAGTTAGGAAACAAACATTTATTAAATAACTGATAGACACAGAGTACTGTGCTAGGCATGGGTGGGTGGGATGGGGGAAGGAACAGCTCTAGTCCGCAAGGAATTAATAATCTATTGACACCTACATTTTATCACCTCTGTGGCTTTGAGACTGTTCCCAACTCAGTTCTTTAGAGTTCATGGGAGGTGGGAAGGGACACAGAAAAGAAAACACATTATTTAAAATTCTTGTTGTATCCTGATTTCTTACTGCCCTCCATGTATTGTACAATCTACTGATACTGACCTTTTTGCTGTTCCTTACACAGAACTCCATCTTCTAAATCAGATCTTTTCACTGTCTGACTTCCTTGCTTGAATCCTCTCCTTCCTCACTTCTCCCTCCTGGCTTCCTTTAAGTCCACATTAAAATCCTATCTCTTGCAAGAAGCCTTTCTTGGTCCTGCTTAATGTTTGTGCCTTCTCTCTGAGATTATCTCCTATTCATCCTGTATATTTCCTGTTTGCACATAGTTGTATGTTGTCATCCCCATTAAGTTGTGAGCTCCTTGAGTGAAGGCACTATTTTTGCTTTCCTTTGTGTCCCCAGTGCTTAGCCCAGTGGCTGGCACATACATAATATGCACTTAATAAATACTTGTTGACTTGACTTGATCTGACTCTTTAAGACTTCCAGGGGACTAAGAGACTTGATAGGACAATGGTGAAATAATGCATTTATCAGAGTGCTTAGCATATTGATTCCTTGGCCATTGGAGGAACTTCTGCCAAGAGTTCCCCTCCCCTCCTTCACTGAGACAGAGTAAAATGACCACTGAAAGATTATGGTTCTCCTGCTGTACAGCCAGAGATGGAACATGGGAACATTTTCCTAGTGTCCCCCAAGCTCTGACCTCAACTGTTTCTGAAGTAGCAGTTCTTAAATTTTGTGTGTTATCATGTACCCCATTGCCAGTCTGGTGAAACTTAGGGATTCCTTCTCAGAATAAGATTTTTAAATGTGTAGGGTAAAATATATAGAATTGCAAAAGAATCCAATTACAATGAAATTAATTTGTTACATACATGATATATGAATGTATAACATATACATACACAATATGTATGTCTTTCTATATACACTCTAAATGTATATATACAAATGTGTGTGTGTGTGTGTGTGTATGTGTGTGTGTGTGCATGTTCATGGAACCCAGGTTAAGAATCCTTGCTCTAATGTATCAGAAGCGGAGAATTTTGTTTTCTAGGATGCAGGTTTACTCTTTCTGTGATTTCTGTGTGGGAGGTTACATCAACTCTTTTATTGGATAAGATTTTGGGTGTCTCAGCTGCATTGCACTGATGAGGTAATGGAATATGGCAGAGATGAATTAAACCTTCCCTGCCCTAAGATAAAGTTGAGTGCTTACTCAGTCCTCTGGATCAATGAAAGTTTTGACTTAAGATGCTCCTCAGAACAAGAATCAAATAGTCTGAATAGAAGTTTGAGCTTGATGTGGTCTAGCTGTTGTTGAGAGAGAAGTGGGTTTTGTGTGGAGGGGGTTAAAAGTGATTTCTGCTAGGCTGGCGTGTGGAAAGCAATGCTGGGCTAACAGTGAGGCTTCAGGGAAAAATGCTGAATTTGAAGTCAGAGTATCTGAGGTTGAACCTCACCTTTGACATTTCTTACCTGTGTCATCTTGGGCAAGGTATTCTACCTTTTTAGGCTTCTGTTTCCTCTTCTGGAAAATGAGATGGTTAAGCCCTAAGGTCCATTCCAGTCTAAAGCTATGTTTCTGTGAGGATATAATTTAAATCCATGAGATGTACAAATAAAGAACTAAGGGAAACCTAAGAAGGAAAACCTTTTTTGTTGGGTGTGGAAAGCTACTGTACAGGGCTGCTGGGTTGTGTCATATGGTCACAAGGATTATTATGATATGTATCCCTATGATTCACAAAAGATGCTAAAACCTAGGGCTATAGAGTGAAAATTATGTATTGATAAGACCACAGAAATAGCTAGGGACACATGAATATGTTGGGGTGGGATGGGACTTGTACATGGTGCCTAGGCTAGGCATCTCTGAAGTAGGGCAATGCTCCCTAATGCCTCAATGTGCTCATAGTCCTATTGAAATCTTATTGCAAACTAAACCTGTAGTAAGTCCAATGCATGATATCTGGGGATATGGCATATATTTTTGTTTGACTAAAAATCACATTCTTCATGATATCAGCTTGAAATGTTGTAGATTTTTGCTTTTGAGGGAATGCCAAGTTACTCCCAATAACTTCCAGGTAGCAGATAGTATGTATCCATATTTAAAGATGAAATCTGAGTACTGCAGAGAACATGAGTGACAGTAAGTCATTGACAGCATAAACCTTAGTAGTTCTACATCTTAAATCTCAGAAATGAATTCAGTATTTTTTCCCTAAAAGAAGACCTGCCTCAATAATAGAGTGGGCCAAGAGGGTGTTCACATATATATATGAGGGCTTCAGGAAAGTATTGGGGAATGAGAATGATAGTGAAATAAATAGGCTGCTAACAGGTTGCATAAGGACAGCCATAATTCTGGGCTATAGCTCAGGGTTCTTCATTAATACTTATAACCTTGAGTCCATTAAAGAAAGAAATTACCTTTTCTTCCTTGTATTCCTATCTTGCAGAGCAGGGGAGGAGAGGTCATGGATTTGTTAATTAACTCTGGATGCCATAAACAGTAGGAGAGTCGACCGGCTCACCTTATCCAAAGGAAGAAGGAGCTGCCTTCTTGATCCATACATCCACTGCAACCTTTCTAACTAGCCCTCAAGGCAATAGTAGTTCATTTCTGACTAGTGTTACCTCCCTTGGAGCTGACCTTCATAATGGTGAATGGCAAAGAGGGAAAGAAATGAGAGGAACAGAAAAAAGTGCCTGTCTAATCAATCTATTACTTAAAAGTAAAATATCTTTGAGGAGAAAAAATATAAGTTTTAGCAGCCCTGGAAACAAAAGAGTAGCTCCTTAATCAAAATGAAGTTAGTACTAGTGGATGGAGGGGAAACCTATTACAACTGTACCATACTCGCCACTTTTCAAAGCACTCCTATGTACTTTATCTCATTTGGTCTTCATGGTAAGCTGTGAAGTCATTGGTTAGATATCATTATTCTCCTTTAAATGTGAAACAAAATATACATCTAGTATTTATTTTCTACAGTTCAGAGATATTTATGTATAATGGTTAGCAAGCCAAACTCTGAATAAGGAAGGTCTGAATTCAAGTCCAGCCTTTGACACATTTCTAGTTGTATGACTCTGGCCAAGTCATTTAACTTCTCAATGCCTCAGGTATCAATCAAACTTGCAAGATGGGTTATCTGCTTTGGTAGGGTGTTTCCTCACAAGGAGTGATGTATGGTAATGAAATCAAAGATCCAGATCCAGGCTAATTTGAAGTGGAAGTATGACTACAGAAAGAGAGAGGGAGAAGGAGAAAGAGAGGGAGGAGGAGGGGGAGGGACACAGAAAGAGAGAGAGAGAGAGGGCTTCAGATTTAAAAAAACCAAGAAGATCTGAGTCCAAGTGCTACCTCAAATACATAAGAACCCTGAAGCAAATAGTAGCCTCTAATTGTCCTCAGTCAATTCTCTAAGGTGATAAGTTATAGAACTGTTGCTTATTTGGGTTACTAGAGGAAATTTCCTCCCTGGAAGTTCTCTACATCAGTAGATCCCGGGTCCAGATTCGATGTACAAGATGCTTTTATCAAGAAGACACAGAGAGGTTTAATCATTTGTCTTATCATGTAAGTTCATGGAACCAAGAGTAGAATCCAGGTATTCCATGTTCTAATTTAACATCTTTCCTGATAGGCTAAAGTGCCAGTTGCTACTTGGCTAAAAGAGGAATAATTCTAAGCAAGTTCAAATTTGATAAGTTTATAATGTGTTGCCAAATGATGGAAGCATGTCTGTCAACAAAGGTGCTTCCGGAAACAGGTAATTTTGCAAGCTGGCACATCCAGCAGAATCAATCAGGAGTAATTTACTACCTCTCCTGGAAACTTTCATTTCAGCAAATTAATCACATCCTAGGAAGGGGAATGCATTACTTGTATCCCTGATACTACTAACAGGCTAATCTTCCTATATCACTATTTTCACTATAATCTTCACTATATCACTATGACATCAATATGTTGTATAGTATTTGTGTGTTTGCATGTAATGCATATATATACAGTGTATCTAAACAGTACACCAAATATTTATAAAAATGTTTATTATGTGTAAGGCACTGTTCTGAGTGCTGGGAATATAAAGACAAATGTAGGACCTCTCAGTTACAAGCAAGTCTCTCAGTCAACAAGTATTTATAAGCACTTAACTATGTGTCAGAGGCAGCCATGTGGCTCAGGGAATAGGGTGCTAGGCCTGGAGTGAGGAAGACCTGAGTTCAGTTCTGACCTCAGGCTTTAAGTAGTCATGTGACACTGGGCAAGTCACTTAACCTCTGTTTCCCTTAATCCACTGGAGAAGGAAATGGAAAACTACTTCAGTATCTTTGCCAAGCAAACCCCACGGAAAGTATTGATGTAATATGGTTCACAGGGTCATGAAGAGTCAGGCATGACTGAATGACTGAACAACAACGTGTGCCAGAGAATATGAAGAAAGAGGAAACTAATCCCTTTCCTCAAGGATCTCACATTCTAGTGCAGGAGAAATCATGTAAATAACTAGATAAACATAAGGTAATACATAGTAGATAAAATGGTTAGGAATTAGTAGCCGGGGGGATTGTGAAATGCCTCCTACAGCAGATAGGACTTGAACTGAGTCCTGAAGAAAGGCAGTAAAATTAAAAGTTAGTCAATGAGGAAGGAGATCATTCTAGGAATGGGGGGGCAGGGAGGAAAAGAATGCAAAAGCACAGAAGTGGGAGATGTGGGGTCTTGTGTGAGGAATAGCAAGCTGGCAAGTGTAGCTAGATTGCAGAGGGCATGGAACAGAGTAAATTATGAGAAACCTGGAAAGATAAGAAGGGGCTCATTGCGTAGAACTTTAAAGTGTTAAGAAAAGACTTTGTCTTTGATCCTGGAGGAAAGAGTGAATAAATGGAGATTATTGAGTGGGAGCTATGGTCAGAATCATCCTTTAGGAAAATCACTTTTTCAGATGGAATTCTGTTGTAAGCTACTCTTAAAAAAACAAATGGACAAAGGCATATGAAATAAATGGACAAAAGAATTGAAATTCATTAATGACCATAATAAGAGAAATGCAAATCAAAACAACTTCTGATGTTTTACCTAATATCCAGAAAATTGACAAAGATGACAAAAGGCTAGAATAGTCAATGTTATAAGGGTTGTGGAAAAATAGGAACCTAATGCATTGCTAATTGAGCTGTGAATCAGCACAACTATTTCTTAAAGCAATTTGGAATTATGTATACAGTCACTAAAATACCCATAACTTTTGACCCAGGAATTCTACTACTAGGCATATGTCCCAAGAAGATCATGAATAAAAGGAAAGTCCCCATACACATAAAAATATTTGTAGCAGCAGTTTTGTGGCAGCAAAGAATTGTAAACAAAATAGATATCCTTCCATTGGGGAAAGGGTAAATAAATCATGGTACATTAATGTAATACATATTACTGGGCTGTAAGAAATGATGAATGTTTTGAATATATAGAAGCATGGAAATACATACATGAACTGATGCAAAATAATGAAAGAATAGCTAAAAAACAACATATACAAGAACTACAAAATGCAAATGCAAGAACCCCATGAAACAATTGAAAATTAATGTTATAAAATTTCATGTAATAAGCTTGGCCCTGAAGAAAGGATATATGAAAACTTTTCCTCTAACTGCTTGGCTTATTTTTTTCCTTTTCTTTGTTTTTTTTTTTTAAGTTTTATGTGTGCGATAGCTCTTCAGGAGATGAGAGGAAAAAGAATATAGAAGACTATTTAGGCTATGTGAAAAGATAAAAATAAAAATTATTGAAAAAAACCCCCCAAAATAAGCTAGTGTTATAAGTGAGGTAAAGGATGATTCTGGTCTTTTCTAGATGATGGTTTTATGAGTGGATAAGTATGAATGCATATGAGAAACATTATGAAAGTAGATATCACAAGTTTTGGCAATACATTAGAAACATGAGGAGAGTGAATATAAGGAGTCAAGGATGAAATAGAAGTTGTGAACCTTGGTGACTAAAAGGTGGGCAGATGCTAGGATGGTTATTGTCCAGGAGTATAGGACAGCATGGTGGAAAGGAAACCTACCATGGTCTATGTGACAGCAGTAGTGCTTGATGACAGAAGAGGGACTGAATATCTCGTCAGAAAGAGACCCGAGGTACCACAGACAAGCACTGATCGCAGGATCCAGTACCATCTAGCAGCTCTGCTGCACATTACCTAGTTCCGGGTTGCATTTCAAGGAAAGAGAAGTGGCTACAACCACAAGGGAGAAGAGGCCCTACCTGTGCAAGGAGCCGGGTGCAGACAAGGAGGGCAATTACCTGCCTTTCTCCAGATCACACCATTTTGGAAGTACTGAAAACTTAAAAGCCCCCTTAAAAGTTTGGAAAGCAGCAGAAGCTCATGAAAGACTGAAGCTCAGAACAGACATCTCCCCCACTCCCAAAAGTGAGCAAAGCCCAACTCTAACATAAAATCTAAAGTCAAGAAATAACATGGAAAAATGAGCAAACAAAACAACAAAAAGTAAACCATGACCATAAAAGTAAACCTGATCATAAAAAGTCGCTGTGGTGACAAAGAAATTCAAGACCCAAACTCAGAAGAAGACAATGACTTGAAAGCATTTACAAACAAAGCCACAAAGAAAAATGCATTTTGTATATAAGCCCAATAATGATTCCTAGAAGAGGTAAAGAAAGAGGTAAGAATCAGCCAAACATTATTTTAGTCACCAAACAAGATGAAAAATTGGGAAAAGAAATAACAGCAGGGAAAGAAAATTATGGAAAGAGAATTAACAACTTAGTAAAAGAGGCATAAAAAGCTGAAGAAAATAACTCCTTAAAAATAGGCAAATGGAAAAAAGTGGCACAAAAATTCACTGAAGAAAAGAACTCCTTAAAAAAACAGTATTAGCCTAATGGAAAAAAGAGGTACAAAATTTCATTGAAGAAAACAGTTCCTTAATTAGAATGGGCAAATGAAACTGATGACTGCATGAGACATCAAGAAACAGTAAAACAATCAAAAGAATAAAAAAAGATGAAAATGTGAAGTATCTCATTAGAAAACCAACTGACTTGGAAAAATAGATCAAGGAGAGATCACTTAACATTTATTGGACTACCTGAGAGCCTTGCTCAAAGAAGGAATCTAAACATCATATCGCAAGAAATTATCTAGGGTAACTACTTTGGTGTGTTAGATCCAGAGTGTAAATAGAAATTGAAAGAATCTACCGATCACCTTCTAAAAGAGATCCCAAAATTAAAATTCCCAGAAATATTATAGCCAAATTCCAGAACTCCCATATCAAAGAGAAATATTTTAAAAAGACAAAAAAAAATAATTCAAATATTGTGGAATTACAGACAGGATTATAAAATTTTAATAACTTCCACATTAAAGACCTGGAGGGCATGGGATATGATATTCCAGAAGACAAAGGAACTTGGATTACAACCAAGGATAATCTACTCTGCAGGGAAAAGGTGGACATTTAATGAAATATTTAATGAAATAGAAATTTTGAGCATTTCTTATGAAAAGACCAGAGCTGAATAAAAATTTGACTTTTAAATACAAGATTCAAGAGAAGTATAAAAAGGTAAACATGAAAGAGTAATCCTAAGAGTCTCAATAAAGTTGAACTGTTTACATTACTATGTGGGCAGATGTTATATGTGACCCTAAAGAACTTTATCATCATTAGAGCAGTTAAAAGGAGTTTACATAGGCAGAGGGCACTAATGTGAGTCAATTATGTTGGAATGATCTTCCTAAAAATGGAGTGAGGAAGAGGGATGTACTAGGAGAAGGGAGAGGTAGAAGGGTGAAAATTTTCTCCATGAAATAGGTATGTAGAGAAGAGTTTTTTACAGTGGAAGGGGAAATGGAGTAGGCAGGCAATGTGGGAACCTTACTCTCATCAGAATTGGTTGGAAGAGGAAATTGCATACACACACACACACACACACACACACACACACACACACACACACATTGTAGTAGTATAACTTACCCAATAGGGAAATCAAGTGTGAAAGGTATAGAGAAGGGGAAGGAATAATGAAGCATAGATTAAGGGAGGCATTGATTAGAAGCAAAAAAAAAAAAGACTTTTGAGGAAGGACAGGATAAAAACAGAAAGAAGAAGAAACAGAAGCAAAATAGATTGAGGGACACACAGAGCTAGTAATCATAAGAGTGAATGTGAATGAGATGAGCTCAGCTATAAAATAGAAGCAGATAGCACAATGGATAAGAAACCAGAATTCCATGACTTTTTTTTTTTTTTAGCAAGAGACATGCTTAAAGGAAAAAGACAACTAAAATAAAGGTTAGGAGCAGAATGTAATATGCTTCAGCTAAAGTTAAAAAAAATAAGGCAGGGTAGCAATAATAATCTTGGACAAAGCAAAAGCAAAAAAGCAATCTAATTAAAAGGGATTAATCAGGGAAAGCACACTTTGCTAAAAGGTACCATAGACAATGGAGGAATATAAAAGTACTGCAAATTTTTCTGATTAAAAATCCTCTTTTCTCAAATATATACTGAGTATACAAATGAGTCAAATTTATAAAAATAAGAGCCATTTTCTAGTTAGTAAATGGTGAAAGTATATAATCAGACAGTTTTCAGAAGGAGAAAGCAAACTATCTATAGTCCTAGGAAAAATGCTCTAAAATCAGTATTGATTAGAGAAAGGCAAATTAAAATAACTCTAAGGTATCACCTCACACATATCAGAAATCACAAATGATAGAGGGGAAGTGGGAAAAATAGGCACAGTAATGTTCCCCATTCTGGGGAACAATTTGGAACTAGTTCTAAAGGGATATAAAACTATGCATACCCTTTAAACTAGTAATACCACTACTAGGTCTGTATCCCAAAGAGATCTAAGTAGAAATAAATGGACCTACATGTACACAAATATCAAGAGGATGCTATCAATTGGCTGAACAAGTTGTGGCTCATGACTTTGATGGAGTATTATTGGGCTTTTGGAAATGATGAGGAGGGTGATTTCAGAGAAAAATGGGAAAACCTGTATGAACTGATGTAAAGTGAAGTGAGAAGAATTGGGAGATCATTGTGCAGAGTACGAGCAATGCTGTGATGGTGATAAAATTTTAAAAACTTGCCTACTTTGATCAACACAATGATTTAAGACAATTACAAGTACGCATGATGAAAAAATGCTATCTACCTCCAGAGAGAGCGCTAATTAACTCTAAGTGGAAATTAATATAAAAATTTTTCACTTTCTATATTTTTCTTGCTTTTTAAAAATATGGCTAATATGGGAATATGTTTTGCAAGATTTCATATATATACATAAATGATATCATACTGCTTGCCTTCTCAGTCAGAGAGGGTTTCAGACAGACGGAGAGAATTTGGAACTGAAAACTTAAGAAGAAAAGAATGTTTCAAATAAATAAACAAAAAGTTGAAAAGTATTTTAATAAACTATGATTCACTTATGTGAATATGGAATTGTTGGTAAAAATGATACTTTTAAAAGACATTTGGCTTTAGGTCCATAGTGCAAGAAATAGGCATGATGGGTTCTTGTACAGTTATAGAGTACATCTAATGGAAGCTGGAAAAGAAAGCTTTTGACACTTCTGATTAGGAGAAAGGAGAGGAAAAGAAAAAAAAGTACCTGGCCATATTTGCTAAATCAAATATAGATGATGTAGCAATGAAGACATTAGAAGAATAGCAATAGAATTATTCCTTCAATCACTGGAGATAGTCATAATAAAATAAAGAAAACAATCCAGAGAAAGGTTATTATGTCACAGATGCACATACAACAATGTGCGAAGTATAAGTACTATAAAAACTGAACTGGAGATTAGAAGCAAATACGATCTTATAGAAATTACTAAGAATTGATGGAAGATTCATCACAAAAATTTGGCAATGAATGAGTCTGTGATAGTAGTCAGATAGAAGGATAGCAGGGTTGCATTTTTCATACAGAAAATATTTATCACTGTGGAAATATGCAATCCTTAGAGAGTAAGCATGGTGGAGAGCATTTCAGTTAGGATCAAAGGAAGGAAAAACATGTGAATAGCATTCTTTGAATTAAATAGATTTTAAACTAACATGGAAGAATATGGCTGTGATTGTGGGATTCAATTATCCAGATATCATCTGTAGAATTCTCCTTTCTAAAAAACAAAGTAGCTGATAAATTCTCGAGTTTACTAGCTTATAATTCCATCATTCAAAAGATTGAGGAAGTGACAATAGGTCACTATTTATAGTTTTTAAAGCACTTTCTTCCCAACAACCCTGTGAGGTAGCGTGAGTACTATTTTGCCCATTTTATTTTATTTTTTTCTGATTTATAATCTGTTATACTTTTTAAAAAAATTATTTATTTTTAGTTTTCGACATTCACTTCTACAAGATTTTGAACTCCAAATTTTCACCCCAACTCACCCTTCCCCCCACCCCAAGATGGCATGCATCCTGAATATCCCTTCCCCTAGTCTGCCCTCCCTTTTATCTCTTCCCCTCTTCTCTTATCCCCTTCCCCTTCTATTTTCCTGTAGGGCAGGATAGATTTCTGTACCCAATTTCTTGTATTTCTTATTTCCCAGTTGCATGTGAAAACATTTTTTTAAGCATGTGTTTTTAAAACTTTGGGTTCCAAATTTTCTCCCTTCCTCCCTCCCCAACCACCCTCATTGAAAAGGCAAGCAACTCAATATTGGTTACACATGTGCAGTTATGCAAAACATTTCCACAGTAGTCATGTTGTTAAAAACTAACTCTATTTCCCTTAATCCTATTCCTCCCTCCCCATTTATTCTATTCTTTCTTTTGACCCTGTCCCTTCTCAGAAGTGTTTGCTTCTAATTGCCCCCTTTCCCAATCTGCCCTCCTCTCTATCATTCCCCTGCTCTCTTGTCTCCTCCCCCTATTTTCCTGTAAGTTAAGACAGATTTCCATACCCAATTGAGTGTGTATGCTATTCCCTCCTTAAGCCAAATCCTATGACAATAGGATTCACTCATTCCCTCTCACCTTGCCCTGTTTCCCCTCCACTATAAGAGCCTTTCCTTTTCTTTTTTTTATGAGATACTTTACCCCATTCTACCTCTCCCTTTCTACTTCTGCCAGCATAATCCTCTCTCACCCTTACTTTCATTCTCCAGATATGACCCCTTCATCTTCAACTCATCCTGTGCCCTCTATCTCTATCTCTATCTCTATCTCTATCTCTATCTCTATCTCTATCTCTATCTCTATCTCTATCTCTATCTCTATCTCTATCTCTATCTCTATCTCTATCTCTATCTCTATCTCTGTCTCTGTATCTATATCTGTATCTATATCTATATGTCTATATCTATGTCTATGCCTATCTCTATGCCTATGTCTATGTCTATGTCTATGTCTATATGCATATGTATATGTATATGTATATGTATATGTATATGTATATGTATATGTATATGTATATGTATATGTATATGTATATGTATATGTATATGTATATGTATATGTATATGTATATGTATATGCATATGTATATGTATATATATATCTATATCTATATCATCTATATCTATATCTATATCTATATCCATATACATATCTATATCTATATCTATATCTATATCTATATCTATATCTATATCTATATCTATATCTATATCTATATCTATATCTATATCTATATCTATATCTATATCTATATCTATATCTATATCTATATCTATATCTATATCTATATCTATATCTATATCTATATCTATATCTATATCATCTATATCTATATCTATATCTTTATATCTAAATCTATATCTATGTCTATACATACATATAATTTTTCCCTCCAACTATGCTAATACTGAGAAAGGTCTCATGAGTTATAAATGTCATTTTTCTATGCAGGAATGTAAACAACTCAACCTTAATAAGTCTCTTCTGATTTATCTTTCCTGTTTACCTCTTCATGTTCCACTCGAGTCTTGTATTTGAAAGTCAAATTTTGTATTCAGCTCTGGTCTTTTCATCAACAATGCTTGAAAGTTCTCTGTTTCACTGAATGACCACTTTTTCCCCTGAAGGATTATACTCAGTTTTGCTGGGTAGGTGATTCTTGGTTGTAATCTACCTCCCTTGCCCTCCAGAATATTATATTCCATGCCCTGCAGTCCCTTAATGTGCAAGCTGCTAAATTTTGTGTTATCCTGATTGTGTTTCCACAACACTTGAATTGTTTTATTCTGGCTGCTTGCAATAAAATCTCCTTGACCTGGGAACTCTGGAATTTGGCTACAATATTCCTAGGAGTTTTCCTTTGGGGATCTCTTTCAGGAGGAGATTGGTGGATTCTTTCCATTTCTATTTGCCCTCTGGTTCTGAAATATCAGAGCAGTTTTCCTTGATAATTTCTTGAAAGGTGATGTCTAGACTCTTTTTTTGATCATGGCTTTCAGATAGTCCAATAATTTAAAAATTCTCTCTCCTGGACCTATTTTCCAGGTCAGTTGTTTTTCCAATGAGATATTTCACATTGTTTTCTATTTTTTCATTCTTTTGGATTTGTTTTACAGTATCTTGATTTCTCATAAAGTCACTAACTTCCAATTGCCCCATTCTAATTTTTAAGGAAGCATTTTCTTTAGTAAGCTTTTGGACTTCCTTTTCCATTTGGCCAATTTTGCTTTTTAGGGCATTCTTCTCCTCATTAGTTTTTTGGACCTCTTTTGCCATTTGCTATTTTTTAAGGTGTTATTTTCTTCAGTATGTTTTTGGGTCTCCTTTAGCAAGCTGTTGATTTGTTTTTCATGATTTTCTTGCATCACTTTCATTTCTCTTCCCAGTTTTTCCTCTACTTCTCTTACTTGCTTCTCAAAATCCTTTTTGAGCTCATCCAAGGCCTGGGACTGATTCATATTTTTCTTGGAGGCTTTGGATGTAGGATCTCTGACTTTGTTGTCTTCTTCTGGTTGTATGTTTTGATCGTCTTTGTTACCAAAAAAAGATTCTATGGTCTGACACTTCTTGCGAGGTTTGCTTATGATCCCAGACAATTACTTGAGTTATAAACTCTTTGTTAAGGTGGAGGTCTGCTTCCAACATGGAGAATGTACTGTTCCAAGCTTCGGGGGTTTGTACAGCTGTTTTTAGAGATACTTCTGGGGACCCGTAAATTTTCGGTTCTTTTAAGGTGGTATGATAAGGGGTGAGGTGTTTACTCCTTTCCTGGCCTGTGCTCTGGTCTGTAAGTGACCACAAGCTCTCTTTTCTGTCTTGGAACTGTGTGGAGGATTTCCTCTCCATCACCACTACAAGCTCCACCAAGCCAGTGCTCCTCCTTGCCCCAGGACTGCCATCCAGAACTATTACCCAGATCCAAGCATGGGCAAAGCAAAATATTCCTGCCTCAGTACTGGCAAAGAGATCCCTGCAATTCCTCTGTTAGCCACCCAATTCGCCCTCAGTCTGTGGACCAGAAGCTCAGGAGGCAGCCAGCACCCTGAGGCAGTGCTCTGTGCTCTGTGCTGGGGAACTGCCTCTGAGACCTAACTCCCCTCTTGAGGAAGAAACAGACTTTTCCCACTGACCTTCTAAGTTGTTTTTGGCATTCCTGGGTTGAGAAGTCTGGAAACTGCCACAGCTGTCCATGATTCAATCCTCTGGGGCCTGCTCCAGGTTTGTTGCAGCTTGTCTGCCCACAACAGACTGTGCTCCTCTTCCAGCCTGGCCCGATATACATTTCCGATCAATCAGCCAGCTTGTCTTGGGCTGGAAATTTGTTTCACTGTGTCGTTTTGTGGGTTCTTCTGCTTCAGAATTTGCTTGGAGCCATTTTTTATAGGTATTTGGAGGGGTTTGGGGGAGAGCTCAAGCAAGTCACTGCTTTTACTCCACCATCTTGGCTCCGCCCCTATGTTGCCCATTTTAAAGCTAAAGAAACACCATTTAGGAGATTGAGTGACATATATCCAAAGCAAGACTTGTACCCATGTTTTTTTTTTGTTCTAAGTATAGTAGTTACCTTCCCCTCTCCTCCTATACTTTCTCTTGTCTCTTTCCATCCTCTTCCCTTTTATTTCCTCCCTTCATTTTCTCCTCTCCTTTATGTCCCTCCCTTCTTCATTTCCATGTATTTTATACTGAAATTATGTACATTGGCTTTTAAGCAGGGTTGAGATTATTATTCCCCTGTAATGACAGAGGAAACTTTACACATAAAGTATATTTTCTTTGCCTTTCTGATCCAGAAAAGAGGAGGAAGAATTTTCAGATTTCATAATTAGTATCTCTTCTTTCCCAACTTCTGATTTGTCTGAATGGGCTAGGTGAATAGGCAGGAGAAAAAAAAATAATAGGAATGATATATCAGGACTAGGATACACACCATTCCTCTTCTTTCTTTACAGGGATCTGCTTTTTCCTATTAACCTTTCTTGTCTACACCTACTCATCTAAATCTATGAAGGCAAAGAATGGTTTGGTTACAAAGGAAAGGATCAAATTAGCTGCCTAAGTCATCCTTCTAGTTATGGTACTTCAAGAAGAGGAACCACTGTTCTGGATCTGTGTCTGACCAATAAATAAGAGCTGGTTGTTAAGACTGAACCTAGGGAGGTGGTAACAAAGTTAGTGTCTTTGAGTTCCTGGTAGAGACTTAAGTTATTTTGCTCAATCCATAATCTCATTGATATGGTTCCTTTTTTTTGAGGATGGATCACAAAGTACACAATCTTATTCTATGTAATACTTGCCCATTTATTTCTATAAATATTCTGTAACTATAATGCTGAAAGCCTTCCTTTGCTTTTCATGTTTCATGAATACCAGTGAAGCACTCTGATTACTTATTGTTATCTTAGGTCCACTATGTGACTGACTCAGCTCGTTTTCTTGTCATATGTGATTCATTTCATATGTCATAACTGGAAATTGGATATAGGGTCCTCACACCTACCATTTGTTTTTCTATTGTCCTCTAGATCACCTTTCATTTTGATTCTTCTGAGATCCTGCTGTGCCATAATTCTGAGATATAAAGCCATATAAAAATATTGAGAACATCTTGGTGCTTAAAATATGTTATTTTGGAAAAAGGGAGCTGGACATAAACTCCAAATTTAAGCAAAGCATCATTCAAAGACTTGTGAGATAAGGTAGATATAATTTCATAGGTAGAGGTTCTAAAAGAAAGACTCATGAGCTATGGAAGTTTTTGAAGAATGAAATTCTGCCAATATTGTTCCAGCTGATTCCAAGGAGAAAGAAAAGATTATGAGGGTGTCTAAAAGTATTCATTTGTCTTTACAGATTGTAAGATTTTAAAAAGCCATGTATAAGAGATGCAAATAAGAACAGTTAAGTAAGGATCTCACAAGAATATGTCAGAAAGGCTAAAGCCAAGTGTGTCCTGGAGCTCATAATATATGTTAAAGATAACAAGAAGTCTTCATCTGCTATGTTGGGGACACAGAGGAAAAATGAAGAGATAATTCTATCTGCTTAATTAATGCCTATAATCTTTTAGGAATGATAGCGAGCTACAGAGTTGCTGACCAAGTGGAGTCCAGGATATATCAGTTTTCAAAAAGAAGAAGAAAGTATCTGTTATTCTTTAAAATGGTGAATTTCACATCATTTAAAAAAGATTAGAGGACTGATTAGTAAAGGGGCAATTTGTGAGCAATTAGAAAGGGAAGAAGTGATTACTATGAGTCATCATCAGTTCATTTGGATTGTCATGGAAAAGTATCCCCGTATTCTTTATTTAAATTTTTATTATATTTAATGTATTTGTATTATATTTTATCCTTTAGTTATATTTGTGAATTAAATGCCTGGCAAGGATATAGTTTGTCTAAATTTCAAAAGTATATTGTAAAATTTAATTATTAAGTGCCTTCTATGTGTAAGGGGATACAAAGTTCAAAATGAAATAGTCCCTACTTTTCAGGAGCTCACATTTTATTGTGTGGATGGGAAATGAAAGATGTACACTAAGTGTAATATAATATAACTTAAAGACAAAATGGATTAAAAATGGATTGATTGGATATAAAGAATTGAAGGGTTCAAGGCTCTTTAATTCTGAAATTTCTTTCTTCTTTCAACATTTTTAACCAATGAAGGCATACATGGTATAATTATCAAATTTACAAACAACGTGAATTTGGGATGTTTCATTTTTGTGCTTGGGTTTTCAGTGCCTAGTACAGTATCTTGCACACAGTAAGCATTCAATAAATGATTGTTGAATTGCATAGAAAAAAAATTTAAATGTTGAAATGGGACTATATCTGGATGAACTATATTGAGAATGAATTTAAATCTTTTAATTGGCAGAAAATCAGCTGCACAAATACAGAATGGGACAAGTGTGACTATTAAACAATTTATATAAAAAAGATCCAGGAGTTTTTTTGTGGACAACAAATTAAATATAAATCAGCAGTGTAATGCAAAAGGAAAAAAAAAACATTCACATGGTCATTAATTGGGGTAATAGAAATATGATCTTCTCTCCCATTAGACTGTGAGATCCTTGAAATCAGGTACTGTTCCCCCCCCCTTCTTTGTATCCCCGGTGATTAGCATAATACCTAGTATATAACTTCATAAAGATTTATTTAATTAACTGATTAATGTTTAGAATGAAGGCAATGATAGCTTCATTGTTCTCCATCAGGCTCAGGTCACATCTGAAGCATTATGTTCTGTGGTAGGAACTCTTTTTAAAAGGATATTGGCAAATCTGAAGGTATCCAAAGGAGAATTATCAGGATTGTTAAGGGACTTAAAATCCTGCTGCACAATAATATATTGCTAAAAGTGAATATATTTATCCTAGAGGAGACACACATATATGTATGGCATATTTTATGAGTTGTCACGTAAAAGAGAAAATAGATTTCCTTTGCTTGGCCTATGAGGGTAGAACTAGGGACACATAGCAGAAGTTGTAATGAGCTGCAATATAAAACAAAATAAACAAAAGTAAACCACCACTACACCACCACCACAACCACCACTATTACTGCTACTGCTGCTGCTGCTGCTACTGCTATTACTGCTACTAGTACTACTAGTACTACTACTACACCCTGGTTGTTTGTTGCCTTGCTTGTTGTTTGTCCTTCATTCTTAAAAATGACCAATGACATCATGAGTGATGTCTTGACTTGTGAATGAATTGGATTTAAGTGAGGCAGAGTTGCACAAAGTTACAAGCCCTACTCTCTCTTCCAAAGTCATCAGAGTTCGGGGCTAAGACAAAAGTCAAGATGACTGGTGATGTCCTGGGATGCAGTGGATGACCTTGCCATCTCAGATGTCTGGCCAAGGTCTAAGCACTCCACAACCACTTCTTCAGCTGCTTTCATGTCCTTTGAATATAAACTGTGCTTCGAGAAGACATCCCCCTCAACCTGGTTTAGCAATTTACCAAGACAGTTTTGCTGGGCTGCTGCACATGTTTTAGCTTCTTGGAACCACAGGTGAGAGTTGGGTGACAGGTTGATGAAAAGGTTTGCTAAAGAGGTCTCAGCAACCCCTCATACCAGAGGTGCTGGTCTTTCCTGAACATCCCATACTACTACTACTACTACTACTACTACTACTACTACTACTACTACTACAACTACAACTACTACTACTACTACTACTACTACTACTACTGCTACTACTACTATTACCTCACAACAATGCTGTCTTACAAAACTTATTAATACTTAGAATCATTCAAAATAGAATGAGCTACTTCAAGAGAACTGTGAATTTCCTATCACTTAGTATTCCATTGAAGGCTGAATGATTAATTGAAGGGAGGTGTATTAGATCAAATTCAGCTTTGGGTAATGGTTAGGTTAATGATCATTCTTGGATCACTGACCTTAGAGCTAGAAGGGACATCATAGGTCACCTAGGCCAAAATTCTGATTTTATGGATGAGCTAAATGGAGGCCCAGGGAAGCTAAATGACTTGCCCAAGATTACAAAAGTAGTAAACATCAGATATGGAATTTGATTCCAGAGCCAATGCTCTTTCCATTGTGCCATGTTCTCAGCTCCCTTCCCATGCAATTCTATTATTCTACAATTATTTTACTCTTTTGGCTCAAAAATCTTTAACGACTTCATATTTTCAACCATATCAAGTCTAAAATCCTCCTCCTGGCTATGTTTTCTGGGTACATTTTGCCTGACCAGATAGTCTCTAAGGTCTCTTTTAGCTCTAAAAATGTGGTTCTGTGGTTCTAATTATTGATCCAACCTTATCTCCTACTATTCTTTTGCAACTTATACCTTGGATCCAAGGAAGCCAGGCTCTTCATTGTGGGAGTATTTAAAACCCATTCTTACCTCAACATTTATTAAAAATGTTTAATACATGTTCCAGGAACATAATAGACAATAGCTCCTTTTTAAACTCTAATTTGAAATAATTATCCCCTCTTATCCAGCTACCCACATCCTAACTCTCTTTCAAGACCCACACCAGTATTATTTCCTCCATAAGTATTCCTTTGTCTACTACAGCCCTCATTCATCTTCCATTTCTCTGACCACCTATAAAACCACAGACCTGAACACAATTATATGCTGTTCTGTATTGTTGGCAGTCATTTCATGTGGGTTAGTTTTATTTCCATCGCTTGATTATAGGCTTCCTGAAGGCAAAGACAGTCACATAATTACTTTTGTCTGTCAGAATCCTTAACAGATAGGAATGCAAACATACTGTCCCAGTAAATAAATGTAACATTCCTGTATGGATGCTATATGTATTTACTTTCCCAGAGCAAGGGCACTGATTACCCCTTCAGGATTCTTTGA
This sequence comes from Phascolarctos cinereus, assembly GCF_003287225.1. NCBI lineage: Eukaryota > Metazoa > Chordata > Mammalia > Diprotodontia > Phascolarctidae > Phascolarctos > Phascolarctos cinereus. Next base: position 132,729,557 of record NW_027556098.1, read on the forward strand.
GGGACTGTGGATATACTTTCTCTAATACTATCTGCTCAAACTCCCTTTCTAGTATGTTCTTCCTACTTTTATCTTCCAGTAATTAATGTTCTAGGTCCATTAACCATTTAAAACCAGTTAGCTTTTAGAAATGAATATTTACTTTTTTAATTAATTTCTTTTTAGTTTTCAGCATTCACTTCCATAAACTTTTGATTTTTAAATTTTCTCCCCCTCCCTTCCTACCTCCTTTCCCAAGATGGCATGCAATCTGATATAGGCTCTACATATACATTCCTATTAAACATATTTTCACATTAATCATATTGTAAAGAATAATTAAAGCCAATAGGAGGAACCACAAGAAAGAAGAAACAAAACAAACCAGAAGAAAACAAAGAGCAAATAGTATGCTTTGATCTGCATTCAAATGCCATACATAGTTCTTTCTCTGGATGTAGATAGCATTTTCCATCATGAGACTTTTGGAGATGTCTTAGATCCTTGTCTTGCTGTGAAGAGCTAAGTCTATCAAAGTTAGTCATTTCACAACGTGACTGTTACTGTGTACAACATTCTCCTTGTTCTGCTCACTTCACTCAGCATCAGTCCCAAACAAGTCTTTCCAGGTTTTTCTGAAGTCCACTTGCTCATCATTTCTTATAGCACAATAATATTACATTACATTCATATACTACAACTTGTTCAGCCATTTGGAAATGAATATTTACTTTTAAGATAAAGGAAGAATAGAATTATAAGCTTTTTTCTCTCCTTCCCTCAAAATATCAGGGGCAGGGGGCACAGCCTCTCCTATGCCACCTTAGTATTTATGAAGAAGTGCAGAATCAAAAGTAACACAGTCTTTACATGTTCACTTACCAAGTTCATTACTTCCAAATTCAGCATTACCAATGGATGAGTCCACATCCTAGCTACCGTAGGGCTAGCCTTGAAGATCTTTTGTCAGGACCTAGCTTCCAGGCTGTCTGCCCATAAAACCTGGCATGGATGATACTTCTACATCTCCTCATAGATCACTCTTTTGATTCTTCAGAGCTCACAAGGTAATGGCCATCTAGAATATCCTTCACCTAGAAACTGGAAAAAATAGATCCAACAGGTGCAAAAAGCAGCAGCATGGTGCTAGGCTCTTGTCTTCCTATTGGTTCTGGATAAAAGAGGACTTTTCATTCTCCACTTGGTGGCTCAAAGCCACTCATTCATCTTCTCCAATTCCAGCTAGTCCAGAAAGATCTAGCATCAGGAGACTTGATCTTACTAGTGTCTTTTGAATGCAACCCATTTCTGACTGTGTGACAATCAGTAGATCTTTTCCTTATAACAAGATTAGCTAGAACTAGCTACACAATGTCTATGCATGCTTTAAACTGGGAAATAGGATTTGCCCCTTATGTGTCATCATGCCATCCAGCTTCCAGCCTCTTTCTCATGAGGTATTGCCTCAATCTACCCTTGCCCTATTATGCACATCTTTTCAATGGGCTACATACTTCTAGATTTGAGGATGTTGTTTGGAGAAAGGGAATTACATACTGTCTGGATTATTTTCTAATTTGTCTTGTATGGGTTTGCCTTGTGTTCTCAACTAAATTGTATGCTTTATTAAGAATAGCAGCCATGCTTGTGTATGTTTTGCAGAGTCTTATTGTAATGCTGAGCATATAGGAGATATTTAATAACTATATGTTGGATTTAATTAATGTGAGAGTGAGACTGATTTTTCTGTTACTATTTGAGAGTCATCTGTAATGGAAAGGGTACTTGATTTGGAGTCAGAAAAACCTGGGTTTAAGTCCCATTCTGTCACTTACTCCCTTCTTGATCTTTGGCAAGTTTGTCTACATTTCAATCTGAATAGATATTTTGATGTCTATTTTGAATGAGAAATTATGAGGAACAAATTAAATAAGGCAAGTGAGATTTTGTAAATAGTATTTTATAAATCATTAAATGATATACAAATTAAAGTTTATCTCTACAATTCAACCTTTTTCCAAATTTACTTAGAAAATTTTGTCTTGAATTTCCTTTATCACAATTTTACTTTGCGTAAAGATTATTTACACATGCTCTGTATCTCTTTTACAGTTCCTTGATGCCAGGGCCTTCTTCTTATTTCATCTTGTATCTATAGACCTTAGCAGAATGTTTGCTTCCTAAATATTGTTAATTTGAAATGAAATGAAAATGTGTGTGTGTGTGTGTGTGTGTGTGCGTGTGTGTGTGTGTGTGACTATACATAAAATTCATTTGAAGGATATAGATCTGATAGACAGGTGGTGACTTGTTCAAGGTCACACAGGCTAAGATTTCAAGACAGATCTGTAACTCTTTAAAATAAAAGAGAAGCAAACAATTGGTCCATTGACTTAGAATTTTCTCATTTTCAGAGTCTTAACAGTGCATGATTACTTTAGGGACAAAAGGAATTCTAGGAACTTCTGTATGAGGTTGAGGAATAACTGGGACCTAAAGAAGATTAGAATCTGCATGTGTCCTGGAAATGGGTCATTTCCAAAATATATGCATGCTCTATGGAAGCCACATTATGTTTTCATCCCCCTTAGGAAATTGACTTAAATTTCTCTAAGGCACTGACATCGTTATGAAATCATTTGGAGAATTCACTACCTAAAGATTGTATGTAAGAAAGAAATGCCTATCAGTTCATTAAAGCAATTGTTCTCTCAAAGAGTTGTTCTGCATGACTTCGTATTAATTTTTTTTAAAAGAATGCATCACTGTTATTTCCTCTGGTGTTTGTTTTCTCATAAGCATTTCAAAAAGACTGTTCTTATTGTTTCCTGCTAACTATTGAAATGACCATGAGATGTGTGCAAATCAAGGGCTTTGCACGTATGCACAAAATGTCACCACACAAGCTCACATTTTGTAGATATTTAGGAATGCAGCTCTGGAGGGAGTAACAAAGCTGAAGGCAATTCGAATGTGTTACCCTTGGTCCACAAAACACTGTTCCATGTGAAAAGAGACCTTATCAGACAAGCAGCTTATGCACAACAGCCACCTTGTCTACATGACAAGTCTGTAAGAGAAGAGCTATTTTTTTCCTAAACACAAGTGGCTATTTGAATATGGGAACATTACATCTAGAGAACATTCTGTGTCTAGTGCTTCATATTCTAAAACTAAGAAACTGTGAACTTTGCTAAAACTAGCATTCATACGTAGGTGTAAGAACATTAGATATATTACATTGTTCAGAAAAGAAATAAATCATTTTGTAAAAGTTTAAGCAGAAAAAAGGTAAAATAAAAACAATGGTATTGGCTTTTTTTTTGCATAGATTTACAGATTTGGAACTGGAGGGGACCTGTGAAGTTATCTAATTCCAACCTCTCATTTTACTGATGAAGAAAAGTGAAGTAGTGATTTTTCAAGGTCATAGAGGCTAAGATTTGAACATAGACTCTGTTTGTAGTCTTCAGTATAGTTTTATTAATTAATTGCTCTCCTCAAAACTTAGTGAATTATGTCTATAGCCATATTTCTAGTATTTCCCTATTCAGAAAAAAGGGTCATTTATCCCTTTTAAAAATGAAGCTGAAACAAAATAACTTGTCCTACATAAATAAAAGAACATACAAGATCAGTAACCACCACCTAAGGGCCAGATAAAAATGTTAAATATCACAATACCAAAAAAGGGGGGTGAGTGGGAAGAAGACAAGCAGAAGAGATGGTACCAGATATTTCTACTTTTGTTTCCCTGTGTTCTGAGATCCTTGAAGCCAAGCAATAACTGTAGCAGTAGGAGAATACACCCCACTTTCCATGAATGGCAATGAGGAATTTGTCTTTAAATGAGAACAGTCAGTGGTAAAACAGCATGACGGAAAGAGCATCATATTTGGAGTTGTAAGATATGACTCTTTTGCTCTTTCCCTGTGTGACCATGGGCAAGTGATTTAACCTTTCTGAACCCCAGTCTTCTCATTTATTGAAAAAAATGAGAGAATGAGATTTTAAATTCTAAAGCCAGCTCTAAATACTATGATTTATGATTAATAGGGATCCCAGAATCTCTGGACTTGTGCTTATAGATTTAAAATATTTGTCTGAATATTCAAAGTGCATGCTATTAATCCCCATACCTTGGAACAATAGAAGACATCTCCAAATATTAAAGTGGTCAAATGTCTTCCTTATCAACTCGCAGTTACAGAATTTCAAGAATTGAAAAAACCTTCAGATATGACCTAATCCAACCTGTACCTTTATGGGAGGGGGGATTTGATCAAGAGATGTCCATGAGAAACCTAATGAGTTTATCTTTAGGACTTTGAGACTGTAACTCTATGGAAGTTGTAGTCATGAGCACTGGCATCTCATTGGGTGAAATAAGTAATGAATTGATTGTCTTGGATGCTTAGAGTAAGAGCAAACCCCTTTGTATTGGACTATAAATGAAAATAGGAGAGAGAAAAAAAGCGAGAGAGAGAGAGGGAGAGAAAGAGAGAGAGAGAGGGAGAGAGAGGGGGGGAGAGAGGGAGAGAGAGAGAGAGAGAGAGAGAGAGAGAGAGAGAGAATATGATGGAGGGAAATACGCAGTAATAATAATTGTGAATGTGAATGGGATGAAATCACTCAAAAAATGGACCCATTTTTGTCCATTTCTTTTGTAAGACTGTGGAAGTAAGCAGAGGGAATACAGGACTTGGGTCTTTGGATGGGGAGCCATGAAATACTACCTTATGATAGAAGCACATGGTATCCTACATGTGCATTTATGTGTGGTATAAGGGGAAAATTCTTGGAATCTCAGGTTCTGGCACCAACCATTGAGAGGTAATGTCATAACCTCTTAATTGCATAGCATCCACTATGAAGGAATCTACATGGGACATGGTCTTAAGTACTTGGATCCCATATTTTCTAGACAATGATGAATTCTTGAACTCCGTTCTCCTAAAAAGAAGTGTGTGGGGGGGGGAAGGAAAAGGTATAGAATTCTTGAATAACTCAAAACTAGCATCCAGCATCTAGCCAGAGAAAGTTGATTTCTGGAGCAGTGTGCCAGTCCCGGAATTGCCTTTCTAGTAGTTCTAAGTTTGAGGGTTTTAGAGCTCTCTAATGAGAGAAACAAGTTTTTGAGTAGCATCAAGAATATATTGAGTACAGGACAGTCTTTATTCAATATCACAAATAGTTCAAAATAATCTAAAAGGACTCATAGGGGCCCATAAATATTTTTAGAAAAAAGCATAAGTGACTCAAAATATCCCATAACTGATTAATACAGTTATTCCTTTTTGATGAGCTTCCCCAAGGTCCTAAAATTCTCTAAACATATACCACCATCCTATGTTTTGAAATCCCTTCAGATAGAGAATTAACTTGGTATTTCTAAAGGAATAACACCCCCCCCCCAATAAATCTGACTGAGTCCATCTTTGATCTCAACTCATGTAGGCATCAAAATTTATGGTACTATGCTGAAGGAGTGAATTACTCCATAAAGGAAATGAACTTGGGTTTGCTAGAGTGGAAATCTCCTTTTTATGAGTTCTATACTATCCAAGTAACTAATAGTAATATAAAATAAAGCCAGGTCTACCAATGCCCTATATCAGGGCTCTTGCCTTCTCAATATTTCCCCAGCTTTGGGGGCCATAGGTACAATCCTCTTATCCCGGAGGGGTAACTGACTTTGCTGAAATTGCCCAGGAACTTGCTTCTCTCATTAGAGGCTGGAATCTGAAATTAAATCTTTTCCAGACAATGATGAATTCTTGAACTCCATTTTTTTGGATATGTGTGTGTGTGTGTGTGTGTGTGTGTGTGTGTGTGTGCGCGCACGCACGCACGTGTGTAGTTTTAGGGTTTGAGTATTTTTTTCCTTTTTCTTTCTGTTTTTTAGGAAATTGGGGTTAAGTGACTTGCTCAGGGTCACACAGCTAGTAAGTGTCAAGTGTTTGGTCTGAGGCTGGATTGGAACTCAGGTCCTCCTGACTTCAGGGCCAGTGTTCTATCCACTGTGCCACCTAGCTGCCCCTAATTGAGTATTTTTAATCTGTTTTTTTTCCCAATTTTTTTTATTTGCATGCTAATTCATTTAGCTGATCTTTCTTTTCTTCATGTGTTTAGAGATATAAAGTTTCCTCTACTACTGCTTTGGCTGCATCCCACAAAAGTTAGTTTGTGGTCTCATTGTGGTCATTCTATTAAATTAAATTATGGATTGTTTCTACAATTTTTCCTTTGACCCACTCATTCTTCAGGATTAAATTATTTAGCTTTGACTTAATTTTTAATCTATGCATTGTTGGTGGAGTAGTGAACTGATCCAACCATTCTGGAGAGTAGTTTGGAATTATGCCCAAAGGGCTATAATAGTGTGTATTGATAGTGTTTGACCGCTACTAATTCTGCATATCAAGAGATAAAAAAGGGAAAAAGACCCATTTGTACAAGAATAGTCACAGTAGCTCTTTTTGTGGTGGCAAAGAATTGGAAATTTAGAGGATGCTCATTAATTGGGAAATGGCTGAACATGTTGTGGTATATGATTGTGATGAAATTATGATGAAAATGTGTTGAAAACTCTTGTGCTATAAGAAATTATAAGCAGGATGCTTTAAAGAAAACCTGGAAAGATTTGCATGAACTGATGAAAAGTGAAGTGAGTAGAACCAGTAGAATGTTGTACACAATAACAACAGTATTGGATGATGATCAACTATGAATGACTTAGTTATTCTCAGCAATGCAATGATCGAAGAAACTTCTGAAAGCCTTATGATTAAAAATGCTATCCACCTGCATAAAAAGAACTGATGGAGTCTGAATTAAAATCAAAGCACATATTTTTTTAAATTTTATTTTTGGGCTTGTTTGGTCTGTGTTTTCTTTCACAGCATGAGTAATAAGGAAATATGTTTTGCATGACTACACACACATAACCTATGGCAATAACATACATGTTTACTATTGGTATTATTTCATTGTCTCTAGTAGTTTCCATGGGACAGATCTGGGGGCGCACTTTCTCAAATTTCAGGATTTTTTACACTGCAGTTCTCAGAGCTAATTCTATAATTTCTGAAGTTTTTGAAGTTTTCAAGATGCTGTTATCCAGGGAGAGCTGTGGTCAATGTTTCTTTGGTTTTCACTCTGGTCCTTATTCAGTAAGTATAGTAGAAAGCATTATCATTCTTCAGGACCTCTGATCCTTTGTGACTAAGGATTTTGGACCCTAAAGAGGTTAAGCAACTTGTCCAAGTTCACACAGGTAGTATGTAACCAGAATTTAAATCCATGCCCTTTGACCATACTTCAAGTTTATTGGTGGGTTGATGATTTCTCATTAGACATAGTTTAGTCTATGCACAAATTCTATTCAGAACCTGAAGACTGGAGTTAGAAGGACAGATAAGATAGAGAATGCAGCCTTTTTATAGTTGGGCTTATTAACACATGGATTCAGATGTGCTATGTATTAAATCATATCTTTGAAGGGTAACACCATGGTAAAGCATAGGTAACTTTAATACTGTTCAATAACAGAAAAATAAAAAAAAAGTTTCAGCCTGATGTCCAAAACTGTTATTTTCTCTCTTTCTTCCTATTTTAACTGTTTCTAGGTTTTGTTTTTCCTTCTTTAGTTGGGTGGGAAAAGAGTCATAGAGATTAAAGTTAGAAGAATAAATTATCTAACCTAACCTTCCTAATTTTGAGGCAACTGAGGCCCTTAAAATTAGGTGACTTCTCTGTATAACATAACTAGTTAGCGTAAAGCCAAGAATAAAAATCAGGAATACTGTTGTATTCCTGTTGTATTCCAAGATTAATAAATTGCTATTGATTATGAAACCATTTCAACAGGCCTTTTTCATGTCTTCCTATCATCACTCACCATATTCCAATCCATCCTTCCTATGATTTTGAGAATAATCTTTCTTGCAGACAGATCTTTTATTTCTTTCTCCAAAAATCCCAGTTTTATCCAGAGTAAAGCGCAACTACCTTTGGCTGGGTTTTGAAACAGTTCACAATCTATAACCATCACACTTTTCCAGTTTTAATTCATATTAATCTTTTAATGCACTCTTTTAAGTAAAGTGAACAACTCTGTCCCCTCAACATTCAGTATTCTCCATGCTCCTAGGTTGTGCAGGGGATAGAGTGCTGGACCTGTAGCCAGGAAGACTTGAGTTCAAATCCAGCTTCAGACACTTTCTAGTTCTGTTGTCCTCGGCAAGTCACTTTTACTTCTGTTTGCCTCAGTTTCTTCAAATGTAAAATGGCGATAGTAATAGCACCTACCTCCCAGGGTTGTTGTGAGGATCAAATGAGGAAATGTTTATAAAGTACCTGGCACATAGTAAGCACTATGTAAGTGCAGGCTATTATTATTATGCTGTTTAATTACAGCTGGCATATCCTCCCATTCTTTGCTTACTGGCTCCATTTTTTAAAGTTCAATTTAAATGGCAACTTTTCCAAGAAAACCTTTCCAAACATCTAGCTTGGGAACAGTTTTCCCCTTCAAATCTCACATAGTTTTGTTTTTCACTTTCTAATGATTTTATAAAGTAATAGTTCATATTATAGTTATGTATATTGGTGTCTTCTTACCACTCAATAAACTTCCTGAAGGCAGGATTTACCTAAACTTGGTATCTGCCTCAGACTTAGCACAGTGCCTGTCCAGAATAGACTCCTAGTAAAGGTTTGTGGATTGATTGCTAGATAACAGTTAAGGAAAGTGTGCATGGTAGTGAATTGTAACTGCTCCAGAGTCAGTACATAAGTAGAAAGGATTATGGATTCAGATTTAAGAGAAGGTGAGTTGTTCTCATATTTATTATTATTATTATTAATTATTAAGTGTGTGAACCTGGGGAATTTACTTAGTTTCTGTTATTCTCAGTCTTCTCATCTATAAAATGGGGATAATAATAGCAACTATTTCATAGAGTTGTTGTGAGATTGAATTGAAATAATATAGGTAAAATGCTCTGCAAATGTATAATTATATGAGTCAGTTATTAATTTTATTATTACTATCATCATTATTACTTTATTATTTTCTTTAAAGAATAATTCAATGCTTGACAATATAGTTCAGTTTCAGGGTTTACTTTTTATTATTAAATTTTGTCCTTTAAAAAAGGCTGTGAAATTCATATAGATTCCAATCAACCACATCTGTCTCTGGACCATACAGCCAAATATGCAACTATAGAACAAATACTGATGCCTATTGGTAGTATAACTTAATTACAGCTAAAGAATTGAGAGGGAAAAATCTGTAGCTGTAGCTATATTTATATCACATCTCTATCCAAAACTGTATATAATCTCTCTATATTTATCAATTTCTTTCTACTTATGCAGGGTAAAGTAAAATTATTTCACTTGTTCATTTTAGACTCTCCCCTTCCTTCCTGGTCTGGGTTCTCTGTCTCAAAATAGCTATTTTTTTGAAGTTGCGATATTTGCATTACACTCATTCTTTGTGTTTAAATTTGGGAGGATGAAGTTTAAGAGACTTGGATTTAGTTAATCATTCATATGCCACTGGCTTTTTCATATTTAAATGATTTCAAGAGCAAATCTTGGCATAACATTTATTTTTGTCTTTATACTATTATATACCATATCACATAGGGTTCCTTCCAGCTTTACACCTATGTTCCTATGGTCCTATGTCTATGAGGTGATGTAACATTAGAGCTAGAAGTGATGTTAAGGATCATTAAGTCTATCCTATTTCAAAGATGGGGATGGATATGTCCCATATAGCTAAGTGCATATTCCTATATACTTCCAGGATTTGTGAATATCCTCCTTTTATTTTGAAATAGATCATAACCTCTTTTTATTCCCTCCCACCCCCCAGTAGAAAAACTTCTTAAGTTGCCATGGCCAAAATCTTCATTTTGCAAGGTCCACCACTCTTTGCAACTCAGTTTCTCTCCCTTCAGCTAAGTGATAGGTGCATAAGTCATTGCTAGTCCTCAACACCATGCTTTTCTATCTTGATGCTGGACCTTGTATTTTATTGGAACAGTCTTTGAGAACCCAGAATCTTCATGATCACACAATGGAGCACCAGAGGAAGACTCTGCACCTACTAATATCTGTCTTCATAATTTTAATACAGTTTTGATAAATCTTTTTTTTTTTTTGTATATGTCTATCTTATCTCCCAAATGAGATTCTAAGTTTCTCAAGAACAAAAATTCAGAGTGTACTCCTTTGGATAGTACTACTCAGTGCTTAGAACAAAATAGAAAAGTGCTTGATAAATACTTGTTGATTTATTGATTTTCTACCCAAAGACATGATTGTAACTTTTAGTTTTTTCAGCTTACTTTGGTTTGGGACATGCTCAATATATTAGAATCTTTATACCTAATTAGCAACTGTATCTCATCACATTTGTATGTTACTTCTTATCTAAAGCTTGTGACTAGTTTAAAAAATAAATTAGTTTTCAAATAATCTTTGTGTGCTCCTTCACTGAACCCCTTTGTTTTTCAGGTATTATTAATTTCCAGTTTGCAGGAGAGGTGGAACTAATAATAATAATAATAGCTAACATTTATATGGCACTTACTACATGCCAGGAACTGCACTCACTACTTTGTAATTATCATGCCATTTGCTCATCGTAATAACCCTGAGAGGTAGGTGCTATTATTACTCCTCTTTTACAGATGAGGAAAATGAGACAACAGTTAAATGACTTAGAGTCACATGGCTAGAAAGATCCTGAGGCCAGATTTGGATTCACATTTTCTTGACTGCAGGCCCCATAGTCTTTCCACTGTGCTGCCTAACTGCCCTAGAGTCAAAACATAAGTACCTAGGTAGTTGGGGATATCAGTATAGTAGGATAACTCAATAGCCTAGGTACTGCTGGTTATAACTTCAAAAAGTTTGTTCTCCAAAAATATCATTATTCATTGGGGTTTTTTTGTTTTTGGAAATAAAATTTTATTGTTGTTTTATGGTTTTTTATTTTTTACATTTGACAACATATCCTTCCCCCACCCAGTGAAATATCGCTTATAACAAAGAGTAAGGAAGAAAAAAATTATTCAGTGAAACAAAATTAATATATTGAAAATACATAGTATTATATACAGTTTTGCACACTGGTGGTTCTCTACCTCTTCCAAGAAGTGGGAGTTGCCTTTGCATAGCTTTTCTTTGGGCCTAACCTCAGTCGTTATATTTTGTAGCTTTTAAAATTGTTGTTTTATTGTTTTTCTTTCCATTTGCATTGTGGTTCTGCTTACTTCACTTGGCATAAGTTCATATAAGTCTTACCATGCTTCTCTGTATTTATCATACTTATAATTTCTTATACTGCAAAAGTCTTCTATTATATTCATGCATTATTAATTTTTTAGTCATTCCCTGGTTGAAGGCATTTACTTTGCTTCATTTATTTGTTATCACTAAAAATGATACTATAAATAATTTGGTGCATATAAGATCTTTCTTTTTTTATCGTTGACTTTTTTGCGCTATGTGATTAGCAGCAGAATCTGTAGGTCAGGATTATGGATATTTTAATCTGCTCTCTCTCCCCTGCCCTTTTCATGATTCCAAATTGCTCTCTAGAATGGTCAGATCAATTTACCTCCCTACCAACAACACATACTATTTTGTTGTTGTTGTTATTATATCACCTTTTAATTCTGCACATTAGTCCAGCAATAGAATTACTTCTTGATTCCATAAAAGTAGAACACAAAGTAAGGAACATAACTAATTATGAATCAGATTTGAAATGTCTTTGTTATCCTTGACTTTTAGCTTCTAGTGTTTTGTATGTGGTAGGCATTTGATAAATATTTGTTGATTTTCTTTGTGATTTAGATATGGATGGGAGTCAAGGGACAAATCTATAATCACTCTGCCCTAGTTCACTGAACAAATTAAAAGTTATCAGTAATCATGTGTACAAATTTTAGTGGTGGGAAAATGTTAGTATAAGCATACCTAGCACAAATTAGACTCAATCAATGATTTTTCACAGTAACAACATTAATTTATCATAACCAAATTTCACAATAGTGTTGTTAAAACATAGGTCTTATTTTGGGGTGAGGGGAGGACTCAGGATCCTACCTGAGTATAAGGTCCATTAGAGCAAAGACTAATTAACTAAACTTTTTCTCTTCCTCTTTTTTGCCATCTGCACATAGTAAGAACTTAATAAATATTTACTGATATGAATTTAATTTAACTAAATATTGAGTTACATGGGCTGTAGACTTATGGCTCCTTGTTTTTCTTTTGCCTAGGGGCTGGATTGCTCTTAAGGGCCTGTAGTGGAGCTCAGTGTGCAAGCAAGGTTTAAGTTTACAGAAATTCAGGGAAAGAGAGAAAAACTACTCATTTCACCTGCTTTCAGAAATCCAGTAACATAAATACTATGTTATCCTGATGAAGATGCATGACCCTCTAGTTTGGGAATGTAACAAAATGATCTTTTCTATCCGTTGGAAAGAAATATTACAGCAGCTTGATTTCAATTGCACCCAGCAGATGGCTATACAATGATCATTGTTATCATTCATTTATTGAACAAGGGGGAATGAGATGAAACCCTGTGAAGTCAGCAAAGGAGAATTTGCCCACAATACTCGTTTGGGACTTTTCTAGGGAGGAAATGTAAGAGCTATAATGATGTAGCTATTTCCATCCCTGATGGGATGTTCCAACTTGTCAACCAAACCTCTTGGTCTACCACATCAAAAGCTTCATACAGATGCCTCTGAAAGGACCATTTCTCCTTGGCAATTATCCTTTGTATATTGCCAGGGGCAGAACACCAGACACCAAAGGTAGCATAGGCACCTTGATCCTCAGCTTAACCTCCTGATCGTCAATGTTAAAGATGAAGGGATTGCATCAGAAACAAGATCACAAGATAATACTGCCTTTATCAGGAGAGTGTTGTGAATAGAAAACTGAGCAAGGCCAAGAGACTTCAAAGGCCTTCAGTTTTCTAGGGTGAATGTGCAAGGTTAGAAATAATATAGCAAGAAGAGTGAATATATGGAGAGTCTCCCTAAAAATGTGAATCATAAAATAGTGATAAGTAGGCAATTGAGAAAGAAAACTTTTTGAAAGTGTCAAAAAATGAAGAAGAAAGAAATTGAGCATTAGAAAGAGTTGTTACTGCTCTGCCTAGCTGCACTGCCTCATCTTATCAATCATAATCATAGATTTAGAGATGGAAGAGGCCTGAGAGAATATATAGTACAAATAATTCTTGCCTTTCCAAGTATTTGTTGTCTAGTATGTAGCCTTGCAATATAACACATGCACTTCTATATTATAGAATCATAGTCTTGGAAAGGTAAATTAGAGGTTAACTAATCTAACCCTTACTAAAATATTCATAAATTCTCTCTGTAATGTGTGTGTATATATGGAGGGGTGTTCTGAAAAATGTGATGAGCTCATAAATACATCAGTTTTATGCTTGGGACTGTGATTATGTTTTCTCTCTGGAAGTTATAGACATTACCTTTGGCTCCCCATGAGCATGGGTAATGGGTCTCGGTGATTAGGGATGAATTGGTTGTCTTGGACTTAATGGAGCAGGTTTTGTGGGCAAAACTACCAATTGTGCAATTAGGAAATGTAGTGATTATTTCAGACTTAAGCCCTTATAGACATTTTCACCCATTTCACCTAGTCTGCAAGTTTTTGAAAGAGCAGCAGAGCTAAAATTAGAACAGAGCCCTGGGGGAGTTACATTTTGGATTCTACAGTGGCTGTTTTTAGGTAGTGACATGTGGAGCTGCATGTGGCTCTTGCCCATATGTCCCAAGACAAGAATCCCTGGTCCCCAAGTCCCTGAAACCTTAGTACCTGGCCCCAGCCCTTGAGAGGCAGTACCTCAGCTTTCATCTATATATTCTGAGCGATGGGTGTTCCTGAACCTCAAATTCCTGGAGATGTGTTGAAAATTTGTGTACTCAAGCCTCCTGGATACAGGAGGGTAGAGTTTCTAATCAGCATCAACCTTGGAGTTGCCTTATTGGCACCCTGAATTTTGAGACTTTGGAGAACCAGTTTTCTGGGGAGAGAGGAAGAGTTCATGAGAAAGGAGATATTCCATCTACCCTAACAGATTTCTTCTGTGTACAGGAAGTCTACTACTTCCTGTTGCTCCCTCATAGCCAGTTCACCTTGTGCTTTCCATTTCCTGCTAGGCATAGCATATCCACTGAGGAAAGGATGCAAAGGGCCAGCACCAGGTGTCTTTCATTTGATCTAAAGCAACTACTTCCATCTCAGCCAGCACAAGGCAACATCCACATCATGATGCCAGGATAATCTCCCAACTAGGATGTGGAGAAAGGTCTCCCATCTCCTGCTTCACCTTTCCTTTTGAGTAGAAAAGTGTTTTCTTCTACTCAGTGATGAACATTTTTATACCTCGTCATACCCTTCACACCCCAGTAGCATTGAACTCCTATAGATCATTTTCTAAACTCCATTCCACATTCCCTGCCACCCAATTCTCATCCCATTCCTTTCAATCCTCTTGGCCCAAAGTTTCCACCTAACTCCACCCAGCCTTTTTACCATGCCCTCTGGAATGCCTGTTCCATAGTCAACAAATTTCCTTTCTCTTTTTTTTCTTTTTAAAATGTTTCCTTCTAAAATTACATATATACAACTTTTAACATTTAAAAAAAAATTGAGTTCCAAATGCTCTCCTGCCCTTCCTGCACTCAAACCTCAGTTAGAAGACAAGCAATTTGATATAGGTTATACAATTGAAGTCACGCAAAACTTAATTCCATATTAGTCATGTTGTGAAAGAAAACAAACTAAGAGAAAAAAATACACACACAAGAAAATGAAGTTTAAAAAAATATTCTTTGATCTACATTCAGACTCCATTAGTTATGTTTCTGGTGGTGGATTGCCATTTTCCATCAGAAGTCCTTTATATTTATCTTGGATCATTGTATTGATAAAAATAGCTAAGTCATTCATGGCTGTTCATCATATAATATTGCTGTTAATGTGTACACTGTTCTTCTGGTTCTGCTCACTTCACTTTGCATTAGTTTATATAAGTATTTTTTTTAAGCCTCCTGTTTATCACTTCTTATATCACAATAGAATTTTATCACAATCATATATCACAACTTGTTCAGCCATTCTCCAATTGATGAGCATCCCCTCAATTTCTAATTCATTGCCACATCAAAAAGAGCTGCTATAAATATTTTTGTAGACGTAAGTTTCCCCCCCTTTTTTATCTTGTTGGGATATGGACCTAGTAGTAGTATTGCTGGGTCAAAGGGTATACATGGTTTTATAGGCTTTTGGTCATAGTTCCTAATTAGTCTCCATATAATGGTTGGATCAGTTCACAACCCCAGCCACAGTGTGTCAGTGTCCCAATTTTCCAATATCCTCTCCAACATCTGTCATTTTCCTTTCTGTTTTATTCACCAATCTGGTAAGTGCAAGATATTATCTCAGAGTTGTTTTAATTTGTATTTCTGTATTAATAGTTAGAGTATTTTTTCCATATGACGTATATAGCTTTGATTTTTTTGTCTGAAAACTGCCTGTTCATATCCTTTGACCTTTTATCAATTGGGGAATAAGCAATACAAAGACATTCAGAAGTCTTGCTGAAGAACTTTGGGATCAATTGTAAACATGTGAGACACTGGTGCAGGGCCACCCAGGATGGCATGCCAGCATCATAGAAGGCTCTCTGCTTTATGAGCAAAGCAGAATTTCAAAAGCTCAAAGGAAACATGAAATGCACAAATTTAGAGACATTTCCACTCCAAATGTTCAAATGTAATATCTGTGCATGCTATGTTGTAGAGTCTTCTAAGCTCATATTTATCTAATCAGCCACAGTCAGACAAACTGCACTTTGATCCCAACGTAGTGATATCATTTTGGTCTTCTTCAAGCACTAGGGGGCAACAATCAACTAATTAATTAGGGGATGACTTATATTCTTACAAATTTGACTCAATTCTTTGTGTATCTGAGAAATAAGGCCTTTAGCACAGACACTTACCATAAAATTTACCCCCATTTTTGTTTTCCTTTTAATCTTGGCTGCATTGATTTTGTTTCTGAAAACCCTTTTTAATTTGATGAATCCAAATTTTCCATTTTACATCCCATAATGCTCTCTGTAACTTGTTTGGTCATAAATTCTTCCCTTATGTATAGGTCTAAAAGGTAAAATATTCCCTGTCATTCCTCAAAAGTGTTTTCTTTCTGACCACCACCTCCCTTAATTTTCCCTCACTTCTACCACATCTCTCCCTCTTCTTTTATCCTTCTACCATTCCACTTCCCTGTAAAATAAGATAGATATCTATACCCAACTGACTATGTTATTCTCTTTTTGAGCCCACTCCAGTGGAAATAAAATTAAAGCATTGCTCACCAACCTCCATTTTCTCCTCCATGGTAAAATCTTTCATGACTCTTCTAAGTAAGATAATTTGTACCTTTTCCTCTTCTCCCAGTGCATCTCTCTGTCTCAGCACTTAATTTTATTTTTATTTTTGGATATCATCCCATCATAGTTAATTCATACTGGTTCCCTCTGTCTATGCATACTCCTTCTAGTTGACTTAATAATGATGAAATTTTTAGGAGTTACAAGTATCATCTTCCACATATGGATGTAAATGGTTTAACCTAATTGATTCCCTTATGATTTCTCTTCCCTGTTTACCTTTTTATGCTTCTCTTGAGTCTTATATATGAGAGTCAAATTTTCTATTCAGCTCTGGTCTTTCCATCAGGAATGCTTAAAGGTCCTTTATTTCATTAAATATCCATCTTTCCCTCTTAGAGATTATGCTCAGTTTTTATGGGCAAGTGTTTCTTGGTTGTAATCCCAACTCCTTTGCCTTTTAAATACCATATTCCAGTCCTTCAATGTAGAAGCTGCTAAATCTTGTCTTATCCTGACTGGTCTCCATGATACTTGTATTGTTTCTTTCTGGCTGTTTGCAATTTCTCCTTAACCTGGGAGTTTTGAAATTTGGTTATAATATTCCTGGGAGTTTTCATTTCACCTCTTTTAGGAGGTGACCAATGTATTCTTTCAATTTCTTTCTTTTAAAAAATATTTATTAATTTATTTTTACTGTTCAGCATTCACTTCTGTAAGGTTTTGAGTTTTAAATTTTCTCCCCCTCCTTCTCTCTTCTCCCAAGGATGGCATGCAATCTAATATAGGTTCTACTTATACACTTATATTGAGCATATTTTCACATTAGTCATCAG
The DNA here is from genome assembly GCF_003287225.1 of Phascolarctos cinereus. Lineage (NCBI taxonomy): Eukaryota > Metazoa > Chordata > Mammalia > Diprotodontia > Phascolarctidae > Phascolarctos > Phascolarctos cinereus. The sequence goes on from NW_027556098.1 coordinate 132,746,843, forward strand.
GTATAGAAGAATTAGAACTAATGGGAGGAGCCATGAGAAAGGTGAAATAAAATAAAAGAACAAAAGAAAAGGGGAGCAAATAGTATGCTTCCATCTATTCAGACTCCATAGTTCTTTCTCTGGATGTAGAAAGACATTGGCTGTAAAAATTGTTTCCCAGATTTCTGCTTCTCTTCTAATCTGAGTTGCATGGCTTTATTTGTACAAAAACTTTTTAATTTAATGTAATCAAAATTATCCATTTTGCATTTCTATTATTTCAATTTCTCTTGTACCTCCTAGTTCTAGGATATCAAGGCAGTTTTTTCTTAATAATTTCTTGAAGTATGATGTCTTGGCCCCTTTTTTAATCATGACTTTCAGGTAGCCCTTAAATTATCTTAAATTATCTGTACTTATTCTGATTAGTTGTTTTTCCAATGAGATACTTCACATTTTCTGTCATTTTCTTTTCATTTTTTGTTGTTTCTTGATGTTTCACAGAGTCATTATCTTCTACTTGTCCAATTCCAATTTTTAAGGAATTCTTTTCTTCAGTGAGTTTTTATACCTCATTTTCAATTTGGTCAGTTTTGCTTCTTAAGGAATTATCTTCAGTGGATTTGTGTGCTTTTTTTTTTTTTACCATTTGGCCTATTCTGTTTTATAATTGTTTTTTCTGTTTTTTTTTTTTTTTGTGTGTGTGCCTCCTTTACAAGGCTGTTGGCTCTTTTTTCATGATTATCTTGCATCATTTTTATTTCTGTTCCCATTAATTTCTCTATCACTCTTATTTGATTTTTAAAACCCTTTTTGAGCTCTTCAATGAATTCTCTTTTGGGCCTGAGATCAATTACCTTTTTCTTTGAGGCTCTGGATATAGCTGTTTTGATTTCGTTATTTTCTTCTTCTGAGTTTGTATGTTGATCTTCCTTGTCACCTTAGTAACTTTGTATGGTCACTTTCTTTTTTGTCATTGTTTACACATCTTCCCAGCCTGTTTCTCAAGTTTTAACTTTATGTTGAAGTTGTGCTCTGCTCCTGGGGTGGAGGAGTCATTGTTCCAAGCATTAGTGTTTTTTGTGCTGCTGTTTTCAGAACTGTTTCTGGGATTTATAAGTTTTCAGTTATTTTAAGGTGGTATTATGCAAGGAGAGGTGATGTGTGGTCATAACTTTCCTGGCCTATGCTCTGCTCTGTAAGTGACCACAAGCACTCTTTTTCACCTTGGACCTGTGATCAGGGTCCCTGATCCTGCTGATGCTCCTGTTTACCATGGGACTGTGATTTAGAACCCTGTATGAGTATTGCAACAGAGTCCTGCTCCCAGTGCCAGCAAAGGGTCTCCTGGAATCTCCATCTGACCATTTGTCTGTCCCTCTTGCTGTTTATGGGCTGAGAGCTCTGGAAGCCATCTCTGCTCATTCAGTAGCTCCCAAGGCCTTCTGCTGGCTTGCTGGGGCATGTCTTGCAATGGACTGGCCTCTACTCTTACCCCAATGAGACATATCTTCCCTGCCAATCTTCCAAGTTGTCTTGGGCTGCAAAAATATTTCGTCTCATCCTTTCATTGGTTCTACCACTACACAATTTATTTTGGAGGGGAATTTGGGAGAGTTCAGGAGAGTCTTTGCCTTTACTCTGCCATCTTGCCTTTGCACCTCAATGAAACTTCCTGTTATATATTTATTTTTTTGGTTTAGTGTTAGGCAATGGGGTTAAGTGACTTGCCCAGGGTCACACAGCTAGTAAGTATTGTGTGTCTGAGGCTGGGTTTGAACTCAGGTCCTCTTGAATCCAGGGCCAGTGCTCTATCCACTGCACCACCTATCTGCCCCCAACTTCCTTGTATTTTAAATCTTTTCTTCTCTTACTCCTTCCATTTCCTAGCTCTTTCTGAAATCTGTCTCCCTCTTATGACACAGACTCCCTGGACATCCTTCCAAGAATGAAGAGTGTATCTTCATTCTTTCTCCTCTGTTCACTGTTCGTGGAAGCAGAGTTGAAACACTCCTTGTTTCTCATGCATCTGTTCTGACTGGGTCCACTGCAAATTTATGTTATACAATCTCAACTGGGTTTTCACTGCCACTAGGCAATCCTACTGTACTTCATTTACCAATTTGCTACCCCACTCACCACAGAAACTATTCCAAATCTTTCCATCCCTCCTCAGACCTTTTTGGCTCCCCCTCCAACTCTCTCAGATGAGAACTTTGCCTCATATTTTACCGAAAATATTGAAGCCATTTTACTTCCTATTCTCCTCTCTTCCTCATTTCCTATCATTTAGATGCCTTCTGTCACTTTCTCCTCCTTCACCCATGTTTCACATGATGAAGTGACTTACTTCTTGTCAAGGATAACCCTTCTACTTGTTCAAGTGATCTTATTCCATCCCATCTCCAACAAGCTATCCTCTCTGTCTTCCCCCCCATCACTTATTTTCAATCTCTATCTACTGGCTCATTTCCTACTGCCTATGCACATAGTAAGCACAATGTAAATACTAGCCATTACCAGTATTATAAACATGGCCATATCTCTGTCATTCTGAAAAAAAACCCCTCTCATTTGATCCTTATAGCCCTGTTAATTATTTTTCTATATCTTTTCTGGCTTTTGTAGCTAAACTCTTTAAAAAGGCATCTACAATAAGTGTCTCTACTTTCTCTCCTTTTACTTTCTTCTTAAACCCTAGAGAATGGTTTCTGACCTTATCATTCTACCAAAATTACTAATGATCTTTCAGTTGACAAATCCAATAGCCTTTTCTCAATCCTCATTCTCCTTGACCTCTTTGTAGCCTTTAACACTATTGATGACACTCTCCTCCTTGATGCTCTCTTCCAAATTTTTTGGGACACCATTGTCTCCCAGTTCTCCTGCTACATATATGACCACTCCTATTTTTGTTTTTCTGGATCCTCTTCCAGATTATGCCCTTTAACTGTAAGTGTCCCTCAGGGTTCTATTCTGTGCCCCCTTTTCTTCTCCCTCTATATTACTTTACTTGGTGGTATTATGAGCTGCCATGAGTTTAATTACTGTCTCCATGATGATGATTTTCAAATCTACTTATCCTGCTACAAACTCTCTACTGACCTCTAATCTGTCATTTTCAACTGACTTTTAGATATCTCTAATTAGATGTCCAGTAGACATCTTAAACTCAATATATTCAAAACAAAACTAATTATCTTTCCCCTTAAAATATCCCTCTCATTTTCCTGTTACTGTAGGGGTCAATGCAGGACTTTCAGGATTGCAATTTATGAGTCAACCTGTATCCTTTATAATTGTTCAACCCTGTATATCAGATCTTTTGTCAAGGTCTCTCAAAATCACCTTCGTAACATCTCTTAGATATGCCCCCTTCTGTCCTGTGACAACATCGCCACTCTAGTGCAGGCCTCAACATCTCAAACCTGCATTATTGCAATAGCCTGCTGGTGGGTCTGCCTGCCTCAGATTTCTCTTTTCTTCAGTCATCCTCTATTCAGCCACTAAAGTGATTCCTGAAACACAGATTTAAAAATGTTACTCCACTACTCAATAAAATATAATGGCTTCCTATTGTCTCAAGAATTAAATAAAAAATGCTCTGTTTAGTATTCAAAAGTCTTCATAATCTTAGCTCCTACTATCTTTTCCAGTCTTTTTATACTTTACTCCCTAATGATATGTTATCTTCTATCCAGTGACACTGATCTTTTGGCTGTTGCATGAATAAGACACTCCATCTCCTGGCTCCAAGCATTTTCTGTGGATATTTCCCCCTGCCTAGAATGCTCTTCCTCCCCTCCAACTACTGACTTCCCTGGCTTCCCCTAAGTCCTGATGTAAATTCCATCTTTTTGAGGAAGCCTCCTCCAACCTCTCCTAATTCCACATCCTTCCTCTATTAATTATCTCCTATTTATGCTTTATGTTTATAACTTGTTTTGTGTGCATGTTTTCTTCTTCATTAGATTGTAAGCTCCTTGAGAGAAGGGCTTATCTTTTGCCTCTTCATATCCCCAGTGCTTAGCACAGTCCCTGATCTTTTTTTTTTTTGTTTGTTTGCTTTTTTTTTTTTTTGGCTAGGCAATCTGGTTAAGTGACTTGCCCGGAGTCATATAGCTAGTGAGTGTTATGTGTCTGAAGCCAGATTTGAACTCAGGTCCTCTTGACTCCAAGGTCGATGCTCTATCCACTGCACCACCTAGCTGTCTGCCCCGCCCCCCCCAGTGCCTGATCTTTAGTAGGCACTGAACAAATATTTATTGTTTGATTAAACAGTAGCAGGCCCTAGGATAAAGTAAAGGAATGAATGTATTTCATTTAAAACTGTAGGGGCATCGGGGAAGACCAAGCCAAAATATGAAAAAGTAAAAAACAAACAAACAAACAAACAAACAAACTTGTACTTTGTCCTTTGCTGTTACTAGACAAAGCAGGTCCAATGGAAAAAAAAAGAACTGTCAGTACTGTTTGGCAGTACATTTCTTCTGGAGGAGCCAAACCTCTAAATTTAGATGTCTCTCTGGTGAAAATATAAACACCACTAATAGGTAAAGTATTTGGTGTGTTTTGTATGACCTCAAGTTTGTTTTTCTTCAATGAAAATTAAAAGTCTAGAGGATTGTAGGAGGCTGAGGAAAGGGGGGGACTCAGTTGAGACTAAGAGAGTTGTATTGATTTTTTGGAGGCTATTGTGAGTTATTTTTGTGTTATTGCATTTTTTTTTTGTGGCATAGAATAAAGCCTATCCTATACCTGGTATATTTGTATCTTGAGTACTTGATGACATCTGGAGAGTTTCACATATATTCCTAGCTCTCTTCAAAGCTCATCTCAAGTACTATCTTGAAAACTTTCATAATTCCCCCAGCTCCTAGTTCCATGCCTTCAAATTACTTTGTACATATTTTTTATGTACTTGTACGAACATGTTTTGTTTTACTTGATTGAATATATCCTTCTAAAGGACAAGGATTATTTCATTGTGTGTGTGTGTGTGTGTGTGTGTGTGTGTGTGTGTGTGTGTGTGTGTGCATGTGTGCTTGTCTCTAGAGCCTAGCACAGGGCCTTTCATACACACTTAGTGACCATTGATTAATAAATTGGTTGATTAATGGATCTAAACATGAGATCATTTACTCTGGAATCAGAAATCTGGGTTCAAATCCTACTTCTGACAATTACTACCTGTGTAATGATGCCAAGTCATTTAATCTTTCTGGCACTCAGTTTTCTTATATATAAAATGAGGAAGTTGGATTAGATGGTGTCGGAGATCCCTTTATGTACCACATCTATGATTCTATGTACTATATTATGAAACCTCCAAAGGAAACTGCATAGTTGTAATACAGGTTGGAATCATGATTTGGGGAATGATCATGTAGAAGAGCTTGCCTCCAAGACTGGACCAGTTCTGTGTGAGTCCAGATTTTGGGACATGATGATATGTATTGTTACAACATCTCTAAACATGGTCATTTGGCTTCTGCTTAAATGCTTCCAACTGATGGAGAAACTCACTGTTAGCTCTGCTCTTTCCTGATATCTGTGGCCATGCCCTGACTGCACTTCACCCTGGACTGAGAAACAAAGAAATCAGAATGTTTTAACATTTAAACATCATTCAGACCCAGGTACTTTTGGGGAGTTTTCCAATAACTATTCCCCCCAAATCTTTTCAAATACTGTCTAGCACAAGAATTGGAACTTTAGCTGAAATTTTAAAAAGGGAAAGAGGAACAGAACATTCAGTTACATCAAAATATCAGTTATGATATTGTTTGTCAAAGATATAAGCCTTCTTTGTTTCTCTAGAGACACAGAGTAGTAGGAATGTTGTATGATATGAGCAGAGTTTTATTTTATTTTATTTTATTTTTTGTTGGGTAAAAGGTCTGGACATGTGGTTTCATTGGTGTAGGCAGCTCCCAATGAGGAAATTCCTTCTACCAATGCTGATCTACTTAGCACTTCATAATCTTAGAGAGTTATCTAGAGGTACCGTGTGTTTGAGTCTCTCACCCAGGGTTACACAGACAGCATGAGTCAGTGGAGTCTTTCTGTTTCCAAGGACAGCTCTCTATGCACTATGCCACAATGCTTCTTAACATACAAATATTTAGTGAATCTTTACTTCTTCCTTCTTTGTAGCGAAGGGACCTAACCAATAAAAGTTTCTAGATTACCTTAGTTTTGTCATTCTTTGCAGAGAGCTATATAACATTAAACATCACCCACAGGAACATAAAGATGACACTTCATCCTTTCTTCTATACTATTTCCTTTTATCCTGGTTAGTGACCAGCTAGATCCAATATACCTTATAGAGGCCTTCTTGGTGGCAAATCCCTTTGCAAACATGCAATTTTCAGGCAACCAGTAGATAACATGTATCTATTTCATAGATGTCAAATCAAATCCTATTTGGGTATTCTTGAGATTAAACTTCCTTATAAGCATGCAGATCTTATTTAATTAGAGTATACTAAAGGAAGACAAAGGTTTAAATCCCACCTTTGGCCCTTACTAGCTGTGTGACCACAGAGAACTCAAGGCAAATTAAGTCAAGTCTATTAGCGTTATCAAGCATTTACTATATGCCAGGTATTATGCCTCCATAGCCCATCATATTGATTAAAAGATTAGGAAGTATAATGGTAGGAAAAGGATAAAATTAGGGGTAAGCAGGTGGCTTAATGGATAGAATACTGAGTCTGGAATCAGGAAGACCTGAGTTCAAGTATGACTTGACATTTATTAGTTGTATGGCTGTGAGCAAGTCATTTAACTTCTATTTCCCTCAATAAAATGGGAATAATAATAGCATCTACCTCACACGTTATTGTGAGAGTCAAATGAGATGATAATTATAAAGTACTTAGCCTCATGCCTAGCACATGTTAAGTTTTATATTAATATTAGATATTATTTCATTATTACTATTATTAAATTGGCTAGAGGGCTGGTGGGAGCACAATAGGCTTTAGCTCATATCAAAGATATAAGACAAGAGGAATAATAGCTATCTTAAGATATAAAAGAAGTTGAACCCTAGAAGGAAGTGAAAAGGTGATATATTTTTCATTAAATTGAAAAAAAAAAGTACAAGGGGCTGTGCTGGCCACAAATGAAATTTCAAGACAGTAAACAAATTAATACATCAAGGATCCATGACTTTAATAGTAAAGTAACTCCTATCAATCATAAATCACAATCTATCTAAAATTGATTAGATAATTATTAGATCCCAGAGTCACCAAATCACAGGATAACAGAGTTGGAAGGGACTGCAGACTCATAAATAAAATGAATCCCTACTACAGCACACCTGATAAGTGGTCATCTAGACCCTACTTAACAATCTCTCAGAAGGGTGAACCTGCCATGTCTTGAGGTAGCCCTTTACACTTTTGCACATTTCTCACTGTTAGGAAGTTCTTTTCTTGACTCTTTTCTCTTTCTCGCTCTACTTTTTTTCAGTGACTTCATTAGTTCTCACTGATTTAATGACCATTTCTATTCAGATAAATTCATATTTATATATTTAACCCTAATCTCATTCCTGGATCTCTTTTTAGTCCTGGTTCACCAACCTTTTGGTGTCCATTGGATATGAGATGTACCATAGGTATTTCAAACTCAACATACTCTAAACTGACTCTTTTATCTCCACTTTCTACAAACTAGGGAATTTCCCACCAAAGTTCTGCTATTATTTATTAAAATGAAAACTAAGAAGAATAGGCTTTGCTCTAACTAGAACGCTGAATACCACCATAATTATCTGGGTCCAGTGCCTGTTATCTTTGAGTCCTGATGTTATGGAACATTGTAAAAGGCACAGATATTCTCCTGATTGGAACCCTAGGGGCATATTTTATGGTCTGTCTGGATAGGATAGATGAAAAATAGTTTCCCATACCTAATATGGCTTGCAGTAGCATGTGCTAGAAAGGTTGTGAAGTTCCTTTGACTTTTATAAATTCAACATTTTAAGAACTGCTAGACTAGGGTAGTGGTGGTAGTTCATCTCAAGGTTAGTATTGAGACTGTACCCATGATTTAATTGATATAGTGAATTCTTCCTACCAATGCAGGTTGACATCTTTTATGAAAGTAGGGAGTTCCCTAGATTAGTTAAGGTCAAACTCAAGTAGAAACAGATTCCCTAAGGACTTCATTTTGACTTAGAAAATCACAAATTAACATTATCTATGTTATAATATATTTTTATTTATTTGGTTAAACATTTCCCAATTACATTTTAATCTGGTTCTACAGCATCAAAGGGATTTGTGGGCTGCCTGCACCCAGTTCAATACTTCTAGCCTGACCTCTGGTCACACAGCCGTTATGTGTAACAAGTAGGACCTGAACCTCCATCTTCCTGGCTTCTATGCCAGTTCAGCTATCCACTAGAACATGAGGTTTCTCATTCTCAATGTTATAGTACTTTATTCCTGGGAACCTGACCACCATAATGAATTGATTTGAGTTCCTATTTCAAATTCAGCTATCTATCAAATCAGAATAAAATGTCAGTTTTAGAAAGAGCAAATAGAGACTCTAGGGGCATATGATCGATCAATGGGATCCACGAAAGGTGGAGGTCATATAGTAGTGGCAAGTTCCTGTTTCCATAAAAAAACAAAACAAAACAAAAACAAAAAACAAACAAAAAACCTAGTAGTAGTTTCACTGCTTTGTAGCATATTGACTCCTTTATCCCTAAATCCTGCGTCCTGAAAGTATCATTGATCTTCTGAGGCACCACAATGAATCCTCCAAATGAAGGAAGTTCTAAAGATCTGGCATACCTCAGCCACTATCTTGGTAAATCCATATCTGCAGAAATATTTTAGAGTAGAAGTTGTTAAAAATCCTATGTTGCTGTGGGAATCATCTCATTACTAGTCACATTGTTCTTTTTCAAACTCTAGTCTCATATATATTTCTCCTATTGATTATTGAAGAAAATAAACATACAATTTGGGAGAATTAAATATAACAATCACAGAGTCACATCCATCTCAAATAAATGAGATACAATCCCAGTCTTTGTCCAGACTGACCATACCAATTTATGTCACTTTTGATAAGCATTGGTTCCACTGGGAATTATTTTTGGCAGACTCGATTTCACTATCACCTCTGTTCACAGACATCACTAATGATGGGTAAATGTGCAGTCAAGAAATTCTGAATTTTGATGCTACCTTATCAATAACTTTGACAAGCCCTACTGCAGACCACAAACTTTGCAGCCACTAAACCTCAATTAAAGTATTAGAATTACTCAGTCAGCAAGAGACATGGTGATGCTCATGTTCAGATCCTGTTGCAGGCTCTCCAAGTAATCATAACTGTGTTTGAAGGAGGGTCAGTCTTAGATGGAATCCTATGTATTTCCTTCTGCCTGTTAATTGTCTCCTGACAAGGCTCAACAAGCATTGCTTCATTTTTGTGTTGATACCCCAATGTGTTTCTTGGGGGCCCATTCAAGCATTTATACCTAGTGAACTGTGAATTTTGGTGGTCACAATGAAGATATGACATAAACAAGTCTACTTATGTGGAAAATATACTCAGAACAATTATTCATGAGGTAGCCAGCATTTTAACTGAAACTCCTGCCAATTCCATTCTATACCTACATAGTGGTGTTGTAGTATCAGATTTCCTTATGGCCCTATTCCAGAAATGCAATGCCATCTTGGTAGCAGAAGAATCCTTAGCTGGGATGGTTCATGTCCTTCCTTGTTCTAGATTGTTGTTGTTTGTCCTTCCTTCTTGAGGAGGACCAATGACATCAAGAAGGAGATGTCTTGATCTGCAAGTTAAGTAGATTTAAGTGAGGGAGGGCTATGCAAAGTCACCAGCCTCACTCTTGCCTCCAGAGCCATCTGGGTCCAGTGGCAAGATATAGATTAGAATTACTGGAGAGGGCCCCACATGCAGTGGGAGAACTTGGTCTTTTTAAGTTAAGGTCTTTCCCAGGTCTCACTTTGTCTGAGGCAATGTCCATTCAGTGATTAAGGCTAGGTAAGAAATGAGGCAAAAATATCTCTTTTACTTAGTAAAAAAATCAATCTGGGCAGAGAAAGATATCAGGATTTCTGGCCAAAACAAAAACAGTTACTATTTATACTCACTCTGAGCCATCAAAACCCAATTAATGACCAAGTGAAGCTTGGACTGGGACCTATTGTTAGCCAATCAGTGAAGGCCAGAGTGATGTGGGCTTAAGGCATTTTTTAAAATGATAGAATGAATATGTAGGGAAGAGAAGAAAAAATAAATTTAGCCCATAAACCCCAAGATATCTCACAATGTTTCAGTGACCAAAATTTATATTCCTTTGGGGAGAGCACCCATAGGTAAAGGTATGATTCCATATATGGACAGAGGGAGAGGAGGGACAGAGAGGAGGGAAAAGAGAAGAAGAAGGATAGGAAGGAAGGAAGGAAGGAAGGAAGAAAGGAAGGAAGGAAAGAAGGAAGGAAGGAAGGAAGGAAGGAAGGAAGGAAGGAAGGAAGGGAGGGAGGGAGTGGAGAAGGAAAGAAAGAAAAAAGAAAGGAAGAGGGAAGAAAAAAAGGAAGGAATTACATTGCCCAACTGGAACTGGCCACTTGGGTCCCCAGTGGGGCAGCTATTACTTTTCACAGATTGTTGGTTGTCCTTCATTCTCAAAGAGGACTAACGACATGAGGAATGTGATGTCTGGACTTGCAAGTGAATTGGATTTAAATGAGGAAGGACTGTACAAAGTCACAGGTCTCACTCTCTCCTCCAGAGCCATCTCCTTCTAGAACTTCCACCATCAATGAGGCTACTTGCCTCTTATTAAAGCAATTTATCTGGCTCTTTTACATTCCATGTTTCACTGCCTCTTATAAAGAATCTTCATGCTATTTCACATTTCTGGTTTACATTATTCATGGCCCTCCAGGTTAAGATTCACCTTTCCATGGCAAATCAGTCCCAGCCAATGGGCAGACAGAGCATACAAATTGAATCTCAAAGCAATATCTCTCATGTTGCACCTTGTATTATCACAATGTTGGCCCATGTTATTCTTTACTATGAGTTGTGATAGTTCTAGTTACTTGTTCACTCAGAACAAGAGCTTTTTCATACAATGTAATTTCCACTCATGTTCCACCTCCAGTCCCATGTGTACCACAATTCCCATACTCTATGACTACCTGGGGGAAGTAAAAGCCAATAAGATTTATGTGTAGCACACTATACATGCACTCAAACTGGCATATAGCCAGGAGGCTTACTACCATTGCATGTCCTGGCAGCCCTTATGTTATAAAACTAATCCTGCTTATCTTTCCATAACTCTTGCACCAGCAGATCTTCCCAGAAATTGGTAGATAGGGACTATTATGAATTGGGCTGACTCAGGAAACTGTGGTTCTTCAGGTTCAGAACTGTGACAAAGAAGACAGTCATAGAGCAAAGACAACAGTTACCAAAAGATTTACTTAGCCATAGCAAGGGAGGAATATTCAGCAAGGTTAAAGTATTGATTGATTTAGTCCCAGCTTCCCTGCCTTTGTGTTAGACATGCTGGTCTACCAGTCAGACGTCTGTGAGAAAAGTGGTTGACTGCTTATGTAATGGCTTTTTGTATACAAGTCACCAGGAAGTTATAACAATGGTGTGAACTCTAATACCCTGTCCCATTTAAACACAAGGATGATTTCAATATCATTGAAGGGAAAACTACCCTAACCTGAATGTGTTAGGACTCTCAGGAAAATCTAGCCCACCCTACATGGCAAGAAATTGCTCTTACTATCTTCACTTTGTACTCACCCCCATGTTCTGTTGATTTTTTGTGATGATTGGATTTTGAGTTTTCATTCAATACCAGTAACGCTATAAGGTAAGGAAGAATTCATTTTTCAGATGTCCTTTATCCACAGAAGCAATGAAGCTGTCTCCAGTTTTTGAACTGGTGAATTAGTTGTTTGTGGGGCTGAGTTTATTGATGCATGCTGATCAATTAAGGGAGATTTGTAGACTCTACGTCCATATAGAACCATGTATGTTGGAGATCATCTAGTCCAAATGTTTTATTTTACTTATGAGGAATTGAGATAAAGTATTTGTGATGGGTTGTAGGGCCAATCATCTCTCAGAAAGTGGACAATAGTCACTACCTTTGATTACAACCAGTGTGTGTGAGGGTAATATTCACTCCATGGTTAGAGTCAAAAGGTTCTCCAGCCTCAGAAATGCCAACATTTATAAACCAGGGCTCAGACATGATGGGAGTAGGGGGGAAATGGCAAGAGGACAGAAATTAATTCCAAACTTCTAAGGGTTATTACCAACAGTGGGGAAAAGAAAATGATTTTCCACAGTACAAATAATACCATGACATTTTACAAAAGTGATTTCATACATTTTACAAATGAATGATAACAACAGTAAAATGTAAGATTGTGTACAAAAATTGACCTGGTAGCAATATCTGTTTCTCAGGGAAAGGATATAACACATTCTTGGAGCTATCTGAATATTAGCTATTATATCACATTAGAGCAGCAATGGAAGAAATCTAGTCAGCTTAACTGCTTTAAAAATACAGAGCTTTATAATCATTCACATAATTAAAATTTCAGGTTGCGTAGAGATCATTTTCATGGAAATCATATTTACTTTTTAACACACATTGTGATGCCTCTTCAATTTGTTAACTCTAAGAGAAAATAAAAAAAGGTATAGAGAATAGAAATGGAGATTGGAGCTTTCTTTCCCCCCAGAATTCCATGAAAGCATAGGCTCCAAAACTACTTCAGCCACTTATTTAACTGTGTGATGCTTAGACAGTTTCTTAAGAATTTACTAAGTAATATGCATGTTTCCATCTGCAGCTGGTAAAGGAAGCCTACTGCACTGAGAAACTTTTGCTTTTCTGTACTCTTTTAGATATAACCTTGCATGTGGGGACTTAATTCTTTTAATTCATGTAGTTATTGCTCTCTGTGACAAAATCATGCGGTATACAGGAAAGAGCAAGGCCTTGGGAATTATGAAACCTGAGCTTTGGTTCTAGCTCTATCACTCATGTATGACAGGACCTCGGGAGAATGCTTGATCTCTCCATTTCCTGGCTCCATTATCCATAAATTGGAATAATGGTACCTGCTCAAGCTACCTCAAAGGGCTACTTTGGGTAAGAAATAAAACAATGTGTGAAAGGATCTTGGAAATATAAATGTCAGGTATTATTTTTATGAAAACCAATGAGAAACTTCATTATTTAAAATGTACATTGATTCAGGCCTATGCTAGGTATAGGCATCTTTCTTAGTTACTGGTGTAGGTACAAAGATTTTTAAGCTATGGCCAATGATTTTAAAGAGCTTGCTATATTTAAAAAAAAATAGGAATTACTATTAGAAGCTTTAAATAGTTAGAAATAATAACATTTGACCATCTCTCATAACTATTTTTTAAAATAACAGCACAGTGGATAGAGCACCAGTCCTGGTGTCAGGAAGATCTGCATTCAAATCTGGCCCCAGATACTTACTAATTGTGTGACCCTGGAAAAGTTACTTAACCTTTGTTTGCCTCCATTCCCTTAACTGTAAAGTGAGGATAATAATAACACCTACCTTTCAAGACTGTTGTGAGGATCAAATATGATAATAATTTTAAAGCACTTAGCACAGTGCCTGGAAAATACTACGTGGTATATAAATGTTAGTTATTGTTATTATAATAAAATGAAAAAAACTTTTCTCTATGGAAAGTGAAGTAGCAGTTTAATAAGAAGCATAATGGCCTGAAAGTTAGGAATCCTGAATTCTAGTCCTGGCAATTCAATATAAGTTAACAACCACTTATTTAGTGTATAGGGCAGCTAAGTGGCAAAGTGGATGGAGTGCTGGACCTGGAAGCAAGAGGATCTGATCTCAAATATGGCTTCAAACATGAATTATGTGTGTGACCCTGGGCAAGTCACTTAACCCTGTTTGCCTCAGTTTACTTATCTGTAAAGTGAGCTGGAGGGGGAAAAGGCAAATCACTCTAGTATCTTTGCCAAGAAAACATCAAATGGGGTCATGAACAGTTGGATATGATTAATTGATTAAACAGTAACAAATATTTGGTGTATACATTGTGCATTCACTATGTTAAACACAGGATATGATAAAAAGGTGAAACATAGAAAACTTCTGCCCTCAAGAAGCTAACAGTCTAGTAAGAGGAGTAAAGCATGTGCATAAATAATCATAATATAAATTGCAAGATGATTAAATAGTTTGAGAAACGTGAGAAGGAAAGAATCACTTCTAGCTGGAAGTCATTAGGAAAAGTCTTAATGTATGAAGTAACACCTGATTGAGGGGGAGGAAGATATATATACTAGGCATGAGGCACAACATAACTAGGGCCAACAGCTAGCCATGTGATTTTGGACAAGTTACTTTATTCCTCTAAGTTTCAATATCTCATTTGGTGTAAACTTGGAGATCTTTATGATCTCTTCCAGCCTATGTATCTATGCATGGACCTTCAGGCTATACAAGTCTGCCTTGCCTGATTTGGATGAATCAGTAACTAGGCCCAAAGACAAATCAATTTCAATTGATTTTCTTTTTTACATATTTTAAAAGCTTTTCTTTTTATTATGAATTTAATAATTAATAAGTGTAAGATACAAGGAATAGGAAATAGGATTATATAGGAAATTGTGAACTGTTGTTAATAAGACTTTTAAAATAATACTCTATTTGCACATATGTATGTAATAGGCATAGCAATATAATAACATTTTTTTTCTATTTGTGTGCCCTTCTACCCTTTTTTGTTTTCTTCTATGTACTTTAAAAAATGCTTTATCAACAATCTTTTCTTTCCATATCGATCAGTTTCCACTAAGAGACATCCTCCTTCCCCCAACTCCTTTCAAGGAGAAGCCTTCCCTTGTAACAAATATGTGTAGTCAAGCAAAACAAATCAACACATCGGTCATGTCGGTCATGTCTGGGAAAGCATGTCTCATTCTGTATCTCTAACTCATAACAGCTTTGCTAAGAAATGAGACAGACGTGTGAGAAATGATTCATTTAGACCCCCTCTTTATTCTAATCAGTATTAATCAGTTTGATATGATTCTATTGGGGTAGTGATTAAAAGTTCTATATATTAGTCCTAGAGCTGTAAACTTCAGATTATAGGTCACCTGATTAATCACAGAAAGCTAACTAGAGGCCCTCTACCCTTGTTTTTACTTGTTATGGTGACCAAGCCTAGCAAGGCAGAGATGACTCAATTACATAGAAAATCCCCCAACTTATTTTTGTACCTCTGGACCACTCTCTCTGTACCGCATGAGCAAGTGACCATCTTGTGACCACTAGTCAGTCGTGATGCCCCCTGACTTGCCCAACCTAAGATCACCCTGCTGATATTCCATTTTTTTTTGGCTGATACATCAGTTTTTGCCCTCAAGGGCAAGGTTAATCAACTAATGAGATTTTATATTTTCCCATGTTTCATTTGCATATTTTGGTATCAAACCCTACAAAAACAAGGTCTGGGGACCCGAGTGTCTCAGATTGTGAGGAAGATCTGAGGTCCACTTCATTAGAGGGGACCATGGACTCTTTAATAAAGTGCTATTAGCTCAGAGCTCTGCCTCAGTGATTTTTATTGCAGATTGGACAATTGTAAAACTCTACAGATATTTCTTCAGAGATTTTTTGAAGTTCTGATTGGTCTTTGTTTTGGTCAGAGTTCTGAGGTTTTTGAAAGCTGTTTCTACTTCCATGTTGTAGTGTTGATAGCAAAATAAACAAATAAAATTATTTTCTCAACAAGATGAACGCCATGGTACTAATGTTTGGGCTGACTTCTTACTCCTTGCCATGCTGGAGGTTGGTCTGGTTCAGTTCAAAGAAGACTCTGTGTCCAATATTTTATTGGAAGATACCCATTTCTTACCTTTGTCTCTCTAGATCTCTAGTTTTCTTAAGCTCTTAATGCACATAGTAGTTTCTACATTCATGAGCTTTCATTTTTCAATTAGCAAAAAAGAGTTTACTTAACCATAGCAGAGGAAGTACATTTAAAACAGGGAAGGAATTTTCATTGAGGGTCCAGATGATTCATTTGAAAGAGGCTTTCCTGTGCCGAGGTTGTTCATATTGCTGTTTGGCATGTAGTTCAAAGCCTAAGAGGATAGCTCCAATTCTTTATGTATTGTTTTTTTTAGCACTTTATTTTTCCCCACTTACATGTAAAGACAATTTTAACATTTGTTTTTAAAATTTTGAGTTACAAATTCTCTTGCTTCCTCCTTCCCTGCCCCCCAATGAAAAAAACAGTTTGATACAGGTTAAACATATGTAGTTATGCAAAACATTTCTAGATTAGTCATGTTATGAAAGCAAACATAGACCAAAGAGGGAAAAACCTCAAGAAAAATAAAGAAAGTTAAAGAAGTATGCTCCAATCTGTATTCAGACAGCATCAGTTCTTTGACTGGAGATGAATAGCATTTTTCATCAAAGTCCTTCAGAGGTGTCTTGGATCATTATATTGCTGAGAATAGCTTAGTCATTCACAGCTGATCATCTCATTATATTGCAGTAACTTTGTGCACAATACATTTCACTTTGCATCAGCTCATGTAGGTCTTTCCAGGTTTTTCTAAGAGCATCCTACTCATCATTTCTTATAGCATTATAGTATTCCCTCATAATCACATAGCACAATCTGTTCAACCATTCCTCAACTGATGGGTATCCCCTCAGTTTCTTATTCTTTGCCACCAGAAAAAAGCTGCTCTAAATATTTTTGTACATATGGGTCCTTTTTCTTTTTTTTTTTTAATCTCTTTTGGGATATTGACCTAGTATTGACACTGGTAGGTCAAAGGGTATGCAGGGTTTTGTAGCCTTTTGGGCGCAGTTCCAAATTGCTCTACAGAATGGTTAAATCAGTTCACAACTCTACCAGCAGTGCATTGTCTAATTTTTCCCACATCTCTTCCAATATTTTTTTCCTTTTCTGTCCTATTAGCCAATCTAATAGGTATGAGATAGTACCTCAGAATTGTTTTAATTTGTATTTCTCCAATCAATAGTGAGTTAGAACATTTTTTTCAATATGGCTATAAGTAGCTTTGATTACTTCATCTGAAAACTTTTCATATCTTTTGATCATTTATCAATTGGGGAATGGATCTTATTTTTATAAATTCAATTCAGTTCTCTATGTTTGAGAAATGAAGTCTTTATTAGAGAAACCTGCTTCAAATCAGCCCTACAGAGGTACTATTGCTAACTGTATTTCCTTCCATTCTATTCCCCCCATTTATTCTACTCTATCTCTACATTCATCCTGTCCCTCCTCAAAGTGTTTCCCTTCTAACTACTTCTTCTCCCAAATTGCCCTCATTTCTATCACCCTTCCCTTTTCTTATGCACTTACCTTGCTCCTTTCTTGGAGGGTAAGGTAGATTTCTATACCCAATTAAATGTGTATGTTATTCTCTCTTTGAACCAATTCTGATGAGAGTGAGTTTCACTCACTCCACCTTACTTTCCCCCTCTTCCCCTTCACTGGAAAAGCTTTTTCTTGCCTCTTTTATGTGAGATAATTTACCGTATTCTACCTCTTCCTTTCTCTTTCTCCCAGTACATTCTTATCTCATCCCTTAATTTTTTTTTTTTTAGATACAGTCCCTTCATATTCAACTCATACCTGTGCACTCTATATATATACTCCTTCTAACTGCCTTGGTAATGAGAAGGTTCTTATGCATTGTAAGTATCTTCCCATGTAGGAATGTAAATAGTTTAAGCTTAAATCCCTTAGGATTTCCCTTTCCTGTTTACCTTTTTATGCTTCTATTGAGCCTTGTATCTGAAAGTCAAATTTTCTATTCACCTTGGTCTTTTCATCAAGAACACTTGAAAGTCCTCTATTTCATTGAATCCATTTCCCCTGGTTTTACTGGGTAGGGGATTCTTGGCTGTAATCCTAGCTCCTTTACCTTCTGGAATATCATATTCCAAGCCATCCAAATCTTTAATATAGAAGTTGCTAAATCTTGTGTTATCCTGACTGTGGCTCCATGATACTTTTATTGTTTCTTTCTGTCTGCTTGTTTTCTCCTTGACCTGGGAGCTCTGGAATTTGATTATACTATTCCTGGGAGTTCTAATTTTGGGATTTCTTTCAGGATATAATCAGTGAATTCTTTGAATTTCTATTTTACCCTCTGATTTTAGAATATTAGGGTAGTGTTCCTTGATAATTTCTTGAAAAATGATGTCTCCATTTTTTTTTATCATGAATTTCAGGTAGTCCAATAATTTTTAAATTAACTTTCCTGTATCTATTTTCCAGGTCAGGTGTTTTTCCAGTGAGATATTTCACATTGTCTTCTATTTTTTCAATCTTTTGGTTTTAATTTTCATTGTTTCTTGATTTCTCATAAGGTTATTAGTTTCAATTTGCTCAATTCTGATTTTTAAGGAATTATTTTCTTCAGTGAGCTTTTGCAACTTCTTTTCCATTTCTCCAATTCTACTTTTTAAAGGTTTTTTTTCTCCTTGGTGAATTTTTGTGCCTCATTTTCCATTCAGCCAATTCTTCTTTTAAAGGCATCCTTCTCTTCATTGACTTTTTGTACATCTTTTGCCATTTGGCCTTGTCTATTTTTTAAGGTATTATTTTCTTCAATATTTTTTGTGAATCCTTTACTAAGCTGCTGATTCATTTTTCATGATTTTCTTGCATCACTCTCATTTCTCTTCCCAATTTTTCCTCTACCTCTCTTACTTCATTTTCAAAATTCTTTTTGAGCTCTTCCATGGCCTGAGACAAATTTATATTTTTTTTCTTGGAGGCTTTGTTATGGGAACTTTGACTTTGTTATCTTCTTCTGAGTGTGTTTTTTGATCTTCTTTGTCGCCATAGTAACTTTCTATGGTAAGAATTTTTTCTACTGTTTGCTCATTTTCCCAGCCTATTTCTTGACTTTTAACTCTTTGTTAAAGTAAAACTCTGCTTCCAGCATTGAGGATGCACTGTCTAAAGCTTCAAGCATTTTGTGCAGCTGTTTTCAGAGATACTTCTAGCACCTGTAAGTTTTCAGTTCTCCCAAGGTGGTATGATCTAAGGAGAGGTATGTTTATTACTCTCCTGGCCTGTGCTCTGGTCTCTGAGTGACTGTAAGTCCTCTTTTCTGCCCTGGAATTGTGATGAGGCTGCATGTTCCTCTGCAGCCACAAATTCTGGTGTACTAGTGCTCCTCCATACCCTGGGGTTGCTACCTGGAACTGTAACCTGGATCCAAGTATGGGCAAAGCAGCAGAGTCCTGCCTCAGTGCTAGCAAAAAGACCCTTTTAACCTCCTTCTGACTAGTTCTTTGACCCCCTTACCATCTGTGGACTGAGAGCTCTTGAGATAACTGCTGCTGCTGCTGATTCAGTGTTTCCCAAGGCCTGCTCCTGGTTTGCTGGGGTTAGGTCTGTGCTGGCATGGCCTGCATTGTACTGTGCTCCACTCTCACCCAAGTGCACCAGACTTTTCCTGCTGACCTTTTAAGTTGTCTTTGGCTGGAAAATTATTTCAACCCATCCTTTTGTGGGTTCTGTTGCTTTAGGAATTGTTGTATGGCATTATTTGGGGAGGCAGGTGAGTCATTGCCTTTTCTTCATCATTGTCCATAATTCCATCTTGTCCCTTTTTATATTCAGCCAACATGGAATTTATATTGATGTTCCAAGCCTTAATCTCCTAAGTCCATTAAATCTTGAGGACATTTTTAGTAACTTTTTAGTTTACATTTTGATATAGGTCATACATGTGTAGTCATGCAAAACATATTTCCATATTAGTCATGTTGTGAAAGAAAACACAGACCCCTCAAAAAAAAATTCATGAAAAAAATAAAGAAAATTTAAAATAGTGTGTTTTAATCTACATTCCAACTTCATCATTTCTTTCTCTGGAGGTGGATAGCATTTCTCATCATGAGTCTTTGGAATTGTCTTGGATTATCATATTGCTGAAAATAGCTAAGTCATTCAAAGTTGATTATTGTACAATATTGCTGTTACTTTGTACAATGTTCCCCTGGCTCTGCTCACTTCATTCAGCATCAGTTCATGTAAGTTTCCATAACATAGTGCAATAAAAAAGATGATTGTACATGAAACTGTAGATCTACTCTGCACAACTTGCTATTTCTTTCAAATATACAAGAAAATTATCAAGTAAATTTCTTTTTTCCCCTTTTTTCTTCCTTCCCACCCCACTCTAGAGATGGCTACTATTAGACACAAATAGGTGTGTATGTGTGTGTGTGTATGTATGTATGTATATATGTTTAATGTATGTAAGTATATGTGTGTGTAAAAATATCCTATATATATATATATATACTTATATTTATCAGTTTTTTTTTTCCTCCCGATGCACATAGTGTCTTTCTTCAAATGTCTTTGATAATTAATTTAGGCATTCATAGTAGACAAAATAACTTTTTCAGTCAAAATCAGTCTTAAAACAATATTGCTGTTATTGTATACAATGTACTCTTGGTTCTGCTCATTTCACATTTCATTATTTCTTGCAAGTTTTTCCATGTTTTTCTAAAATCATTAAGCTCATCATTTCTTATAGCACAGTATATCGCATCACAAACTTGTTCAGCCATTCCCCAATTGATGGGCATCCCTCCACTTCTAGTTCTTTGCCACCACAAAGACATCTATTGTAAATATTTTAGAACATATAGGTTCTTTTCCTTTTTCCCTAATCAACCTTGGAAATGGAGCAAGTAGTAGTGTTACTGGGTCAAAGGTTACAGGGAGTTTAATAACTCCAGATTTGGCATAATTCCAGCTTGCTGTCCAGAATGCTTGGATCATTTTACAATTCCGCAACAATGAATTAGTTTCCTAATTTTTCCACATCCTCACCAACATTTGTCACTTTCCCCTTCTATCATTTTAGCCAGTCTTGTAGGTATAAAACAGCAGCTCAAGGTTGTTTCAATCTGCATTTCTCTAATCAAGAATGATTTAGAACATTTTTATGTGATGGCAAATTGTTTTGATTTCTTCACTAGAAAAGTGCTTGTTCATATCCTTTGGCCATTTATCAATCAGGGAATTGCCCGTATTCTTATATATTTTACCAATTTTTTACATATATTTTAGATATGAGGCCTTTATTTGATAAATTATTTATAAATCCTCTCCCTTAATTTTCTGCTTCATTACAATCTTGGCTATATTTGTTTTGTATGTACAAAACCTTTTTAATTAAATGTAATCAAAATTATCCATTTTATACCTAATTTTGCTATCTTTTTTATTCATAAATTATTCACCTATCCATAAGTCTGATAAGTAATATGTTCCATGTTCTTCTAATTTTCTTATAATATCCCTCTTTACATCCAGGTCATGCATGCATTTTGAGCTTATGTTGGTAAATGGTGTGAAATACTAATCTATGCCCAAGTTCTGCTATACTGTTTTCCAGTTTTCCCCAAAAATTTTACCAAATGACAATTCTTATTCCAAAATCTTGTCTTTGCACTTGTTACATACAAAGTTGTTATCTTTATTTGTTGCTGCAAATTGTATGTCTAATCCATTCCATTGCTTTACCTTTCTATTTCTATTTTTATTTTATAATCTATTCCTTTTATTTTTCCTTTTTAAAATGTATTTTATTTATTTCATTAAATATTTCCCAATTACATGTAAAAATAGAAATTATTTTTTTTCAAATTTTGAGTGTCAGCTTTTCTCCATTACTCCCACTTCCCTCCCTCTTTGAGAAGGCAAGTAATTTGATATCAAGTATATATGCAAAATCACACAAAACATATTTCCATATAAGCCATCTTGCAAAAGAAAACAAAGAAAAAAAAACTGAGAAAAATAAAGTTTTTTTAAAAAGTATGATTCTATCTGCATTCAGAATTTATCACATCTCTTTCTGAAGGTGGATGTCATTTTTTATCACAGGCCCTTTAGAATTGTCTTGGATCCTTTTATTGATCAGAGTAACCAAGTCTTTCACATTTGATCACCCTTACAATATTGCTGCTACTGAGCATAATGTTCTCCTGGTTCTTTGCATGAGTTCACATAAATCTTCCCAGGTTTTTCTGAAAGTGTTCACCTCATCATTTCCCACAACACAAAAGCATTACATTATAATTATATGCTACAAATTTTTCAGCCATTCTCTAATCGATGTGCAAAATCATAAAAACTTTATCTTTACTATTTCTCTCTCTTACTGAAAAGGCCACATAACATTTATTTAGTGGTTTTAAAGTGTTTTTCATTCCCTACTAGAGGAAACTACATTCAGGAAAACACAATTTTTAAAAAGGGGGAAGTTTACAAAGTGAGAAGAGTCTCACAAATGAGTTCTGAAGGATGTAAAAGTAGATAAGATCAGGCGAATGGATAGAGATATTAAGTCATAATAAGATATGTCTGTGACAAGAAAGAGGAGAAAGTAGGTGATGATGCTAAGGAATTATGAAGAATGAGTGGAGAAGCTGAATGTGACAGCAAAGAAAGGGAGGCTAAGCCATTTGTCATAAATACAGGGATGAAAAAGTGGTTGGAGGTTAGAGGAGAGAAAACTGGGTATGGAGAAGTTGCTGTGAATGAGGCTTTAGATAAAGTAAGACATTTCTCTAGATAAAGTAGAGACATTTGTGGCCAGGACCCTGCTGAGATTGTGTACCATACATTTGTAATGGAATAGATCAGTTAAATTTTGTATCTTTCACCCATGACCTCAGAAACCTAAGGAAAAGAAAGGGCAAATAAGAGAAGATCAGGCTAGTCAGAAACCTAGATATCAGAAAAAACAAAATGTCAAAAGGGGTGTGTGTGTGTGTGTGTGTGTGTGTGTGTGTGTGTGTATGAGATAAGGAATTCTAGTATAATAGCTAATGCAAGGTAGATAGGTAGATAACTAAATAACTATGAGGGTCAAGGCTGGGTATGAGGCAAATTAATCCAGAATATCACAAGGAAACTAGAAGAGGAGAGACGGGATGATAGTCATAAGAGGAAAGGGAAGGATTAGTGTGAATGAAATTGCAAGAGGTAAAAGAACAGAAAGTGATGGATGGAGTTTCATGGCTGCGCTACCTATCCCTTTTAATGTCACAATGTCATTTTGACTGTGCCCTTGAAGATTATCTTCAGTCAGCCTCTCTACTCTTTTTTTTTTCACTGAAAAAAAACAAAACAAGTGCCTAAAGTGACTGGATATTACGGCGTCATGTAGAAAAAGTCTTAGTACCGTGGAATATTTAAGTGGTCTTGGGTCATTTCCATGAAGTTTTCTATACTACAACAGTATGAAAATAGATGGGAGGGAAGAAGGGGAATAAAATATCCAAATTTATATTATACTTTTAACTATTCATAGTCTTTTTATATCTATCATCTCATTCTATCTCAGAATGATCTGTTGTATACAAGGTGGGTATTATCCCCATTTTGAAAACCAAACAAAACTATAAACCTAAAACATGCTGAGCATGCAACCTACCCAGGGTTACATAATGAGTCTAAGGTGAAGTCATAAGTCCCAACTCAAGCATCTTGACTTTCATTTTAGGTTTATTTTCTACTACAATGCCTGTAATAATTATAGACAGTCAAAAATGGAGAGAGAGAGATTATGTAAAGAGCAGGGCAGAGTTCTTGAGGAGTCCTAGAAAAAAACTGGCCATGAATTCTTGTCCTTATCTAAGAAGGGCCCCTGATCCCTTGAACTGTAAACAACACTTTTCCTCAGGGTCTATGATCTCTTGTGACTGGAAGTGATTTCCACTCCCTCTTGAACCAAAGTGCTCCTCTCTGCCCTTGAAATATGACCCAGAAACTGGTGTAGCCAATGAAGTTGCCAAACAACACCTTTTTCTGTATCAAAGATGAGAACAGGGGTACCCTGTTGCCCGGTCTCCTTATCATCTTTGGCTTGAGAACTCCTGAAGCTGGTGCTATTTCTGTCACCATGACCTACTCCCACAACTGGTTTTTCATTTTTGTGGGCTCCAGGTTAGCCTACACACTCATGTCACTGATCTCTCTCATCTCTTATGTTGTCTTGGGCTGGAAGAATGTCTTACTCTAACCTTTTATTGATTCTTCCACTCTAGACTTCAATTTGAGGCATTATTTTAAAGTGTTTTGGAGGGAAATGTTGGAGAGCTCAGCTGAGCTTTCTCTACTCCATCATCTTGCCTAATAGAAAACATTTAAAATATGCTACTGTAAGAAATGGAGATGTGTAAAAATGTAAATCGGCTGCCGACAATTGTAACATTTAAAGAGAATAGAAAGCTGTGGTAGGACTTGCTACTCAGTTATCACTCTATCTCTATCTCTATCTCTATCTCTATCTCTATCTCTATCTCTATCTCTATCTCTATCTCTATCTCTATCTCTATCTCTATCTCTATCTCTATCTCTATCTATCTATATCTATATCTATCTATATCTATATCTATATCTATATCTATATCTATATCTATATCTATATCTATATCTATATCTATATCTATATCTATATCTATATCTATATCTATATATATCTATATCTATATCTATATCTATATCTATATCTATATCTATATGCTATACATTATGTATATGTATATATAAAAGGTGGTGGGTTGATTAAATAAGATATAAAATTAGTGGGCTGATTAGGTAAGATAGAAAAGCTACTGCTCAAGTGTTATACTGCTATATATGAACTGTTATAGACATAGAGGCATTCTTTTAGGACAATGTTCTGTGGAGAATTTGTGGAAGGGCATAGACAAGAATTGTGTGGTGTATGGAAGGCACAAATTGCAATCTGACTGACAGTAAAAATACCCACATCAATGTGGTTACAGATCCATCAAACCAGTGGCAAAGTTCAGACCAGGAAAACAAGTAAGAAAAAGTTAGACCAATTGTTCATAAATGGTGTAGTACCAAAGAATTATAGGCCAGAAGAAGGCAAGTCTTATTTATTGCTATTTTCCTTGTTTTTTTTTTAATAACAAAAAGGAAAGTCAAACTGAAAATTATATAACAGTTATTTCAAAGAGAGGACTGAAGTCCAAGAGAGCTGAAAATGTAGTAAAATGGTGTTTTTCTGCTCTGAGAGGAGTTACATTTATGTACCCAAACAAATTGCATTCTATTATAACAAAGGACTTTACAGATGTGATCATAAAACCATTTTCAGAAATATTAAGAAAAGTATAGATAACAGGATGAGGTACAAAAGAATGAACATAGGAAAATAATTGAATTTCAAAAAGGGAATTTCTGGATACTGCAGATCATCAATTTCCTTGGCAAAATTCTAGATTGTATTATTAAACAGATTGTTACTTAAGGGAAAAAAAAGTGATCACTAAAAACCAGCATGGGTTCATAAAGATTTGTTAAATTACCTTCATTTCCTTTTTTACATAGTATTACTAGCCTGGAAGACCAGGAAAATGATATAGATTGTGTATCTTGATTTCAACAAGAAATTTTACAAGATTACCTCATGGTATCCTTCTGGATAAGGTGAAGAACCATGCTGTTGCTGCTAATATAGTTTTATGTATTGAAGTATGTTTGAATAGCTGTACTTAAAGTATGTTAATTTTTAGACTACTATCATACTGTAGGAAGGTCTCTAACAGTATGTCATATGGCTCAGTTCAACATCATTATCAATACCTCAAATGAAGATATAGAAAAGATGTTTATCAAATGTGAAACTAACAGAAAGCAATAGACAGAAATAACATACCAGAAACTAGAATCAAGATTTAATATTATCTTGAGAGAGTAGACCGATGGGCTTAAATCAGCAAAGTAAAATAAACTATTCTCCATGGACTGTGTTAGTCAGGTTTAGGTTTTCATACGACGACTCAATTGCTCTGCTGGGGTGTATTGAATAATACATAAACCATATGAAAATACTCCTATAAGAATGGAACATGTGAATGTGAGACCTACTTTACTTCTGCTTTGTTGGTGCTCCTGGCCTATAACTGGCTCAGGGAAGGAGAGGCAAAGATTGAATTACTCCTAGCAATTTGGCTCTATCTACAAATAGTCCAACAAAAGAATAGCTTTCAGATTTTAGAGGCTATTAAGTTTTAAAATTAGGCAGTCAAAGGTAAATGCATCCTCATGCAAATTCACCAATTATCTGCCTTGAGTAAATCATATGAATCCTCTACTTATACAAGCATTGGTAGAATTTCTTAGGAGTTGGAAACTGCCCTTATGAATATTCTAGTTACTCTAATGGTCTAGTCATATATCCTTCTTTCTCTATATGAAGAAATCTGAGCTAAATGGCCCATATCATGGATAAGTATAAAACCTTTCATTTGGGTTCAGAAAATAAGTTACATAAAGTTAGAGAATGGGCTAATTCTGAAGCAGAAAGCCAAGAATATTAGTTGTTTGTAAAGTTCCTAATACTTAAATATGGTGACATAGCTGACAAAAATTATGATTTTAGATTATAATAGTAAAATATAAAGCAAATATCTAGGCAATTAATAACCTCACATTTTGCACAGGTTAACAAAATTTGGAATGTTGTACTTAAATGTTTCAATACAAATGTCACATAAAAGTCCAAGACTGAATGGTGGTGGAGTGCATGTTGGCAAACATTTATTAAGCTTCTACTCAGTGCCAGGCATTTTAAGTGCTTCACAGATATTTTATTTGATGTCCACAGCAACCCCATAAAATAGGTGCTACAGATATAGTAGATTTGAAGTAAAAATCATTTTAGGGTTTTAAAGAATGTTCAACCTGGCACATTTGCAGGCTTTTTGCAGTCTTTCAAACAATAGAACCAGTGATGAAGTAGGTAGATCTTTGGACTGGAAGGTAGAAGAACTGAATTTAAATCAGGCTTTGGCACTGTCTGAAGCTAAGCAAATCACTACCTTTTTCTGGGTTTTAGAGTCTTCCTTTGTAAATAAAGCTTCGTAGGCTAGATAATCTTTAAGGTTGCTTCCAGCTCTAACGAGATGTTACCATAGTTGCTGGAAGCCATCTTTGTATGCTCCTCTATAAAGCCTAGTTCTTATAAATCTAATAACAAGATGAAAACTAAGGCTCAAATGTTCATATAATCTTTAACTCCCTGCCAGCTTCTTCCTTTTGTAGTAAACTATATCTTCCCTTTCTCCACCTTCTAGGCATATCAAGTTCCCTTATGCTGCCTCTTAGCTATTCTAGGTAAACCAGTCATCTAAACGATCAAAATCCACTTCCATGTTCCTTGGACTTTTGGAAAGAACTAGACCAACTAATTCATACTAAATGTGACTGATAATGGTTCAAATTATTGATTTTTCAAGGGATGTTTGCTTTTAATAGGGACCTTGAATATCTAAATTCAAAGCAATGAATATCAAATGGAATTACACTTATCCCTTCCACGTAGCAATTTTCCCCATTGTGGTTTTGATATATCACAGGTTGGCATAAGAAATTAAATGGGAATTTTGGAAGAGTTTTTGCAGAAATCACAGACAATAGCAAAAGCCAGCAGACAACACAGAAAAAAAGCTTAGAAACTCAGAAATGCATAAAATATATGTATAACATTGTATAATATCAACATATTTTTTCTTTTAATAGCATAATAATTCAGACTTCTTCTCTGGTATGAAGGGAGGGCCAAAAATTTTATGTGGATTTTCCAGATTGTGGGGGTGCCACACTCCTAACCTCCACAATGTGATAGAGACAACAGTATTGACACCAATGACAAGCCTGTGGAGACAGTGTATGAGTCAAAAAGACTAGTAATCTAGAGACTTGAAGTTAAGTCATGCTTTTGCCATTAATTGTTTAATTTTGAGCATACTACTTTATTTCTGACTTTCAATTTGCTATCTAATTTGTAAAATTACAGAGAAACATGGATGTACTTATGTGAACTGACACAGAATGAAATTAGAAGAACCAGGGGAGCAATTTATGTATGTACTATAAAAATATAAATAAAAACATTAAAAGGCAGCTGAACTGCAATTTATTATAAAATAAAACAAATAATGAGACATACTTCCTGTCCAGAAATGTAATACAATGGATACAGAACATTATAAACAGCATCAGCTGTTGTTGCTAGGTTGATTGATTGTATTTAACTCTTTATTACAAGGTAGGGTTCTTTTGAGGAGAGGTTTATATAAAGAAACTAATGTGGTATAAAAACAAAAGGCACCAATAAAGTATTAATTTGTAAAGTTAGGAGATTTGTAGAGAATACCTAAGCTACTTTTCAGTTCTGAAATTGCCTGTAGGGAGATATGTTTAACCAAGTGGAGGACCTTTGCCATATCTTCCAAATCCTGACCTCAAGGCAGCTATCTACTCTGCTTTTTTATAAGGCTGACTCTGTCTTAGTATTGAAGTGGCATAGGGGAAGATGTGATGGTGGTGGTCAAGATGTAGGGGACTGAGGGATTCTGGATATGAGCTGTCAGTTATTTATTCTAATCAAAACCAGCCTTGTGACTGAGAGAACTGGGGCAAAATTGTAAAGTTCACTTGTCAAACTTATTCATTGCTGCTGTGCATTTTGCCATTTGTTTAAATGCCAACCATAGTGCATAGTACGTCTCTTGTAACAAAACTGAGAGAAGAAAATTCTCTTTTAACCAGTTAGTAGGAAAAATTATTTAAAGCAAAAAGAACATGATGCAGGGAAATGATTATAGACCAAGCGTGAAGATCAAGAAGTGCAGAATCCTTCTCCTTCTCACCCTGCCTATGAATGGCCTTAAAATAAAATTCTTATTAATGCTCATGGTGGGTCATCCAGAGTGGGCAGTTGCCTTTGTGTGTCACTTCAAAGGAATAAGAAAAAATATCTTTCACACATAAAAAAATTACCGTATCCATCTGCTGGCTAATGACTGAAATTCCTGTAACAGGGATGAAATCCTTTATCTCACAATCATAAATAAGGCATAAATGAAAAGAATGTATTCGTAATCATATTGATATTTAAATATCTAATAGCAGATATTTTTGTCTAAAACTAAGATAAGAGTGAAGAGAGTCCCCTGAATGGGAGGAAGGGGTGAGAAATAAAGAGGAAATTCTGAAAAAGGAGAGGTTAACTGCTTTGAATCTTAGAAACCTAGTGCAATGCAGCAGTTAAAATCTGTTCCTAAGGCTCAGGGACTCAGTGCTATATTCCTTAAGCTTATAGGACTACAAGTCGCTGTATTAATTTTGTAGCAAGACAATGAAAAGTATTTGTTACCCACCAAATGACATTTTATTTGAGCCACAAAACCTGAAGGTTTGTCAATTTGTCTCTCTGAGGTACAGGGGCTGGGGTGATAGTGGGGAAAACCTTGGAAACAGCCCTCCTAAAAATCTGTAGTATCTCCATTGACCACCAGAGGGTGTTCAATGTGAAGACATGCAGATTGTCAAACCTGACATTTGACTTCAGTGGTGGCACTAACAGTTTTATGGCTGAGTTAGGAATTAATCTAAGGAATGGTGTATAATCTTACTAAAAATTTAAAATATAAAATCTGTGGGCTATACATAGCAAATGAATCCCTATCTTGACTGTTTGGTTTTCCCTTTTTCCTTTCAATCCTCCTCTCATGCCTCACTTCATTTCTCCAGTAACAGATATAAAGACTGTGACTTCATAATTTCTTGTACATATCATAAAATTAAATGAAGTTGGTCAGAACTCCAGTATAGAGATATCTACCTCTAATCATCTCCTAAAACTCCTTCTACTTGCCTATCCAGAACATTTGGGATATCTCAGGCAATTCCTGAATCATTCAAGATAAAGAACAAAGGAAATGGATTGACCTCTTCTCCCCTCTTTTCCCACATAAAAAGATCATAAACAAAAGAAAACAGGCAAAGTTATGATGGGGGCTCAGTCTTCCCTTTCATATCAACAGCTTAATGACGTTTATAAAACTGCTTGTTTTAGCCACTCAGTACCCTCCCTCTTTAATGCTACTGTTGCTTTCTCTTCTCCAGGAGCAGTTAGTTATTTTCTATTTAGTGCTGGTCTTTCTGGTTCTTTCACTCACTTGGCATCATGACTGCTGGGCAGCATTTGTTATGTTCTCAAAGCTTCCCATATACTCTTGGCTGTTGATCATTTATGCCACTATCCTAATGGTCACCCAACATCCTAGTCCAAGAACACGAGAAGAAATGGGGAAGCCAACTCTCAGCAAGGTAGTGTACAGATCATGTACCCTTCTATTCTGTCACATGACTTCCTATCTCAGGGTGTTCTTGGAATAGTGAAATGTCTACTGTCCTCTCTTTGTCCTCAAAAGGACTAAAACAGCCTCACTTCTACTGGTCTGATTTCCACTCTGAATGTCACCTTCCATAAAAATTGAGTGCTTTGGTCTCCACAAAGATTAAAAGATGGTCTATTGTAGGAGGACTGGCTCTACTGTGTCTATTTCACATTTTTTTATCTTTATTTTTAATCTGGTCTCAAATTCCCAGCAAAATTATCTCTAGAAGACAATTATTTGGAAGTATTGAGGGAAGCAAAAGTATAGGCTGCTTCAGAAGAATATTCTCCTTTGACACAACCCAAGTCTACTTGACACCATCTTTTTCTTTTATTTCTGGCCATGATTTTTGAATTAAATTCAAGCATTTACTGTCACCTTAGGAACCTCCTTTGGACCCTTTCTTTCTTTCAGTGGCAGAAAATGATCATCACAGACAAGGCACAATAACATTCTGTTTCCTCTACTACTGGCACAGCTAGCAAGGGCTCCTAAGAGCCAAATTTTTAAATTTCCATTGTGAGCATTTCCACCTCAGAAATCAACAAACACCAGAAATCAAAGTTTGATTTACTTATTTTTGATTTGTCTACACTTAGGAAAGTGATGGAGAAAACTGAACTCATAAATGTGCTGTGTGAGAAAGCTAATTGTTAAACATTTACCAGTACAACCTTGAGTGCAAGGGTACTTAACTTTTTTTTTTTAGCTGCTTGTTTGGCAGTCTGGTAGAGTCTATGGATGGCTTTTCATAATAATGTTTTTAAATGTATAGCATACCATATATAGGTTTACAAAATAAACCAATTATGTTGAGACACACTTATAAAAAGTTTTCTTTTTTTTTAAGTTCATGGACCTGTGATTTAAAATCTCCCTTTTAATCCATCTATGGCAAAGAGGCACATACCATAAATAACTTCCCAAGGAATCATCTCATATCTGCCATCTAACAAAGCATTTTATTTATGCTACCCTACGAGCACGTGGTATGACCATTATTGTGCCCATTCTAATTAGGAAATTAGAATTTAGAGATATGTGTGAATTATACTGGGTCCATATCTAACACTTTCCACTATACTACTTGGAATAACATTAAGGAAGAGTATCAGTAACTATGTGGCCTGATACAATGTGAAGAGAATTGGAGTCATAATTAAGACCCTGGTTCAAGTCTTGGTCTTTCCATTTATTATCTGTGTGATCTAGGGAGGTTAATTAACCTCTATGGGTCTCATGATCTCTAAGATCTCTTTCATGTCTCATTCTAATATGCTACATTCAATATGACTTTTGTGTTTATTTTCTTCATGACTTAGAAACAAGCTAGAAACCAAATGACATATCTACATCTTGTAATTACTATTCCAAATGAAGCCATAGAGAAGTATCCACCTAAGTTAGCAGCAGGGTTTAAGAAGTCCATGCTTCGTGGGATGATTCTTGAAAGTCTTCCATTTCCTAATTAAAATTAGTAGACAATAGAGTAGAAATGAGAAAAATAATTATTAATAACTAATGATTTGGTGAGATTCAGAGTTCCCCTTTTTTTCTATTTTTAAGAGCTCAGTCTCTGACCGTTGAGTTAAACTTCTCTATCAAACCCCACCCAACCTTACAAGGAATCTCTAGTTCAAGGTGAATTCCATTCTGTCAAGTTTGGGTGGAGACAGACCCTTTTGTCTCAGTTGCCTAAGGCTAGGGATGGTCTGGATATAGATACTGTCTCTCCGTCCAAGGGTGACATGATGTCACTCTCAGCCCTTTATTGTAGTATTCTTTCACTCATTAATTGTTAATGATCAGGGTTGATTCCTATCTTGAGGAACACCTACTCTTGAAAGGGCAGATAAACTGTGAGCCCGCCAATCTTTGTCTTTGGTCTAAGAGAGACAGGCAAATAACCATCCTTTCCCTAATAAATGTACTGCCCTTATTAATAAAATGATTAAATTACCCAGAAATTATCTCTTTTGGAACATTTTTAATCACAACAGAACACACTCTTTGATGATAAGGACTATTTTTTTTCTTTGTATCCCTAGAATCTAGTACAGTGTGTTGCATGTACATAGAGAACTTATGGCAAATTTTTGTTGAATGCAATTGAATAAGTTTATTAATGGGGGTTCAGAGGCCCATTAGGATATTTTTCCCCCTGAGGGCTCAGAACATCCTGCACTGCTCACTCTTTACAGAGTGGGTCCCATCATATGCAGGGTGTCCCAAAATCTTAGTGCAGGTGTTATTATAATTATATTATTATAATATCAAGTTATCAAAGCTAAAATTTTTAAATTCCACTAAGACTCCTGGGTCACCTTATATCATTTTGTAATATTTTCAATTTGGGTAAGAGCAGTTGATTTCAAAGATATTGGGTATGTAATTTTGCTCAGGGAGTGTTATTTCAAATTTGAAAAGAATCAAAACAAAACAAAACAAACAATTTGGTGGCCAACTTGTGATAATTCTGTCTATAAGAGAAGACAACCTCATTGTGATGAGTAGGCTACCAGAATTAATTTAGATGAAAGCCTGAACATTGCTGTGCAGGATGAGTAGAAAGTATATAACTTCAAGTCTCCATATGGGATTTTTCAATTTGGAAACCATGAAGAATTTAAATATGTCATGTCAAAGGACCTCCATAGCTACTGTTTTGTCACTGATGTCAACTGAGTTTCCATCTTTCATCTCTGGGTTTGTCCTCTTACCTTTGGAATAATAGTTGCTTATCTAATGAAGCCTTTGGCAGACTAATTCTTTTGTGACATGGAACCAGAGAGGTCCAGAAACTGAATTTGTATTCCAAGTGTGGGAAGCAATGAGAATATTCAGTAATGAGATTTGTCTTTTAACCGATACATCAGAATTTACTTTTCCAAATGAATTATCCCTTTTGAAGGAGCCAGTTTAGGAAGATGCACACTTATTTCAATAATACTACCATTATTCAAAACTTTTTCTAGTTTTTGGGGAATAGCCTTTGAATCCAAGAGGAGTAAATTTGTTTTATACTGTTGGCTTTCTACTGTTCTCTTTGAGCATTTTCTCCTGTTTAATTTCACATTTAAACTATAACAGGTGAGTCTGGTCTGTGATTTCTCTAGCTCATGTTGATTCTCTTTTTTTTTTCTTTTTTTTAAATACAAATTTATTTATTTATGGTTTTCAACACTCACTTCCACAAGTTTTTGAGCTCCAAATTTTCACCCCATCTCACCCCACCCGTTACCCCAAGATGGCATGCATTCTGAATATCCCTTCCCCTAGTCTGTCCTCTCTTCCATTTCTCCCCACTTCTCTTATCCCCCTCCCCTTCCATTTTCCCATAGGGCAGGATAGACTTCTGTACCCCATTTCCTGTACCTCTCACTTCCCAGTAGCATGGGAAAACTTTTTTTTAAACATATGTTTCTAAAACTTTAGGTTTCAAATTTTCTCCCTCCCCACCCATCCTTATTGAAAAGGCAAGCAACTCAATATAGGTTGTACATGTGCAGTTATGCAAAACACTTCCATGGTAGACATGTGAAAAACTAATTCTACTTCCCTTAATCCTATCCTGACCTCCCATTTATTCTATTCTTTCTTTTGACTCTGTCCCTCCTCAGAAGTATTTACTTCTGATTACCCCCTTTTCCAATCTGCCCTCCTCTCTATCATCCCCCTGCTCTCTTGTCCCCTTCTCCCCCTATTTTCCTGTAGGGTAATACAGATTTTGATATACAATAGAATGTGTATGTTATTCCCTCCTTAAGCCAAAACCTATGAGAATAAGATTCACTCATTTTTCTCTCACCTTCCCGGTTTCCCCTCCACTGCAAGAGACATTTTGTTTTTTTTTTGTGAGATAATTTACCCCATTCTACCTCTCCCTTTCTTCTTCTCCAAGTATAATCCTCCCACATCCCTTAATTTTACTCTCCAGATATGACCCCTTAATCTTCAACTCACTCTGTGCCCTCTATCTACCTATCTATATATACACACATATAATTTTTTTCCTCCAACTACCCTAATACTGACAAAGGTCTCATGAGTTATAAATATCATCTTTCCGTGCAGGCATGTAAACAGTTCAATCTTAATAAGTCTCTTATGATTTCTCTTTCCTGTTTATCTCTTCATGTTTCACTTGAGTCTTGTATTTGAAAGTCAAATTTACATTCAGCTCTGGTCTTTTCATCAAGAATGCTTGAAAGTCCTCTATTTCACTGAATGGCCATTTTTTCTTCTGAAGGATTATACTCAGTTTTGCTGGGTAGGTGATTCTTGGTTGTAATCCTATCTCCTTTGCCCTCCAGAATATTATCCTGATTGTGTTTCCACAGTACTCGAATTATTTCCTTTTGGCAGCTTGTAATATTTTCTCCTTGACCTGGCAACTCTGGAATTTGGCTACAATATTCCTAGGAGTTTTCCTTTGGGGATCTCTTTCAGGAGGAGATCTGTGGATTCTTTCCATTTCTATTTTTGCCCTCTGGTTCTAATATATCAGGGCAATTTTCCTTGATAATTTCTTGAAAGATGATGTCTAGGCTCTTTTTGTGATCATGGCTCTCAGATAGTCCAGCAATTTTTAAATTCTCTCTCCTGGATCTATTTTCTAGGTCAGTTGTTTTTCCTATGAGATATTTCACATTGTTCTCTAATTTTTCATTCTTTTGGATTTGTTTTACAGTGTCTTGATTTCTCATAAAGTCACTGCCTTCCAATTGCTCTATTCTAATTTTTAAGGAAGTATTTTCTTCAGTAAGCTTTTGATCTTCTTTTTCCATTTGGCCAATTTTTCTTTTTAGGGCATTTTTCTCCTCATTGGCTTTTTGGACCTCTTTTGCCATTTGGGTTAGGCTATTTCTTAAGGTGTTAATTTCTTCGGTATTTTTTTGGGTCTCCTTTAGCAAGCTGTTGACTTGTTTTTCATGATTTTCTTGCATCACTCTCATTTCTCTTCCCAGTTTTTCCTCTACTTCTTTTACTTGCTTCTCAAAATCCCTATTGAGCTCTTCCAAGGCCTGGGACTGATTCATATTTTTCTTAGAGGCTTTGGATGTAGGAGCTTTGACTTTGTTGTCTTCTGGTTGTCTATTTTGATCTTCTTCATCAAAGTAAGATAATATAGTCTGACTTTTTTGCACTGATTGCTCATGATCCCCAGCCAATTACTTGAGTTTTAAACTCTTTGTTAAGGTAAGAGTCTGCTTCTAATGTGGAGAATGTACTGTCCTAAGCTTCAGGGGTTTGTACAGCTGTTTTCAGAGATACTTGTAGGGACCTGTAAATTTTGAGTTCTTGTAAGGTGGTATGATAAGGGGCAAGGTGTTTACTCATTTCCTGGCCTGTGACCAAAAGTATTGCTTTCTGTCCTGCAACTGTAAGGAGGGTTTCCTGTCCACAGCCACTACAAGCTCCACCACACCAGTGCTCCTCCTCACCCCAGCACTGCCACCCAGAACTGTGACCCAGATCCAAACACAGGCAAAGCAAGAGATTCCTGCCTCAGCACTGGCAAAGAGATCCCTGCAATCCCTCTCTGATCAGCCACTGGATTGCCCCTCAGTTTATGGGCCAGAAGCTTGTGAAGTAGCTGCCCTCCCCAGGGCCATGCTCTTGGGGAATGGAGCTGAGACCTCATCTTCCTGTCTCAGCACCACAGAAACAGACTTTTCCCACTGACCTTTAAAGTTGTCTTTGGCATTTGTGGATTGAGGAGACTGGAAACCTCCACAGCTGCCCGCGATTCAGTCCTCTGAGGCCTGCTCCAGGTTCATTGCACCCTGTGTCCAAGCCGCATTGCGCTGCGCTCCCAGCCCAGTGTGATATACCTTTCTGATCAACCATCCAGGTTGTCTGGGGCTGGAAATTTGTTTCACTCTGTCTTTTTGTGGGTTCTACTGCTTCATAATTTTTTTAGAGCCATTTTTTATTAGTGTTTGGGGGAGAGCTCAAGCAAGTCACTGCTTTTACTCTGCCATCTTCTCATATTGATTCTCACTTTCCCATGAAGTTACCTCCTTATTTTCAAGGTCATATCACTCTCTTTTTCTGTTTTTCCATAGCACTTACAGTCTGTGCCCAACAACCCAGAGCTTAATTCTATCATGCAAAGAAAGGAAAAAAATTGATATTGGGGTGGAATAGACAGGGAAGACTTCATATATGAGGGGGAACTTGCACTTGACCTTGAAGGAGAGCTAGTATGTAGATAAGCAAAAAGGAAGTAAGAGAACATTCTAGGAAGATGGGATCAGTTAGAGCCATGACTAGCCATTTTAGCCTCAGGGTGAAAGATCACAAAATGTCCTCTGGGTCAAGCAGCATTAAAGGTACCCTCAAACTATTTTCTTAGAACAAATTAAATGGTTGGGGGGGGAGTTTCTTCAGGGATACATCTTGGATCTTGAGACACAAAACTCCATGAGGGATAATGACTATGGTGTTCCCTGAAGGGGAGGAGGGCTAGAGACAGAAATCCCTGGACACAGGCTCCCATGGGAAGTAATGACATAATCAGGAGAAAAGGTCAGGGTTTGGCTGAATGGGAAGCTCCTGGGGGAGGCAGTTGTTCAGCTATTTTAGTCATGTCTGACTCTCTGTGACCTCATTTGGCAAAGATACTGGAGTGGTTTTCCATTTCCTTCTGTAGCTCATTTTACAGATTAGGAAATTGAGTCAAACAGGGTTAAGTGACTTACCTAGGGTCACACAGCTAGTAAGTGTCTGAGGCTAAATTTGAACCCAGGAAGTTGAGTCTTCCTGACTCCAAGTCAGGCACTCTATCCATTGCTCCATCTAGCTGCCTTATGACATCTGTATCATCCCTTTTTAACAAATCTCTCTTGTCAATTGAAAGACAGCATGGGTTTTAGATAGACAGTCCACTTTAGACTCATGAGAACCTGAGTTTGAGTTTCTGTCATGATACATACTGTCTATGTGACACGGAGCAAATCAATTATCTCTCAGTACTCCCAGACAACTCTTAAAGACTCCAAGCTTTGGATTGGAGCTGATCTGCATTAACAGAGGGAGTCAACTCACCAGCAATTTCCATACCAATAAAATCATAAAACTACTTTAAAAAATCATTCTAACTAGCTGCTAAGGTTGGTTGCTTCTACCTTTAACATTCTGACATCTGAAGGTAAAGCTCTAGCCTCTCACAACTAGGGCTCTGAAACAGTAAACAAAGTGCAGAGGTGGGAAGGAGCATATTGTTTGTATGTATATGTGTAAAGCGAGTTGGGAGCAATGAGGAGACTTGCTTAATTGGAACAGAGAATAGGAAATGAGATTGGAGAGAAGAGTAGACCCAGATTTTGGAAAACCTTGAAATCCAGGCAGAGAAGTTTGGAATTGATGTGTTACATAATAGAGAACTATTGAAGATTTCTGAGTAGAGGAATAATACTTTTGGAGAGAAGTCCTTAGGGAATATAATCTGGAAGGACTTAAAGTAACTTTATAATTGATGAAATATTTGAAAATTTTTATCTTAATATTTTCGTACCATCTAGAAATAGGTAGACACTTTATTGAATGGGTTGAGATGGGTAGGGCAGATATGTAGGAGCTCTCATTTGATTACCCTATTACAGGGGCAATATTTGCTTATTTCACTTGGGGTCTGTTAAATACATTTGCATAATGTCATCATGTAAAATATAACATTTCTCTTTAGGAAATTCTCCAGATGTTAGGGAATGAATATACCAGTACAAATAGACTTATGTCCAGAATTTTCTAATCAAATACATTACAGATGACATAATTATATCATTAGCTAAATAAATATATATCTCAAATTTTTTTGATGAAAAGAGTAACAAAAATCATTCCCAGAAAATTATATGAAACAATATAACAAGACAAAAATTCTCCTAGGAAGCTTTTGATTGGAATTTCCTAACAGTAAACTGTGATTCTTTCCTTGCTGTTTAGATCTACGGACATTTACAATGAGTATTTTCATTACTAAATTATTTGAATTTTTAATCATGTCTAAATACTTAGGAAGATAGTGCCTGAAGACCAGAGCTGCATAGAGGATGATAATCTCTCCTTTATTTTTCTTGCCATTGCTTCAAACACTGTTGAGACAGGATCCCATCTGGAAAATAACCCTAGTTATTCGTTGAGATAACTGTATGAATCAGAACTGTCTGTCCATTCACATTCCAAGCATTTTTTTCATTCACCATGGCTGTCATAGGAACCCATTTCTTTTGTAGAAAATAGGCAGAAAAAGAACATTCTGAATATAGAACGGCTAACCTTTTCAACATGATTCTTCACCTGGGGACAAAGACTGGGGAACATTCTTATATTTAACCCCCCTCATATGAAGATGTATCAAAACAGAAACATCCACCTGTGAATCTCCTTTGTGGTCATCTTCAGCATCCAGAAGGGATATTTAAAGATCTTCTAGCTATACAGTTAGCAGTAACTTACATGACTGATTAAGCAGAGCTACAAATTCCATGCTTCATGCTCGTGTATGTGTGCATCCTCTACTGTATTTACAGTGACTATAACACAATTTAGCCTTTACCTATTTTCAAATTATTCATATTAATTTTTGCTGGAGGGCAGGAATCATTTGTTATACTTCTTTTGTATCTTCCAGTGTCTAGCTAGCATATGGCTTATAGATTGATTGATTCCCAGCCTCTGGATGTTTGGACAGCATGTTGCCATCATGCTATATCCATCTTGTGCATATAGTTTTATAGTTATGACAGTAAGTACTAAAGAGGGAAAAGGATGGAAACATTTTATTGGCCTCTTAAGGTTTTCCTTTTTGTGTTATTTGAGCTGTATTACTCATAGACTTCTGGCATAACCACCTAAAATGCAACTAAAATAATCTTCCTCTCCAGTAACCTCCATTTCCCTCTTACAAAGGTTTTTAACCTCATAAACTTGATGTGCACATGTGTGTGTGTTTGTGTGTGTGTTATGGACCCCTTTGGGGCTGTTTGGTGAAGCCTATAGACTCCTTCTCAAAATAGTAGATTACAAAGGAAACCTAGGAAGGAACTCTGATGCTTGCTATTCAAATAGTCTGTTCTGGATAGAGTCTGCTATTTCAGTTTTCAATTACTCTCTGTATTAATATACAGAACGTCCCCAAAAGTTTTTGTGTAGTTTTAAGTTCTTATAGCTTAAACTTGTACTGAGATTCTTTAGATATCCTGTATTCTGAGGGTAGGTGTATAATGGGAGAAGGCCTAGTAACCTGGTCAGAGTTCTAAGCCATGAATCATACCTCTAATGCCTTACCACTGTTCTCTGTCTATTCCCCTAAATGTTCTGAGGCTGCACAAGCTTTAAGTTTAACTTATGATTACCCTTGAGACTGCTTTTTCTGTTAATTCACCAAGCCCTGAACACACTAGCCCAACTCCCAAGATCTGCTTACTTTCACGCACACCAATTTTCTCACTCTCTAATCCCACTTAATATACACAGAAGATATCCTCATGACAAGCATTGCATCTCCTTCTTTGCTACCAGCTCATAGTGTCTAGACTGGTCTCCCAGTCCCCCCACCAACAAATTCCAGGATACTTTCTCAACTTCCCTCCAGTATTATAGATAGATACTTGATTTCACTTACAGCTATCCTCAGAATGGTGAGGAAGAAAGAGAAACTTTTTCATCTGTCTCTTCCTTTCCCATGCAGGAAGAGCTGAGTTCAAATTTGACCTCAGATACTTGCTATCTGTATTACCCTGGGCAAGTCAGTTAGCCTTATTTGCCTCATCTGTAAAATGAGCTGGAGAGGGAAATGACAAACCCCTCTGGTATCTTTGCAAGAAAACCCCAAAAAGGGTAACAGAGAATTAGACATGCCTGAAACCATTGAACAACAACCCATGTCTAGATGGCACCAAAATATCAGTACATATTTATGTTTCCCTTTTCTCCTCTCAGTCTCACAACCTTCAAAGCTCCCAATATTGCAAAAGTTCTTTTAGCTCCCCTTCTTTCTTTTCTCCTAAATTCTCTTTGGCATCATCAGTTATTTTTTTTCTCTCTGAGAGAAAGAGTTATTTTTTTTTCCTTGATAATAAAACATTTGTAGCAGGAGTTTCTTCCTGGTACACAGCCTCTGGTTTCACTTTGAAGACTTCTCATTTTGGGATGGAGTCTTCATTGTCTGTTCCTACCTAGATCATAAAATATTTGATTTAAAGCTATAAGGGGCTACATATAGTACTAACCTCTTATTTTAGAGATGGGGAAATTAAAACCCAGATAATTTTAATGACTGGTCCAAATCACACAAGTAATAAGTGGCAGAGCTTGGCTTTGACAAATCATTCACTGGGATGTACCTCAAAACATAGGGCCTCAGAAGACTACTTCATGGTCAAGGCACATGGGTCATATTATTTCATCCAGGTCCTATATCTAGTGTCATTTATCAGTCATGGATTTATCTCACTCCTAATCACTGGAAATTTCCTAGGGTAGATCTGTTCTATTACTATTCACTCATACTTCGAGATTGTAGTGAAACAATTTCATTGGATTAGTAAAAACAGCAAAATCAGGGGCAATTAAACATTTCTGTCATAGAAGGTAATATTCCAATTACTTCCTAGCTCCAACTCTAAGGCAAAACCTCCCAACTCCAATGAGAATCTATTTCTCCCTCTTTCATCTCTTCAGCTGCAGGAGAGATAACCTGGAAGTTCTGTATCACATTGTAAATCTCCCATCTCCCGGCTAAGGTAATAGGACTCTGGCAATTTAACTCATAATAGGTTGCCACTTAGAGATGAATGATACTGCAGGACATTTTAGTGATTTTCTTCGTTGTTTTTAGCTCTGTGGATGAAAAGGAGAGTAAGATTTCCAGCTCTAGGATTCCTGGCCTGAGTCCTGGAAACTCCAGTAGACCTTAGTGTGGTTAACATATCTGTCTATTGCTGAAATCATGTCATTTAGAATAAACTTTATACCACCTGACTGTTACAGATTCAATGGTGGTTAGTGGGAGAGGTCAATTACAGCTGTATTTTAGCCCCAACTACCATTTCTTTTTCTCTTGTTCAATATCTGTGCCATTCCAGTATTTTGCATCATATGCACAAGTCAACATAAATTTGGATAATATTAGAACCAAAGCCAACTAGAAAGATATCCCGGTACCATCAGTCCCCATGAAAACATTACCTATAAAGTTGTGAGACTATACGGTGCCCCCCAAAAAATACTTTACACAACTTAATGGAAACACCTAATACTTGTACCTGAATTCATAGAGAAAAGTGGTATCACACAATGGTAAATCTTTGTCCCAGAAAAATATGCAGTCCCATTAACACATCCTTGGTTGGGCTCCAACAGGTGGTGTTTATGATTCATGCCTTGTGCCACTGTTCTTCTATGAGGCCTCTCTGTCTATAGAGTATTGCTGGCCATTCTCATCTGTAGTGGTCAGCAGACACAGGTGGATTCTATCTGTTGCTGTCTTTTGTATTCTTTGCTTCATTTCTCTCTAGGTCACACTCCTGACTCTTCTTAGTTTTTATAATGCCCTAGAAAACTCTTTACCCTAGTAAGCTCATTTCACTCCTGGAATTCACTCATTTGAAGTACCCTTCATGACAAAAGGATCTACCTTAGATTGACTGGTTTCTTCCAGAACCTCCATTTGAAGAAGAGTCCTAAGCAAGCCATGCCCTCATGCATACGTAGATTGCACACCTGACTCTCTCCAGTGTTTTTCCACAATGTCCTTGAAGGAGAACTTTCATCTTCTATTCCCCTCCCCTTTTATCTCCATTTTATGTCTTCCCCCTATTTAATGTAAGCTCCTTGAGGGCAGACTTTTTTTCTTCTTTTATTTTTATGTCCAGCATTTAGCAAGTTTCTGGCACATGGTAGGGCTTGTTGACTTTGACCTTGTTTGTTGCAACTCACTTCAGCTCTGGTCCCAGCAAGTGGTTGTCATCTCATCACTTGACTAATTTGCTGTCCTCCACAGCTCTGCCAATTCTCTTTAGTTTTCAACAGGTGGCTCTAATTTCCTTTCCTAGGGAAACAGCTCTGTGATAACTAGACTGGGAAAACACTTTCTCTCGGAACCTATGTCCTCTTGCCCCTCCCAAGTGAATCTATGTCTCTCAGTAGGCTTATCCTGTCTTACTACCAATTGGGTCTTCTCTCCAGCACCCAAGCACTACATCTTCTGCTGGAGTTAGTATTATCTGGTGAGTCTAGGAAATCAGAGAGAGCTTGATTCCTACTTGTCCTTCCACCCATTATTCACCCCTAAGGCAGCTAGACCATATTATTCAAATTACCTGGAGTGGTTTCTGAAACACTGAGAATGAAAAGAGGTCAAGGGGGAATGAAGCAAGATTTCCCCTTTCCTTCAAGTTGTACATTAATGTTATATATCAATGACCCTTGTTCTCTATGACTTTTTGCTTAAGACTTTGATCCTCTCTACAGCACTGCTCCAACAATCTTCTCATGTATCTTCAAAGTCTCCTTTTCCTTTGACTACTTTCCTAGTCTGCCCATAGTCAATTTCAGAATTTTCCAATCCTTAAAACAAACCAAAAAATAATCTCTATTGAGATGATCATGTGGTTTCTGTTGGTTTTGGTGTTGATATGCTCAATTATGCTGATAATTTTCCTAATATTGAACCAACCCTGCATTCCTGGTATAAATCCTACCTGGTCATAGTGTATTATTCTTGTGATAAGTTGCTATAATCTATAAACTTTCAACTTATCTTTGACCTATCACTCTCCCACACCTCACATATCTGACCATTTACCAAGTCTTGTCAACTGTACCTTCACCAGAATTCTAGTTCTTCTGCCTCTAACCTAGTACCCACCATTATTGTAACGCACTAAAACTATTACAATAACCTTCTAACAAAACTTTTTCCCAGTACTTTATTCTCCTTCCAAACCATGCAACATACCATTCGGTAACAAGCTAATGTTCCACAAGCATAGATCAAATGATACATTTTTGACTTAGTGGTTCCCTATTGCGGACTGAACATAATTCAGCCTCCTTAAGTGCCAATTCATGAGCCTTAGATTCTGACACTATTCTACCTCTTCAGCTTTATCTCTTGCTGCCCTCTTTCCTATCATTTCCCTTATATGTATCCAGCCTTTTCTCTTCCTTGCCTTTGCTCATACTTCCTTATGCCTTTCTCCTTCATCTCATTGCCTATTACTCACCTCACTCCT
This sequence comes from Phascolarctos cinereus, assembly GCF_003287225.1. Classification (NCBI taxonomy): domain Eukaryota; kingdom Metazoa; phylum Chordata; class Mammalia; order Diprotodontia; family Phascolarctidae; genus Phascolarctos; species Phascolarctos cinereus. Next base: position 132,790,440 of record NW_027556098.1, read on the forward strand.
TTATAACATATCCATTTTGTCCCATTCAAATGCCACTCCTTCCTTGGAGCTTTCCCTGATCATTACCATTCAAAATGATCTTTTGCCATTGAAACTCCAATATCAACTTTTTTTTTTTAGATTTATCTTATTTATACAGTGTGTCCCTTTGGAATACTCTATGTAACTATCACATCCCACTTTTAGCCTATAAGCCCTGTGGGACTAGGTGCAATGAATCATATAACCTCTCTCCTTTCTTTTTCTAGTTCCCTTCTTTTTTTGTTGTTGTTGATTCCCTTTCTCATTTTTGACTCTCTATATTTATTATTATTATTTAACCAATCTACTCTTTATTCATATGTCTTTTATTATGCAAGGCAGAAATTACAAGAAAACTCCCTCTCCAAGTATTTCTTGAATTAGGAATCTTTGCAATTGTCCTTTCTTTCCTCTTTTTCAGGTGGTAAAAGGATTAGGGGAATGAGTTATGTGTCTGGGACTTTCCCAATCCCTTGCAGTGATAAAGGACCCATATTATCTAGGAACAGAAAAACATTGTGGAGAGGAATTTAATTTTCTCTCTCTCATACAAGTTGATAAATTTTTCATAACTAATAGCTCAGGGAAACCCAAAATCTATCTCTGCTCTAGATCCAAGTCACTCTGAAAGCTTATTCCCCAAGTCCCCTGGTAATATAACATCTGTCTGTACTCTAGGTCTACGTCTCAGTTCTTATGTACGACACCTACCCAACCTCTTTGGGTGGAGTGTCTAGCAATCCTTTACAGTGGTGGCCTTGCCAATACTGTCTCTCCAAATATAACAGCTGACCACTCTATGTGGTTAACATGAACTACAGCCATATGGTTACCATCTTTCTTTCTTGTTCTTGTTGTTTTTTCTTGTTTTTCTCATTCTTGTCTTATCTTGTTCTTTTTGTTCTTGTCCTTGTTCTTATTCTTCTTTTCTTGTTCTTGGTATTCTTCTTGTTCTTGTTCTCCTTATTCTTGTTCTTCTTGCTCTTATTTTTGATTTTATTATTCTTGTCTTTTCTTTTCTTGTTCTTCTTGTTCTTGTTTTTATTCTTTTTTTCTCATTCTTGTTCTTTTTATTGTTGTTTTTCTCATTCTTGTTCTTCCTGTTGCTCATTCTTTTTTCTTGTTCTTCTTGTTGTTCTTTTTGTCCTTGTTCTTGTCCTTGTTGTTTTTCTTCTTGTTGTTGTTGTTCCCCTCCTTGTCCTCATCCCCATTATTATCCCCATCTCCTCCTTGTCCTTGTCCTCATCCCAATCCTCTTCCTCTTCTACTTGTTGTTCTTGTTCTTTTTGTCTTCCTTCTTCCTCTGTTCTTCCTTTTCCTCCTCCTCCTCCTCTTCTTCCTCCTCCTCTCTTCTTCTTCTTCATTTCTTTGTTCTCCTCCTCCTTCTTAATCTTCCATTTCTCTGTAGCTGAAATCTGACACAATGAATTTTCTTCAAGGGCAAAGGAAAAGAATACCCTCAAGATTTGGAAAATTTGTGCCCACACACATTTTCCTTCCTATTGTCTCACTGATTTATTATCTCAGTAAAAACTTCCGGGATGAGTGGAACTGTTAGAAACATCAATTCAACATGTTTACATTTTAATAATAAACTATTTGTAGCTCTTCATTGGCCTTCATTGCTGGTCAGTCACTTATAGCTTTTGTTGCATTGAATTGATTTGAACTAAGTTGAATTGAATTGAATAGATATAGAGTAGGAGGTTGGTAAATCCATTTGACTTTTTAAAGAGGACATATTTCTAATTTGGACTTTTATTTCAAGGTGCTACCAAAGTTCTTCTTCTAGAGTATAGTAAGTATAATTCAATTATATGCGATGAAAAGCATATTTCATTTTATAATGCTCCATGCACTAGGCTGGAATACATCAGCTTAATGGTTATGAAATAATCATTTTAACAAAGTACAACATTCTTTATTCTCACCCTCCCATTAATACATTTAGAAAACCTATATGTGATGATGCTATTAGACTACTCTGAAGTATTATAATGGGTTAGAGCTTTTTTTTGTATCTAGCAAATTTAATTCCTATTAAACATAATAAAACTTTTATAACCTGAAGACTGGGAAATCTAAACACTATAAAAATTGTCAAATGACAAATTCATTTTGGTGTAGCAAAAACATGATTACTTTCTGCTTATCAAATTCCACTAAGAAATTAAAAAGACTTCAGCAATGTCATACAGGAACTCTCTACCCCTGATACTCCTTTAATGTCCTCCCAATAGAACTAATTGTTAGTCATTGTACTTATCTATTTTTCAGATGGTAAAGTTGAGACAAGGTGAGTTATTTTTGTGCATACTATGATGTTGTCTTGTCAAGACCAAGAAGGTCAAGGAAATGATACATGCAGGAAATGATGCAGAAAATTTAGGCAACATCATTGTTTTACGTGTATGTGTGGGTGGGTGTGTCAGAGAGAGAGAGAGGGAGAGATTACTGAAATACAAAGGTCATACTAGAAATGAGAATTCTATGCCATTTGCTCTAAACAAGCATAGATTTTACACAATTATATAAATTGTGTTAATACTTTAGTTTTTAACTTGCTTCATTTAATTTATCTTCATAGGGGGATATTATAAAGGATTATAAAAATTATTAACCTTGGAAATAGAAGCATGGATACAAACTGAATTAAACATTTTGTCTAGAAAAAATATATGATTTTATTTTAGGTACAATGTATTCATATACCATCAATCAATAAACAAACTATCAAGGTGTTAATGGAAGTGTCAACACAATCAAACTTAATGATGATTATTTAAACATATTAGATTAAATATAATCAAATATTATTACAAACATAGAGCTATATGAGTAGTAGATGGAGTATAGAGATTACAGTCAGGAAAACTGGATTAAATATTACTTTTGAATACTTATTAGGTTTTTCTGTACAGGTAAATCACTTAACCTCTCAGTCTTTCCAGCTATTATAGATTGATTGTGAACTCAATCAGAGTGGGAACCCTCTACCAGTAAAATAATGGCATATTAATGAATACGAATGTTTATAAAAGTCATTTATACACATATATACACACATGGGTATATATTCCTACAACATGAAAGTAATACAAATCAATAAAGACAATTCAGATCCAAATATTTTCTTTAATTAGCTAGATAATTCCTGCTTTGCTATGTCCATGGTATCTTGATCTAGATGGAGTAGAAATCATCTACACTCAATTGATCAACCCAAGAGTAGACAGGTCTTCCCAGATATTCAAGTGTAATAGAAGATAAAGTTCATTAAAATAATCAACTACATATGAAGACCTTAGAAGCTCTTACAATGTTTCATCTTTAATGATATCCATAGTTGGCACTCAGTGAGGATTTTATTGACATTTGTAAGGTTAGAAACCTCTAGCTTTAAAGATATAGGCAATTCATCTTTCTATCTATTTTAGCACTCTAAATAATTAGAACTGAGGAAGAGTTTTGTACATCTGTAAGTGTATGTATGATGGGCTATGAATGAAGGTAATGCCTTTATCCTGGCCACATCATGTACGTAGCTAAATTAGTAGATGTGAATTTGACTATGTTTGGGAATACATGCACATACAAACATTTGTCTTTAGATAGGTAGAGAGACAGATATAGATATATGTGTATGTATGTAAATATGATCTTTAATTGTATATACATGTGCATATTTACATACTTATAGATATATCTGTATAGTGTATACATGTACATACATGTATATATAAAACATATGTGTACATGCATGTGTTATGAAGGTAGGTATGTGTTGGAGATCTGTGAGATGTATATGAAGATATCCAAATTTCTCTTTTTTGCCACTCTCAAGAGGTGTAATTGAAGCCTTAGCTGATGATACTATCCATTCAAAAATTAAGTCACTCATATGCTCCATGTCTGGCTCATTTACCTATTTAGATAATTGCCTTTCTATAGCCATGTTTGTTTATTCATTGTTGTCATTGCTACTTGAAGTCTCTTTAGTTCCAGCCTTTTAAAGGTGGTCTCTTTTTCTATAATACCTTATCAGTTAGTCAATAAGCATTTATTAAGTATCTACTGTGTGCCAGATGCTATGTGAAATACTGAAAATACAAAGAAAAGCAAAAGACAGAAGATAAATTTCTAAGTAACAATCATGATTAAACATGTTGTACCGGAAAGAGTCATAGATTTAAATTAGGAGACTGGTATTTGAGTCCCAGCTCTGGTACTTACTACTGATATGGCCATGGGGAAGTCACTTCACATCTCTAAGACTCTATTATCTCATCTATAAAATGAAAGTACTGGACAGGATCAGGGGTGAGGAACCTACAGTCTTGAGGTCATATGTGGCCCTCTAGGTCCTGAAGTATGGTTCTTTGACTTAATCTAAACTTCACAGAACAAATCCCCTTAATAAAAGGATTTGTTCTGCTAAGCTTTGACTCAGTCAAAAGGCTGCACTCAAGGACCTAGAAAGCCACATGTGGCCTAGAGGCCACAGGTTCCCCACCTCTGGACTAGATGATTTCTTAGGTCTATTCCAACTCTAAATTTTATGACCCAATGACTTCAAAGCAGTGGAATCAGGCATGGAAGCAATTGAGCAACACATTGCTCACTACTGTATTGACTATGTACCTGTGAGAAATGACTGTGAGAAAATAGTTTCTGTTGAAAGATTTAGGTTAGGAGTATGTAAATACATGCTAAAGAAATAGTTCACACATGATTAATTATAAGCTTCAATAGCAGCCTGGAAGTTTATCAAAAAGAGATGATTAGGAACAAATAAGTTTAAGAGTAAATCCTTTTAGGAGCATCTGAGGCCTAGACACAACCAGAATAGACATGAAAACAGATATTTTCACAGGATTTACAGAGGGAGTCTCCTCAAAGGATTATATTTTATCATAATATCATCATCATCATTCCCATTACCATCATCATAGGCTTCATACCAGGTAAATATGGCTATAGGGGGATTTCTTCCAGGAAACTGCTGCATGTTACATAATATATAGCATAATAGCATATTATATCACATAATACATATCTGATCCTATCAGATCAGGTTACTATGTATGTACATTGCAAATGCAAGATGATGTATTGGTGGAATAGTTCAAAGGACTTGAGGAACACGTCTTCACCATTTATCTCATTAAAGAGTTGAGATTTCTAGACATTAGGAAAATGTTAAAGGGAGATATTTTGAGAGAGCAGAAATGACTGAAAACAAGTGTCTGAAGGTCAGTTGATGGAAGTATATAAATAATCTCTCTTATTTCAGATACTCAGATGATATTTGTACCTCTCTAATACTTTGTTCATAGCCTGTTTTACATTTCAGCAATTGTATAGCTATTGTAAAATATTATATATTTTTGAATATGTCTTAGCCTCCATTCTAGATTAAAATTGGTGGAGGTAGAGATTATGTTTTAACTATCCTTCTCTTTTTCTTTGGGGCCTGTGGCAGTGCTTTGTTTATAGAAGAAAGTGAACAAATGACTATTGAACAAATGAGTGAACACAGAGGTGAAAAAAGTGAAGACACTATCGCTATAGCTACAGCATGGGCTCAATCCATGCAGGGTGTACCTACATTTTGCTTTTCTTCAAAAGCAAATAAGAGCAGTGGTATGAACATCAAGAGGAAGAGGTATGTTGTGATGGGTATTGATTCCTCACTGAGGTCATCAGACAGCTCTCTCTGTGGAATCACCACGACCAGATGGGAGATCTGAAGTCTTCTTGATGATGAGATATGACTAGGAATTCAAACAAGTAATACAAAAGAGGTGGCAAGAAGCTAAATCTTTGTAAAAGAACATTTTTCACTGGTCAGAAAGAAAATAATGGATAATACTTGCTGAATATAGATTGCCAAATTGGCATTGTGGAAACATAATAATGGTGGGAGACTTCAAGTATCCAGACTTATACTAGATAACTCATTATGCTGAAAATCAGATATCTGGCAAATTCTTAACTTGCCTTGTTAGCAATTTTGTTTCTTTAGAGATGAAGAAGTAATGAGGTGCTATTCTGTATTGAATTTTGACCAATAAGGAAGCAGTGATAAGAAAGGGAAAGGAACCTTTGAAGAAAATGCTCACATCATCATTTGGTTTGTAATAGAAAAAAAAATAAGCATAAGCTAGATGTGCTTGCTTGATTTTTTATAGGAAAACAAACTTAAACAAAAAAAAACCCTTCAGTGAAAATGTATGTGTTATTCTGGAGCTAAAACCTCTAAGAGAGATTCTGGTAACTGTTTAATGGAAAAAGCACTCTACCTGGCATCAGGAGTCTTGTCTCTGGTACCTATTATGTGTGACCACTGGTCAGTCACTTCCCTTCTCTGAGTTCCAAGATACTCAGTGGTATAGTTTAAATAGCAATGCCAGATAGTCCTTCCTTCACAGGGTTGTTTGGAAGACTGATGAGATAATGTATGTAAGGGACTTTGTAAACTTTATCATGCTCTATAAATGTCAGTTCTCATTACTAAGATGGTTCAAGAGGGAGAGGAGGTGGTAAAAAAATCCTGATAATACCAACAAAATGATTCAAATGGAGAAGAAAAATAGTACTCCTGTAAAAGAATCAAAGTGATTGCATGAATTGTTGCAAAAAATGGAAGGAAGAATTGTATAGGACTGTAATCATAGCACCAGTGAAACTAAAGTCCATGAAGAGCTGGTGTTCGTGAAACATAATGACAGTGAAACAGACTATCTTTAGCTATGTTTGGAGCAAGGTGAACAAAGAATGGATAAACCCACTGTTAGAGGAAGATGACATCATATTCACCAACCATAGAAAGAAATCTGTAACTCCTCTTTTGCTTGCTTCTTGTCCACCAAGAATAATTATCTTCATAACAGAAAAGTAAGAAAAGACATTTTTAATTGGGATTCAAGGTTTTAAGTAGGTAAAGACACTGGCTGGTTCAGATCATTAGTTCAGACATGAAGAGACAAAGTACTTGATGATATGATTGAGGAGAACTATTAATAATCTGAGAAATCACTAAGACCAGGAGAGATGATGTCAGTAAATAAGAAACGGACAAGTGTTCTGATTTTCAAAGGGGGAAATGTTTTGGAAAGTGCAGATTAGTAAGTTAAATAACCAACAATATTTTATTAAAATATTAAGCAAATTATTTATGAATATAAAGATAATATTATATGTTAATAACATTTCAAACCAAATTATCCTAATTTCTTTTCTGATAAGGTTCTGAAGCAAGCATCTGCATTAGTGCTGGAAGCAGGCACATAAAAGAGGTCATAGATCCATTGAGGTATTGAATATATTAGGCTGATAACAGAGAAGTGCTGGTAATATATATCTTGATTTCAGCAATTCATTTGACAAGGCATCTCAATATATTCTTGTGGGAAAGGAACAGGCTTCCTGGCTACATAGATAGGCAGAATCTTAGATGGTTGAATCACTGTGCCCAAAGCCTATAGATTAATGGGTTTAGATGAATCATCAGAGGAAGTTCTAGTGATGTACCATGGAGCCCTTCTATCTTTGCCCTGGTGGTGATCAAAATCTTTACTGATTACTTAGATGAAGTTAAAGAATGCATAGGTATAAAATTTTGTGTAACACAAAGGTAGGATAAATAGACAATATATTGGATAACAGAATCAACTATGTTATATTCAGGTTTATGGTTTAGACTTTACAGTCCTGGGGATCCTAGCCTTTAATAAGAAGTCAGGCTCCTTGTTTTGACATTCATTTGGTGAATGACATTAAATGACATTAAAATACCACTAAGACTTCATTCTAGTATCCTGGGGATATGCTTACTTTTAGGTAACTTTATGGCTTATTCTCATTTTCTCCAAAAAGGGAGGAGTAAAAGGGAGGAGATACTAAATGTACAATGTGAATCAGTCATGCAACAATTAATTTAGCCCTACAAATAAAAAGGATACTATGCATTAAAGATTTGCAGTATGCAACAGATTGACTTAAAGCAAAATTAAATAAGTTAACTTATAATTACTGTTACCATCTTCTGGGATGCTGGTTCATAAATCTCATTAGATTATACAGAAGTTTGTGGGACTTCTAATTAGATATTTCACATTTTACCTCAGCTCTGCATTTTCCAAACAATTCCTAGTAATTGTCTTCTGGAAAAACAGCAAGGCTTGGATCATTCCTCTTGTCAATGCATGGTGTCTCCAAGATCATTGTGATATTTGACTTTTGTCCCTTTTAAAGTCACAAGGTCTCACCCAACCCAAAACCATCTCAGGATAGTTACTTATTTTCCTAAGATGAAAGAACAAACACAAAAAGAAAAAAAAAGGCACAAGATTGCTGAGTTGAGTCTCCTGATACTAACTGAAACACAGGTAAGGTAATTATGATTCTGGATTGGAAAGCACCAGCTATTCCCTACCCCCAGAACTAAAAGTCTTGATGTTGCATGAAGCCACTTGGAATGTTAATGATGGAAGGTGACAAAGAAGTTGTCCGACAGTGGAACCTGGTACCTTGTGAGGCCCTTATCCTCATCAAATGAGATATTTATAATATGCTTAGCATACTGCCTTGCAAACAGTAAGTGATTAATACATGCTTGTTCCTTTCCCCTTCCCCTCATCCCTAGAAATGTTTGGGCAGAGGTCAGATGATCACATTGAGAGAGATATAGTAGAAGAAATTATTGCATAGTTAAACTAGATGACCTCTAAAAGTACCTCCAAATAGAAGGTCATAAAATTCTCTGAGAAGAAAGACACAGACAGCCAAATTGAGAGAAGGAAGCACAACTTGGTAAGAGCTTTAAGCTTTTTTTTTTGTCACCATCATTTCTTTGGTCCCTTTTAACATCTGTCAAATACCTAAGGCTTCTTCTTTTAAAATAGTATTGGTATAGAATGGGAGGTAGGTATAGTGATGTTAGAGAGAAAAGGCAAGTTAATTATTCAAACCAAGGTTAATGGAAAGAATGAACAACCCATTCAGACCAACACTGAACACATCTGACTTTTTCTTAGCCAATAAACTGTTCAAGTTGAAAGCCTATGTATGTGCTGTAAATCTTCCCTTCCTGCCTCTCTTTATTTGAAAACTTGTCTGGAAGGGATGTAGGAATAGCAATGAAAAATGAGCTGCCGAGCTTGATGATTCATTTCTATGTAGCCTAGGGATATTCTTATCCCCAGAAGCCCATACATGAAACATCATCTGCAACTGGTCCTTGAGCACATAATTTCTATGAAGTTATGCAGTCAGTGGAATTTAACCACATGAGGATTTGGGAGAGGCTTTTTTTTTCCAGAAATGTAACAGTACTAAGAATGGGAGAGGTGATTTTCCCTCTTCTTTCAAAAAAAAGTACTGTGATACAATAAACTAGTTATTAAGGATTTTGTGAAAAATCTCGTAAGCCTGATAACTTTTGTTGACCAAGGTGCCCCAATAAATCTAACCGGAGTTTAGTGAGGGAGCTTGCAGTCTATGTGACTAGAAAGAGAAGAAACATAAATCCAGGGACAAAAGAAAAGCCCCTAAAGAAATGACTCAAAGAAAGAGAGAAGGACTTGAGTTGAGCCTTTCTGTATATATTGTAGTGACTATTTTTGAGGGAAGCTGAGCTAGGGAGATCTCAGATTTCATTAACAGAAACAACTGGGATATTGCTACTTTCCTGAACTTTCATAATGTATCTTTAAAGAAAAGAAATAGTTCTTTGACCATTGAAACAGCAGGCAGGAGTGAGAGATATATTAAAATTGTGGAATAAAAAATAGGATATAGATTGTCAGTCTGACCTCTTTAAGCTAGGAATGGATGAGAGGAGAAGGGAGGGGCAACTGCAGCTTTAACTGTGATGGTAGAGTGATTCACCTTCTTTCATTCCTAATATAGATGTTATTGACAAAATATAAATACTATTTGAAGTTGAAAATCTCTAATTATTGGGGGATACAGATTAGTTACGTTCAGGATATATTGAAAAGCCTGAATCACTTTTGTATATATATAAAGGGCAATATATGTGCTTGCTTGTATGTCACACATACACGTTTGTGTGTGTGTGTGTGTGTGTGTGTGTGTGTGTGTGTATCTCTGGGTGTATTCTTTATACTTCAGAAAAATAAGTGTACTCTCTTTTAGTGTGAAAATGAAAGAAACATAAACATGCTCATATGTGCTTAAATTTGTTTTTTTTTTACTTCTCTTCAATTCAGCAACACATTAAGGTTACACACCCACAAGATTTCACCCTTAATTAGGATAATGTGTGAGTATCTTTAGTACTATCCCCACCTGTTGCATGCTGTTTAGTTTTCACTAAGGCTTCTTTATGCTTATGTAAGCTCATAGGACAAAAAACAGACATTTATGAACAAAAACAACATGTGATGATTCAATCTTTGTACTTTTCTACTTTAGGGCACCTCCTTTGGGGACTACTATATCCAGTTCTCTGGTTCTCATTCTCTGAAATATTCCAATGTTTTAATAGGTGAGAACACAAGGTTTTATTTTTGCCTCACATCTAGGACTATGCTTTGTAGCCTTTGAGTCTTCAATTATTAGATTTTGTCAAGGGATTAAAAAAGGGGATGGGGATCTGGCTTGCTTATGGTTAGCCTTGCAATGCTGAAATCACAGATTGGGATACATACAAATATGTAAATATACATATGTATGTATTCCAATGATACTCTTGCATATACACACATACGTGCATGATATACATACATAGAATACATACGTGCATATGTGTGTTTATATACATACACACATATATACACCCTGGTCTTTCTTTAAATATAGAAAACAGACAGGGGAAGGAGGGAGAGGGAGGGAGAGAGAGAGAGAGAGAGAGAGAGAGAGAGAGAGAGAGAGAGAGAGAGAGAGAGAGAGAGAGAGAAGTGGGGAGAGGAAAGAGGAAGGAAAAGGGAAAGGGGAGGGGAAGAGGGATCTCTTTTGCCTTTAGGATAAAATACAAATTATTCTGTTTGGGATTTAATTCCCTGCACAATCTGTCTCTCTTTCTAGAATGATTTTATAGTGCTTCTTTTCATATACTCGACATTCTAGCCAAACTGGCCTTCTTGCTGCCCCTTATAAATGATATTCCATTTTTCTACCTATGCACCTTTGTGTAATTACTCCCTCATCTCACTCACTCCCAAGAAAGTGTAGGATCCTTGAAGGAAGGAAGAAATTTCTTTCTGGTCTTTCTGTCTCAGAGCCTAGAAAAATGTCTTATCCATCTTTTGGAGGTGTGTGTTGATGGGATCATGCTCCCGAATATGTATGAAACTAACTCAGTGATTTCATTGATTTAGGGAACTTCCATTACTAATGCAGGTTGCCACTAACACCTGCTCAGCAACATGTAGTCTTAGAGAGTTCCTTATATGTAGCCCAAGTTTCATAAATGTTTATTGAGTGAATGCTTGAAGTTGCAGATAGAATTTAATCTTAAATATTTCTCTCTGACAATCCAGATATTTGGAGCAGTGCACTGAACACATTTTGGTTTTTTTCATATTGTTTAAAATGTTATTTAGGAAACTTGAAATGTAATAACTGATATTTATCTATTACCTCACATAGATGGTCACTTTTGAATCTCATAACAATCTCACGAGGTAATTAGTATACTTCTAATGCATGTGCTTAAATCCTTTAAGGCAGCGAGAAACTGAGGTTCAGAGAAGCCAAATGACTTTCCCAAGGTCATGCAACTAGAAAGTGGTGAGGGTAAGACTTAAGCCCAGGCATTTTGCCTTCAAAACCAGTGTTTTTCCACTATTCCTTGATGTTCTGTATTAACATTTGGTACTATTTTCAATGACCTAAATGTATGGCCTAGGATATGAAATATACTGAAAATTCCTATATGATACTATCATATTAGACTTTAAAGTTCTTGAGGGCCTGAGTTGTGTTTTAGTTCATCTTTGTATTCCCAGAAACTACCAAAGTATGTTACATAATAAATGTTGAATTGAATAATGCTTGTGAAATCTTTTCCTTGGAAGGGGTGTGGGGAACAATGTGTGTGGAATATCAGTTATTATGCCAGAAATATTCACTCTGTCATTTGGTTTTGCTAAGCATTTTCTTTTTCACAAAGTTAGGACCTCTGGGAGGGGTAAATGGGAGTATCTGTGATTAATGTTGTGTAAAGACAAAAGGCATCAATACAATTTTTAAAATAATGTTAATATTGGTGAAAAGGACATGGCCTCGGCTCCCCATGATTGCATCAAGCATTTTTGGTTGGTAGTTATGCTTGGAGTGATGTGGTTTGACCTATGGTCTTTTCAAATCTAGTTAGTAGCAAGCTCTTTTCTAACTGGGAACAACTGTATTGCTCATTAGCCATTCCAAGGCCCTCCCTTCACCACCAGCTTTTCTAAACAACAGCTGTACAAAATATACAATTAACAGGAGTTTATTTTTGGCATAAGTTCACTTGCTTTCACTTTCATTTAATTGTTTATCCCAATACTTCAGCAAATGCATCTTGTGATCTACTGTGTATCTTTCTGTAAAATGGAGATAATAACTCCTTCCCGCCTCACAGAGGAGCTGTGCCCATTCATTACAGGCAGATTTTGGTTTAGTAGAAAGAGGACCAAGCTTGGAGTCATGAAAGGCCTGGGAATGAGTCCTAGCTTTGGTATGTTGGGTGGCCCTACAAAAGTTGTTTAACTTCTCTGGGTCTCAGTTTCCTCATTTGTGAGATGGAGATGATGATACTACTTATATTAACCACTTCACAAGGCTTTTGAGACAGAAATATTTTAGAAATGTTACAAATGCTAAATAAATATTGAAATAGCATATACTGCAATAGGAGGAAAGATGAGTTTAGAGTCAGAGAGTCTGGGTTCAAATTCTTCTTCTGTCACTTGCTGCCTGCATACACTTTGGCAAGTCACTACCCTTTGGGGCTTGAGTTTCCTCATCTGTAAAATGGGAAGGGAGATTGGGTATTTTCTGATATGCCTTCAAGCTCTAAATGTGTGATCCTGTGAAATGTTTTTTCATTATGTGTTTAATGCTTCTCCAGAACACTTCAGGATTATTTTCTGCATGTGGAGGTGTTTCCATAATGCTGACCTTTTCTGATAGTGTTTACAGGAGCACTAGGAAGATACACTATCCCCCTCAATCCATTACCTGATGGTTAGAGGGAGTGTGCATAGACAGAGGGTGTAGGTATAAGTTGACTTTGAGGTGATGATAAAAAAAAGTTAATTAAGGGGTGAAAAAAAAAAGATTGTACTGGGAGAAGAGGAAGGCAGGATGAGGTTAATTATATCACATGAAGAGGCATAAAAGACCTATTACAGGAGATGGAAAGAAGGGAGGGGGTGAGGATTATTTGAACCTTACTCTCATTGGATTTGTTTCAAAGAGGGAATAATATTAACATTCAGTTGGCTAGAGAAGTCTATCTTACCCTAAGGGAAAGTAGGTGGGGAAAAGGGAAAGAAAAGGGCAGGGAGGCTGATAGAAAGGAGAGCAGATTGGGAAAGGCAGTGATCAGAAGCAAAACATTGATGAGGAGGGACAGGGTGAAATGAGAGAGAAAAGTACTAAAAGGGAGAAAATAAGCTAGAAGGAAATGCAAAGTTAGTAATCCTAACTGTGAATATGAATGGGATGAACTCTCCCATAAAACAAAAGTGAATAGTAAAGTAGGTTAAAAACCAGAATTCTACAATATGATGTTTAAAAGAAACATCTGAAGCAGAGAGAAACACACAGAATAAAGATAAGGGGCTGGGGCAAAATGTTCAAAAACCTAAACCAAAACATCTGCAAGGGATATTTTCTCACTTTTGACTTATGGCAGGTTTTTCCCATCTTCATGCAAATGCTGGAACTACATTCTGTTAAGTGTCTGTCACACTAGAGAATGGAAATACAGCTTCACATGATTCACAGCCCCTGGATCGAAGACTCTAATGTTTTGAAATCCCAAATTGTCATTGCTCCATCAATGGTAGTGGTGCAAAATTTGTGACAGTCATTCTGGGATCCAAGATGGTGGAGTAAGAGGTGAGTCTCTCTTAGCCTCCTTTATTAACCCCCTGAAAGCCCAGAAAATATCACCCCAGGAAAAACCCTGGAACAGCTGAACTGAAGAAAGATGGGCTCCAGAAGTCCAGTAGCCCAGATAGCTTGAGGAATTAACTGGAAAGGCCCCTTTTACCTTGAGGGAAAGGGAGCAGTACAGAACAGGAGGCATTCCAGCAAGCTAGTGGAAAGCCCCACCTCAGCATAGCAGGAGGAAATCCTGAAGCCCATGTGTTGGGGCAGGAAAACACCAACGCCTGGACCCCTGACTGCCTCATTGAGGGTAGGGGAACTGGTGGAAACCATCTCAGAAGACCACCAGGTGCCTTGGCATTCTACAACAACAGGCTCTCCCAGTGCCTCAGCAAAACTAAGGGAAGCAGAGTTCCAAGGGGCCCCAGGGAGATAAACACCCTACAACATCCACCTGAAAGGAGTTGAAAGCAAAAGGAAAGAAAAGCCTGGGTGAGTAGGAGATCTCCAGGAGCCACACTACCAAATCCTACACCTAGAGTTCCAGTGTTGTCGATTCCAGCCCAACACAAGGTAAGCTGCCAGAATCCTACAGCCTCCAACTGTCAACATTGGAGGTCCCAGCACACAAAGCCATCGACCAGGCCCTAGGCTCCCAACACAAGAAGCTCAGTGCCCTCTGCTCTCCAGCAGGAAAAGCCAGTCTCTTTAAAGGCCAGGAAATAAGCAGACACCATGACCAAAAATAAATGTAAGATAGATTCTTATTATGGGAAGAGTGAAAATCAAGGCAGAAATTCTGAAGAGGACAACATTGTCAACAAACCCACATCTGAAACCTCAAAAGGGAATATGAACTGGTCTGAAGCCCAAAAAGCCTTGTTAGAAGAGCTCAAGAAGTATTTTTAAAAACATTTATGTATTTATTTACTTATTTATTTATTTGTTCATTTATTTAATTATTTATTTATTGTAGGCATTTAGGGTTAAGTGACTTGCCCAGGGTCACACAGCTAGTAAGTGTCAAGTGTTTGTTCTGAGGCCAGATTTGAACTCAGATCCTTCTGACTTCAGGGCCAGTGCTCTATCCACTGCACCACCTAGATGCCCCACAAGAAGGATTTTAAAAGTGAAATGAGAGAGGTAGAAGAAAAAAAATGGGAAAAGAAATGAGAGGTATGCAAGAGAGTCAATAGCTTGGAAAAGGACGGACAAAAATTCACTGTAGAAAACAAGTCCCTAAAAATACAATTGGCCAAATGGAGAAGGAGGTACAAAATGTAATAGAAGAAAACAATTTGTTAAAAATTAGAATTGAGCAAATGGAAGCTAGTGACTCTATGAGAGTGCAAGAATCAGTAAAACAAAAATAAAAGAATGAAAAAATAGATGAAAATGTGAAATACTTCATTGGTGAAACAACTGAACTGGAAAATAGATCCAGGAGAGACAATTTAAAAATTATTGGACTACCTGAAAATCACAATGAAAAAAAGAGCCTGGATAGTATCTTTCAGGAAATCATAGAGGAAAACGGCCCTGAGTTCCTAGAACCAGAGGGTAAAATAGCCATAGAAATAATCAGCTGATCACCTCCTGAAAGAGATCCCAAATTGAAAACGCCAAGGAATATAGTAGCCAAATCCCAAAATTACCAGGTCAAAGAGAAAATACTGCAAGCAGCCAGAAAGAAACAATTTAAATATCATGTAACCACAGTCAGGATTACACAGGACCTTGCCACTTCTAATTAAAAGACCGTAGGAAGTCGAATATGATATTCCATAAGGAAAAGGAGCTTAGATTACAACGAAGGATCAACTACCTAACAAAAATGAGCATGATCTCTCAGAGGAGGAGATGGATATTCAACAAAATAGGGAACTTCCATACCTTCCTGATAAAAAGACCAGATCTCAACAGAAAATTTGATCTTCAAAGACAAATAAAAATTTAAATTACATTTTCAAATACAAAAAAAAAATAAAAAAAAGGTAAATGGGACAAAAAGAAACAACATGTTATTAATAAGGGCAAACTTTTAGGAAAAAAGGGAAGATGACACTTGTAACTCTTGAGAACTGTATTGCTATTACACCATGTTAAAGGGGTATACATAAAGGGGGGGTATAAATTGACTTTGATGTAATGAAAAAAACTAATCAAGTGGTTAAATGGATCCAAGTAAGTGAATTAATCTGATGTAACTAAGAAAATGTACTGAGAGAAAAGGAAAGGAGGAGGCAGACAAAGGTAAATTACATCACTGGAAAAGGCACTAAAACCTATTGCAGCAGAGGGAAAGAAGGGAGGGAGATGAGCATTTTTGAACCTTACTCTCATCAGATTTGGCTTAAGAAGGGAATAACATAATCAGTTAGGTATAGAAATCTAACATGCCCTATCAGCAATAGGAGGGAAAAGGGGAAAGAAAAGGGAGAGGGCTAATAGAAGGGAGGTGGGACTGAGGGAGGCTGTGGTCAAAAGCAAAACATTAGTGAGGAGGTAAGAGGATAAAGGAGAAAGAAAAGCATAAATGGGGGGGAGGAAAGATGGAGAGAAAGACACAGATAGATTTATCATAGTTGTGAATATGATATACGAATGTAATGGAATACTGTTTTGCTATAAGAAATGATGAACAGATAAACTTAGAAAGACTTGTATGGTTTGATGCTGAGTGAAGTGAACAGAACCAGGAGAATATTGTACACAGTAACAGCTACGATGAGTGATGACTGACTTTGATAGACTTAACCCCTCTTAGCAGTACAAGGATCTAAGGCATCTCCAAAAGCCTCATGAAGGAAAATGCTATCCACATCCAAAGAAAGAACTATGGAGTTTGAATGCAGATCAAAGCATCCTATTTGTTATTTTTTTCCTTCTGTTGTGTTTTGTTTCCTCTTTCTGGAGGTTCTTCCTATTAGTTCTAATTCTTACTTACAACATCACTAATGTGAAAATATGTTTAATAGGAATGTATATGCATAGCCTATATTAGATTTTGCGCCATCTTGGGGAGGGAACTAGGGAGGGGGAGAAAAATTTAAAACTCAAAAGCTTATGAAAGTGATTGTTGATAAATTAAAATAAATTAATAAAAAAAGGAGAACTGAAAGGGAAAGGAATTTTCCTTTTGCTTATCTAAACAAATGTGTTCACTTAGGAGACAAGTAACTTTAAACCCTGGTAAACTGCATGCTCCAGAACAAATATTAAATTAGGAATTCATGTTTCCTGTGTTTTGTTTACTCATTAAAAAACAAACAAATAATCACTTCTGTAAAAAAAATTGTGGCAATCTTACTTGTCCACTTAAAAAATAGACACTTGGGTGATACTGTTTTGGTGCAGCATATCTAGAGCAGTTCTGTGATCCTTAGTCATGGCTCTCTTTTCCATGTTGTGGAAGCCTTCCATGGCAGAGATGTTGCACTGGATGCTTTGTTTGGGAATGTCTAATTTAGAGATGAAGGTCAAAGAAGCATTATCATCATAATTAAATAGCACTGGGCAACAGTCATGGCCAGCAGCCACCACGCTATTCTCAGAGACAAACAACACACTCTGGAGTGGGAGGAGCTCTGTTTTCAGCTGTGAAGCCATCATGTGTTTGGAGGCATTGGCAACTGACACAGTATTATCATGGCTGACCCAAGTGAGATGGTTTACACTGGCAGAGAAACTAACCCCATGGACCCAACTACCACTTCTGGTACCACAAAACTATGACATCAATTGACCAAAAGGCATCTTGGTACCCCATGGAGTACTGGCTGGCTTTCCATCAACTTCTTTAATGCAGGCAGAAAATTCTCTGCATTTGAAGTCACAAGATTGAGCAGCCAGCAAAACATTGTTGCACTGTCAGTCCAAACTAAAGACAGTAGAACAAATTGGCTTTTTATGTATTTGCTCACCCACCAGTCATTTTCAGACTCAGAGTAGCACATGTAAATCAGTTGAGCTTTGCTGCCTACAGAAATTTTTTTCTCCAGGAAAGACCATTTCACAAAGGTGTCTGCATGATTAATCCTCAGGATCACCAGGGTTGGTTTCTAGATGCCATCTTTCTGACTCCAGACATAGGCATTACAGTCTGCACCACAAGTTAAAATCCAATTCTCTTGGGATTCCAGTCAATACCTGTGATGTGTCCATTGTGTTCCTTCAGTTCATGGCCTTTCACCCATCGGTTCCCATTCTTCTTGTAAATGTGGACTTTGTGATTATTAGGGCTAAGGACAATCTGAGTACTGTCTCTGTTCCAAGCATGGCAAGTGATTGGCTCCAGTAAAATTAATGTAAGGACATTATTTTTAGTGTTTTCAAAAGGGAAGAAAACTGGGATGGGTAGGGTGCAGATGGGCTCCAGAGTGGAGGATTTGCAGATTCTGGTCAGTTGACGTGAATAAGCTCCGACATAGTGGGTAGTACATCTTGCTAAAACATACCATAGATAATGAAGTAATCCCAATACTAAACATATATACACCAAGTGGTACAGAATTCAGATTCTTAAAGGAGAAGTTAAATGAGTTATAGGAAGAAATAGATAGCAAAATTCCACAAACGGGGGAACTCAACCACCCTCTCTTAGATCTAGATAAATGCAGAAGATGGTTGCTTAGCTGTACCAGGTCTATAATTACTTTATAAAGCAATAATCATCGAAATTATATATTAGGTACATAAGACACACTAGCAAATGATTATAGTAATCTATTTTTTGATAAACCTAAAGATTCCAGCTTCTGGGATAAGAACTGGGTATTCGACAAAAACTGCTGGGAAAACTGGAAAATAGTATGGCAGAAACTAGGCATAGCCCAACATCTCACAAGATAAGTTGAAAATCTGCACATTATTTAGACGTAAACAGTGATATCATAAGCAAATTGGGAAACTAAGGAATAGTTTACCTGTCAGAGTTATGTAGAAGGGAAAATTTTATGACCAAACAAGAGATAAAAACATTATGAAATGCAAAATGGATAATTTTGATTACATTAAATTTTAAAAAATGAACAAGCAAAACCAATGGAACCAAGATTAGAAGGAAAGCAGCAAGATGGGAACCAATTTTTACATCCAGTGTTTCTGATAAAGGCCTCATTTCTCAAATATATAGAGAACTGAGTCAAATTTTTAAGTACAAAAGTCATTTCTCAAATTGTTAAATTGTTAAATGTCAAAGGATATGAACAGACAGTTTTAGATAAAGAAATTAAAGCTATCTATAGTCATCCAAAAAATGCTCTAAATCACTATTGATTAGAGAAATGAAAATTTAAAAAGTACTCTGAGGTACCACCTCACACCTATCAGATTGGCTAATGTGAAAGAAAAGGAAAGTAATAAATGTTGGGGAAGATGTGGGAAAATTGGGACACTAATGCATTGATGATGGAGTTGTGAACTGATCCAATGATCTGGAGAGTAATTTGGAACTATTCTCAAAGGACTATAAAACTGTACATACCCTTTCATCCAGCAATAGCACTAATAAGTCTATATCCCAGAGATCATAAAAAAAGAAAAGGACCTACATGTACAAAAAAAATATTTATAGCAGCTCATTTTGTGGTGGCAGACAATTGGAAATTGAGGAAATGCTCATCAATTGGGGAATGGCTGAACAAGTTGTGGTGTATGAATATATGAATGTATGTAATGAATGTAATGGAATACTATTGTGCTATAAGAAATGTTGAATAGGTGGATTTCAGAAAAAAAAACCTGGAAAGACTTACATGAACTGATGCTGAGTGAAGTGAACAGAACTAGGAGATCACTGTACATAGTATAAGTAACATTGTATGATGATCAACTGTGATTGACTTAGCTTTTAGCAAAATACAATGACCTGAGAAAATTCCGAAAGACTTATGATGGAAAATGCTGTCCACATCCAGAGAAAGAACTGTGGAGTCTGAATGAATATTGAAACATACTATTTTCATTTTTTGGTGACTTTTTCCTTTTGTTCTGTTTCTTCTTTCATGGCATGACTAATGTGGAAATACATTTCGATGATTGCACATGTATAACCTGTATCAGATTGCTTGCCATCTTAGGGAGGGTTAATGAGAAGGAGGAAGGGGTAATAGGAAGAAAGGAGGGAGAAAAAATTGAAACTCAAAGTCTTATAAAAATGAATGTTAAAATCTCATGAAAAAATATGAACTATTTTGAAAGCAGATAATTTAACTATATATTCATCAATGTGAAGTCATGGGTATGGAAAAAGGAAAATAGTACCAAGGTATTACTGAATGCTTAATCAGTCTTAAAATCTAAAATCATGTGAAACTCAGTTGTATGGGGAAAATAAAATATTAAATTTGAAATATTAAAATAAATTACTTTGGAGCATGCCCTCACTTCCAAGCAGAAGCACCTCTTTCCTCTGAATGGAACCATTCCCCTGTGCTGCCCAATACAGTACTTCACTTAAGTGAATTATACTCTCTATTATTGTGTGGGTCTACTTGTTGGGTCTCCTTTCCCTTTCTCCTTCCTCCTCTTCCCCATTGTTTTTAATAAAACTTTGAACTGATTTCCATTGTTTTACATGTTATTCTCAGCACCCAAATTCATTAAACTGTTGTTTTCCTCAATGTCTCCAACTGGCCCATGGGTCTTTTCTTAGACATATACTGGGTGCCTGGAAAGGACTTAACTTATTGACAGCCACACCTATGCTGGGGAAGTATTGCACTGTGAGCACAATTGTAGAAAGCAACAATTAATAGGAGAATCCTGCATCCTCCTAGGAGGGGCTCCCTTATCCCAGAGGACTCACAACACAGAAAAATTAAGACTAAGAAAGAAAAATTTCATCCTTTTTCTCAGAAAAAGAAGGGTACTGTTTGTAGAGCTGCAATACAGATTTATCAAGTTTGGAGCCAACTAATCTGATGGAACTTAAGAAAGAGTGAACATAACTGAGTGAATAATAAGAGAATAATATTGATAATAATAATAGTCTAAAATTTGTACAGTCTTTTACAATTCAAGAAACAAATAATAGTAATAACTTTTCCCTACTTAGAATCCTTTCTTTACTTTGCTTCAATAATAACAATTTACACTGTGGAGGACATGGTATAATATTATTATTCCCATTTTATAGATGATGAAACTGAATCTCAGAGGCATTTAGTGACTTGTTGGTAAAATGGGAACCATTGAGCATTGTCATCAGATTTAATTAATATGCATATAGTATCTAATCTAAATGTATTTCATATTGTTGAGTTGCTTAAAATGCAGAAATAATTCATAGATGATAGTTGAGTAGACTGAGAGGGAGTGAAAGGGCAAAAGCATGGCAGTGAATTAGTCAGGTAAGCAATGGGTGGGGCTTGAATCAAGGGTTTCTCAGTTGATATTCCTATCTTCATAGAATGTGACTAATCTGGAATTATAGTTACTAATACTAGAGACTTTTCTGATACTGACTGACTGGTTGGTCATCTTCATCAAATGATTGAGTAGAGTTATTGCAGATGAGGCATTCTGCATAATTCAGCAGCTTCTCTGCTAGTGCAGATCTTGTTTTCTGGGGAATCCTTTTCTTGCAGTGTCTGGATTCCTCCCTCAAATGGCTCTTGGTGTGAGTCTGTGTTTGCCTCTGAGTCAGTTTCTAGAACTGGCCTGAGGGAAATGTATTGTCCTAGAATATCTGGGAGAGATGGGAATCCTGGAGGAAAGGGAGGAGAGAAGCTGGTGTATCTGTAACTATCAGTAGGCAGCAAGAAAGAGTGGGGAAATGGTCAGAGTTAATCAGGTTGCTAGGAGTGCCAGTCCATGATAATTGGCCCCAGATTACTTTAAATAGGCCTTTAACAGGAAATATGTCTCTGAATTGCTCAATTGGTTTCTATAATCTTGGGAAGTTACCGACAAAATAAGATAGCACATACTCTACTTATAAATAATCTATCACCCTATATTCCTCTCTATATCTATAGGAGAGCATTTACCATAACAATGTTATTGCCTGAGGTGATGTTCCAGGTCAGATGACTCCAACAACAATTATCATGTTATGTAATTGGAGTGGGAAGACATAGGTGGAGTGAAGAACTGCAGAACCCAGAACACCCAGAGCTGTTTTGATGTAACCATGAAATAGGAAAACTGTTGTATTTCTCATTTCTCATTTGAGTTGTATAGGTAGGAAATTTTATATTTTGCTTGTTGAAGGCACAGCATGAGAGATAGGTAGTGAAGGGCAATAAATACTGTACTATCAGGAATAGGAAGCCTTTTTTTTATAAGCAGGTGATCATGACTTGGGAGGTGGGTTGGGAATATCTTGGGGACTAGTAAATTCTCTTAATAAGGGTCAGAGGGAAACCCAGAAAGCCTTTGTTGGAGCCACCAAATAAGCACAATCTGGAGCAGACTTACTTTTCTAGATTCCTGTTTCTTTTCTTCTGAACTTGTAGTCTCCAGTATAGATAGGGCAGCATCCTCATAGTACCCTAAACATAGCAGGGTCATTCCTGTTTGTTTAACTTTTCCTTGTCTTTGCTCCTGCTTGAAATGATTTCTTTACTTTGTTTCAATAATTTAAATCTTACCCTTCCTGAAATAGTCAGTTCAGGTCCTACCTTTGCTTTGTGAAGTCTTTATTGATTATTTCAGACAAGATTAATCTCTCCTTGCTATGAACTTCTAGAGCATTTATCCTTTGTGCCCTTTGTTATGATTCAGCATATGCTCCCTTGGAACATCACTCTCAGTATAGTTATTTAATCCATATATGTACATATGCATATGCATGTGTCTATATACCCACACATTTTATTTGTATATATCTTCTCTCTCCAATTATACTGAAAACTTCAAGAGGTCAAGAATTATATTTCATACTTCTTTGTATTCTCCACAGCAGTAGTACTGAACTCAAAAAGAAAGGGATCCCTTTGGGCTGAATATTGACTTAGAAAGCCACAAATTAACATTATCTGTTTTATTATATTTTAATTTTTTTGGTTAACATTTCCAAATTACATTTTAATCTAGTTCAGGCCTTACTCAGGAGTGTTATTGGCCACATTGGCCAGCTGGCTGGCTGTTTGACACCTCTGCTCCACAGCATCTATTCATTCATGTAACAAACATTTATTATATGCAAGGTATTATTTTAAGTGCTGTAATAGGAAGACAAGGTGTTTACTCTCAAGGAACCTGTGTCTCAGTAAGGATGCTGAGAAATGCATGCACATAAAGTGTGATATGCATTAAAATTAATGACAACCTAAGAAATAGTTAAATCCAGTCAGATGGAGGGGTACATATGGAAACAGGGGGGAAAACAAAAGAGAAAAGAGAAAGGAAAATTGGGGAAGTGTAAGAAAGAGGAGGGTTCTTCTAAAATTCAATATGGATAAAGCACAAGTTAAGCCCTAGGGAAACCACATCTTAGCCATCAATGGTGTGTTCTGAGGAGAAATAAATGATATGTTTTTGAATAAAAAACTCAGAGTTTTCCATGACGTTGTCACCGGCTTTTTAATCTTTATCACCACATGGGCACTGCATGGATTGCTGGTTTCTCTTCCAACTTCTACGCTTGGAGGAAAAATAAAATCAATCTAAGTGAGACAAACACCATTTATTATTATTATTATTATTACTCACTAGGCAGCCTGATAAATGATTATGAATTTATGAGTTGATGATTACAAATTCTAAATAGCTGCTGACTAAGGCTAGGTCAATATGATCAATTCTATTGGACTGTGTATGTACGTCGATCATCAAGTAATTGATTGTATACTGGACAGTCAATCATTTAGGAGTGTTTTAATGACTATAGCAATCACTCTGCCTCAGATGACTGGATCAGATCAACAATTTGGAAACTGATCCATTTCTCAGCACTTGGTTTTAACAACTGCTAAAACAATCAATGGGACCCTCACATAGTAGAGTTGTTGATGATAAGTAGACATGAACTAAATTTTATGATTTTCAGGGTTTTGCCTGTTTTTTTCCTTCATATATTTTAAGCTTTGATTTTATAAAAGTAGTGAATTTGGGTTGGGTCACGCTTCTGCTCCTTTAGGCTGGTCTTCTTATCTCTCTGCATCACCTCCTACTCCAGTCTCAGACTATATTCACTCTTACCTCTATACTTCTGTACTGACATTTGCCCTTCCTGGGATATTCTAATTCCTATTCTAGGTATGTAAATGATGTCATTCCACAGCAATCTCTCTTTTCTCTATCTCAACTTGTACTTAATTTCCTTCATTGTATAGCTTAATATCATATATTTTAAGCAGGAAGGGGCCTTGGAGATTATTAATGTTGTAGGAACCTGAGGTCTAGAGATTTGACTACATGATTTCCAAGGTCATTCCTAGCTTTAGCCCTTGGATTCTATGATACTAAGTATGATGCATTATGTGAGGCACTCTGGGAATTGGGGTGGGAGTGGTAGTACAGAGATGAATGGTGCTTAACTTCAAGAATCTTCTTTTATAGATAGTGAAGTAAGACATGTAAAGATAGCTCTGATAGAAGGCAGTATTATGGAGGCAGTGGTATACTATTAGAATTAAGAGGTGGGAAAGTACCCTTTAGGGAGTCAAGGAAGGCTTCATGAAGTGGTAGAATGAGAGTTAGACCTTAAAGGATGGGTGGTATGTCAACAGGAAAAGACTGGGACTGGGTAGGTAGAAGCAGCATTTGAGGTAAAGGAAATAATATGAGCAAAGGCTAGGGAACAGAAAAATGAATGGTATATTTAAGGCTTTGTAAGTATAGGGATTGTGAATTTTGGGCTAGGGTATAAGTTTTGTAAAAGGCAGTGATTAAAGATTGATGCTAGAAATGATGTTAGAATTATAGGATTTGAGCTGGAAGAGATCTTAAAGGATATCTAGTCCAACTCCTTTATTTCCCAGATAAGGAAACTGGGGTCCTTAGAAGTTAAATGACTTGACCTAGATCACAGAGGTAGCAAGTCACAGAGTTACAGAATTTGGTGACAGAATATGGAGGGCCTTGAATGTCATGTTGAATTTGTACATATCTTGTAGACAGTGAACAATTATTAAAGGATTATGAGAAGGTCCTATGACCAGTATGACGTTTAATCTGTTAGTGAAATGCTCCTAGATTGGAGGACAGAGATATCATTTTGGACACTTTTGAAACACTTCATAAGCTTGAACTAATAGGTATGACCCTCTATAGTAAATGGTAGGTTACTATACAAGTTTAAAAGGGACAGGAATTAATTTGATCATTGAGCAAACGTGTTTTGGACTTTTAATTAGTGTCCAACACAGCAGTATTGGGGTTTGGGCATGGAATAGAGTCATACCAGAGTAGTGTATAATATAGTTCTGATGGTTAAGAGAGTGGGCAAAACAAGTGAACTAAAATTCATTCAATAAACAGTAATTAAATTTATTTGTGAAGTAAATATTTATTATTGTTTACTGTGTTGCAGTGTACTCTGGTAGGTGAAATACACAGTTTAACTAATGCATTGACCCTCCCCTCAAAAAAGCTTATATGAAGCTAATAGGAATGATTTAAACATGATAAGCAACTTGAAAATAAAATGTTTTTAAAATATAGTAGATTTTTTTTTTCTTGTGTAAGACAGGCCATAGAGCTCAAGGAAACTGGAAAGCACACTGGATTTATTTGTCAGAGGAACTGGAACCAGATCCTGGTTTCAGCACTTGCTACCTACATGATCTCAAGTAAGTCACATTCCCTTTCTAACAGTGATATGCCCATTTCCTCACAGGTAAAATGAGGGAGTTGGATTGTATAATTTCTAGGTATCCCTCTAACTTGAATTCTATGATCCCATGACTTGAAAGGGATCCTCACCTCTTCAGCCATAAAGAAGAAGAGATTACCTATTAAATTGTTCCTGAAGTAGGACCTGAAATATTATCTGAATAAGAAACTTCACTTTGAATCTGCCAAGTCTCTTTTTAATTTTTTTAATAAAGATATTTAACATAGACCTTGTAGCATATTTCAGAGCCCTTAAGTACAATTAAATCAATACCTAAAATGTAGCTGTGTCAATGTAACTGATGTCTGAAGCCACTATGAGAATGGAAAAAATATAAAATAATGAAGAGGAAAGAAGGCACAGAAGGAAACAGATTTTAAGATGAGGGAGTAATATTATGTAGAATGTGGGGACCAGCTAGTCTTCATCTCCACCAACAGAACAGAAGATTGGTTTTGACTGCATCAGGATTTTGGTGAATAGTGAGGAAGAATTTTGTACATTAGTCAATGACACCACTTTGCTTCCACTCAAAACTAAGAGTTACCTTCAATTCCATTTTCCCCTTATTCCCTCACAATACCCAATCTTCAGAATATGTCCGTTATTCTTTTACTATGTTTCCCAGATCTATCCCTTGATTTTAATCCTTATTACTCTATCTAGTTCAGATCCTTCTTAATCACTTTTCCCTTCTTTCTTTCCTTCGGTCTCTCCCTCCTCCAAGTCCCTTACACTACTGTAATCTTCCTGAAACATGACTTTTATCATTGCTTGTATTAATTTTTTTTTCCAGAAGCCCCTAAATGTCACAGTGGATATAGCTCTAGAGTTGTTTTCTGGAAGATCTGAGTTTGAATTCTGCCTCATAAACTTACTAACACTATGATCCAAGACAAGTCATTTACTCCCTAATACAGTTTCCTCATATGTAAAATAGGGATAATAACAGAACCTACCTCACAGATTTTTGTCACTATCACCTGAGATATGGCAAATGACAACCCCAAAACTAGACAAGTCCTGTCCAGAGAAAACACATGTAAAGTGATCTGCAAATTTTAAAGCACTATATGAATGTTAGCTATCATCATCATCATCATCATCATCATCTCATTCTCCTTCCTGAGAACTTAAAGTGACTGTATAGTCTGTTAAATAAAAAATCAAATTCAACTTCTTATCCAGTCTTCACAGTACCCCCACCCCATTAAGTGGTATCTAATTTCCTAATCTCATTTCTTATTCTTACTATATTTAGCCATTCTAGGCTCACCAACCTGATCAGCTTACTATCTCCTACATAAGATTTATTTGTTCATAAGATCATAGATTTTTAGCAGGGACTTTAGAGGGTACCTAGACCAATCATATATTTAGAGCTATAAGGGAAATTAATGGACATCTAGTTCAACCACTTCATTTTGCAGAAACAGACAGAGTGAAATTCACAGAGAAACAACAACAATCTTTTCCTGGCTTGGCCAGGAAGCTATGACTTCTCAACATTTAAAAGTCATACAACAGAATATTTCAGACACTTCATCATTCTCTACATTTAATTCACTTTTTCACTGGTTTTCTAAGTCACCCTAACAGTTGTAAATAATGGTTCAACTGAATGTTGAGGAGCAACCCCTCTATAGCTAAGAATTATCTTGTTTCCTGAGTTGCTTTTGATTTTTTTTCTTTTTTCCTTTCCAAAAATGATGTGGTAAGCATTATTATGTAGTACTGTTAGCAATGGATATCACAGAAATATTTTTGTTATCCAGCCTAGTAAACACATATTTTATTTCATTCTTGACCTTTACCACAGGAAACACACATACATATATTCACACACCCACACACTAATCTTGAATACGTCTAATATTACAGAAGAAACTAAATTCTGCTGATATCTTTAGATATTTCTTGACCAACTTAATACAAATTAATTGTTCTCTACAGATTTGTACCTTGAGACAAGAATAAACTTAGTCTTAGATACATCATAGCCTTAGTGTACTGAGTCCTTTATACCCTCTGTGGTCTCATGTTTGGAGCTCTCAAATAAATTTTAGAGATGGTCAGTCACTGACAGATGGTATGTGAAAGATATAAACTACCCTGCCTTAGAAAGTATTGCCTTATCATTACAGACTCATCTAATACCACAAGACTGAAACCTCCAAATCAGAGAAGCACTAAGGTTAGCCATAGTACCCAATGCACTCAGGGAAGGGTAACTCACTCACTCTGTCACACACACACACACACACACACACACACACCACATGCACCCTGGCACACCTATTTCCTGACCTCTGTCTTGAAGATATGTGTCCCCAAAGACCCTAAGCAATGAAACCTACCAGGGATCCTAACAATGAAACACATAACCTTCCAAAATCCTTGATTGGATTTGAGTCACTCTCAGAAAGCAACTGAAATTTCTATAAAAATCTACAATCATAGCCAGTCTAATACCACTGGTGGAAAACTTCATTCATCCTTATATCCCATACCAAGCACCACTACCATCTATAACGGTAATTTACTGTATAGATGGTTCTTTTCTTTTTCTCATTTTATCAACATCTTAGTGCAATCCATTCTTATAGTGTGGATTTAGATAACTGCTCTCAGTTTTACTGACGTCCTTGGCTTGGATGTCAGCATGTAATGACTCTTTTTCCAACCAGGGTTCTCATACCTTCCCCTTCTCTTTCCTTTGACCAAACACTTCTTTAGATGCTTTATTTCTACTAAGTTATAAAGGACATAACAACCTGTTGTGTTATTCCTCTCTAAGTACAGGAGTTCTTAACCTGGGGTTTGTGAACTTATTAAAATATTTTGATAACTCAATTTCAATGTAGTTGGTTTCTTTTGTAATCCTAGGTATTTTAAAAACATTATTCTGAGAACAGGCCTGTCGACTTCACTGGATTGCCAAAGTGGTCCATAACACATAAAAAGTTAAGAACTCCTCATCTACAGGGTTGTATGCAAGAATTTTATATTACTAGGGCACCAACAATAGTAGGGTGAAAAAAAAATGCAAGTCACTTGGAAAAGGAAGGGCTTTTAGCCAGGGTCTGAGTATCTCTAAATGGTGAACTACTTCTTAGAACCCATTGTGGTCTTTATCTTGTGATGTTTATTGTCACTTTATGTAGGCTTAGTTAAGTTGACATATCCTCAAATACTCTCCAAGATGCAATCATGTCAGTTATTTGATTCCTATAATTAGGGTAGTATTCTTCCTAACTATAGACCATTTATTCACCTATTTATTCTTTGAGAAAACAGCATTTTCTAGCAGAAAAAAAGTAGGGGACTTGACTTCAGAAGACCGAGGCTCTGATCTTATCTCTGTCATTTACTGCCTGTGACCTTGGAAAAGCTACTGGGAACTTAGTTGTCTCATCTTTTTAAATGGGAAGACTATGCTTGATGATAGTTAGCATTGCAATGAGCAGAGTGCTTTATTTGAAAGCAGGAAGACTTGAGTTCCAATCCTGCCTCAGATATTTACTAGCTGTGTGACCCTGGGTAAAACAACCTCTCTCAGCTCCAGTCCCTTCACCTATAAAATGGGGATAATAATGGCATCTACTTCATAGGCTTAAGAGGATCAAATGAGATAAGATATGAATATGGCTTTGCAGAATATATAGTTCTAGAAACTATTATTATTGACAGTACCTGAATCTTGGATTGCCCCAGATGCCCTTTCCTTCTCCATTTCACATTTTTGGATAACCCATAGATTATTATAGATTCAGTACACAATGAATTCATTCAACTTCACTCTTTTTTAGATTCATGTCATATTTAAATTTACAATTAACTCTAGGAGATAACACCCTTGTGGTACAAGTATATAAAGAAACTAAAAAAAAAGTGTAACGGCACTATAAGTTATACTGCAACAACTTTTATTGTTTCTACTCTCTCATTAGACATTGACATTCTACCAGCTGAACATGCTTAGTTGACTCCTAAAATTTACAGTTCTGACCTATTTCAAAGATTGACAGGGGGCTTCTCTCCACTGGTAGTTCCAGTTTAGTTTACTAATGATGGTACTTTAAGTGTCTCTAGCTATTACCAGGCTATTTCCCTTGGAATAGCCAGGAGAATCACAAAATTCTCCTGATCTTGGTGCTTTGATTATCTTTTTCTAACCAAGTCATATTGAGAGAAATTTTCTTATGTCCAATTCCTCCTTAAACTGATGACTCTTTTCTGCCACAGTAAAGACAAAATGAATCAGAAGTGCTGCACAGATCCTAGGTTTTTTTTTCTTTTTACACATTTCTATTCTCTGATAACCTTTTCCCTTCCCTTGGGTAGGGCTATTTAGATTCAGTCAGGATCACTTACCCAGTAGTGGGTCTTCATAAGCTCTACTTCTAGGAAACTAAAACTGTCAGTCTGTTTAACCTTTAAACGATGCCTTTTCTAAACCTAATTCTTTTGATCAACATGTAGATGAAAATAAAACTTTTTTTATCAAAAACTAATAAATCATGTTTAAAATGGATGCTACTCTTTTGTTTACCCTTTAGCTTCCCTGGAGAATCTACATTTTAGCCAAGAGATGAGAGGCAGTGTAAAAGTACATTGACTCTTCAGTCTGAGGATCTTGGTTCTAATTCTCACCCTAAAACCTAATACCTTTGTGATTTTGGGAAAGTCAGTAGCCTTTCTAGGCTAAGTTTCCTCATCATAAAATGAATTCAGTTAAAAATAACAAGAGTTCCTTAAGCACTTGCCGTACCTGGCATTGGGTAAGTTATAGGCATACAAAGCAAAAAAAAGACAGCTCTTGACCTTAAGTTGCATTTGACTGGAGTATTAATTGGGGGATGATCCTTAAACATCTTTAAGGCCTGCAGCAGCTCTAAATCCTATGATCCATCCTAGGTTTAGCTTTCAGTTAAAAGTATGAAGCTTTAAGGGTAGAACAACAGTGATAGGCCATGAATGGAGGAAGTATTTTCTTTCTGATGCCCCAGAAATCATAGCATGTAAACAGCCTTCCCACATGTAAGATCAGCCCTTGTTTTTCAAACAGTTTTTCAAAACTAAAGGAGTATTTTTGCTGTTACTCCTGGCCCTGTAACTGTGTGACTGGAATGGGTGTTTACTGCTCATGACTGAGGAGTATGAGAATTTAAGAGAGTAGAAAATCAGGATGAGCCTATCTCCCCTTTATCACAGTCACAATTTTCTTTCTTAAAAGTGGCCTCTCATCATGTTGCCTCGGTTTTTCTACATGCAAGCACTTTTTACCTCTTTCTATGCATTTGTTGCTGCTGTTTTATTTTTCTTATTCAAGACTTTAAAAAAGTGCTGTCTTTCCATTTCCAGACTCATTTGACAAAGCAATGTATGATGAGTGCTTCTCTAAACATCCTTTCCCCTCCCAACAGAGAGAAAGGTTGGGGGAGGAATTGTGGAAGAAGAATGGAGGAGAGATGCAGGAAGAGAAGGGAAGTCTTTGATTATATAACATGTCATCTAACCTATATTGAAAAAAACAAAACAATACAATACAATACAATATAATGGTGATCAGGCTCAGTCTTTCTTAAAAGTATCCATAATTGCAAGATGTTGGGGTGGAGAAAAGCTCTCCATCTCCTGCAACTTCCACAATAATAGAATAGTAAGGTACTGAGATTGGAATTGGAGGAGTTACTATCAAATCCTACTCTTTTAATAGTTATTAGTCTGTGACCCTGGGCATTTAACCTTTCACTTTCTCCATATACACAGTGAAGGAATTGCAGTATGTACTCTGATCATCTGACTTCCAAGCTCCTTTCCACATTTCTGGATCTAAAACTACATCCTTATTGTGAGAGATGATCTCTCAGAAGTGAAGCCTCCTGAGGGAATCAATGGTTCTTGTTAATATTTCTTGATGCTTTCAAAACCCTCCCCCACTCAGATCTTGTTTTTTTTTTTTTAAATGCTTAGCAGAAAGAATAAGCCCTGCCCCCAACCTGAACTGTTTGCCCTGCAAAAACTTCCTGCTGTTTCTTGTCTCTGGGCAAACTTGTGTAACTACTTTTGTTCTAGATTTCCATGAAAGATTGTCTCCTCCCCCTCCCCCCCCCCGCCACAGCCCAGCCAATGGGATAAAGGGAAGGGGGTTAGGGAGGAGGAGATCGAGTTAGGGTTTAAATAAACCTTTACTTCTATAAGGAACTGGTACTCTCCTGGCCTGAAATGGCCACGAAGAGGGTACCCCTTCTCATGAGAAAGCAATAAACTCCTTTCTACTTTCAAGGTATCTAAGTCTCCAGCTCTCTTCTAGCGTTCTCTGATGTGGGGAATAAAGGGAAAGCATTGGAGGGAGTATTTTTGGGTTTTTCAGAGATAGTGTCAAAATTTAAGAAAATACCCCAAACATGGATAAATAGGAAATTGTCAGTCACGAATTTTTCTGCACTTTTTGGAGGAAATCATTTCTACTATTAGCACAAACCACCACTTAGGGTAATGATGTCCGTATGTAGAATTTCCATTGTGTAAAAAGAGCTTGTCTTTAATTTATTTCTGTCAAGCTTCAAGTGAACCCCATCATTTTAGTGATCAGGGATATGTCAGTGCTTATTGTTACTGTGTAGATTAAGGGTGTAAACACAGAAATGGGCTCACTAATCTCTATATAAGGTTCCCTACTGCTGCATATTGGCTTAGTTTTAAAATGTAATGTTATCTATGTTTTATTTTCATTTATTCTGCTAAATATTTCCCCGTTATTTATTTTTATGTGTTTTGTCAAATATTTCCCAAGTACATTTTTGTGATGCCAGAGGGCTATGAGTTTGCCACCCCTGGTGTAGCTCTCGTTTGAATATTCTTTCAGATGAAGGATTCCTAATCTGTTCATACAATTAGCTCCTAATAGAAGTGGCACTATAGTATGGTTGGCAATATTGCTGGGTAAGGAGATGTAAGTTCTATACATGTAGCATTAGTTTAGTTACTTCAACTCTATGAGCTTCAGTTTCTACTGGTGTAAAAGTGGAGATAATATGTACCCCTATCTACCTCACAGTTTTGTGATGAGCCAAATAAAAAGAAAGTGCTTTGACAAGTTAAATGGGCTCTTAAAATGTAAATTATTGCTCTTATTCTTAGCACGGCCTCATAGACTAGCCCTCTAGCCCTCTGGAGCAAGAGACTTGCTTGCTTGTGTGTTCAATAGTGTGTTTAAAAGCCCCAGTGTGACGTCCTAGACAGTCTTAAAAATCTTTGCTCTCTTCACAGCCTCCTGCCTCACAAAGCTACAGGTGGAGTTTCTACAGAACCAGAATGAACTAGAATTAGCTGGATTAGTTGTTGGTTCAGTTTCATTTAAGCTCAGCTGAATGAAGCTTTTAATAAAAGCAATTGTTATAGTCTTAACTTTCCCTATGGGCTCTTAAAGAGTATTATTATTCCAAACTGAACCATTTGGCAGGAAGAATGGAATTGAAGGTATTTTAGTGTAAGAGGAAAAAAATAGCAACTACTGAAAATCTCTGAAAGAAAATCAAAACAAAACCAAACAAAATGCCCTGAATCTGCCATAAAGCAATAGAAAGATTTCTGATATCCTGGTGGGTTTTAGGGAATGAGAAGGCAACTGATTGATTCCCTGGAGGAAAAAAAAATACCTCACAGGCAAAAGGTATTCCTAATTATGACCAGAGGGTGGTGCTAGAAGTAGTTCTGAAACCATAAAACTGGTAGCCTTTCCTCTGCATAACAAAGTGCCCTTGAAAGCTGTATCTAAACCAAATTCTATTTAAACAGAACAAAGGGAGAGTGTTGTGTATCCTTTGGAAAGGTGAAGAAAAATTCCACTGTAGGGAAAAAAATGTCTTTCTAATTGTTAAAATTAAGAATCACTTGTTTTGGACTCTCTCAAGGTGGGACCTACTTGAATGTAATACTAGTCAAAGTGACCTTAGAGTTCCCCCAGTTCAATTTCAGCCCAAGGCATGATTCCTATTTACATTATCATCAACAAACAGTAATCTGGCCTTGACATATAGACTTCAAATTTTGGATAACTAATGGTGAGTAATTTTTTTTTAAACAAAGATTTAACTTCTAGCGCTGAGCAGAAGAAATCTAAATAGTCTTCTGTATGAAAAAGACCTGTTTCTGACAGTAAAAAGCTGCTTCTGGGCTGGGCGCTCATTTTGATTTGTCTTTCTTCACTAAGGATGATACCTCTGCTCTGGAGTCTCTCATGTCCTGACCATATTCAGTCCTGGGAAGCCTGGGCTCCAATGAGAGGAGTTAGGTTCCCATTTCTTCTCCTTTTGTGGCCTTTTTATATCTTTCATCCTAATGTGCTAGAAGGAAAACAAAACAAAACATTGCTTACACAAGAAGAACTGGAATTTAAGAATACTTCACAGGATGAAGCAAATTTTTGCATCATTCTTAATTAAAGTCTACATTTTAGCCTACATCTTGGTTTCCTCAAAGAGAGAAGTAAAAATGATACTCAATGTACAATATGAATCAGGAAGGAGACAGTGATTTATTTGCTATACACAATGTTAATAAAATAGGATTCCTTCTCTTGCAACAGCATTTTTGCTTTCAAAGAGGCTAATAATTAAAATTCATCCAAATATAAATACATTTGTGGAGCTGTTGAATCAGCCATTTGACATTTCACTTTGGCTCTGCACTGTCCAAACAACTCCCAGGCCATGCTTTCATACAAGTCAGCAAGGATTTAGACTCATCCTCTTGTTAATGGCCATCTGCTCCAAGAATTTTACAGCAGTTGATGTGGTCTCCTTTTATTTGTTGCCTGATAGGTCTGACTAAAGGCCATAGGACAGCTGAAGCTTTTGAAGTCACATGTTGGCCTCCAAATTGGGACCATATCAATGCCAATGCTCTTTCACCTAAGATCAAGAAAAGAACAAATGCAAGAGTCACCCCAAAATGAAAGATTAAACTTGCCTAGGCAGGTCTTAAGCTTTAACTGCCATGGGCTCAAGGCTGCATTGATAGTTTGGGGCAGAGGACAGGGAGAGGATCAAGTGGATTATACTTTCTCCCACCACTCACCAGAAATCTCATTAAAAAGAAGCTATGATACAGGGGAGTTGAATGTGGAAAGATCCCAGGCTGAAGTCACTCTTCTTTTAAAGGTTCACCACATCATTCATTGGCTTTTCCTGCTCCTGGGCCAATACGGGGGTTACTTTGTCATCTCAAAGAGCAAACCCTTCAGTATTGAGTCACAAATGGTTAGAATCAGTAGGCCTAATCATAGCATAGTGCCAACGTCCTCATAGCACTGTCATACACATGTGTTTGGCCAGAGGCAGATGAGGGTTTTCTTTGTGACTTCCATTACAAATAGGACACAATACTGAAACACACCTATCATGACCCTCCAATTTTCTCTTCTCCAAGGCCAAATATCTTTAGTTCCTTTATACCATAGTTGTCAAACTCTGCTTGATAGTCAATTCTGCCCTCAAAACTTCTCTATCCCTCAAACAAGATTAAAACATAATTAGAAAATGATTAACAAAATAAAAATAGAGTGCAACATAAATAATGTTAATCTCCGGTTTTCTAATTAATACGTGACTGTAGGGACCCATTTTTATTTGAGTTTGATGACGGTGCTTTAAATGACATTTATTTGGCATGGTTTCTGTCACCTCATCATTCTTGCTGTTGTCTGGATTTGAACTAGTTTGTCAATGTTCCTTTCAGATTGGGAAATTCTACTGTAGTTTGACTAGAACAAAATCCCCTGTGCTCATCATTTCCCCTTTCTCTGCATAAAGTGTAGCTATTAATATAGCCTGAAAGTTTGTTGGTTATTTTGAATGCCACATTATACATCTGTACTTGCAGTTCACTGATGTGTTTGAATTTTGTGGCCAAATAACTTACGTTTATTCCATTTCAATTAAACAAAGGTCTCTGCATTTCTTCTTATCCACTGACCTCTAAGAATAATCTTTATAAAGATATAATTAAAGTGGGACAAATAAGGTTTTGCCCTAAATTCAGAAGTTACTGAGAATATTTGTAGTCCTCGATAACAAAGAAAATAAAAGCTTAGTACATAGATGGCAGGAATAATTGGTAATGTGAGTACCTTTTTCCTTGTCTTATACCTTGGCTTTGGGCTGATATCCCATTTTCTCTGTCTCTTCTTCCTCCCTCTAACCTCCAACTGAGTCCTTACTCATGCCACAGCCTGAGGCATGGTTTGTGGTACTTGCTTCAGGAAGCAACTCTGCTCTTTCACACAAAATATTACATCCTACCACCACAGTTTCAATTAGGAGAAAGCCATCCTTATTTCACTAACACCTTGCCAGCTCCAACATTGTATGGTTCTGTGTCTTAAGGCAAACTCAATATCTTCTCTGTCAAACTGGCTCTTCTGTTAAATGCAACCACCATTCTCTCAGGCACATGCATTTAAACACTCAAAATAGTTATGTCTCTTCTTTCCTGTTCAAATTCCACTTTTAGCCAGTCACCAAACACTGCTGATTCTGTTTTATCACGTCTTTTCCATTTGCTTTCCATCCCTATTGCTACCATTTTAATTCAGATTATCATCACCTTTTGATCAAACTATTCAGCAGGCTCTCTGACTCATCTCCTAATAGTCTTCCCTACCTCTCTGTATTCTGATCTATATTATGTCAAAGCATCCTTCCAAATTTATATCGCTTATCATATCACTTTCCTAATCAAAGACTTTCAGGGATTCTCTTTTATCTATAGGAACTATTTCCAAAATTTTTCATTATACACATTTTTAACAAAGAAAAGACCATAAGCACACACCACCAATGTATGTCTATTTACATATTTTAAAATATAATGTACTACATCAATGATTCCTTATATGATAAAGCACAAAATAGAAATTTTAAAAGGATAAGTTAAAGATGTAATAATCTTTAACTTAGGGTCAATAAGGAACCATTGAAGTTTACCAAATAGGGGAGTGGCACGAGCGGATATGCAATTTAGGAAAATCACTTTGACAGTTGGAGAATGGAGAAGAGATCAGAAAGGGCACAGATAAAGCAGAGAGACCAATTCGGATACTACTTTTGGAATCCAGGTGAGAAGTGATGAGGCCTATAAATGTTTTGGTGGCCATGTGAGTGGAAAGAATGTGAACGATGTGAAAGCTGGAGTACAGAGGTAGAAATGGTGAGATTTGACAGTGGCTTAGATATGGGGGATTAGAGAGAGTGAAGAGTAGAAATGACCTTGAGGTTGGAAACTTGGATGATTAGAAAGAAGATGATACCCTTAACAGGAATAAGGTAGTTTAGAAGAAAGGTAGATTTGGGGATAAAGTTAACATTACTAAAGTCTGTGATGAAGATCACCAGTCATCCTTTCCTGTTCATCCATTGAGGGTGGGTAGGACTTTCACTTACCAGTCATTGCCCTTAGCCCACTTTCTAATAAGTTCCTGTTACTGCCTCAATTTAATGTGGAGGTGGGTGGGGAAGAAGATGGGCCTATTTGGGCAAAAGTGAATTTTTTTCCCTATAATACTTATACAACTTCTGCCAAACTGCCCTCAGAGGTTGATGTTAGGTTGGTTGGGGACATTGAAAAGTTGTACAGGGGAAGGAGGGGGAAGATTAAGATAGTTTAAGGGACAAGATAAGATGTGGATGTGTTGGAGATAAGGCCCACTACCAACTCTTGTGGACAAAATGAGATATCAGCCATCTTATTACCCTCTAAATGGTTGGTCACACACAGTTTTAAGTTAGTCCATAAGCTCCTTGGGATCAGACCGTGGCCTACCAAAGAGCCAGGGTCCCTTTGGAGACTGTTGGTCTCCAAAGCATAGTGTAGTTTAAGGAGCAATGGAGTGGCACTCAGAAAGATCAATTCATGACTTTAGTTTTTAATAACTATTATATTTTTGGAAAGTGACTTAACAGTTTAGGGTCACAGGTTCCTCCAGTGGAAAATGAGGGGCTTGTAACAGATCATAAGAGAGATAGTAACTAGAGAAGGGTACCATTATGGTCAGCATTTCTAAAGAGGAAATCTAAAGCTAAAGTGATGCTGCCACACAGTGCAGTGGAAGAGTGCTGGATTTAGAATCAGAGGACCTGGGTTCAAATTCAGACCATGCCAATTACTACCTGTGTTTGCAAATCACCTAACCTTTCTGGACCATGTTTTCTCCCTCTATAAAATTATGACACTGGACTGGATGAACTCTAAGTTGTCTATCAGCCTCAATCTATGAACCTATGTCTTGGATCAGTCAAGCTGATTATTCTCTGGTTCTGGAATTTGTGTTGAAGAAATCACCATGACACATCACAGCAGATTCATTAGTATGATTTATTAAGTAGATCAAAAGGATACACAGCAGGAATATTTGTAATATCAGTCATCCCATGTCCTGGGGTTTCTAACTGTGGGATACATAGCAAATACCTCAGCGATGTGAAATTACTGAGCTCTACCTAGGACAGAAATAAAAATCAAGTGATCCATATTCTCTATCATATTTCAAATTTTTATACAGTGTAACTAATAATTGATATGACAGAGTAATGTCACAGAAATTCCACATACCCATAGATATATAATCCTCCTATCTACCTGGTACCAGACACTCTATAAAACGCACCATTCACTCCACTCAGTACCTAGAATCCAACTAATACATGCTATAACCGAGAGAGATAACTGGAGTTTTAGGTGTGCATCCTGAAACTTCAGAGTCAACTTCTAGATCATAGATTATATGAATTCCTCAGATGCAAAATGAGAGTGCTATGAAATAAAGGCTAACGGAGTTGAGAAGGGTGAGAATTAAAGATTATCAACATGAATGTTGAAGTCTTCAGAAAATAAAAGGAAAATCATGAACCATGTGTTGACACCATTAAGCAAGATGGGTATACCCTAAAGAATACAATAGGCAATGCCAATGAGAATATGAAGATGGTAGTTTAAATAAATGCAATGGACTCTGTGTCCATTCATAGAAAAGGTTCTTTAATAGATGGCATGGGCTTCAACAGAAAATAAGTCTAGTGATAAATGTATTGCATCAATAGTCAGGAGGTGACAATGGGTAGCAAAGAATGGGCCAATTCATTTTTGCTCATAGAGCTTGGAAGAATGAGAGAAAATTCCTGTGGGAGAGGGCAATACAGAAAACAAAGTTATATGGAGATTATCAGATTCCCATTATGGTAAGGTGATAGAGGGAAGAGGAAAGAAAAGAGACAGGTCTGTCTTCCACATTCCACATAGTCATGAAAGCCTTTACATTTTGAAATTAAGTTCAGGTATGAAGAGAAGAGGGGAGAAGATGCTGCCAGAAGTAAAATGAATGATTATGATAATAATAATGCCCCATGTTTGTATAACACTTCATACTATCAAAATACTTCACATACATTATCTTTTCTGACTCTAAGGTAGATAGTATAAGGATTCACTTTCTTCTTTGTATCCATCAAGATACCTAGCACAGATGATATAACAGGTGCTGAATAAATATTTGTTAACTGTTGTTGGAATACCTGCTTACAGATCAGGGAACTGAGATTGAGAGAGGTTAAGAGAAATATTATGAATTCATTCATTCTGTAAACATATATTACTAGTTTAGCTATGTTCTGATAGGTCATTTGGTGATAACTATTTTTAGCTACAACAACTTAGAAATTCATGCACAAACTCATTGGAAAGTTTATACTCTGCATTGATGGTAGTGGAAGGAGGCAGTGTGCCTATACCAATAAAATAAAATCATGGATCCTCAAAGGACTGAAGGTACTAAAGTTATTTGTGAATGTAGCAAGTGCCCACGGTAGATTTCAATCTCCATGAGGTCAGGGATGCCGTCTTACCTAAATGTTTTATCTCCCTGAGTACCTAACACAGCGTTCTGTATAAATTAAGTGCTTAATAAATATTTACTTAAGTTACTGAATTTATTTACCGTGTGAAGAGTCAAACCTTGAATGATCCATATGGTAATGGCAAGATTTATGGTGGACTCAGGAAGTCTGCAGTATATTTTTGTGTTACACACCAAACACAAAAAGTGGAGTAAAATTTATATTCCAAGAATGTGTAAGTAACTAAGCCTACCAGGTGGCATAAAGACTTTTGAGAGCAAAAAATTATAGAGACATTAGAATACTGGAGATTCTGGAGATTTGGTGAATTGAAATATATGTGGGCCTACATTTCCCCAGAACCATTGAGCTTCCAGGGCTTTTGGCCTCTAAGGGACTTACACTCCAATTTGTTGGCTCACAGAGAGGGAGAGAAAAAGAAAGACCAACTGTTTCAGGATTACATTTGTCCTGCTATGTGGTAAGGAACAAGAGTAGGGTGGAGTAGCCTGGTCTCTGTGAGTATATTGAAGAGGAGACAAGAATATTGAGAACAGACAAAAGGTACTAATTAGACCAGGAGTGCGATGAAGAGGGGGAAGATCTTAGGAATGCAGCCGAGACTGGATAAGGGCTGACTTGTAGTAACAATTGGTGAGAACAGGCAGAATAGAATACATTTTTCCTTCGGTTTTCTCAGTGTAGTGATGTAGTGCTGAGAAAATCCTCTCCCAGATTTAAAATCTTAATCCCTTTTCCTTCTGTTCTCCTCAGAGTAGCTGGGAGGAGTGGATAGGAAAGAGGGAAAAAAAAACAATACCAATAGTTTAGCTTATTATTTGACTTTTCTTTTCTATACTTATTTGTGTTTTTTCTGAAGTGAAAAAGACCTG
This sequence comes from Phascolarctos cinereus, assembly GCF_003287225.1. Taxonomy (NCBI): domain Eukaryota; kingdom Metazoa; phylum Chordata; class Mammalia; order Diprotodontia; family Phascolarctidae; genus Phascolarctos; species Phascolarctos cinereus. The sequence continues at coordinate 132,831,098 of NW_027556098.1, forward strand.
AATTCAAATCTACCCTAAAACAATTACTAGCTGTGAGATCTGTGAATAAGTAAGGGGGGGGGAGGGAGATGCAATTTGGAGTGTTTTTTTAGTGTATTCAAAAATATGCCTGCTAAAATGCCATTGAACCTGGAGGGAGAATAAGCAAGAATATGAGCCAAGGATGGTGTGGTTATCTATTGTTGAATACTGTTCTCAGCCTGGCATATAACAATAGCACCACACACACACACACACACACACACACACACACACACACACACACACACACTGTACCAACACTGAAATAGCTAGAGTATTTATGTAGAACTTTAAGGTTTGCAAGGTACTTTATATATGTTATCTTATTTGATCCTCACACCTACCTGGGAAGTAGGAGCTATTATTATCCCCATTTGACAGATGAAGAAGCTGAGAAGTTAAGTGACTTGGCCAGAGCCATGTAGCTAGCAAATATCTGATGCCAGATTAGCACTTGCATTTTCCTCAGTATAAGTCTAGCATTCTATGTCTTGTGCCACTTACTAGCATACTCCTGTCCAATGTAAAATGGGGGTTTAACTCACAGGCTTATTGTGAGACAATTTATGTGAACCTTCTTTAACCATGAAGTGCTGTACATGTAAGCTAACTTCATTGTTATCATCACCATCACCACCATCACCATCATCATCATCAACATCATCATCATCATCATCGTCATCATCTGGCTTTCAGGGATACAAGAACACATGCGAAGAAAAGCTCATGGGTGCTGTTTTGTAGATAATATAAGTAGGTAAATGGCTGAGAATGCCCTTGCTTCCCAAGGATTTTCAGGAACATAAGGCCAAACTGACATATTGAAAAAATCTGAATGGATTCATTATAGAGCAGTGATCAATGTGTCATTTAGAATACTTCATTTTGTTATAGAAACCATTTTTATACCTTTTCCCAAAGTCCTCTCTTTCTTAAATATATGAAGAAGTCTGGCAAGCAAGAAAATAGGATAGACAAAATCATCAAGAATGTGAAATGTCAAATGATGGCAGACACAAAGAAGCACTGATATTTGATTTCTTGTTTTGTTAATTATTGCTAGGGAAGGAAGAACATTTCTCCCTTAGCTCATCCCCAAATATCTATCTGTTCTGATAAATTCGGTTATAATAAATTAAGAAAATGGACTAGATAGCTAGATAGAGGAAGAGAGTCTTTCTCCTTTTCTTGATAAAGTTCTTTCCCCTTTCATGATAAAAAAAAAATTGATGCTTTGTATCCAGCCACTTCTCCAATTGAGATTGAAGTTTTGTGCTTTATTTGGTACCCACTTTCCCATGTTAACTCTGTTTCTAGAGTGGAAAGGCAAGACTCAACATCTACGGAGATTTTTCTGAAGCCTGGTCCCCAGTAAAATGAGCATCTGTAATTTCCATTCACTTCCATATTTGTGCATAATTTGTGCATTATTGTGCATAAATATGGATCACCCTGTCCTATTAAATCTCTGTGTAATACTTTGTTTCAAATCAATTTCACTCACTCCACTGCCTTCTCTACTTTCACATCTCTCTTGACCCTCCTACAGATTTTGTGAGACATTCTAGGCAATCAGAGGATTGCTGTAGAGCTCAAAGAATTAAGTAATTATGCACTATTCTATAATATGTTAAGAACAAAGCCAAGACTAGAAGTCTGGACTACTGAATCCCTTCTAAGACCCTTTTTACTGTACTGCACAGCTCCTCCTTTCACTTAGAGTTCTAGAAAAATCTAGAGACTGTAACTATAGCCAAGGTTATGTGCAAATTAACTGAGAGAAGGTCAAGCAATCAAATGTATTGACTTCAACACTAAATCTGCAACTTTTTATGATATTGAAATATGTCCTTTTGTTGTAATCATTTGTTTTATACAATTTGGAATGGAGTTTAACAGATTTTGACACACTCTTTAATACTTTATCACAAAACCGTATTTATTACATTGGATATTTGTGCATACCTTTGATGAATAATCCCTTGTTTCAAGTTTAATCTTGATTTTGGCCCACAGGCTTTCAGAGTGTTTAAATTGGCTGAATTCTGAGGCCATGTTGCAGCAGTTCTGAAGGAGTATAATGTCATAGTATCCAACATGTCCAGATTGGTGAAAAACAATAAGATTTATCCCCTGTAAAAACTACAGTGGGCCCATAGCAGGGATGTGGTAAGTGTTTAACAACTGGATCCCAGTGGGGGGTATTTGCCTGGCATGAGTTTAAGCTTGATCTGCAATTTCTACAAATTCACAAATTTGTACAAACTTCTACAAATAAACAAATCTATATTTTCTCTATCACTTTCTTAAGTCTAGACAAATAACAGTAAATCAAGTCCTAACTGGTAGCTTTTGCCAATTTCCAAAGTGTAAATGTTCCTACTGAAAATTTAACAGTGGGCTCTCCCTCATTCCTTGCAAACCCCTGACAAGCTAGCCAGAGATAACTGATTTTCATTTACTACACTGAAATATTTTAAAATTTTGCATTTCATTAATGGTAGACAATATGAATTACCCATATTTGTTACTAGGGTTTCTTGTTTTGTTTGTTTTCTAGCAATGGAGAGAGAGAGATGGATAGTGGGAGAGAAAGAAAACACATTTTTGTATATTGGAAAAATCAATTTTAATAAAAGGACTGAATTGCTCAGAGTAAATGGACAGTAGTTTTCTGGACCTATTTGGCTGGAGTTGGATTCTCCAGGAGCAAATAGGCTCCAAACTGCATAGGATATAGAAGGTGGGGATGTTTACCCTTTTCTATCAGGACAACATTCAATTGATGAGCTAACAAGTCTTTATTGAACACCTACTATGTGCTCAGGCCAGTGTGAGCCACTGGCTCTGAGGGGTTGTGAAATCTTTAGGAAGAGGTTTCAATCCCTATCCATTAGATAATCAAATCTATGCAATACCAATAGATGTTAATGCCAAACATTATAGTTCCTAGACTGGCTAGAGATCCACTCTGGAGACATAGCACTATAGAGCCTTAATGCTTTATACATAATGAATGGCAGTCTTACTCGTCCACTTCCTACCCCTACACAAGCTCTGTAGGGAAATTTGCAGCACAGCATGAGGAGATTTAGCCACATGGCCTGTCACTGATGTTAATAGAAATGGCATAGCTAAATCTTCAGGCACCACTTTGAAACCTGGTCCCCTGGTGTTAGCATAATATTCTATTGCCCTATTTTTTTGTCAGAGAATACATGACTTGCAGGTGGAGATTGTTGCTCTTCAAAACTGAAAAAAATAGAATTGTACTTTGCATTCACAGAAAACAGTACATCTGACTTAATAAATCTATGTTAACTATTTATATTTTCAGTGGGAGGTAGGAAATGGAGAAGGATAAGGAGAAGAGGAGAAAGAATAGACCAGTGCATTAAATGACAGCTCTCCGAAGTTGAACATTGTATAATTATAATGACCAAACTTGTACCCAGAGAAGAATTGAGAAGATACACCTCTCTCTCTTCTTTGAAGAAGTAGAAGGGAGTCCACGGGTGCGGAATACTACATATAACATCATACCTAGTTGATGTATTAGTTGGTTTTGGTGAATTGTTTTCCCCCCCTCTTTCTTTCAGTTTTAAGCTTTCTTATAAGGGATGGTTCCCTGGAGAGGGGAAGAAGCAATATGTTTGGAAATGAATCTAATGTAGTAATAAAAACCATCAATAAAAACAAAAATAATACACAGCTGAGAGCAATAAATGCATCTTCTCTAACTGCAATCTGTGTTCAAACAGACGCAGATAATATCTTTGCTGTTGGAAGCTTTGTTTTGTCTTGATGTTTTCATCTCATAACCCATCACTGAAAGCATCCTGAAGAGACTTTACATAGGATGTGCCAGACTGGATTCTTCTTTCCTAGGAAAATGACATGTAAGTAGAAATTACATCTCATTGTTGAAGAAATCAAAACAATTATAAAGCAAATGGAAATAGTTATGGTCTTAGTCAAATACACAAAAAATAAATATTTTCTTCCCCAGAAAAGCCAATGAATTAATTTATATAGTCATACCAATGATTTTCTTCAACTTGACACTGACTTAATTCTACTTTTTTGGTGGCTTGGTTTAATCAAGCTCCTCCCCTTCTGTCATCAGAGAAGATATGAGATATTCTATAAAGACTACATGGATAACCATTCCTTCTCCCACATCATGCTCAATTGACTTTCTTTTCCATTAATCCATTCAATATCTTGCAGGCTTAAGGTAACAAGTAGATAAAAATTATTGAATGTTTTTGAACTGATAAGTGATAACTGGACATTTGGAAAATTCATGTTTAGTCATGTGTAGAATGGATTGGAGTGGGTACAGACTAGATGTTGTGAATCAAGCAATGATGAGGTTATTGCAATTGTTAGAGGAAAAAAGGTCTAAAGTACACAGTAAGCTTCCTCTTTTCTTTACTTCTAAATATGAAATTACTCTAATGTGATCCCCATAGTCTCATCTTTCTCTTCCCATCTCTGAAGAAGAGGTGACCCATCTCCTTTCCAAGGTAAATCCTTTTTAATGGCTAAATTTCTTTTTGAAAAATAAATTCTTCTTGATAGCCTTTCTTATTTATGTTGCTTAATCCCCCTCATTTCCACCCTCCCAGAGAATCATCCTTAAAGCAAAGTTTTTTGTTAAAGAAAAGACAAAAGGTGGATATCAATAAAACTGATCAATGAATTGAAAAATGCCACAGGTGTGGATTGTCAGATTCTTTTTTCCCTTCAAAAGAAAGGGAAAAGGTGATTTTTCATTTCTTTGCTTTTGCAATAAGGTTTTTTAAAATTTTGCAGCACTCATTTTTATTGTTTTGTGGTGCTTTTTCTTTTCATTTACATTGCTGTAGCCATATATGGTGTTCTCTTGGCTTTGCTTACTTTAGATTGTATCAGGTTTTTTTTCTTAATGCTTTGTGCTCTTCAAAAAAATCACTTTAACTTCTCTATGATTCCTATTCTTTAGTTTTTGAAAGAATTATCCATGGGGACAGCTTTGTGGTGTAGTGGATAGATCTTTGGCCTTGGAGTCAGGAGGACCTGAGTTCAAATGTGGCCTCAGACACTTGACACTTACTAGCTGTGTGACACTGGGCAAGTCATTTAACCCTTGATTGCCTCACCAAAAAGGAAAAAAAAAAGAGAGAATTCTCCAAGTAACAAAAAAGTGCCATCAAGGAAAATATATCATCACATTGCCAGGTGTAGAAGTGTATGCCTCAATATGTATCTGTAGTTTGTTACTTCTCAGTTATGAGGTAGGAGGCATTCTTGTTCTCTAGTGACCATTTGTCATTGAATTGATCATAATTCTGAAATCTTGTAGTGTTTTTAATTGCATTATTGTGATCATCATTATATCTCTTGTTACTTGACTCTTTATCAATTTATACAGGCCTTCATAAGTTTCTCTGAATTATTTGTAATTTCTTATGGTGCAATAATATTCCATTATGTTAAGTTACCAGAATTTGTTGGCTTTTGCCCAGTTGAGATATATATATATGTATATATATATGTATATATGTGTGTGTGTGTGTGTATGTATATATGTACATGCATTGACTTTTCTTCAAGCTATATCTACTACAAAAGGGCTGTTATAATTATTTTTGTGCATATGAGGTCTTTCTGTATTTAAAATCCTTATAGTTTGTGCTTAATAGTTGTATTCCTAGATCAAATCTATCTATCCATCTACCTATCTGCATAATTCTGAATTGTTTTCTAGAATTATTGAGCCATTTCATAGTTCTGAGTACACCGCTACATCTGTGTTCCTAAATCCTCCTCTAGGGCTGTGTTGATACACATTTAATAAGTGACTGTCTGGGGGAAGATGTACTCACTAAACACCTTTAAGTTTAATATGCACTATTAACATTTTCTCCTTAACTTTCTCAAAACCAGAAAATCAACAAAACAATGCATCAAGGCTTGATTTGTAGCATTTCCTAATTTCCAAGGCGTTAAGTTCTCACACTGAAAATTTAACAATTGGCTTTCTCAAGTTGTACAAGTTGGCTCCAGTACACTCTTGGCCATATTTAACACATACAATTTGGCCTTCGTCATCTTTGTCAGCCATAAGTGTGAGATGAGACATCAGATTTGTTTATATTTTCATTTCTCTTATTATTAGTTATTTGGAGCCCTCTTCAATGTAACTGTTGATAGCTAGCATTTCTTATTTTGGAACTTCACTGTTCAGACACGATTATAACTTTAGAACTCAGAGGGACTTTAGAGGTTCTTTAGTTCAAATGCTTCAATGTATAGATAGGAAAACTGAGGCCCAAAGAGATTGTGCCTTTCCCATGGTCACTCAGGTATTAAGGGACAACACCAGGATTAGAACCTAGTTTTTTAACTCTAAAGTCAGTGCTCATTTGACTGTACCACAATTTAACCACCTATTTATTTTGGAATGGATCTTGTTGTTTTATATTTTTCTCAATTCCTTATACAGATTCAATATCAGATTCTTATCAAAGATATATGCTACAGAGATTTTTCCTGGTTAACTGTTTCTTTGGTAAGTGATTATATTATCTTTTAAAAAAATATCTTTCTCATTTAGATAAAATTCTCCTCATCCATAGATGTGGCATCTATGAAGGAATCTCTTTTTTATTTTCCTGATGATGAGGATGATGATAATGATAGGACCTTTCATATTTAGTGTCTATATCCATTTGAAGCTTATTATAATATATGCTTTAAGATTTTGATTTCAACCTTATTTCTTCCAAGCTTCTTTCTAGTGTTCTTATTCTTTTTGCAAACTAAGATTTTCTTACTCTAATAGTTGTTTTCTTGGATTTATTGAACACAAACTTACTGTGTTTGATTATTTCTCACAACCCACCCCTCTGCTTATGTCCTTGATCGCATCCCATCTTGTCTTCTCTTAGAACTTTCCCCTTTAAGCATTCTCCCTATTGTTCTAATGTTCATTCTCTCTTTATTTTCTAGCTCCTTCCTTGCTGACTACCAGCATGTACAGATCCCTCAATCCTTAACAAAACACCTTCTTTAGTCCCTCTTAATCTACTTGTTATCATATTGTAGTCCAAATACCTAGAAAAGGGAGTCTTCACCTTTCTTGTGTTATTGGTATTGCTTTGGTGGTCTTGATGGTAGAACCTGATGAACCACTTCTCAGAAGAATAAATTTAAGTGCATAAAATATATCACATTGCAAAAAAATAAATTATTTTGAGACAGAGTTAACAAAAAAAAATTAATTCATAGACACCAGGTAAAGAACTTCTGTCCTGGAAGAATTCATCCCCCTCAGTTTCACTGAGATTGGAAGAAAAGAGTATCTAGGGAGATGCAATATTAACAATGCCAAATGCTGGATCACTTAAAATAATTTTCTGTTCTAGTTCTCCTCTCACTTCTTAAACAGTGTTAATCACTGAATGGGCATTACCTCAGTCAAAGTGAGGACTCAGAAAGAACTTAGCTTAAAAAAACCAATGTCTCCCACTGCTTCCTGGGCCATCTCCAGTTGTCCTGATTGATATCTGGCTGCTAAAACCAGATGGCTCTGGAGGAGAAAGTGTTCTGTTGACTTTGCACAGCCCTCCCTCACTCAAATCTAATTTACTTGCAAGTCATTGCATCATCTTCCTAATGTCATGGTCCTCTTCGAGAATAAAGGATGAACCGCAACCATACAACTTCTTCCACATAATTACATGCTTTCATTCTCTTGTGTTGGGTGATCATCCATACTCTATCCCCTGTGTGTGACTTTATCCCACGGATCCATCTTTATCCTTTCTATCTTTATAATCTTTCTTCTTCAGCCCCAACAAGTTCAATAATAATCATCTATTCTGATGGCTCCTAAATGTACATATCCAACTGTCTTTTCTGAGCCCTAGTACTGTGTCATAACTGCCTATTGAATTTCTGAATATGGATGTCTTCTAGATGTCAATATGTCCAAATTGAAATAGTTAAATTTCTGATATACCCACTCTTTCAAACTTTCTTTTTTCTGATGAAAGCACCAACATTCTTCTAGTCTTTAAGGTTCACAATATCAAAGGAATTTTTGATCCTTCTCTTTGCATCCCAAGTTTCTGAGTCTAAATAATAGAAATAGTAGTAATAATTGTAGTAGTAGTAGTAGTAGTAGTGTAGTAGTAGTAGTAGTAATAGTAGTAGTAACAAGCATTTATATAACTTTATAAGGTTGGGGAAAGCACTTTACATGGATCATTGCATTTGATCATCACAATAACACTATGAGGTCAGTGCTATTATTTATCTTCATTTTAAATACAGCAAAATAGAGACAGGTTAAATAATGCGCTAGTAAGTTTCTGAGAGGGGATTCAAACTCAAGTCTTCCTGATGCTAAATCTAACATACTACCTACTACACCACCCAGTTGCTTCTTACCTTTTTGTTCATTCTATCTCCACAGCATTTCTGACCCCTTCCCTTCATTTACATAGAGAAAGACAAGTTTAGGCCTTCATTATCTCAAGCTGGATTGCTACAAAATTACTTTTATTCATCTCTTTGCCTCAGGCCTTCTTATTAATCCATCCTCTACATAGCTACCAAACTGATAATCATAAAACACGGGTCTATCTGACTCCTTTGCTCAGAAAACTCCATTGAAAAATGATAGCCATCTCTAGGGTGGGGCAGAGAGGGAAGAAAAAAAGAAAGTAATTACATGACAATTTTGTAGTATATTTGAAAGGAATAGCAAGTTGTGCGTAGTACATTTGTAGTTTCATGTACAAACATCTTTTTATTATACTATTACAGAAATGCTTATTTTATTTCATAAATTAAAAATAAAATTAAAAAAAACCCAAAATGTTCTCTTTCCTCACTTCCATTTTTTGGAATCTCTATCCCCCTTTCAGATTCATTTTCTTCTTTCTTTTCTTTTTTTTAGACTGTACCATATTTTTAAATTTTCTTTATTATTCTTGTTTTGTTTTGGTCTGCCTTTTTTTTTGACTAATATGGAAATGTTTTGGGTGACTGCACATTTACAAACTGTATCAAATTATTTACCCTTCCAAGAAGGGGAAAAGAGAGGGAGGGAATTTAGAATTCAATATTTTTAAAAAAAAGAATGTTAAAAATTTTTGTTTACATGTAATTGAGAAAAAAATTAAAAATAAAGCAATAAAATATTTCAAAAAATCTTCCTGGGCCTTAGTTTTAAAAGTATATTAGAGTACCCAGCTATTTCTGTATAGGTGTTACTTATTCACATGATTTTTTTTTTATTTTTAAATTAAATTTAAATGTCTTTTCTAGGTCAAATATTAAATACCACCAAGTAAAAGCATTAATGTCAGTTGGAACAGTTCTTATGCTCAAAAAGCTCAACAGCTTCCTTTTAACTCAAATGATGTTTGGGACTTAGTACATATTTATTTCTGGGGCCTCTGCTTTTTGCAGAACTTGGGCATGACCTTGTCAGTCTTATCTGGTATAAAGCAAAATAAATGTGAGCTGTAACCTATCCAAACCTTGTTCTATAGTCAGGTAAGAATACTTTGAGACCTGAAAATGAGACTAGGTTATGGTCACAAAGGGGAGAAAAAAAGCTAAAATATCTTTTCAAAAATATTGTCATAGAATGGTTTCATAATTCAAAAGAAAATCAAACTAATACTCTTGAATCTACAGTCAATAGCATAATTGAACGTATCCTTCTCAGGTTTTGTAGGGTTTTGTTTCAGTGTACATGCAGGCATCAGCCACTCTGGCTACTTTCAGCAGATATGCAGAATTAATGTAATTGTGTTCTACTTAGCTCTCACTTCCGCCCCACTACCATTCCCAGAAATTAGACAATAAATTTGGTGGGAGTTCCATGGCTTTAAAGACACAAGATCTGACTTGTGTCTCTTTAACTATCACTAGTACTGTTCTCAACAGTACTCTGGGAAGCATGTGTTCTATAGAGATAAGGCAGAAGTTTCACTGACCTACAGTCAGGAAGAGTTAGTGGGGGTATGTTTAGAAGACAGGAACAAAAAAGCAAGGAGTGGGGCACATTCTTACCAGCACAAATGAGTGACTATTTGATCAGTTACATCAATTAAAAGGAAATTTTGTCTTATGACAATTTCCAAAGGGAAGAAAATAATTCTTGCCTTCTCAGAAGGTAGAGCCAATACAGAGACTAAGAACCTAGGCCTCATAAAACTTTTCAACATCTCCTAGTTGCAGAAATATGAGTTATCAAATACAGCTATTTAAGACCTAGTATGTTAATACAACCATGACAAAGCAAGGCACAGCCCTTCAGGGCAAATAACTGACCCAAGTGCTGCTGATTGGGTTGGGGAGGTTGACAGCTATACAGAGGCATACAAATCACAAACAACTTAGTTCTTAGAAATTCTATAGGTTTACATGCATAACATGTCTGAAATACTCTTTTAGCAGTTAGAGTCACTCAACTCAACCTGAACACCATCCTACTGGTAAAACTATTATGAGGTCTTGCCAGGCCATATCTCCATCCTAGGTACAGCTCATCTTCTTGCCAGGGTATAGGGATCTCAGCTCTCAGTACGCAGGTATGTCTGACTGAATGAGGTGGACTTGAGTCTCATCTCCAGGCTTCAGCCTTGTCCTTTAAATGAGCAATAAGCAATAGTTGGGATACAGACACATGGCTCTTCTTAATCCTTTGTAAAAAGGAGCTTTCCAGTTTTCCATGAGATTTGTGGCTTCAGTCTAGTTGCTGGGGGCATTGGCCAGCTTGGAGGCTGACAGGTACTCCAGTTCCTAGTGTCCATTCTCACAAGTCTTGTTGCCATTCATTTCATTGGCCTCCTTTTTAATTTCTATTGTATTCAGTGATCTGTTGGAACTGATGCACAGCATAGTCTGGTTTGGTGTTCAGAGGACCAGCTGGCACTTTTATACTGAGGACATCAGATATCATGTATGGACATAGCCAGCCTAACAATGGAGTGCTTCTTGTGATAGAAAAGATGCCCCTCTAGCTCAACAGGGAAGTCAATGGATAAGGAATTACATAGACTTTTGGGGATACATGTAAAATTCTTTAGACACATGAATTTAAATGGATTAAGCCTGGTTTTCTCTTCAATTTCTTGCTCCTCTGGTAACTTTGAATCCAGCGGAATCTAAAATTGGTCTGGCAGTCATAGATAGGGTGTTACTCCAGCACGTCATGTGTAGCACATAGTAGATTGGGTTTGTTTCACTATAGATATATTCCAGGATTGTGTAACCTTTCCCCGTGGTTGAGGTGCACTTACTGCCTCCAGGAAGAAGGGAAGGAAATCTGTTGACACCATATACTCTCTCGGGGTATGCTGTAGTGTAGGCCACAATAAGGGCTCTTTTCCCCACAGATCACATCATCATTGTCCTCTTCTGCTCCAGATCTGAAGAGACTTTAGTCCTTGCTTGGACAGCATCAACTGGTTAGCATATCACCTTGGCAGCTTCTTGCCAGTGTCAATGTCCATCCCTTCCTCTTCCTTGTTATCCACCCTTACCAGTAATCCTCAGCCAATCTTCTATCATGGTGCATGTAGTTTAGTTATTTGGACTAAGAGTTTACATCAGCTTTTGTCCTGTTGCAAGGATCTTTACTTGGACTTGTATGGCAATAGGTGAGAGTGAGGTGCTGTAGGTCTTTTCAGGTCTTGGGAGACTGGAAAACTGCTTGCCAGGGATTGACTCTGCTCTTCCATATTCTGTGATGATGGCAAGGGCCAGGCTGGGCTGGGGAATGCTTCAAAGTAGTGGTCCAATGACCAAGACTCCCAAGATGATGCTAGCATGCAACTGCAGAAGAGGCACCATCAGGCTCTCTTTTGATGTCACCTCCAACATGAAGCCTTTCCAAATTAATCAAGTTTTTGAAACTTAACTTCAGCATTTTGCAATTTTCCAATGTATTTTATGTTTATTTATACAGGGTGTTCCAAAAATCAGTCCTTAGGACTTCATCAAATAATGGGGGAACAATAGAAAGCTTTTGATAAGAGGAATAACACTGTCAGACCTATACATTAAGAAAATCAATATAGTAGCAGTGTGTAAGAAGGTTTGATTCATGGAGAGAGACATCCTCTGCCACTTATAGTCACTTTTCTTTACCATGTCCTCTTAGCAATGATTAATTATTGAGTTTTTACATGCTTTCTTTTTTTCTGAATCTTGGTAGACCCCACAACAATTTTATATCCCAACATGTAATGATCTTATAGGAACATACTCTGGAAGATGTAGTAATAGGAATCCAGAAGTAATTATGTATTTGCAGAAATATAAATAACTTAGTAGTTTGAGAGGAATCCTGAACTTTTACTTTGCAATAGGGCATGACCAATGAACAACGTGTTGAAAGGCTCCAATATGGCTATAATTTTGTTCTTTCATTCCTATAATAACAAAGGCCAAAATGGATTTCTTGATGTCTTCCTTGCCTCTCCTTTAATGTGCTCTTTGGCTTCTGAGTTTATGTGCTGTTGCCTAGAACATCCTTTCTTCTTATTTCTTCTGTTGATTTCTTATTGATCCATTAAAGTCTATCTCAAATGCCACCTCCTCCTTGAGGCCTTTAGCTTTAGAATTCACATATCACTTTCTTTTACATCTCTTTATTGCACTTTTCAAATAAGTGCTTTATGGTTTTGAGTTTTCTTATACTTTATCTTTCCTAGGCATGAAAACATTGACTTTGTCATTTAAACATTCTGGCTTTTCTTCAACACTTAATACAATGACTTGAACACAGTAAATTTTTAATAAATGTGTATTGAATGAAGAGCCTTCTAAATCACTAATTTATGTGACAGTTTTTCTCCCTTTGATTGTATTAGAAAAGAGAGCAGCGTGAATTGGAATGGCTTCACAAATTTCAGTTACACACAATATCTGGAGCCTCTGTCCTTTTTCTTGACAACATGAAGTTGGGTCATTACTGTTTTTTTTTTCCTTTTGATGCCTCTATGTTATTAAATGACAGGAAATTGTTGAAGAGAGTAAGGTAGGGGGAAAATACAGCAAAAGTATACAGAAATAGGAGTCTGAGGACCTGAATTAATATTATTGTTCTATTACTACTATTGTGATCCTAAGCAAATTATATAACCACTCTTTGTATCTTTTTTCTTCAATTGCAAAAGGAGAACTTTGAACAAAAAGACCCAAACAAGAAGACCCTTTCAATTCTAAATCTATGATATTTAGTACTCTGAGTAAGAGGCGATGGAATAAATTCTTAGGTCTACTAAAGGATTTCCCTTGGGAATACCATTTTAGCATCCCTAGAACATCAAGAAAACATTGATCTCAGCTCACTCCTGGCTACCCTATGAAATAGAATGTCCATAGAGCTGTATTAACCAGGAGATCCCAGCCCAAGTCCCTCCTTCAGTTTACAAAAAAAAAAATCTTCCACTGATTTGTAGTTGTCAGAACTCTTTTTGGAACCAAATTCCTTTGAGACTTTTGGTGGCCCTTGTGGGAAGCTGCTTTTAGAACATTTGTGCTATTGGCATGGCATATTTTTTTTCCTTACAATTCAAATTAATTGAAATTCTCTGAGATGATATATTGAAATGATTGTCATATGTATCCATGGTATCAGATTGGCAAAGAACTGATTACTATTCCATTTCCCTCTTTGGTGTACCCACAGGTGGCCATTATGGTAAAGCTTACACATTGGAGAAATAGCAGATTATAAGCAACTGTCTTTGGTCCATATCTCCAGTATCTCCCTCCTTTCTCTCAATCCCATGAATTACCAATTTGTTTTTTTTTAAACATTTTTTCTGATCAAAATTTTTTTTTAAAAATTCTGTTTTACTTTATTTTCAGTTTCAGATTATTTCCTTCCATCTACATCTTCCCTACCCAATGAGAAAGCAAAACATAAAACCTATTACAAATAGGAAGTCATGAAAAATACGTTTCTGTATTAGCCATGTTCTGAGAAAAAAACACCAAGAAAAGGAGAGAAAAATATGCTTCAGTTTTCATTCTGATGGACAACCTGTCAATCAGATCTCCATCAGAGGTGGATGTATTTTTCATCCCGAGTCTTTGGAGTTTTGGTGGATCATTGTATTGATTACAATTACTAAGTATTTCATAATTAGTTATCTTTAAAATATTGCTATTACTCTTCTCCTGATTCTGCTTACTTCATTCAGCATCAATTATAAGAACAAATCTTCCCAGTCTTCATTATTTCTTACAAGCACAGTAGTATTCCATCATAATCATATACCATTAATTGTCTATCCATTACTCAATTGATGGGCACTCACTCCTAATTTCTTATTTTTTGCATCATAAAATGAGACAATGTATATGTATATGTGTGTCTCTGTATACTTATGCATGTATATATGTGTGTATATATACACTTATACAAATATGTGTGTATATATACACATATATGCATATACACACACATATACATACATACCCATACACATCCATATAGATACATTCACATATATTCACATACATACATACACACGCACACACACATATATATACACACATTTATCTATCTATCTATCTATCTATCTATCTATCTATCTATCTATTTATCTATATATCATATCCTTTCCTTTTTTTCTTTGATTTCTTTGGGAAAAAGAACTAATAGTGGTATTGCCAGGTCAAGGGATATTCAGAGTTTAATAGCTTTTTGAGCATAGTTCCCAACTGCTTTCCAGAGTGGTTGGACTATACTAACAGTGTATTAGTATGCTTATCTTTTTTCCCATATTCTTTCAGCATTTGTTATTTTACTCTTCTGTCATGTTAGCCAATTGATTAGGTATGAGATGGTACCTCAGAGTTCTTTTTTTAACTTTGCATTTCTTTATTTATTAGTGATTTAGAACATTTTTTATGACTTTAGATCACTTTGATTTTTTTCCTCTGAAAACTATTTGTTCATATCCCTTGACCATTTGCCAGTTGGGGAATGCCTCTTATTCTTGTAAACTTAGCTCAGTTCCCTATATCTTTTAAAAATAAATCCCTTATCAGAAAAACTTGCTGCCAAGATCTACCCCACCCTCAGCTTTCTCTTACTCTTCTAAGTTTAGCTACATTTGTTGTATTTCTACAAAACTACTTTGTGTAATCAAAATTATCAATTAAATCACCTGTGAAACTTTTCAGTTTTCATCATGAACTCTTCCCCTATTCATAAACCTGACAGGTAATTTCTTCCATGCTCTGCTAATATTTTCTGTCAGTAAATGTTCCCTTTTCTCTAAATCATGTACCCATTTTGAACTTATCTTGGTATACGAAGTGAGATGTTAGTCTATGCACAATTTCTACTAGACTACTTTCTAATATTCCCAGAAGTTTTTGTCAAATAATGAATTCTTTATCAAATACTAGGTTATTGTGCTTATTTGCTTCTGTGTGTTGTATATTAATATGTTCCATTGATCAACGACTCTTTTTCTTACCTAATATTGAAGTTTTCTTATTATTAGAATTGTATAGAATAGGATGAGATCTGGAATCTATAGTCCTCCTTCCTTACTATTTTTTTTATTGATATCCTTATGACCTTTTATTCTTTCAGATGAATTTACTTATTATTTTTTCCAGCTGCATAAATAATTTCTTTGGTGGTTTGACTGGTATGGCACTGAGTAAATAAATTAATTTACATATTTTTTGCTATTTTTATTACATTTATTACATGGCCTATCCAGGGGCAATCAATATTTCTCCAATTGTTTAGATCTGTCTTTATTTTTGTGAAGTGTTTAATTATTGTGATCATATATTTCCTTTGTGTGTCTTGTAGGTAAACTCCTTAGTATTTTAAACTGTCCTTATTATTTTAAAGTTATTTTCTCTATCTTGTCCTGCTGGATTTTATTGGTAATATATAGGAAAGCTGAATTTTTGTGTATTTATCATATATCCTTTAACTTTGTTGAAGTTGTTAATTGTTTCAATTAATTTTTTATTTAACTCTCTAAGTGATAGTTTCTTTGCTTTTTGCCTATGCCTAGTCTTTCTATTTCTTTTTCTTGTCATTGCTATACTAGAATTTCTAACAAAACATTGAATATTAATAGTGATAATGGATATCCTTGCTTCACTCCTGAGCTTACTGGAAAGGCTTCCAGTTTACCTCAATTACAAATAATGCATGTCCTTGGTTTTAATTGGATAATATGTATTTTTTAGAAAACTTTCATTTATTCCTGATTTTTGAGTGTTTTTTTTTTAACAGAAATGGGTGTTATATTTTTCAATGTCATATTTTTCTGCCATCGTGACTTTATCTCATGGTATTCCCAAGCTATAACCTGACCATCTTAGAAAATTCCTTGGCTATTGCTGAAATGCTTATATGTGCATTCTCTGTGGAATTTACTGGCATTATTTGCCTAAGCAACCATCAAGTATCAACATAAAATATTATTTCAAATCAGAAGGAGGGAGGTGGGTCAAGGGAAAGAAACCTTGTCAGTTTTTGACAAAGACCATCTTAAAAGTCAGTCCTGTAATTTAAAACTCCAAGTGGTTCTGGAGTCACTATTTGCTTTCTGAGTAACCTTCAACAAGTTACCTACCACCTGTGGGCCTTCTTTTCTTCATTTTTCAAGGTCCATGCATCATATTTATTTATGTCAATCTCTCCATCCCTTCCCGAACCAATATTGTACCACTTTGTATATTATTGCAGGATCAATAACTATTTGTTAAATAAATAAATTATTAAGCCTGTGGTTACCTTCTCAAGTTTTTAGGATCCATATAAGAAGATATTGAACATTCCTTAATACTTATCTAGGAATACATTTGCTTAGATTCACATCAATCAGTAAATGCTATTACTTAGCATTGCTGAGTGATAAGGATTTCTTAAGCTAAGATGAAAAGATAAATCAGGACCCTCTTCCTCAGCTCCTTACTGGGACACAGTCTGAAGTTTTGGTCAGCACTGTCCTCTAGTTGCAGAGACTCTAATTTCTGAGAAAGCCAAGCATTACCAGATAGCAAAGAGTTAGTAAAAATGTGTTGATTACAATCAAATAAGATTTTAAATAATGAATGAAGTCCTCTTTGATATTTGCTTAACTGATGTAATAGTACCCAATGCCCTATCAAGTTTAGGTGGCATATGGACAAAAATTAGAGGTTCATAGAATATAGTATCTGGAAGAGGTATTGAAGATCATCTATTCATAGAGATCTTGGGATTTAGAGCTGAAGGATCCTTAGAAATCTAGACAAATCCCATCACTTTACAGATGGTCCAAAGATATAAAATGCCTTTTCCAAGGTAATATAGTAGGTATGAAGGCTGAAGTCCTATGTCCCAATTTCTGCTTGCTTTCCCACAATGTCATGCTAGTGCTCCAATCTTTTTCCCTACTTTTTAAAAAAAATATGTTTTAGCACATGGGAAATTCAAACCAAGAAAGGTCAAATTTTAGGACAAAAGGTCAAAGTTTATCAAACATTTAATAGGAAAAGCTATAACTACCATCAACATTTCTTGACTTTTAGTCCAGAGATCTTTTCTTGATATTACATTGAGTAAATGTAATATAGTTGCTTTTGGTATAAAAAGTCAAGGTACAGAAAGTCTAATTGTGATCTCATTTATATAGGAAGCTCATAGTGAGGAACTTCCTTTACCATTCAAGTTGACATTTCCTCTGCATCAAATAGCCTTAGATCTTTCCAGAGCACTGAAAGATTAAGACTTGCCCAGAGTCACAAAGCCAGTATGTCAGAGGCAGAATTTGAACACAAGTCTTCGCTCCCAGGCTAACTCTCTATCCACTATATCATGTGGCTTCTCAAGAGGTTACAGAGCTGACTAATTTTCTAGATCACTTGGCAAGTTAGGATATTTTGCCCACTTCTGGATGATTATTTTCTAACCTGATTTTCAAATGGTCAAAACTCATTCTTTTACTCATGCTAGTCAATTGCTTCTGGCACCAGCCTTACCCTGGCACATCATGAGGGAAAAAAAAGTTGAACAGTGAGAACATATCAAGAGCCTCTGTAACCCACTTGAATTTTAATCTAGACACGCTGAGGATGAAAGCAAAGAAACATTTGGTTTGGGAGGCAGGTTACATTCAATAATGAATCTAAGGGAAATTTTGAGGATCAAATGGGCTCATTTCAGACAGAAAAATAATAAAAGATCCAGAAAACAAAAACAAAGTACACAGATCATA
This sequence comes from Phascolarctos cinereus, assembly GCF_003287225.1. NCBI lineage: Eukaryota > Metazoa > Chordata > Mammalia > Diprotodontia > Phascolarctidae > Phascolarctos > Phascolarctos cinereus. The sequence continues at coordinate 132,849,376 of NW_027556098.1, forward strand.
TAATTCAGGATTCTTCTATGGCCATTTGATTAGTCATTACACCTCATGGGTGCAAGTACTCCTCACATGTTGTTAATACCAGTGACATGAATATTCTTACTTGGGGTCTTCATCAGTGTTTCCTGGTCATGTTCCAACATCACATTTTCAAAAAAGTCAATAAAATGCACCTACATACTCCAGTCTCAAATATATTTAAATAAATAAAATCATAGAGACAAAGTATGCAAACCACATCATTAGAGATTCACCACCTTTAAAGATTCAATCTGAGATCTGACTGGCTTTAAGTACATGAAGGATATTAGTATCTAAACTTCTTCAAATATAGACTTGGAGACCTTGAACATATCCCCTGAACACTTGAAAACTCAGAAACAGACCCCAAACCCCCCATTTTCTACCAAAACAAACTTACATTTGAACTGATCCAACCATTCTGGAGAGCAATTTAGAATTATGCCCAAAGGGCTACTGAACTGTGCATAGCCTTTGACCTAGTGATACCACTTCTAGGTCTGTATCCTAAAGAGATCATAAAAATGGGAAAAGGCCCCAAATGTACAAAAATATTTATAGTAGCTCTTTATGTGGTGGCAAAAACTGAGGGGATGCCCATCAATTGGGGAATGGCTGAACAAGTTGTGATTTATTAATGTAATGAAATATTATTGTGCTATAAGAAATGATTTGGCAGACTTCAGAAAAACCTGAAAAGACTTAAGTGAACTGATGCTGCATGAAGTGAGCAGAATCAGGAGAACATTGCACACAGTAATAGCCACATTGTGTGATGACTAACTTTGATAGACTTAGCTCTTCTCAGAAATGCAAGGATCTAAGACAACTCCAAAAATGCTATCCACATCCAGAGAAAGACCTGTGGAGTCTGAAAGCCTCTCTCTCTCTCTCTCTCTCTCTCTCTCTCTCTCTCTCTCTTCTTTCTTGTGGTTCCTCCCATTGGTTCTAATTCTTCTTTACAACATGACTAATGTGAAAATATGTTTAATATGAGTGTATATGTAGAGCCTATATCAGATTGCATGATGTCTTGGGGAGGGTGAGGGGTGGAAGGGGGAGAAAATTTGAAACTCAAAATCTTATGGAAGTGAATGTTGAAAACTAAAAATAAATAAATGAAAAAAAAATTTACAATTCACTTCAGTATATAGGGACAAGAGTAGAGATGTTTAAAAAAAACTGTAGAGACCTCAGAATTTAATCTCAAATCCCATTTCACACAGACAGAAACACATTTCATATAAAGCTTAATCACTATGAAACTTCGCATATCTTTTTAATCTATTTCCTTTAATGCATTAGCATTTTCCCCCCATTAAGTAATACAAAGACCTGAATTCGGGTCACAATTCTATTATTTGCTTTGTAATTCTGGGGAAGTCATTTGACTCTCTGGTTCTTAGTATCATCATCCACTAAATGGAGTCACCCCTAAGGCTCCTTCCATTTTTATGATACTGTGATACTATGATTTTACAGAACTAAATATATTCTTTAATATTATAACATATAATGAGTCATTAATTGACATCTATGAAAGATTCCCCACCAGACATTCCCTTACAGGTCCACATATATACCCACAAGTCCAGACTTTCCCCACCCCAAAGTATTGCCTCAACATTTGAGTGAATTTTTTCTTTGGAAATAGCCATTCTAAGGGCTAATGCACTTTTTCTTCCTGAAGCATCCTTTTGTATTCCTCAATAGTTTCCTTAAAGGCATCGTTGAATATGATAATGTGCCTTCCAAACCATGCTGTCTGAGAGAAAATTGATAGTTTTTGTTAGCTCCCATGTATTCATTTATAATTTCTATGCAGATTAATTCTAGATCTATATATCCTACCCTAGTCCCTCTCCTACAATTCTAGTTCTGTGTTTGCTTATTGAACATACTGAATTGGATGTTCCATTAGGTATTTGACATGCCACATGTCTAAAATGTAACTCATTCTTTCCTGCCAAATCCATACCTCTTCCTAACTTCCTGATTATTGTCAACTACCAATATGGATAAGCAAAAAGGTCTTTTGACTCTCAGTCCACTATTCTTTTCATTATGCCACATGGATTTACTTTTGAAATATTTTTTGAAAATTTCTTGGAATTAAATTCCCAAAAACATTATATGTCTTTATTCACGTGAAAGTAAAATGAGCAAACAAACAAAAACAAAACACCATGTAAAACCAGACAGTGCTTTTTGTGTTATTTAATGTTGTGGGTTCTCCACACCTCTACTCTTCCCCATAGGTAATCAAGAGTTGATGAAATTTGCTAACCTCCTGGTCCTTCTGAAGATTACTCAATTGCCACAAAGGCTTTTTACAGATATTGATGACCCAGTACAAGACTGGAAAGTCAGTGAAATTTGTTTCCAGTGCACCTAGTTTTTCTTCTTTGTGCTTTATCCTCTCTGTCTTTCTCTCTGTCTCTTTCATTCTGTTTGTCTGCTTGTTTTCTTGCTGTGGGTTTTTGTATTCTTTTCCTTCTCTCAGAATTTGCTTTCTGTAATTATACCTCAGTGTGAGTTTCCCTAATTCTATATCACAGGTCTATTTGCATATCCATCCTCTTTTCTCTTCTCAAAGGAGAAAAAGTTTTGTAAGGTAGTAAAGGAATTTCAGAATTAGAAACTGGGTAAAGCAGGTGTTCATTTCCTGGGCCCTGTGAATTTCCAAGGCCCCTAAAATCTACATGTTAATCAAGCAGATCACCTCTTTCATCTCTTCATAAAGCTAAACCTGATTCAGAGATAGCAGAACTCAAAGTGAAGAGACAAACATTTCCCCTCCTAGACAAATGGTGGGTTTCAATGGATAAAATTGACATATAACCCAACCTCTGTGCTAAAAGACAATAGAAAATTATAAGACAGTTATCCAAGAGGCATCAGTTACTCCTTTTGCTTGCAAAAGATCCAGAGAGATTTTAGTCTGCTTTGACCCTTAGGGCTGCTTCCAGCAGCTTCTTCTCTGAAGAGAAGTAGTATACTAACAGAGGGATCTGCATAAAGATCAGTGAAGCAGTGGCTTCAGTAGGTCTGGAGATCTATTAATAATTTCCTTTATCTACTCCATGGGCCCCAGTATTTGACTACCAGGGAATGGCCTGTTTTAAATAATAGTTAGCATCTTACTTCTTGAGTGTCTATAAGTGGAGGTTGGATGACTATCATGGTTGATCGATAGGATTCCTACATTAATTTTCTTGGACAAACTAAATGGAAATAAAATTAGTTTAGAAGTCAGGGGATCATGGTGTGAATCCCAGATCTGCTACTACAGGCTATCAAAATTACAATGATATCCATGTGGCCTTAGACAAATCAGATCAACATTTCATTTCAACAAATATTTATTAAGTGAATACTGTATGCTAGGAAGTAGACTTTTAAATACATAATTAAAATAATCTTTATATTCAGGGAGCTTATATTCTATTGGGAATGCACATTTATATAGAAAAATAAATAAAAATAATTTAAGGAGGGAGAACCACTAAGAGTTGGGGGAGAGATGTTGGAAACACTTAACTGACAAGGGGACTCTGAGCCTCAGTTTTCTCACCAGTAAAATGAGGTAACAAGACTGATGATGTCTAAGGTACTTTTCATCAACAAATCTTTGCATCTACTTCAATATGTGTTGTCAGAGATGGAGAGGAGGCTATATTGATCAGAAATCTCTCCACAGTAATCATTCATGGTTTCTGAAATGCCCCTTATTAAAAAAAGAAGAAAAAACTTTGTTGAAATTTCCACCTTTGAGGACCTTGTACATATCTGAATCTATATACCTACATAAATATAGAGATAGACATATACATGTGCACATGAATACATACGTGTATGTGTGTATAAACACATGCCCTTGAAAGAATTTATTAATATAGTATTCACTGTTAGCTTTTTTAAAAAAAATATTAGTATCTTCCCCTCAAATTTCCCTAGCAAAACTTGTCTTCACTTCCCCTTTGCTTCTATCATCACCTCCTTTGAATTACTTCAAAAAATTTACATTTTACACCATCATTTCTCTCTATTATCTAAGTATATGTAGAGAAATATATATGTATATATGCCTATATATACTTACATTCACACATACATTATATATATATATATATATACATATATATATGTATATATAGACATATACACACACATACAGACATCTTTTTGTTTTCCTTATCCGATGAACTGTCCCCTATTACAAAAAAATTAAAAATTAAGTTAGCAAAAGTAACACATCAACCAAGTCTGACAAAATGCGAAGTATTCCATAGCCTCTCACTTCTGCAAATAAAGAAGTAAAAAAGAAATCAACTTTCCTTCAGGGCCAAGAGTGGTCATTATAACTATAAAGAGTTAAACTCTCTCTCTCTCTCTCTCTCTCTCTCTCTCTCTCTCTCTCTCTCTCTCTCTCTCTCTCTCTTTCTTTCTCTCTGTGGGTGTTTTGGTGGGGAGAGGAAAAGGGTTTGTTATTTCCATTTACAGTTGTATAGACTACAGTTTTAGTCATTGTGTATACTATTTTCCTGGTTCTGTTTACTTCACCTTCTATCAATTAATATTTTCTAAATTCTTCATATTTTCCCCTTATTACACAGGAATATTCCATTACATTCATGAACCACAATATGTTTAGCTATTCCCAAGGTGATGGGCATCTATTTGGTTTCCAATTCTTTGTTACTATAAAAAAGTACTGCTGTGAATATTTTTGTGGAAATGAGAACGTTCTGGTTTTGCTTTGTTTTTTATCTCTTTGAGTTATATTCCTAACAGTGGGATCTCTGGGTCAAAGAATGTAACTTTTATTTTTAAAGTATAATTTAAAATTGCTTTCCAGATTGGATAGAACAATTCACAGTTCCACCAGCAACATGTTAGTATGCCTATCACTTTGGAACCTTACCAACATTGAATATTTACATAATTTGTTATCTTTGTTGATTAGCTGAGTGTGGGTTGAAGCTTCAAAGTGGTTTTGATGTGCATTTCTCTTTTTTTTAGTTAATTGAACAGTCTTTGTTAGTTGTTAGTTAACTGTGTGCATGTTGCTTTCCTTCTCCTAGAACTTAAGCTTCTTGCAGTCAAGGGTTGCTCTTTTTTATTTTTATTAATTACAAGGTGGTGCTGGAGCCACTATCCTGATTCTGTTTCATAGAAATATCAGAATTCCACCCCTGAAAAATTAATCCGTCCTATTGAATTGAAGCACTGGGTAGAAATGGGATAGTGAAGATAGAAATATTCTACAGAATTAAGAGGAAAGCCCTGACCCTGGGGAAGAACAACTGGTGAGTCTCTGAAAAAGAAAGGAAAAAATGTGTTATGTAATTCCCACGGATCTTGGACAACTTGGGAGAACAGTTCCTTAAATTTCCAGTATGAGCATTTATACCTCACAAATCCTACACATCAAGACTTGATTTATTTTTTTGTTGTCAATAATGCAGATTACACTTAAAATGTGTCTTGCATACCAGTTAAACATTTACCAGAACACCCCTGATGAGCTCCCAGCTGCCTTTTGTAATGCAAAGGCCTGGAAGGATGTGTCAGATTATGTAAAACATGTAAGAACAAGGAGAGAAAACTCATGGTGGTAAATGTTAAAATTCAAACTTTTCATCAAAATCAATGATTCAATAAATATTTATTAAGCACCTACTATGTATCATACACTATGCTAAGCATCATCATTTAAAGTAATACATATTTTAAGCATCAATATATGCTTGAACCCAAGGGGTTTGTTTTTGTTTTTTCCAAAGAAAATTCTAGCGAAATTAGAGACTGGGGACTAGAGTCCCGAAGCCTATAGATTTGGGCAGAAAGTGTGCTAGAGGCTCAAGAAGGAGTCCTGAAGGAATCACAGAGACAGATGAGGCAGGCCAAGAATAAGAACTAGGTTTTCACTGAGGGAAAAAAGCCAAAGAAGTGAGTTTTAGAATGGTTAAAGATTATTCAGCTAGATGATTCAGCCAGATGGGGCAGATGAGCTGGCAGGCAAGAGAAATGAAGAGTTTTAATGTGTTTTTTATATTGTTTTGCTCCAAAAATATAATTTCTGGCTATTCTGTAGTGTTTTATTTAAGAATTTAAGATTTTTAAAATTTTTATAAAAATGGGGGTAAGTGTGGTGGTGTATATTTTAAAAATTTAGTGAGGAGAGTGGCATTTTATCTAAGCCTGAGTTTCTTTGTATGTACAATGGCAACAATAATGTTCACACTACCTGTCTCATAAGTTTTTTGTAATACTAAAAGGTTTATAAACCTTCAATTACTTATATAAAAGTGAGGATAACTCATACCAGTGTCTCCTATCTGAAATTATTTGTAGAACAATAAAATATCTAGTGTCTAATATTGTCAGATCTTTGTAGCCTTTATGTAGAGGTTATTGATAGTTCTCAGTACAGGGATCAGAAGTCTACATAAATATGGAGGTAGGATTATAGGACAACAAAAGCTTTAGAGGCCTCTGATTAGAGGCTAATGCTAGGCACCAACTGTCTGTTGGGAAGTATTGATTCAGATAACTCCCTAAATCCCATGAATCTCATTGTGTTGTTGTTGTTGTTCAGTTGTTTTCTATGCTGCCTGACTGTTTGTGAACCCATTTGGGGTTTTCTTGGCAAATATACTGAAGTCATTTTCCTTTTCCTTCTCCAGCTCATATTATAAATGAGGAAGCAGGTAAACAGGATGAAATGACTTTTCCAGGTTCATCCAGCTAGTAAGTGTCTGAAGCTAGATTTGAACTCAGGAGATAAGTCTTCCTGACTCCAGGCCTATTACTCTGTCTACTGTACCACCTAGTGCAGGTGTGGACATAAGCATGTGGTATTGTCACAGGCTTGCTGGCAAGAACTTCTAGCTCTCAATGATATCTTTTAGGAGGAGGACTGTAGTTAGCAAGGTAAATGGAAAGAAGTTTGAGAAAACTCCAACCTCAAAAAGGCTCAGCAGGAACTGGTGACTATATGGGAAAGGGGAGAACAAATATTACTAGTACCCTAAGATGGGAAAGAGGTGAATGAAATTCATTAATCCAAATTCAGCTACAAATTTTGGAATTTTATTTGAGAAAGTTAAGTACTAGCTCATTATAGTTGCCTAAACAGGTTTTTCCATGGTACTTGAACAAGTATTGAATAGCTCTAAGGCATGTTGTCCTGGTTTGTATAATTTTCAATAGTGCTGATGCCAAGGTCATCTACTGCATCCTGGGCCATTGCCAGTCATATTGACTTTTGTCTTGCCACTGGACTTTGATGACTAGAAGAGAGGGTGAGGTTGAACAAATTTGTGCAATTCTTTGTGGTTGTTGTTGAGTCATTAAATCATGTCTGACTCTTCTTGACCCCATGGACCATAGCACACCAGGCCCCTCTATGTTCCAATATCTCTTAAAGTCTGTCCAAATTCATTTTCATTGTTTCCATGACACTATTCATCTCATCCTCTTCTATCCCCTTATCCTTTTGCCTTCAATGTTTCCCAATACCAGGGTCTTTCCCAATGAACTTCAGCTTCAGTATTTGAGCTTCCAATGAATAGCCTGAATTAATTCTCTCAATATTGACTGATTTGATCTCCTTGCTGTCTAAGGGACTTTTAAAAGTCTTCTCCAGCACCAGAATTCAAAAATGTACATTTTGTGGCACTCAGCTTTCCTTATAGTCCAACTCTCATAGCCATACATCGCTACTGGAAAAAACCATAGCTACAACTATACATATCTTTGTCAGAAAGGTGATTTCTCTGATTTTTAATATACTATCCAATTTACCATAGCTTTCCTTCCAAGGACTAAACACCTTTTAATTTCATGACTGCAGTCACTGTCTGTAGTGATCTTTGAGCCCAGAATATAAAATACAAAATCTGACACTTCTTCCATTTCTTATCCCTCTATTTGCCAAGAAGTGATAGAACCAGTTGCCCAGTTGCCCAGTTGCTGGCTTCAAACCAGCTTTTACACTCTCTTCTTTCACTTTAATCAAGAGGCTTCTTGAGTCCTCTTCACCTTTTGCCATCAGAGTGGTATTGTTTGAATATCTGAGACTGTTGATATCTTCCTGGCAACCTTGATTCTAGTTTTTTATTTGTCCAGCCTGGCATTTTGCATGATATACTCTGCATTTAAGTTAAATAAGCAAGGTGACAATATACAGCTTTAATGATATTCCTTTTCCAATCTTAAACCAATCATTTGTTCCATGTTTGATTCTAATTAGTTGTTCCATGTTTAGTTCTTTCTTCTTGGTCTGAGTACAGGCTCCTCAGGAGACAAATAAGATTTTGTTGTGATCCACACAGTAAAAAGTTTTAGTGTAGTAAATGAAGCAGAAGTAGAAATTTTTCTGGAATTCCCTTGATTTCTACATAATCCAGCAAATGTTGGCAATTTGGTTTCTTGTTCCTCTGCCTCTTTGAAAACCATCCTGTTCTCATAGTAATTCTTGGTTTATATGTTCCTGAAGCCTAGCTTGCAGAATCTCAAGAATAACCTTGCTGGCATGTGAAATAATCTCAACTGTTCAGTAACTTGAACACTTCTTGACATTGCCCTTCTTTTGGATTGGCACATAAACTGATCTTTTCTAATGTAGTGGCCACTGTTGAGTTTTCCAAATTTTCTGGCATATTGAGTGCAGCACTTTAACTGTATTATCCTTTAGGATTTTAAATAGCTCAGCTAGAATTGCATCACCTCTGCTAGCCTTATTGTTAGCCATGCTTCCTAAGGCCCATTCGCCTTCATTTTCTAGGATGTCTGGCTCTAGATCAGTAACTACACAATCATGGTTATCTGTAATATTAAGATCTTTCAAGTATAGTTCTTATGTGTATTTTTGACACCTTTTCTTAATCCCTCCTGCCTCTGTTAAATCTCTACCATTTTCACTTAAATCTGATTCATATGCAAGTTAAGACATCACCCCATGATGTCATTGCTTTACTTCAAAAATGAAGGACAAACAACAACAACAATTATCAGGAGCTCCAACACTTTCCCAAGAAGCTGTGGAAGAGCCAGCATGATGGGGATAGCAGTGATGGTGGTGATAGTACCTTCAATAGAGGCCAAAGATGCTAGACAAAATAGCAATCAGAGCAGCAAGTAGTTCTCTTGGGCCAAGCCAGGAGTTGTGGGAATGTTTTCTGGAAGCAGTTGAATAGGAAGTGTATAAACCTTGCACGGAAGTAGTACATTGATTTATATGAGCTATATAGATATTGGAGAGAAAGTCAAATTTCTATCCACCTTGAATTCTTTCCTTATTTTGGGAAGGCTCAGTTCCAAGTTGATGCCATAAATCTGGAATGGCTGGAAAGCTTCTTGGGGAGAAGCATGGCTCACTAGAGAACTTGATTTCTAGACTCTTTAAATGGGCTTGTATTATTTCCTTGATTAAGGGTGAGGCACTGAATATCATCATGATGACATTAACAGCTATGAATAACTTTAGAGGCTATTGTTATGGGTGAGTTTACTAGGGGGGAAAATGTCATTGACCATCTATGACTTTGTGTATTGGGTATTCTATCTCTCCCCATTTCTTAGGTAAACCAGGAAAATATTTTTATACTCACTACCTCTACTTTCTCTTTCTCCTCAACCCTTTGCTATCTGACTTCTAATCTCATTACTCAGATGAAATTCTTCTCCCTAAAGTTATCAACGATCTCTTAATTACTAAATCTGATTTTTTTCTCAGTCTTCTCCCTTTTCATTTTATATGCTGCATTTGACACTATTGGCCACTTTCTCCTAGATATTCTTTTGATTTTTTTATGACACTACTCTCTCATGGTTCTCAATCTTTCTTCCTAATCTTGCTTTTCCACTTCATTTTTTATCTCTTGCTTGTTATCCATATCACTCCTCTTAACTCTGAGTGCTCCTGGTAGTATTACCCTGGACCCTCCTCTCTTTTCCCTCTAAAATTCTCTCTATAATCTCATCAGCTCCCATAAGATTAACTATCATCTTTAAACAGATGACTCACAGATCCACAAATAGAGTACCAGCATCTCCCCTGAGCTTCATGCATCACCCATTGTCTACTGGTCATTTCAATCTAGGTGTTCCATAGACATCTGAAACACAGCATGTCCAAAACTGAGCTGAACTCATTTTATTCCTCTCTTCCAAACCCTATTCCAAACTTCCTCATTTCTCTCAAAGGCACTACCATCCTTTTAGGTTCCTAGTTTCATAACATTATCATTATCCTCAGTTACTTATCTGGAATATCCAGTCAAATGCCAAACCTTACTGTTTTTCCTTCTACTGTATCTTTCACATCTGACCCCTTCTCTCTACTTAAAGAGACCAACTTAGTTCAAGCTCTCATCATCTCTTCCCAAGATTATTTCAATAATCTCCTATTTGACACCCCTGATTGAAGTTCTCAATTCACTAACTATTCCAGTCTATCCTACAGTGTGCTGCCAAAGTAATTTTCAATAAGCCTGGAACTGATCATGTTATTCCCTTGCTCAATCAACTTCAATGGCTTCTTCTTGCCTCTAAAATTGAAATATATACCCTCTTCTTAAGTTTTTAAAATCATTCACAATCTGGTCCCAACTCATCTTTCCATTCTCACTGGGCAGTACTCCCTCTCCCACAATCTATGACAGATCTCAACTGTTCTTTTCTCTGTTCTTCACTCATAACGCTCTATTTTCTATCTCAATACCTTTGTAGTGGTTGTACCCCATACCTGGAAAATACAACCTCTTCACTGCCTCCCTCACAGTTCTCATTTTGTGTAAAAAAAAAAGAGCTCAAGTAGTATCATATTGATGAAGCTTTTTGATCTCTGCCCTCCCATTCCCCTGCTACTAGTACTCTCTCTTCCAAACTATTTCATAATAACTAATTTGTATTTATTTATAGGCAATCATTTTATATTTATAATGTATAGACATATACATGTACACACACATACATCTTTGTATTTATACACTTGTCATAACCATTAGAATGCAATATCCTTGTAAGTAGGAATTCTTTTCTCTGTACTTGTAAATCAGTATGTAGTATGATGCCTGGCATACATACTAAATACCTAGTAAATGATTGTGAGTTGATTAGATTTGTGTAATAAACTTTTTTTCTGTTTAATACCTTGTTTCCTTACTTCTTGCAAGGGAATCAAAGACACGCAGATAAGAAATATAAACAAACAAAGCATTCTCAAAGAGAAGAGTTTCTGGATGGAGACTTAAGCCATAGAAAGTATTTCATTATTGAGTTTCCAAGATTGACTTTGGGTCTGTGTGAATATAGAACTTCCATAATAGGCCACGAGTTGCATTATTATTCCTGAATAGACCCTTTCCTTACCCTATTCTCACAATGTCTATCAATCTTATATGAGTTATTACAGAAAGCTGACTGCCCCAGTATCAGTGAACACACCCTAGGGGGTATTCTGATGATGAAAAATAAGGCACCAGAGATGAAACTAAGCAAACAAGAATTTTGCTAAGACAGTGACTTCATGGATTGCATCATATCACACTCCTGGGGCTCCTGTCAAACATCATTCTAAATGCAGGTTTTTATGGAGTTTCACAAAACAGAAGATGTATTGATTCTGCCTTTTTGTTCTGTTTTGTTTTGTCCAGTGCTCTGTGTTTTAAGATCAGCATATTTTCACATGGTAGAATACTGAAGACAAAGTTTCCATGTTGGGGAATGGCTGACTTTCACATGCCCAGGCCATTTCTGAGGGGCTAGGCCCTCAGGCCAATCTATTGTTGATGTTCATAGAATTGCCACAAGTCGTAAGTGTCAATTTCTTTGAAAAAAAGAAGTATAAGTGAAGGCAGGTAGCAGCTACATAGTCCTGCATCCCGCCTCATTGGTATGCCATGAAGCTAAGGACTAGTAGACACCATTAATGACACATGAATTATGTATGCTACAGCTCAATATAACATTTGGTGTGATTTAAACAGCATGAATTTTTAGTGAAAGTCATTTTGATTCTGTGATGTATTACACTTCCAAAACCCTTAGCAGGAGGCAGGAATTGAATGATGTTCATTGAAAGCTTTTATTTGTTAAGCATACACAATGTGGCTGCAACCCCAGTGCCTAGATAATGGGGAACTGAGAAATCAAAGATGGGGTGGCAAATTGGGCAGCTTCCAAGCCCCTCTTTCCCAGCTCAAAAAAGGTTGGCTTTCCAGCCTTTTTTTTTCCTTTAGTGGAAGCTGAAGGGTTCTTAGGCTTTACTCCTTAGCTCTGTTAAACACTTCCTCTTATTTTAAAACCCCACTGTAAACATCAGTATTCAAATACTGCCTCACTCTGAACCTAGAAAGCCAGAAGGCTTTTTCCAACTATGTGATTAGTGGGACTGATTTGGGATAAAGCCATTAATTGTTTTTAATAGAAAAACCATGCATCTAATATGTGGGCATTAGTGTGTGTTGCATGTGTATGTGTGTGTGTGTATAAAATCACCAGTTATTTATAGATGAGGCTTGTTTTATGAAAATTTAAATTAGATTTAGAATTTCAAATTTATTAAACTGGTACAGGAGAGATAACTAGTCACATTTGAAAAAGGACATAATCAGCTTTTCCATTAAAGTTAAGAAGAATAGCTAACATAGAAAGATAAAAATCAGGATCCAAAGGGATTTCAACAGGGTTAAGTGTTAGGGTTGAATATAATAAATTGAAGTATAAGTGTAAAGTTACACTTTAGTTGCAAAAATCAATACACAAGAATGAGATGGCAAACATGTGGCTAAGCAGATACATGATTTCCTGTGAAATCAAGTAACAGGATGAAAGTTTAAAAATATATGTAAATATACATTTATATGTAATATGTGCATATTATGTATGTATATATACTTCTGATAATCAGCCAAAATAAGTGTCAAAAGATAACATTAATCTTTCCTTGTAGAAAATTTTCTCAGGGCTTTAATCAGATACTTTTTTTTTTACATAAAATTTGAAATATTTGGATATCAGATTTCTTAATCCACAATAGATATAAAAAAAGTTTTAGTCTTTTATTTTAGTGTACCACAAGTTCAATATGAGAAAGAGTATGATGTAGCAGTCAAGAAAGTGAATCGGCTTTGTGGATTCAGGAAGAGAAACATAGCTATTTCTGTTGAGCTCTTCCCAGAGAAAACCACATTTGCAGTATTATGTTCAGTTATGACAACCATGTTTTATGAAAGCAATTGATAAGCTAGAGAACATAGGGAAAGGAGTGACCAGGTTAATGAAAGTGCTTGAGGTTGTGCCATGTAAGGATCAGTTGAAGATATTTTTAATAGTGGAGAAGAAAAGACTTAAGGCAGGCATAAAATCTTCTTTCAAGGATTTACAAAGCTACCTCATAGAAGACAAGTTAGACTTATTCTACTTTGTCATAAGGCCACTTAGAGGAATGTGCCAAAATGGCAAAGAGGAAAAATCTAGCCTTGATATCAGAAAACACTTATTAAAAATTACAGCTGCCTAACAGTGGAGTGAGCTTCCTCTGGTAATGACATATTTTCCATTACTGGTGTTGTTCAAGCAAATGATGAACAAAACTTTTTTAGGTGTGTTAGATGAGAGGTTCTTGCTAAGGTATAGATTAGACTAGATAGCTTCTGAGGCTCCTTCAATCTCTGAGATTCTTTGGTGCATTATTAGTAATCAAAGAGCAGACTTACAATAGGGATCAGTTTACATTTAGTTAAAAATCATTAACAAATGTTTTTCATGCCATCTTCATTGTCCAATATGTCTTTCTCTTTCCTTTCAGCTAGAAAGCCATCATTTATAAGAAAGGAAAAAAAAAAAGAGAATTTGGCAAAACTAACTACCACTTCAACTAAGTCTGCTAATGAATACAATGTTCCTCATTTATAGATTCATATCTTTGCAATGCAGATGTTTATTCTTATATTCCTTTTTTGGGAAGGGGGATCTTGGTCATTATAATTATGTAGCATTCAGTTTCAATTTTTGTTGTTTCTGTTTTCACTCTTATAATCACTAATTTATATTGTTCTAATTTTGTTTAGTTCATTTTGCATTAGTTCATATTAATCTTACCATCAAATGATACAAATATTATTTTCCATATTTATCACTGTTTTCAGCAGAGTAATGTTCCATCGCATTAATGAATCACAACTTGTTTAGCTGCTTTCCAATTGACAAGTACCTTCTCTTTCCAGGATGTTGACTCTACCAAAAGTATAGCTATATACACATACAGATACACACACACACACACACACACACACACACACACACACACACACACACACACACACATGAGTGTGTGTGTGTGTGTGTGTGTGTGTGTGTGTGCGTGTAGGGCTTTTCTTTCTGTGTTAGTCTTCCTTCAGGCATGTATATACCAATAGGATTTCTGGGTAAAAGATTATAGTAATTTTAGTCAATGTCATAGCATAATTTCAAATTATTTTCCAACAATACATTAGTGTCCTTATTTTTACACAACCTCTATAACACTATTTCCAGGTTTTGTCTTCTTTCTCAATTTTCTGTGTATGAGAAAAAGCATTAGCTTTTAAATCTTATTTATAAGTGAGTGGGAGTAATTTTCCATATGATTCTTAATTTTCAAGTTTTCTGTTAATAACTTTATAATATGGCTTTTGATGTTTTATATCTATATCTGTATATCTGTCTCTGCATTTGTATTAGCTCCCCATATTTAATAAATATCAGACCCTTATTCTTGATGTTTGATGCAAAAACTTTACATAATTACAAAACATTTTTCACATAAATAAAGTCAGATCTAAATAATTGGAAAAATATCAGTTGCTCACAGATAGGCTGAGCTAATATAAAAAGATGACAATTCTTCCTAAGCTAATTTACTTATTCAGTGCCATACCACTCAAACTACCCAAAAATATTTTATTGAGCTAGAAAAAAATAATAACAAGATTCATTTGGAATAACAAAAGTTCCAGAATATCAAGGGAACTAATGAAAAAAAATGCAGGGGAAGATGGCCTAGCTGTTCCAGATCTTAAATTGTTTTATAAAGCAGCAATCATCAAAACTGGTTAGTAATGGCTAAGACATAGAGTGGTGGATCAGTGAAATAGGTTAGGCATGTAAGACACAGTAGTCAATGACTATAGTAATCTATTATTTGATAAACACAAAGATCCCAACTTCTGGATAAGAACTCAATCTTGCAAAAAAAAAATTACTGGGAAAACTGGAAAAGAGTATGGCAGAAACTAGGCATAGACCAAAATCTCACACCATATACTAAAATAAAGTCAAAATGGGTTCATGATTTAGATATAAAGGCTGATACTGTAAGCAAACTGGGAGAGCAAGGAATAGTTTACCTCTCAGATTTACAGAAAACAGAAGAATTCATGACCAAACAGGAGATAGAGAACATTATAAAATGCAAAATGGATAATTTTGATTACATTAAATTGAAAAGTTTTTGCACAAACAAAGCCAATGCAACCAAGATTAGGAGGGAAGCAGAAAACTGGGAAAGAATTTTGACAACCAGTGTCTCTGATAGGGGCCTCATTTCTAAAATACATAGAGAACTAAGTCAAAAGTATAAGAATACAAATCATTCCCCAGTTGATAAATGGTCAAAGGATATGAAGAGGCATTTTTAAGAGGAAGAAATTAAAGTCATCTATAGTCATATGAAAAAATGCTCTAAATCACTATTGATTAGAGAAATGCAAATCAAAATAACTCTGAGGTACCACATTACATCTATCAATTGGCCAACATGATAAAACAGGAAAATCATAAATGTTGGAGAAGATGTGAGAAAATTAAAACACTAATACATTGTTGTTGGTGGAGTTGTGAACTGATCCAACCATTTTGTAGAGCAATTTATAGTCCCAAAGGACTATAAAAACGTGTGTACCTTTGACCCAGCAATAGCACTTCTACTGCTATATCCCAAAGAGATTATACAAATGAGAAAAGGACCCAAAATATTTATAGCAGCTCTTTCTGTGGTGGAAAAAAAATGGAAATTGAGAGGATGCCCATCAAATTGGGAATGGCTGAACAAGTTGTGGTGTATGAATGTAATAGAATACTACTGTACTATAAGAAATGATGAGCAGGCAGACTTCATAAAAACCTGGAAAGACTTGTATGGGCTGATACTTAATGAAGTGAGCAGAACCAAGAGAATGTTGTACACAGTAACAGCCATGTTGTGCAATGACTAACTTTGATAGATTTAGCTCTTCTCAGGAATGCAAAAAATCTAAGACAATTTCAAAAGTCTCATGATGGCAAATGCTATCCACATCCAAAGAAAGAACTATGGAATTTGAATGCAGATCAAAGAATACTACTTGCTATCATTTTTTTTTTAATTTTTGTTTTGTGTCATCTTTCTTGTGGTTCCTTCTATTCATTCTAATTCTTCCTTACAACATGACCAATGTGAAAATATGTTTAATAGGAATGTATATGTATAGCCTATATCAGATTGAGCACTGTCTTAGGGAAAGAGGTAGGGAGGAAGGGAGAGAAAAATTTAAAACTCAAGAGTTTGTGGAAATGATTGTTGATAAATCAAAATAAATTAATAAAAATAGGGTATTCCATTGGACAGCAAATTCAACACATAAGTCAGCATTGTGATGTAGCACCCAGAAAATTGAATGTGATTGTGGTCTGCATTAAAGAGTCATAGCTTCCAGGAATAACAAAAGGTGATAACCTTTCTGTTTTCTGCTCTGCTAAGACAATATCTAGAATATTTAATTTAGTTTTGGACACTTGGTTCAAGAAAAAAAAACACTGATAATCTAGAAACTATTAAGAAAATGGCAATGACAAAGGGCGGAGTGTTTTAAGGCTATGATTTATAAAGAATGGTTGAATGAACTTGGATATTTTGATTAGAGAAAAGAAAACTCATAGGGAAATTTTGATCTCTAAGTACTTGGAGGGCTGATATAGGATCTAATGAAATTGTATTTTAAAGCATTACAGTACTATATGAATGCTACCTATGATTATTATTATATTTGAGTGCTATTTATCTAGATCTTTCAACTTGAATTAATATAGGGCAGCTGGATTTTTTTTTTTACTAATTCTTCACTATTCTTGAATTTGAAATCCATGTTAATATCTTATGTCATTCTACCTTATCTCAGGATAATTCTCCTTATCAGAGAATGCAGAAGGAAAATATAAGATTTCTGTCATAGTCATCGGTATCATAGTTCCAGTCATTCCAAGCAATAGCCCCATCATTTCTTTGATCTTACTCCTGCTAGTCAATTTTTCAAAAGACCTTTGTTGTCCTTAACATTCAGAGCAAGCCAAAGCCTGTTCTGAGATTTAGAGTTCTTGACATTATTCTTATAAGACTCTTTTGTATTCACCATCTGTTATTTGCCCTTTCTTTCATCTTCTGTATATGTCTTTTAAATCTGAGTTGATCGATGAATGTGTAGCTATGTGAAATGTCTTTAGACCATTCCCCTTTCTTCCTTATAGGAGATATTGGTGTTTGCAACATCAAAATTTTGTCCTTAACTACATCCCATCACTTTTTCACTGGCTTTTCCTATGTAATTTTAAACCATGATATCCTATCTGTCCTTTTTTCATAAACTGTTTGAAACCTCCTCTACCTGAACCGAGGGAATACAACAAACATTACCTAGCTTTCCTCTTCTTTTCCATCATGAATTCTAGGGCAGCAATTTTTTTCTCTTATGTTTCTTTTATGTGTTATTCCTTTGGCTTTCTGTGGCTAAACAAAATAAATCTACTCCCTTATCCATAAGTCAGCTCTTCATATCTATGAAGACTGATACAATGCTTTTATTGAGGCCTCTCTTCTCCAGCCTAACATCCTCTCCACATGGACTAAACTTCACTCAAAATGAAAACAGTCCTTTTTATACATTCTTTCCTTTCCCCCTCTATAAAGATAGTTGTTCTTTCTGTTTCCAAATTCTAAACTTCCCTTCAGTCCACTTCTACTTTTTGAAATTCTATCTCCTTCTTCAGTATCTAGCATAAAATCTATAATATCCTGAAAGTTCTCACCACTTCAAATTCTGAGACCAAAAATTATCTTTTTGCCTTTCATTCTAAAATGTCATTTGGTGTCTGGATCATCACTGAAATAGTAGATATAGTTCTTGTTCCCAAGGAAATCATACTCTAATTGGTAAAATAAGACTAAAATATGTGAAATTGTAGTAGAGCAGTGAGAGACTCATGAGCAAGTATTAAGTAGCATTAAGATACATAGTAATTATAAATAGTAATGCTATTAAGTAGTATGGTACAAAAAACATTCATAGGTGTTATATTCAGAGTAAGGGAAAGATAATAGTGGTTGAGAGGGAGACAAGTTTATTTTCATTACCCACATTTAAAAAAATATTTTACAAGCATTTATTATCTCTTCTTCCCACTATTCCCCTATTTGAACAATAAAAATGACATGAAAAAACCCCCTTCATAACAGGATGAAATAAAGTCCCATATTAGTAATGCCTAAACATATATCTCATTCTGCATTTTACTTCTATCACCTCTCTAGGGAAGTAGATGCCATGTTTAATCTTCAGTCTTCTAGACTAGTGTTTTAATGTTACATTGATACAGTTCTAAAATATTTCAAAATTGTGATTCTTTATAATGTTGTACAAGTTATTGTATAAATTATTCTTTTAGTTACATTTACTCTCTATCATAGAAATCTTCCCAAGTTTCCTCTGAAATTGTCTGTTTCTCATTAGGAACCAGGGTTTAATCTCTGCCATTGAGAGAAATGATTATTAATAACTAATGATTTGGGAAGATTCAGATTTCTCCATTTCAAGACCTCAGTCTTTGAAGGTTGAGCTAACCTTTTCCTCCATCCAGACCACACCCAGTGTGGCAGCTACTGAGGTTTGGTTGGGGATAAGTTATTTAAAGAGATTGCCCTAAGATATGACCAAGTTAAAATAAATGACTTAATCAAAGTTCAGGTCTAGCTCCTCCTCATAATATTTGACGTCCCACTAATTGTTAGCCAATTAGAGTTGATTGCCACTCTCGAGAACACTCCTCTTCTAAAGAGGCATTTAAGTCAATCCTTTTCGAAAAGGGCATTTATGCCCTGGGCCTACTGCCATGATTGTCTTTGGTCTGAGAAAGAGATGGCCAAATGATAGTCATTTTATTAAAATGCAGACATTATTAACAAAATGATTAAATTACCTGAAATTGTCTCTCAAATCTTTTTTAAATGCCACAGACATGAAAGAAGGTTAATATTTAGGAAGGTGTAAAGATTTAAATAAAGGTGTTGATATAGGAAAAGTCATAGCTTATGCTCCTAACAGAGAAGAAAATGACTGGAAGCAGAAGATACATGTTGACAACTTTTAGGAATTGAGGTAGAATGGGAACATATTATAATGCAATTTGAATGCTGTGGCATGTGAAAGATTAAAAAAAAAGTAGAATGACTGAGGAAACAAAGGTTTGACCTAGGTCTTTAGTTAAGAGTTTCTAGGTAGTAGGTAGAGGTGGTCCAGCTTCCCAGACACATAGGGCTATGTTCAAACAACGCAAGGAAGTTTTCTCACAATTGCCACAATTGAATAAAGTTTTCTCATAATACAAAAATTGGACTAACCCAATAATTGAATAGAAAGGGAACTGATCTAGCTCTAGAATTCCTACTACCACTTGCTTTCCAATCCCTTCAATTTCTGCTTATTATTTCATGGGGAAGAGGGTAGTTCAGTTATCTGCAAGCCAAATCTTTGATGTATATATTATTACTGTATTTCTAAATTCTTGAGTAGTATAAAATACCAAATGTAATAAGAACAATGATTTTCTATGGAGGATTATTTGGAAATATATTTTTGAATTGAAGTCTTCTGACTGATAATAAGTTTTGTTTCACGTTTAAATACATATTGTATAAGTTATTGTGTTTTTAATTTTTCCTTATATTGTGAAATGTAAGAGACCATTGTGTCAGCAATAATGTTAGAAGAAAAATATCTAGATGCTGTTAGCACTGTATGCTGTTAGCCACAGGTGGGACCACAAAGTATTTAGTGTTTTCAATATTAAAGGATTGAAGAGCTCATAATATTCTATTCCAGAAAGCAAAGGAGCTAGGATTACAACCAAGAATAACCTACCCAGCAAAATTGTAATACTGTAGGGGAAAAAGTAGATATTTAGTGAAATAAAGGACCTCCAAACATTCCTAATGAAAAGACCAGAGCTGAACAGAAAATTTGACATTCAAACATAAGACTCAAGAGAAGCATATAAAGGTAAATACGAAGGAGAAATTATAATAAACTTAAAGAGGTTAAACTATTAACATTCTTAAATGCAAAGATGTTGCATGTAACACCTAAAGAGTTTATCATCTTTAGGATAGTTAGAAGGAGATTACATAGACAGAGGGCATGGATGTGTCAGGTATGTTGGGCTGATCTCAAAAGAAGGATGGAAGAATGAGAAAGAGGGATGCACTATGACAAGGAGGAAGGGAGAGGAAGAATGATGAAAAATGTCTCATAAAAGAAGTACTCCAGGAAGAGATTTTTACAATGGAAAGGGAAATGGGGGAGAATGGACAATGCAATACTTAGCAAAAAAACTACATATATATGTGTATGTATGTATATATACACATATATATGTAAATGCTTACATCAATAAAAGAGAGAAATATCAAATCAACAAATGGGCATACAACTAAAAAAACTTTAAAAATCCCAATTAAAAGCAATTTAGCATTTATGAAAAAGGAGAGAATAATAAAATTAAAAGAAAAAAATAATAAATAAAACTAGAAGCTAGTTATAATAAATAAAAAAGATAAATCAACTATGGCTAATGAGTTGAAAAAAAGAAAGAAGAAAACCAAATTATAAGTATATGAATGAAAAGGGTGAATGCATATGAAAATTAAATCAAAACAATCACTAGAAGGTACTTTGCCCAATTATATGCCAATAAAAGTGACAATATATATGAAATGGATATTTTTTACAGAAATATAAATTTCCCAGTTTAACAGATGAAAAAAGATATTTAAATAATCCTATCTTAGAAGAAAAATGGGAGAGGATTCTGGAACATATTGAATTAGATCAGAAAACTTTCCACTTTCCACATTTCTTCCACAGAAAAAGACAACATTGCCTCAGAAGGAATGCAGAGCAGCAGGAATAATCAAAAGTCAGGGTAAAGCAGTTGTTCTCCCAAGACAATTTAAGAAGACACCAGGAAAGACCCAACCTCCAGAGGTAGAAGTTCAGCCTGAATGAAGTGCAAACACCAATAGGCCAACTCTGCAGAGTGAACAAACAACAAGCCCTAGGGGCTGCTGGAGTGGGCAGGCAGCCAAACTTACATTTCATAGACAGTATGGGGGTCTGATGGCTGAACAGGAGAAAATTGAAGGACCTTCCATTGTCTGGGGACAACAAGCATGGTTGTACTAACCAGATGTGTTCTGGGTTGGGCTGCTTATTTGGGGGAGAAGGAGCTAATAAACACTTAGTGAGTGCAATATCAGGGGGGTGGGGACCCTGCTGGCTATGGACACTTGCAGGAGAGAAGAGTCCCTGGTTTCAATTCCAGGGCAGAGAGTACAACTGTAATTTGCAGTCACCAGAGGGACCAAGATCATTTGTAGGACAGTGTGACTGTGGACTTTATCCTTGGCTTAGGAGTGGAGAGATGAACCCAAGGTTGAGACCAGAGACAGATTCAGAAAATAACAGAAGGACTTGGGGCTTGGGGCATCTTTCCCTATAAATTGGGACCAGAATTTGATTACAGTAATAGCTTCTAAAAAACAAAATAAAACAAAAAAAATGAATAAAGCAAAAGAGAAAACCCAAACATAGGTAGCTACTGTGGGGATTGTAGTTTGTCCTTATTATGCTGGAGTTAAGTTGCATAGTGGATATGGGGATAGTAAATACCCCCCACACTCACACATATGCATGTGGGTGTGTGCGTGTTTTAAGTGTGGATACAGAAGATCTGGGTTCATATTCAGAGGAAGATAAGGGAGCTAAAAAAGCCACTCTTTTTTTTAAAAATGAGAAATGTTAAGTGATCCCAAGCACAAAAAGAGTTCTTGGAAGAACTTTAAAAAGGCTTTAAAAATCAAATGAGAGATCAAGCAAAAATTAGGAAAAAATAAGAGCAATCAAGAAAATCAAGAAAATTATGAAAAGAAAATCAACTAACTTGAAGTAGAGAATTGAAAATAACTCCTTGAAAACTAGAATTGGGCAAAAGGAAGCTAATGACAGTCCAAGACACCAAGAAATAGTAAAATAAAATCAAAAGAATGAAAAAAGGAAGAGAATTTGAAACATATCATTAGGAAAACAACTGATCTGGAGACTAGCTTGAAAAGAAATAATATAAGAATAGTTGGACTATCCTAAACTTACAATAAAAAGAAAAGAATCTTGATACAATATTACAGGAAATTATCAAGAAAAAAGGCCCTGAATTTAGAACAAGAAGGCAAAACAAAAATAGAAAAAAATCCACCAATCACCACCTGAAAGAAATCCCAGGAGGAAGCTTACAGAAATACCATAGCCAAATTTCAAAGCTCCCAGGTTAAGGAGAAAATATTAGAAGCAAAAGAAAAAGACAATTTAAGTATTATGGAGCTACAACAAGAATTACATAAGACCCAGCAACTACTATGTTGAAGGAAAATACTTCTTGGAATACCATGTTTCATAGAGCAAAAGAGCTGGGGTTAGGACTAAGGGTAACTTACACAGCAAAGTTAAGTATAATCTTGAATGAAAAAAATGGACATTTAATGAACTGAAAGACCTTCAAGTATTTGTGACAAAAACAGTAGAACACAAGGGAAAATTTGACATATAACATCTAGGAGAAATATAAGGTAAACATTAAGGACGAGTTATATGGAACTCAATAAGGTCAAATTGTTTACTTCTTATATGTGAAAATATTATCAGTTCTTTTATTATTATCATTTTTATTTAGGTAGTTTCAAAGAAAGGCTTGGGTTGAGCTGAGTATGATGGTGTGATTTAAAAAAAATGAAACTGTGGGGAGAGATAAAAAGGAATAACTATCTCATACAAATGAAGTGTAAAAGAAAAAACTGATACAAATAAAACTAGTAGAGGGGAGGACAGGTAGTCCTAGAACCTTATTCTCATCAGGAATTGGTTAAAGAGGGAATAGCATATATATCTAGAAGGGTATAAAAGTCTTCTAAATTCAGAGAGAAATAAGAGGGTAAGGGGATTAGGTTGGGGGAGAAGATAAGGGCAGGACTCTTATAAGGGTGGGTAGGTTAAGGAATAGGAGGGCAAGGTAGCAGGTAGAAATAACGCAGAGAGATGAGGAGGTATAGGAATAGGGTGAGAAGAATGGTGAGGAAAAGTAGTAAAAATACAAAGTAATTATAGCTTAGGATGTGCACAGGATGAATTTACTCATAAAATGGAAACAGCAGAATAAAAATTTGAATTCAACAATATGTTGCTTTCAGGAAATGCTATAAAAATGAGAGATACACCCAAAGATAAAATAAAGGTCAGGTGTAGAATTTATTATGTAAAAAAAAGCAGGGGTAGCAATCACGATCTCAGAGTTAAAGTTGAAAGAGATTTAATTAAAAGACAAAAATAGAGAAACTACACTACGTGTGAGCAATATTATTCAGTATTGTTTTAGACCATTTAAAATAACTAGGCAATATAAAATATCTGAGAGTATACCTGCTAAAACAGCCATATGAACATAAACATAGAATACTTTTTATACAAATAAAATCAGATCTAAATAACTGAGTATTTATTGTTCATGGGTAGGTAAAGCCAATATAATAAAAAAAAGACAATTTTACCTAATTAATGTATTTATGTAGTGGCATTCCAATTAAATTACTAAAAATTTATCTCACTGAGTTAGAAATAATAATAACAAAGTTAATTTGGAAGAAGAAAAGGTCAGGAACTTCAAAGAAACCAGGGGCAAAAAAAAAAAGCTGTAAAGGAAGCAGATTTGGCAGTATCAGTTCTTAAACTATATTATAAGGTGAGGGCATTGTTGAAATGTAAAATGGAAAATTTTGATTACTTTAATTTAAAATTTGCTAGTATAAATAAAACCTATGTAGCCAAGAATAGAAGGAATGCAGAAAATTGGGGGGGGAAAAACTTTCATAGACAATCTATGAGATAGAATGTGATTGGATTGATATATTTCTGTAGTATAGGAAATGATGAGCTAGTTGATTTAGAAAAAAAACATGGAAAACTTGGACTTATGAAGGAAGATGCTATCCATTTTCAGAAACAGATGATAAGTAGAAATGAATATAGTACGGTCTTACATATATGTGTATGAGTGTATACGTGTATGTTTTTATATGTATGTGTATATGTTCTTAGTTTAAAATAAATACTACTTATCATTTTAAGAAAAGCTCCATTTATTCTTATATATTATTTTTTAATAAGAATGGGCATTACATTTTGCTAAAAAGCCTTGTCACATCTATTAATATAATCTTATTGTTTTTGTTGATTTTGCTATTGGCCAATTATATTACATAATTTTTCTAATATTAAACCAACCTTGAATTCCTGGTATAAATCCAAGTAGTATTTATTTTAAACTAAGAATGTATACTTATACATATACATACATACATACATATACATTATACACACACACACACACACACACACACACACACACATAGATCTGCACTTAATTGTAGCTTTCTTTGGGAGGGTGGGAATGGCAAGGAAGAAATAAAGTAAAAAGCACATAGCAGAGAAAAAAAAGAAAACTTACAAGGAAGCAAAGGAAAGCTGGACAGCTTTGAAAACAATGTGTAGTTTTTATTATATAGTTTTTTTTTCTGAAATGGAAATTTATCTTTTTATGTTGGCTCCTCTCTTATATTCTGCTCTGTACATGGCAATATTTTTCTTTTCCCATTTCCTATTTAAGTTTATTTTAAACTTAAAAATTAAAAAGAAAGAAAATGAACATGTCATAAATGAGCTCCCTAAGAAAAAATTCTTAGGACCAGATGACTTACAAGAAAATTTTACCTAACTTTTAAAGAACAATTAATTCTAATATCATATATATATGTGTGTGTGTGTGTGTGTGTGTGTGTGTGTGTGTGTGTGTGTATGTGTGTGTGTGTGTGTATGGGAAATAGGTAAAGAAAGTCCTACTAAATTCCCTTAATGACAAAAAATTTTTATACATAAAGCAGAGACAGCAAAAACAGAGAAGGAAAAGTATTGATCAATTTCCCTAATAGGAAAAAATTTTTAGCCAAAATACTAGCAAGGTTATTAAAGCAATGTATCACAAAGATCATACACTATGACTTGGTTGGATTTATACCAGGAATTTAAGGTTGGTTTAACATTAGGAAAATTATATAACATAATAGACCAAATCAATAGCTAAATCAGCAAAATCATAGGATTATATTAATAGATGCAACAAGGCTTTTTAGCAAAATATAATACTCATTGTTACTAAAAACAATATATAATAATAAATGGAGCTTGTCTTAAAATGATAAGTGCTATTTATTTTAAACTAAGAACAAGTGTTTTCTGTAATAGGCATAAAGACTGTGTACAAAGAAAACTATGTATCCAAAGTTAGAAGACCATCAGGAAATAGAAAAAAATATAATGTTTCTTTGATAAAGGTTTTATTTCTCAGATATATATGGAACTGAGACAGATTTATATATAAAAAAGAATCATTCTCCAATTGATAAATGGTCAAGGGATATGAACAAGTAGCTTTTAGAGGAAAATCATTTGTCATATGAAAAATGCTCTAAATTACTAATAAAGAAAACAACTAAAGAAATGCAAAGTAAAACAGCTCTGAGGTACCACCCTACATATATGAGTTAAGAAACAGGCAAATAAAAAGACAGGTGCTGGAGAGGATGTAGAAAAATAAGTAGAATTTAGAAATATATAAATTCCCTGTTGCTGGAGCTGTGAACTAGTCCAACTGTTCTATAGAACAATTTGGAACTATGCATAAAGGGTTGTTAAACTATTTTCAGACCAAAAATTATCACTACTAGATCTATACCCCAAAGAGATTGAAGGAAAAAAAGGGACCTAATTGCACAAAACTATTTATAGCAGCTCTTGTTTTGTGGGGGAAAGTATTAGAAAGTGAAGTGATGCCCATCAATTGGATAATGTATGACTGAACAACTTGTGGTATATGAATGAGATGGAATACTATTGTGCTGTAAGAAATGATTAAGGAGATGATTTAAGAAAAAGAAAAAAAATGCTTGAAAGCTGATGCAAAGTGAGCAGAACCAGAAGAAAACTGTACACTATAAGAGCAATATTGTAATGATGATCAACTGTGAAAGACTTAGCTATTCTGATCAATACAGTGATTCAGAGCAATTCTTATGGACTCATGATGAAAAAATATTATCCACCTTCAGAGACATAACTGATAAATGCTGAATACAGATTAAAGCACATTTTCTACCACTTTACTTTTGTAACCCACTCCCAATATGGCTAATGTGGAAAGCAGCCCTAAAAAGGGCAGGGCAACCTTCACACCAGAGGTACTAGTCTTCCCTGAACAGCTAAACACAATGCTGCTTCAGTATTAGCACAGTACCTGACACAAAGAAAGTATTTAATAAATGTTTATTGACTGATTGATCAACACTGGAGTTTTTAACAGTTATTTTTCCAGCCTGGGCCAATTTGCCTTTACTTAGGCAGTTCAAGGTCTGCTTCCCACTCTATCCTCCACTCTCATGAGTTCACTATATTGGTGCTGGAGTTTTGACGTTCAAATGCCTTAGCATACTGAAGCTAGGTTGCATAATGGATAAAACAAGGAATCAGGAAGACCTGAGTTCTAATCCTTCCTCAGACACTAATTTGGTGACCCTGGTCAAGTCACTTAACCTCTGTATTCCTCAGTTTCTTCAACTGTAAAATGAGTATAATAGTCTCTACTTTATAGGATGACTGTTAAGGATTAAATAAAGATATGTGTAAAATGCTTTGCAAACCTTAAACCACTAAAAAAAATGCAAGCTATTAGCTCAGAACTCCCAAACTCAATCAATTCACCAGATTCAGACTCTAGTGATAAAGATTATATATGTCTGGGACACCACACTTGTTCCCAATTTGTTATTAACTTGTTCCTATTTGTAAAATATATTGTGCTAATTGCAGAAAACTCAAGAATGTGTCAGAGCTTCTGGGAAAAGTATCAGTAACTAGTCAAAGGCAATCAGCCTACCTATCAACACAGGAAAGACCAAAGAAACAAAAAATGTCTATAGCCCAGATTTTAAGATACATTTTCATGGGCACCCTATAGAATTTATCTGACAATATGTACATTTGGTATCAATGGCATGGATGGACAATGAGCTGAGTTCAGAGTTGAAAAAGAGCAGCAGAATGGGCTGGATTGTTTTCAAGAAATTACAAAACTCTCTTACTGTTCTCAAACTTCCTATGAAAGCAAAAACCCCATCTTTTCAATACTAACATTTTACCAACATTGCTGTTTATCAGTGAGATAGCGAACAGCTCATTGTTACTTTTTTTTCAGTGAATAGCATTTGTTAACCTCTTACTGCATACCAGGCACAGTGCTAAGTGATGGTGATACAAGAAGAGTCAAGTCACTTCTCTATCCTCAAGAAGCTCACTTTCTTCTTTTTAAAATAATATTTTATTTTCCCCAAATTACATATAAAAATATTTTTTTAACATTAAAAAAAGTTTTGAGTTCAAAATGCTATTCCCTCCCTCCCTTCCCCCTTTTCTGAGATGGTAAGCAATCTGATATAGGTTATACATGTGCTATCATGTAAAACATTTCCGTATGAGTCATCTTGTGGAAGAAAACAATATGAAAGAAAGAAAGAACGAAAGAAAGAAAGAAAAGAAAGAAAAACAAAGAAAAGAAAGAAAAAAGAAAGAAAGAAAGAAAGAAAGAAAGAAAGAAAGAAAGAAAGAAAGAAAGAAAAGAAAGAAAGAAAAGAAAGAAAGAAAGAAAGGTATGCTTTCATCAGTATTCAGGTGCCATCAGTTTTTTCTCTGGAGATGGATAGCATTCTTCATCATGGGTTCACTGGGATTGTCTCAGATCATTTTACTGATGACAATAGCTAAGTCATTCATAGTTGTTCATCATTACAATATTGCTGTTGGTGTATACAATGTTTGCCTGGTTCAGAAATCATCTGCTCATGATTTCTTACAGCACAATAATATTCCATTACAATCATATACTACAACTTGTTCATCCATTCCCCAATTTATGGGCATCCCCTCAATGTGTATTTATTAGCCACCACAAAAAGAGCTGCTATGAATATTTTTGTACAAGTAGATCCTTCCCCCTTTTTATAATCTCTTTAGGATATAGACATATTGCTGTATCAAAGGGTATATGTGGCTTTAGAGTCTTTTGGGCATAGATCCAAATTGTTCTCCAGAATTGTTGGATCAGTTCACAACTCTACCAATAGTCCATTAGTGTCTCAGTTTTTCCCACATCCCCACCAACATTTGTCATTTTCCTTTACAAAAAAAAAAAAGAAAATATTTGGATCACACAGAGAGCAACTCTGTTGGAGGTAAGGAGCAGGTGATGATTGTGAGCAGACTGCAACACATAACTAATAAAAAAATGCTGAAGAACCGGAGTAAAGGATTTCATCAATGAAATGTATGGGTGAAAGAGAAGATGGACTGGTCACATAAAAGTGAGATGACACATGGACAAACTGTGTATTCCACTGTCACCCTTGTGATATTGGGAGAAAGTGGAGAATCCTCTAAATAATTGGGTGGATCTCTTGTAGGAAACCTTTGA
Source organism: Phascolarctos cinereus (assembly GCF_003287225.1). Classification (NCBI taxonomy): domain Eukaryota; kingdom Metazoa; phylum Chordata; class Mammalia; order Diprotodontia; family Phascolarctidae; genus Phascolarctos; species Phascolarctos cinereus. The sequence goes on from NW_027556098.1 coordinate 132,878,374, forward strand.
GACAATATAAATAAGAATTATGTTGGCTGGGCAAGTCTGGATGGAGAGTAACCTGCATAACTGAAGAGAAATCCTGAATTGACAACAGCATAAATTCATTGGGATATTTAAGAGAGAGTCAATATGAGTGATCTGATATCTTTGGGTATCAAGTTCACCTACCCCCCTAATATACCTCCAAAATATATGAATAGGATTGAATGAGATTGTGGATGTAAAACCTATTTTATTATTTAAAAAATAAATTTAATATTTATTTAATTTTAGCATTCATCAAAAAAATCCTGAGCTCTAAATTCTTTCCCTCTAGAACTTCCCCTACCTATTGAGGTGATGAGCAATATGATCGCAATTGCACATGTGAAATTATGGAGAACATATTTCCATACAAGCCATGTTGCAAAAATTAAGAAAAATAAAGAAAGTGATTGAATCATATTTCAGTCTGCACTCAGAGTTCATCAGTTCTCTCTCTGAAGCTCGATACCATTTTTTATCTAGAGTCCTTTGAAATTGTCTTGGAAATGTGATAGCATTTTAAAGAGTTGTTTTTTAAATACTATCCAAATATGATGTGTTTATTGCCACTAACTCCAGGGAGAAAAAGTCTGCTCTGCCTTTTATTTTACTCTAATTCCTGCTTTGGCTTCTGCTCCATATTTTGTATCCTAGACCTAAGTTTTGGCAGCTCTTACACTGAACTTCTAACTCTGGCCTAGGCTTGATAGTTTACTATAGTCTCACTTGGCCTCTGACCTCAGTGCCTTGTCATAGTTAAGCCTTATGACTTTTGCCCTAGAATTTCTCTGCAGTAAAATTGGAGATGCAGACACAGATCACAGTGGGCTGCATCTAGTACTGACTGTTCTTGGAGTTAAGTAGTGAGGAGGATAGAAACTGGACGGGATATCTTGAAAGTGGAATGGAAAACCAAAAAAAAAAAAAGTTCTTAATAATAGCCCTGGAAAAGGAAAGGCCTCTGCAAAAATCTCCTCAAAGTCACTTTCTCTGCTAAGTGAAAAATCAGAAAAATTTTAAATGTCATATTTCTCACAGTGCTCATCTGATGAAGCAATCAAGCAGGGGGAAAACACATAACCTGAGTGGACTAAAATAAAACTGTCCATTAGAAGTAAAGGCCCTAGGAGCGGAATGAAATAATTAAATATCCTGTAAATTTTCTGGGTGCTGGAGCCTTGATAACAGGTGAATTGAAATGGGAGCCAGATAGAGTGCAATTATTTCCAACCTTCACTTACAGTCTTAAAAACCCAATGTGATATGATGTAAAAGCAAAAGTTTCCTTTGCCATCAGGTGGTCCCTATATTATTATTAACTTTAAAAGTTTGGTAATTTTTAAATTTCCTCTGGATAAACCAGAAAGGATGAGTTTATTGTTTGATACTTACCATCATTCTGCAAAACTTATAAAGTAGAGGCAAAATTAGCCATAGAGAAACAAATTTAAGACTGATACAGGGCAACAACAATCAACAAAGACACATCTTTACCAAACAACTACTTTATATATAATTTGTATGAACTGATTTGCATATTTATTACTTTTACCCCACAGAACTTAAGCCTTTTAAGGGCAGGGATTATTTTGCTTTTATTTTGTATCACCAGATATTGGAAAAATGTCTTGTGAATAAGAAATGCTTGATAAATGTTTGTAGAATTAATGAATGAAGAAGAGTGAATAACTCAAGTGAGTTTTCTATCATTTGAGGGCTTCAAACATAATTTAATGACCACCTGAAAGGGACATTATAGAAATGATTACTGTTCAGGTTTAAATTGGACTTGACCTCCAAGGTGGTGTCTATCTCTGGGATCATATAGGTATTGAATCTTGTTTCAAAGTTCTTCTGGTTTTCAATTTGTGGAGTAGGATAAAAATGAGGAGAAAGGCAATTATATGTTTTAACAAATCCTTCAAGGTCCAATGATATGCTGTTCTCCTTATAATCAATGCCTACCAGCACATTCCTTTGATTGACTACCATCTTACACCAGTGAGTTCTTGCTCACCTCTATCTAGCAGAAAGCATGAAAAAAGACAGAAAATATAATTTTCTTTACAAATCAGTGGTCAATTTTATTCACCATAATTATTCTTTTAATTCATTTATTCTTTTTTTTGTTGTTGTTGATTTTCCCAGTCTTGAAATCTCTGCTCATCTGAACACACAATTGCCATGTGCTTCTTTCTATCTTAAAGAACCTTCCAAAATCTGGACTGCTTGGATCAACAACATCTATACTAAAAAAAAGTCTTTGCCCTAAATATATTAATACCTTCCCAATTTGACTTGTTGTACTATCAGCGTTTTCTTATTTAGCCACACTCCTGATCCTCACTTTCTGACCTTCTGTATCTTGTTACCCATGTTTCCACATGAAATACTTCTTCAGTTCAACTACATACCAAGCCCCATCGTGTCATAGGCTATACTATCACATTGCTATCTGGCATGTCTCCAAATATTTCTAAATGCATTTACTCTTTAATTGTCATTTTGAAATTACTCATCCCTCCAGGTCATTCATCATAAGATCGCTCATCTTCTCTCCTCCATATTCAAAATCTCCCTATGTCCTTAAACCTCTGTTCCTTTCTCTTTAGTCTTGGAGCATTACACAACCCATAAATTTTCCAAGACTAATCTTAATGATTGTGAACCTGAGCTATTCACTCAAATCCCTTCTATGTCTTTTTACCCTTGTCTTTCTGGCTGTGTATCTCCCTCTGTCTTTATCTCTTGCTCTGTCCCTTTCTATGTTTTTCTATGTCTGTTTGGCTCTCTTTCTGGCTTTATCTCTTTCTTTCTCTTTTTCTCCATGTTTCTTTGTCCCCATTCCTCCATCTGTATGTTAGTCTATCTGTCTGTCCGACTCTCGCTCTCCCACCTTCAACCTATCCACTCCTTCTACTACTCCATCTCCCTCAGTTTATTGCTTTGAGAAGGGCTTCCTTTTCCTAGAAAAGAACATTCCTGGCACTTGACACTTCTTCAGACTGTTTGCCTATATATTTCTCTACCACTTCCCTGCTAAACTCCTAGACAAGGTAATCTACATGTAATACCTAAAAATAATAGCTAACATGCAAATAGCACCTACTATGTGCTACGCAATGTGCTAAGACTATATAAATATCATCCCATTTCATCCTCATGACAATCCTGGGAATTAGGTGCTATTATTATTCCCATTTTACAGATGAAGAAACTAAGACAAACAGTGGTTAAATGACTTGCCTATTGTCATCAACTAATGAATGTCTGAGGCTGAATCACATGTTCCTTTCTTCCCATCTACCCCCTCTATTTTCCATACCATCTACTTATTACTTAACCCCCTTGCAATCTGGCTTCATTTTCACCATTGTAATAGAACACCTCTACAAAGCTCTCTCATGGTGTCTTTTTAAAATTTTTTTATTCACTTTTATTTTTTAAAATTTATTTATTTTTAGTTTTCAACATTTACTTCCACAAGATTTTGAGTTTCAAATTTTCATCTCGCCCCTACCCCACCCCAAGATGGCATACATTCTGAATATCCCTTCCTCTAGTCTGCCCTCTCTTCTATCTTTCCCACCCTTCTCTTATCCCCTTCCCCTTCTGTTTTCCTGTAGGGCAGGACAGATTTCTGTACCCCATTTCCTATATTCCTTACTTCCCAGTTGCATGTGACAACATTTTTTAAAATATGTGTTTTTAAAACTTTGGGTTCCAAATTTTCTCCCTTCCTCCCTCCCCACCCACCCTCATTGAAAAGGCAAGCAACTCAATATTGGTTACACATGTGCAGTTATGCAAAACATTTCCACAGTAGTCATGTTGTTAAAAATTAACTCTATTTCCCTTAATCTTATCCCGCAGCTCCCCATTTATTCTATTCTTTCTTTTGACCCTGTCCCTCTCAGAAGTGTTTGCTTCTGATTACCCCCTTTCTAAGTCTGCCCTCTTTTATCACTCCCTTGCTCTCTTGTCCTCTTCTCCCCCTATTTTCTGGTAGGGTAAGATAGATTTTCATATCCAATTAAGTGTGTATGTTATTCCCCCCTTAAGCCAAATCCTATGAGAATAAGATTCCCTCATTCCCTCTCACCTTCCCCTGTTGCCCCTCCACTGTAAGAGCCTTTTCTTTTCTGTTTTTTTGTGAGATAATTTACCCTGTTCTACCTTTCCCTTTCTCCTTCTCCCAGAATAACCCTCTCTCAACCCTTAATGTTATTCTCCAGATATGATGCTTTCATCTTCAACTCACCCTGTGCCTTCTATCTATCTATCTATCTATCTATCTATCTATCTATCTATCTATCTATCTATCATCTATCTATCCATCTATCTACCTATATCTATATCTGTATATACATACATATAATTTTTTTCCTCATGAGGTCTCATGAGTTATAAATATCATCTTTCTGTGCTGAAATGTAAATAGTTCAGCCTTAGTAAGTCTCTTATGATTTCTCTTTCCTGTTTACCTCTTCATGTTCCACTTGAGTCTTGTATTTGAAAGCCAAAGTTTCTATTCAGCTCTGGTCTTTTCATCAAGAATACTTGAAAGTCCTCTATTTCACTGAATGAATTTTTTACACTGAAGGATTATATTCAGTTTTGCTGGGTAAATGATTCTTGGTTGTAATACTATCTCTTTCACCCTCTGGAATATTATATTCCATGCCCTGTGGTCCCTTAATGTAGACACTGCTAGATCTTGTGTTATCCTGATTGTGTTTCCACAATACTTAAATTTTTTCTTTCTAGCTGCTTGCAATATTTTCTCCTTGAACTGGGAACTCTGGAATTTTGCTACAATATTCCTAGTAGTTTTCCTTTGGGGATCTCTTTCAGGAGGTGATCAGTGGATTCTTTCCATTTCTATTTTGCCCTCTGGTTCTAAAATATCAAGGCAGTTTTCCTTGATAATTTCTTGAAAGACGATGTCTAGGGTCTTTTTTTGATCATGGCTTTCAGATAGTCCAATAATTTTTAAATTCTGTCTCCTGGATGTATTTTCCAGGTCATTTTTAAAAAAAAATTATTAATTTATTTTGATTTATCAACAATCACTCAATATGCTTTTCAGTTGAAAATTTTTCTTCCCCTTCCTCCAACCCACCCTCCACAAGATGGTGCACAATCTGAAATAGGCTTTACATTCACATTCCTACTAACCATATTTTCACATTAGTGAAGTCATAAGTAAATATTAAAACCAATAGGAGGAACCATCAGAAGGATGAAACAAAACTCAACAGAAGGTAAAAAGAAGTGATAGCAATTCAACTTCCATAGTTCTTTCTTTGGATGTGGACAGCATTTTCCATCCAGAGGCCTCTAGAGATGTCTTAGATCCTTGTAATGCTGAGAAGGATTCAGTTTAACAATATTAGTCATCTCATAATGTGGCTGTTATTGTGTACAAAGTCCTTTTGGTTCTGCTCACTGCACTCAGCATCAGCCCGTATAAGTCTTTCCAGGTTTTTCTGAAGTCAGCCTGTTCATCATTTCTTATAGCACAATAGTATTCCATTACATTCATATACCAAAACTTGCTCAGCCATTCCCAATTGATGGGCATCCTCTCAATTTCCAATTCTTTGCCACCACAAAAAGAGCTGCTATGAATATTTTTGTACATGTGGGTCCTTTTCCCATTTGTTTGATCTCTTTGGGATATAGCCCTAAAAGTGCTGTTACTGGATCAAAGGGTTTGCACATTTTTGTAGCCCTTTGGGCATAGTTCCAAATTGTTCCCCAAAATGTTTGGATCATTTGACAAATCCACCAACAATGTATTAGTGTTCCAATTTTCCCACATCTTCTCCAACATTTGTCATTTTTGTCATGTTGACCAATCTGATAGGTGTGATGTGGTACCTCAGAGTTGTTTTGATTTGCATTTCTCCAATCAATAACAATTTAGAGAATTTTTTCACATGTCTATAGATGGCTTTAATTTCTTTATGTGAGAACTGCCTGTTCATATCCTTTGACCATTTATCAATTGGGGAATGGCTTGTGTTCTTATATAATTTGTCTTAATTCTCTATATATTTTAGAAATGAGGCCTTTATCAGAGAGACTGGTTGTAAAAATTCTTTCCCAATTTTCTACCTTCCTTCTAATCTTAGTTGCATTGGCTTTGCTTGTGCAAAAACTTTTTAATTTAACATAATCAAATTATCCATTTTGCTTTTCATAATGTTCTCTGACTCCTGTTTGGTCATGAATTTTTCTGTTGTCCATAGATCTGATAGGTAACCTATTCCTTGTTCTCCCAGTTTACTTATGTATTAGCCTTTATATCTAAGTCATGAGCCCATTTTGACTTTATTTTGGTATATGGTGTGAGATTTGGGTCTATGCTAGTTTCTGCCCATACTCTTTTTCCAGTTTTCCCAGCAATTTTTTTCAAAGAGTGGGTTGTTATCCCAGAAGCTGGGGTCTTTGGGTTTATCAAATAATAGATTACTATAGTCATTGACCACTGTGTTTTACATATTTAACCTATTCCACTGATCCACGTCCCTATTTCTTAGCCAGTACCAAGCAGTTTTGATGATTGCTGCTTTATAATACAATTTAAGATCTGGAATCGCTAGGCCACTTCCTCTGCATTTCTTTTCATTAGTTCCTTTGCTATTCTGCACCATTTGTTTTTCCAAATGAATCTTATTATTTTTTCTAACTCTATAAAATACTTTTTGATAGTTTGATTGGTATGGCACTGAATAAGTGAATTAGTTTAGGTAGGATTGTCATTTTTATTATATTAGCTTGGTCTACCCATAAGCAACTGATGTTTTTCCAATTATTTAGATCTGATTTTATTTGTGTGAAAAGTGTTCTGTAATTGTGTTCATAGAATTCTTGGGTTTGTTTTGGGAGGTAGACTCCTAAATATTTTATAATGTCTACAGTAAATTTAAATGGGATTTCTCTTTCTATCTCTTGCTGTTGGGCTTTGTTGGTAATATATAGAAATGCTGATGATTTATGTGGGTTTATTTTATAGCCTGCAACTTTGCTAAAGTTGTTTATTATTTCAAGTAGTTTTTTACTTGATTCTCTAGGATTCTCTAAGTATATCATCATGTCATCTGCAAAGAGTGATAGCTTTGTTTCTTCTTTGCCTATTCTAATGCCTTCAATTTCTTTTTCTTCTCTTATTGCTAAAGCTAATTTCCAGTACAATATTGAATAACAGTGGTGATAATGGACATCCTTGTTTCACCCCGATCTTATTGGAAATGCTTCTAGCCTGTCCCCATTACATATAATGCTTGCTGAAGGTTTTATATATGCTATTTATTATTTTAAGGAAGACTCCATTTATACCTATGCTTTCTAGTGTTTTTAATAGGAATGGGTGTTGTATTTTATCAAAAGCTTTTTCTGCATCTATTGAGATGATCATGTGGTTTCTGTTGGTTTTGTGTTGATATGCTCAATTGCTGATAGTTTTCCTAATATTGAACCAACCCTGCATTCCTGGTATAAATCCTACCTGGTCATAGTGTATTATTCTTGTGATAAGTTGCTGCAATCTATTTGCTAGTATTTTGTTTAAAATTTTTGCATCTATATTCATTAGAGAAATTGGTCTATAATTTTCTTTCTCTATTTTGACTGTTCCTTGTTTAGGTATCAACACCATATTTTTATCATAAAAAGAATTTGGTAAGACTCCTTCTTCACCTATTTTCCCAAATAGTCTATATAGTATTGGAATTAATTGTTCTTTAAATGTTTGATAGAATTCGCATGTAAATCCATCTGGCCCTGGAGATTTTTTCCTAGGGAGTTCATCAATGGCTTGTTCAATTTCTTTTTCTGAGATGGGGTTATTTAAGTATTTTACTTCCTCTTCGTTAATCTGGGCAATTTATATTTTTGTAAATATGTATCCATTTCACTAAGATTGTCAAATTTGTTGGCATATAGTTGGGCAAAATAATTCCTAATTATTGTTTTAATTTCCTCTTCCTTGGTGGTAGCTTCACCCTTTTCATTCTTGATACTAGTAATTTGGTTTTCTTCTTTCTTTTTTTTAATTAAATTAACCAAAGGTTTATCTATTTTATTGTTTTTTTCATAAAACCAGCTCTTAGTTTTATTTATTAGTTCAATAGTTTTCTTAATTTCAATTTTATTAATTTTTCCTTTGGTTTTCAATATTTCTAATTTGTGTTTAGTTGAGGATTTTTAATTTTTTTTTTTCTAGTTTTTTTAGTTGTATGCCCAATTCATTAATCTCCTCTTTTTCTATTTTATTTATGTAAGCATTTAGAGATATAAAACTTCCCCTAAGAACTGCTTTCTGCATCCCATAAGTTTTGGTATGTTGTCTCATTATTGTCATTCTCTTGAATGAAATTATTGATTGTTTCTATGATTTGTTGTTTGACCCAATCATTTTTTAGGATTAGATTATTTAGTTTCCAATTATTTTTTAGTCTATCTTTCCATGGCCCTTTATTACATATAATTTTTATTGTCATGATCTGAAAAGGATGCATTTAATATTTCTGCCTTTCTGCATTGGATTGTGAGGTTTTTATGCCCTAGTACATGGTCAATTTTTGTGTATGTGCCATGTACTGCAGAAAAAAGTATATTCCTTTCTATCCCCATTCAGTTTTCTCCAGAGGTCTATCATACCTAACTTTTCTAATGTTCTATTCACCTCCTTAACTTCTTTCTTGTTTATTTTGTGGTTAGATTATCTAGTGCAGAGAGGGGAGGTTCAGGTCCCCCACTAGTATAGTTTTGCTGTCTATTTCTTCCTGTAACTCCCTGAACTTCTCCTAAGAATTTGGATGCTATACCATTTGGTGCATATATGTTTAGTAATGATATTACTTCATTGTCTATGGTGCCTTTTAGCAGGATGTAGTTTCCTTCCTTATCTCTTTTGATTAGATCTATTTTTGCTTTTGCTTTGTCTGAGATCAGGATTGCTACCCCTGCTTTTTTTACTTCAGCTGACACATAATATATTCTGCTCCAGCCTTTTACCTTTACCCTGTATGTGTCACTCTTTTTCAAATGTGTTTCCTGTAAACAACATATTGTAGGATTATGGTTTTTAATCCATTCTGCAATCCATTTCTTTTATGGGAGAGTTCATCCCATTCACATTCACAGTTATGATTACTATCTGTGTCTTTTTCTCCATCCTTTCCCCCCATTTATGCTTTTCTTTCTCCTTTTTCCTTTCCCCCTTCACTAGTGTTTTGCTTTTGACCACTGCCTCCTTCAGTCCCTCCTCCCTTTTATTATCCCTTTCCCTTTTCTTCCCCTTTACTCTTACTGCTTCTTCCCTCCCTTCTTTCCCCCTCCTTTTCTTTCCCCCTCCTTTTCTTTCCCTTTTCCTCCTACTGCCTATAGGGCAAGTTAGATTTCTATACCTAACTGATTATGTTATGCCCTTCTTGAGCCAAATCTGATGAGAGTAAGGTTCAAACAATGCTCCCCCCCTCTTCTTTCCCTCTGCTGTAATAGGATTTTGTGTCTTTTCCTGTAATGTAATTTACCCTTGTCTGCCTCCTCCTTTCTCAGTACATTTTCTAAGATCAGATTGATCCACTTATTTGGATCCATTTAACCCACTTGATTAGATTTTTTTTTATCATTACATCAAAGTCAACTAATATCCACCCTCTTTATGTATACTCCTTTAACATGGTGTAATAACAATACAGTTCTCAAGGATTGCAAGTGTCATATTCCCTCCCCCCTTATTAACAACATATTGTATCTTTCTGTTCCATTTACCTTTTTAAGTCCTTCTTGAGTCCTGTACTTGAAGATCAAATTTTTTGTTGAGCTCTGGTCTTTTTATCAGGAAAGTTTGGAAGTCTCCTATTTCATTGAATATCCATCTCCTCCCTTGAAAAATGATGCTCATTTTTGCTGGGTAATTGATCCTTGGCTGCATTCCAAGCTCCTTTGCCTTACATAATGTCATGTTCCATGCCCTGCGGTCTTTTAATGTAGAAGCTGCAAGGTCCTGTGTAATCCTGACTGTGGTTCCATGATATTTAAATTGTTTCTTTCTGGCTGCTTGCAGCACCTTCTCTTTCATCTGGTAATTTTGGAATTTTGCTATTATATTCCTTGGTGTTGTCAATTTGGGACCTCTTTGAGGTGTTTGCAGGTGGATTGTTTCTATGGTTATTTTCCCTTCTGGTTCTAGGACTGTCCAGGCTCATTTTTCCATCATGATTTTCAGGTAGTCCAATAATTTTTAAATTGTCTCTCCTGAATTGATTTTCTAGATCGGTTGTTTTACTGACAAGGTATTTTACATTTTCATCTATTTTTTCATTTTTTTGTTTCTGTTTGACTGATTCTTGCTCTCTCATAGAGACATTAGTTTCCATTTGTCCAATTCTAGTTTTTAACAGATTGTTTTCTTCTGTTAGTTTTGTACTTCCTTCTTCAATTGGCCAATTGTGTTTTTTAGGGACTTGTTTTCTTCAGTGTATTTTTTTTCCAATTGGCCAATTGTATTTTTGAAGGACTTTTCTACCTCTCTCATTTGACTATTAAAATCCTTCTTGAGCTCTTCTAAGAAGGCTTTTTGGGCTTCAGACCAGTTCATATTCCCTTTTGTTGTTGCAGATGTGGGTTTGTTGACAATGTTGTCCTCTTCAGAATTTCTGTCTTGATCTTCACTCTTCTCATAATATGAATCTATGGTATGTTTCTTTTTACTCATGGTGTTTCTTTATTCCCTGGCCTTTAAAGAGATTGAGCTCTCCTGCTGGGGAACAGAGGGCACTGACCCAAGCTTCTTGTGTTGGGAGCCTAGGTCTTGGTCACTGGCTTTGTGTGCTGGCCTCTTATGTGGCAATTGGAGGCTGTAGGTTTCTGGCAGCTTACCTCTGTGTTGGGCTGGAATCAGCAAGGCTGGAACTTTCAGGCAATTCTAGGTTGCCTGCTTTTCCTTTCCTTTAGCTTTCTTCAGCTCCTTTTAGATGGGTGCTGCAGGGTGTTTATCTGCCTGGGGCCCCTGCAGTGTTGTCTCCCTCTTTCTGCTAATGCACTGGGAGATTCCTTTGCGTAGAGTGCCAAGGCACCTGGTGGTTTTCTGAGCTGGTTTCCACCGGTTCCCCCCTCACTGAGGCACTGGAGGTCCAGGTGTTGGTGTTTGCCTGTCTACCACCTGGGCTTCAGGATTTCTTCACAATTGGAGGCTGCAGGGCTCACAGCTCACCTGGTGTTGGGTTGGAACAGCAAGGCGGGCTTTAGGAAGTCTTTAGGTTGCTTTCTTCACCTCCTTTAAGATGAATGCTTCAGGGTACTTATCTGCCTGGGGTGACTTGTAGTTCTGCCTCCCTTATTTTTGCTGAGGCACTGGCAAACCTGTTTCCTGGGCTGCTGCACTGCTGCTCCCCATTTTTCTTCTAGTTCAGTTGTTCCAGGGTTTTTTTCTGGGGTGATATTTTCTGGATTTTCAGAGGTTGATAGGGGAGAGTGAGAGCGACTACCTTTTCACTCTACCATCTTGACTCCTGGAAGCAGAATTCTCCTCAAGTCATTTTTCCAATGAGATATTTCACATTGTTTTCTAATTTTTCATTCTTTTGGATTTGTTTTACAGTGTCTTGATTTCTCACAATGTCACTAGCTTCCAATTGCTGTATTCTAATTTTTAAGAAAGTATTTTCTTCAATAATCTTTTGGACTTCCTTTTCATTTGGACAATTTTTCTTTTTAGGGCATTCTTCTCCTCAATGTCTTTTTGGACCTCTTTTGCCACTTGGGTTAGGCTATTTTTTAAGGTTTTATTTTCTTCAGTATTTTTTTGGGTCTCCCTTGGCAAGCTGTTGACTTGTTTTTCATGATTTTCTTGCATCACTCTCATTTCTCTTCCCAGTTTGTCCTCTACTTTTCTTACTTGCCTCTCAAAATAGTTTTTGAGCTCTTCCATGGCCTGGGACCAATTCATATTTTTCTTGGAGGCTTTGACTTTGTTGTCTTCTTTTGGTTGTATGTTTTGATCTTCTTTGTTAACAAAGAAAGATTCTATGATCTTATTCTTTTTGTGCTGCTTGCTCATGATCCCAGTCAATTACTTGAGTTGTAAACTCTTTATTAAGGTAGAAGTCTGTTTCCAATGTGGAGAATTTACTGCCCCAAGCTTTGTGAGTTTGTACAATTGTTTTCAGAGATACTTCTAGGGACCTCTAAATTTTCAGTTCTTCCAAGATGGTATGATAATGGGTGAGGTGTTTACTCCTTTTCTGGCCTGTGCTCTGGTCTATGAGTGTCCACCAGCACTCTTTTCTGTTTTGGAACTGTGAGGAAGATTTCCTCTCCACAACCACTGCAAGCTACACCATGCCAGTGCTCCTCCTCACCCCAGGACCACCCCTCAGAACTGTGACCCATATCCAAGCACAGGCAAAGCAAGAGATCCCTGCCTCAGCACTGGCAAAGGGATCTCTGCAATTCCCCTCTGGTTAGCCACCCCATTCCCCTTAGTCTGTGGGTGGGAAGGTCAGCCACCACCCTGAGGCCACGCTTGCCCTAGAGTCTCTCTCACCACAGAAACAGACTCTTCCCACTGACCTTCTGAGTTGTCTTTGCTATTTGTGGGTTGAGAAGTCTGGAAACTGCCACAGCTGCCTGTATTCAGTCCTCTGAGGACTGCTCCAGGTTCACTGTGGCTTGTGCACCCATGCCAAACTGTGCTTCTCTCCCAGCCCTGCTCAATATACCTTTCTGATTAACTATACAGGTTGTCTTGGGCTGGAAATTTGTTTCACTCTGTCTTTTTGTGGATTCTGTTGCTTTAGAATTTGTTTAGAGACATTTTTTATACATATTTGGAAGGGTTTGGGAGAGAGCTCAAGCAAGTCACTGCTTTCACTCCACCACCTTGGCTCCACCCCTCTTATGATGTCTTAATTAGCAAATTCACTAATATTTTTAATACTCAATTTTCATTGACCCTAATGCAGAATATAATACTATTGATTATTTCCTCTCCTTGATACTCTCCTCCCTCAACTTCCCTGATACAATATTCCTTTGGTTTTGCTTATACCTGTTTTGAACTCCCTTATAATTCTTTTGTTGGTTCATTTTCTGCCTTTGATTCACTAAGTGTGAATGTCCCCTTTTCCCTATTGTCTGTAGGATAAAATAAAAACTTCTTTGATGCATCATTAAATACCTACAATTTCTGGTCTCCCTGTGTTTCTTCAGACTGATTTATACTATTCTCCTCTTTGTACAGTTTGGTCTATTATTATCTGTTGTTCTCATACTCTATTTTCAGAATTCTATGCATTTTACAGTCATGTCTCATGTCCAGAATAACTTCTATCCACATTTTCTCCTATGGAAATCTTTCTTTTCCTTCAAAGTCCAGCTTAGATGCCACTGCCTCTTTAGTCTTGCTCATCAGAAAATTTCTTCTTCCTCAAATATTCTTATTATACTTTCTTTGGCTTTGCATCATGCTTATTTATATACATGTCCTACTCCCTGTTAGATTCTTAAGTTTTTTAGGACAAGAATTTTATGGAATTTCTTCTTTGTATACCCATTACTTAACACCATCCATTGAAGCTAGCACATACTCAGTGGATGTTTGTTAAAATAAATTGAAGCAATAGGAGCTCCCATGGAATTTTAAAGTGTTAGGCCTGTAAGAGATGTTTGAGATAAGTCTAGGCTAACACTCACATTTTATGCATTAGTAAAGTGAGTTCCAAATAAGTAAAATGACTGTGCAAGACCACATAGTTAATAAGTAGAAGAGCTAGGACTAAAACTCAAGCGTGTGAATTTCTGGTCAAGGTTCTTTCATGAGTTAAAAATTCTCTTCAGAGGGAAGTTGGTTGGGGGAAGGAAACAGAAAAAATTGAGAATAGCTGATGATTCCTTAGACAATATTAAAATATGCCTAAATACGTGTATTTCTTTAAATCTTGTTCTAAATTCTGCATAGTTTTATATTCAAGTTCTGTGTCCATTTTAAATTGCTTGTGGCATGTAGCATAAAATTTTAGTTTCAACAGAATTTCTGCATCACTGATTTCTAGTTTTCATATATAAATATATGCATACAAAATATACATGTACATGTATGTATGTATTATACACACATGTACACATATATGTACACACATATATATGAAGGAAGGAAGGAAGGAATGGATGGATGAATGAAGGTACTCTTTCTTGGTTGTTTTCCTTCCTGTTTGACCAGCTATTATCTTTTGCTGAATCATTATTTTTGTCCTGCATGTAAAATGTGAGTATGTAAAACCTCTGGCTCATCATAACAACAACAACAATAACAACAACAAGACATTAATATAGTACTTACTACTATGTATGGCAGTGTGGGATGAGATTAACTCAAACTGATAAGTCTGCATTATAATATCCTGAAACACAACACCTCTTGACCCCCCAAAAAAATTCTCTTTTCTTAACATCCATATTTCTGTTGATGGCACTACTATTTTTTTCTGATTCACAAACTTGCAATCTTGCAGTCTTTCTTTCCCTGACATTCTCCCTAATATTCAATCAATTACTAAATCTTGTCATTGCCATCTCCATAATTTATCTTTCTATCTTCCTTATACCTCTTTCTTTTCATCCTCTTTGCAAGATAATCACCTTAGTTCAGGCTTTCATTAAGTCCTGTTTTTGCTATTGCAATAGTCTCATAATTGGATTCCTTTTCTCAGGACTCTGCCCTCTGTAATTCTTCTTCTACACAACTCTCAAAATTATCTTCCTACATCATTTCTCCTACATCACCCTCCTACTTGAGAAGCGTCTCTGACTCCCTATTGCCTCTAGGACAATATACAACATTCTCCCCTTGGTATTTGAAAACCTTAACAATCTAACCTCAGCCTACCCTTATAGCTTTGCTGAGATTTTTTCCCCTTCATGTGTTATATAGTCCTGCCAAATTGGTCTATTTGTTTCCTTAATTCAGCCCCCCATATCCTACCTTTATGCTTTTCCACAGGTTGTCTTCCAGGTCTAGAGTGGAATAATTCCTCATCTCTGCCTCTTAGAATGGCAAGTTTCTTTTATGGCTCAGTTCTTGTGTTACCTCCTATAGGAGGCTTTCTGTAGCAAGCCTTTCCCACTACCCCTTTGGTGTCAGAGTTTGCTTCTTAATCAAGATATCATGCTCAAGTTATCATTAAATATAATAATATTATGTTTATGTTTATGTAGTTACATTTTGTATCTCTCCCATAGAGCATATGCTCCTTGAATGGCAGGAACTATTTTTCATTTTGGTTTCATCTCCCAAGTGATTAACACAGTGAATTTCACATATCTGGGGTTTAATAAATGCTGTTGTATGAGTTGCACTAGATTGACCTCTTTACCTGACATGAGCTTTATAGGCATAGGGTGAGAGTGTAAGAAGATGGTCTAAGAGGCAGACTAAAGAATGGAATGGGAATACAAAGGTGCTCCTGGGCAATTCAGACATACTTGGAAGTTTTTATATATATGGAGAAGGAGAGAAAGGCCAAAAGAAGTGATTTTCTCTCTCCTTTCCTTTCTTTCTGTATTCACTACTGCTAGGAAAGAGGGAATGGAGAATAGAAAATTGAAGATAATTCAAGACATGCCTGTAGGTTGGAAAGCGTAACAATTGTGCATCATTTAAAAAGACACAATACAATATTTTCGTCCTTAAGAGAATAAAATTCCCCATACTGAATGGATTTTATTAACCTCTGGCCTACTGACATTCATTGGCCTATGTACATACTACATCCAATCCCTTTTTATTTTCCTGAGAAAAACTTAGCAACCATGAAACTATGACCTGAAATTTATCACCCACCAATGACTGATCCTCAATAATAAGCTTAACCAAGAATATGTGACTTCTCCAGAGGTTCTGATTTTAAGTTGCCATAGATGTAACAATCGTCTTAAAACTTAAAAAAAACCTTAAACTTCTAAAAAGTCCAGAATGGGTTAAATCTCAAATTGGCTTTGGCCGCCCCCCCAAAAAAATTCTCCCCTTTTTTTTTTTTGCTTTTTGGTGAGGCAATCAGGGTTAAGAGACTTGCCCAAAGTCACACAGCTAGTAAGTGTTAAGTGTCTGAGGCCAGATTTGAACTCAGATCCTCCTGGCTCCAAGGTCAGAGCTCTATCCACTGTGCCACCTTGCTGCCCCTAAAAATTCTCTTTTTAAACCAGTATTTTTTCCCTATATTTTTAGGGGAAAATTATTGGGGATATATAATCTGGTATGTGTATGAACTATGATGTATTTTTCTTGGCTTTTTCTTAAAGATATTAGTGAGGTTCTTTTTCTCTTCACTCCAAGGCTTTCCCATAGACATGGTGAGTCTTGTAAGTGTGGATGTATCTACTAGAAAAGTAATTGTCTGGGAGCAGATATATACCAAGACATATATTGAAAAAAGAATGATTCTCAGGAAATCCAATCATGTGTTGGAGTAACTACTTTATATCATCTTTAATCCAATTCTCATTTGCATAATTAAACAATATGTTAAGTGTTCTTTTGAGAGCTAGGCTAGTTTCTGGGTAGCAGAAATTTGGAAAATTTGGTTGGAAATTCAGGATGTGATATCTCAAGTTATTTTTTGCTGTTTGCTCCAATGATAACCTTAGGGGAAGTTGTGTCCCTTCAGTTGGCTGTTCCATCTTTTTCATTATCAAACAAACAAAGTGTAAATTAAGTAGATGGAATAATACAAGAGACCTGATTTGGACCCCTGTGGTTAGTGGTATTCTCATGCCCAAACATCTAATTCCCAGATCCACTTAGATGCAAAAGAAGCCATCTTCTGTGTAGCTTGAAAGGAACATTTGACAAATGTTTTAAGGCTAGAAATCTAACTATGATTCAAAAAATTAACAAATTCTAGTTGCTTGGGCACTTCTGTTTCCAAATATCTATTGATGGTTACTTTCTATATTTTGGATTCCTGAATATCAAAAAAATGTTATTTTATATTTGCATAATTAGTCATGAGACTAAATTATAAACACAAGCATGACTTATTATTTCATCAGGTTAATAGGAGGAATAGTTTTACATTTTGTTAATTTGACCACAATGTAATGACCAAATCATGCCAATCATTTAAAGAGTCCTTTGCAAATAGTTAATGTAGTGAATATTAAGATCTTTTGAATAAAGTGATTTCTCTTAGGAATTCCCCAAAATCCAGAATTAGAAGACAGAACACATTTTAGCCACAGATGGATGGTGCTTCCCCAGATTAAAAGGAATTGAAAATTACCTGGAGAGGAAGTAGCCAGCAAATCATAAAGCTAAGTTGGTGAAGCTTGGTTATTACACTGAGCCAAGTACTTATTAAACCTATAGAACAGCTTTTTTTTTGATATGAAGATAAGCATTGAGGAACTTTATTGGGGATCAATTTTAGTTTATTTTCTAGCTTCTTAATTTTCCAACAAACATGAAAATTAAATATGCCAAGTAATTCAAGAGACATAGCTATATCCTGTTTTGGATACTATAGCCATTTGGTGCATAGAGTACTGGGTCTAGAATCAGGAAGATCTGAGTTTAAACTCAGTCTCATATACTTACTAGCTCTGTGACCCTGGGCAAGTAATTTAATCTCTGTTCCAGTTTCCTCAATTATAAAATGTGGATAATAATGGCATCTTCCTCCCAGACTTCTTGCTTAGCCACTACCTTGCTTGTGACTATAGACAAGTACAACTCTCTGCATGTGTTTCCTCAACTGCAAAATAGGAATAATAATAGCATCTAACCCTAGGATTGTTGGGCATATCAAATGAGATAATATTTATAAAGCACTTGGAACAGAGGATACACTTAAGAGATGTCTGTTTTCTTCTTTCCTGCCATTTGTCCTAATGAGATCTAAAAAACCCAAGGGGTTTCGAGAAAATCCTAAAAGTTTAGAAAGTAGTATTCAAAATCTCTGTTTTCTTAGAATTCTAATTCATTACAATTTCATTAGAAATTCATTCAAAAATTATTAAGAGTATCAGGTAATAGTCAATAGTCAGAGTCACTCATCTATCTATGTACTTTTTTTTTGCTTTTTGAAGCTCATAATTGTTATTTCACTTCACCCTCAAGACAATCCTATTAGGTAAGTGAGACAAGTATTGTTTTCCTCATCTTACAGCTGAGGAAACTATCATTTAGAAAGATGAACTCACCAATGGCCACAAGCAAGGGAGTAGTTAAGCAAGAATCAGTACCCAAATCTCCTGCCCTTTGTTGTCCTTCTGATAGATACAGTGAAAGTGTGGAAAATGTGTGGGGAAGTATGGACAATGGCTCAGCTTCTCTCTTATTAAATGGGAAGAACTGGACCAAGGCCTCTCAGTCAATCAGCAAGTATTTCTTAAGTACTTATTATGTGTGATGCACTGTGCTAAGGTTTGAGAAGGCAGGCATGAACAGTTCAGAAGATCAGGAAAGATTTAAAGAAGAAGATGGCACTTGAACTGTATCCTGAAAGAAGAGAGGAATTCTGACCAATCCCATTGAATGGTCAAGGATTGGTTAAAACAAATGATGAATTTGTGTGATAGAACAAGATCATGGCTTGGCTAGAACTTTAGCAGCTGCATGAAGCTAATAGCTATCTGGTACTAACTGTGTTTTGATACAGCTTTTAATAGCAGGAAATTATTCCAAAGGGAAAGTAGGCTATTTTGTGTACTATATTCCAAGAAGGGGGAATGGACAAAAGAAGAGAAAAGACTGGATTTAGAGGGGAAAAAAAAACTTCTTTGGGTTCTTTCTTTCCAGGATCACCATTTTAATGATCTCTTCCCCTCATAACCTAGACATGACACCAATTAGGCCTGTGTTGTGACAATAAGATATCTTTGACTGCTAAAACTACATACTTTAACAGTGAAAAGGGTAAAAAATGGCAAGTGCATTGAACAGAATGAATATCAGTTACAACCACCCACTTCAAGTTAAGTGCTCCAAAAATAGGAGGCAGAGGTGATTTATGGAGCATAACATATCATTTATTTGTCATTACTTTCTGGAGATGTCACCCTCCCTATCTGTCACGTAGACCTTTTCACTGCCCCCAGGTCCTTATTAATATTTCTCTGTTTTTGTTTGTGCAGTATGTCCCACCTAAATTAATCTCTTTTCTCCCCACCAACCTAAATCCTGCACACACTTCCAAGTTCAATTCGCAACTGCTTCATGAAAGTTTTCTTGACCATTTCATCCTGCACTATGTTCCTTTTTGTGAGATGCTATGGCATCTGCTAAATGAACCACCAAATATATGAATGACACAGTTACTTGGTTCTTTCATTCAATAAATATTTTGCATCCACTATAATAGATACATTACCATTCCAGTCATTGAAGGCATTGAATCTAGTATATGATTATATACTTACTTGCTTTATTCTCTATGCCATGCATGGTAAGTTTCTTTTCCATGTATAGATTAGAATTTTTCTTAAGTCAGGAATCATGTCTCCAGTTCCACTCATAAAACAAAAACAAACAAACAAACAAACAAACAAACTAGAGAATCAGGGCTGGGTGCATAGGAGTTACTCAATTAATAGCTGCAGGTTGATTGAGAGATTGATTAAATCACACTTGTACTCAAGGCTTAGATAATTGCCTTAACTATTTCTTCCTCCTTGCCCTGTAGATAGAGTCATACTGGAAAAGTAGAACTTTCATGATAATTCATGTCTAGTTTTGCTCAGTTCTCTGAGTTTTCCTCCATCATTTGAAAAATTTAGTTAATAACATTCACACTCAATTCAACAAACATTCATCTAAGGGAAAGGCATGAGAAACAGCATAATATGAACTACACTGTAGTGGAGAGAGAGAGAGAATACCTTCATTCAATGATGACTTAGAATCAAGTCTTGTCTCTGAGATTCTGTGATTCTGGAAAAGACATTTAATCTCTCAGTGCCCCCAGGTAATTCTGTAGGGTTATAATTTGCAGTGCCAATATAAAACTGCATGACTAGAGGAAATTTATCTCAAGCAAGTTTCCTATATTAATGAAATCATAGGTCCCATCCAATGTGCAAGGCCTTGTGCTAGATCCTGGAAGCTATAAAAAAAAAATCGATTTGACAGCTGAGTGGAGAAGGGATTGGAAAGGGTAGAGACTTTAGTAAGGAAGACCAACCAGAAAGCTATTGCATTAGTCCAAATTTGAGCTGAAAACAACCTGCACCAGGGTGTTGATAGTGTCAGGAGAAGGGGTCATATATGAGAGATATTATGAAGGAAGAATCAGTAGGCCTTGGTAACACATTTGATATTGCAGGTAAGAGAGAATGAAGAATTGAGAATAATACAAGTTTCAATCCTGGATGATTAGGAAGAGAGTGGTGTCCTAAGAGTAATAGGAAACTTAGGAAGAGGAGACAGTTTGGGGTATAAAATTGACTTGGGTTTTGGACAAGTTGAGTTTAAGATATCTGTGGGACATCAAGTGCAAGATGTCTAAAAGATGTTGGAGATACAAGACTGGAAGTCAACAGAGAGTTTAAATCTAAATAAGTAGATGTGAAAATCATCTCCATATAGATGAACATTAAATCCATTGGAGCTAATTAGATAAGCAAATGAAATAATACAGAATGAAAAAAGAAGAAAACCCAGGATAAAGACCTGTTGGATACCTTCAGTAAAAGAACATGACCTGGATGATGTTCCAACAGAAAATATCAAGGAGCAAGCAGATAAAGGAAAGCCAGGAGAAAGTAGTGTCTCAAAAACCTAGAGAAAAGAGTGTACCAGGGAGAAAAGGGTGATTGACATTGTTAAAAACTATAGAAGGGTCAAGAAGAATGAGGATTAAGAAAGATTAGATTTGGCAACTAGAAGATCATTAGTCACTTTGAAGAGAGCCATTTCAGTTGAATGTTAAGGTTAGAAGTCAGATTGCAAATAGTTGAGAAGAAAGTAAGAGGAAAGAAAGTGAAGGCAGCTGTTGTAGATG
Source organism: Phascolarctos cinereus (assembly GCF_003287225.1). NCBI lineage: Eukaryota > Metazoa > Chordata > Mammalia > Diprotodontia > Phascolarctidae > Phascolarctos > Phascolarctos cinereus. The sequence goes on from NW_027556098.1 coordinate 132,899,400, forward strand.
ACCCTTTCAAGAAGCTTAGCTATTAAGAGGCAGAGCCAAGATGGTGGTATAAAGGATGGAACTCCCCTGAACTCTTCCAAATTCCCCTCCAAATAACTTTAATGATCTAGTGCCACAAATAAAATTCTGGAGCAGTGGAACATATAAAAAGTCAGGGTGAAACAATTTTGTAGCCCAAGAAAACTTAGGATGTCAATAATAAAGGCCTGTTTCAATGGTGTGGTGATTTGAGTCTGGAGCACAGTGCAAACCAGGCTGCACATTGTCAAGTCAGCAGCAGGCATTGGAGACTGCTGTTTCTGTGGAAGCAGCAGGTTCAGGAGCTCTTAGACTACAGATAGTAAGTGGGTCAGGCAACTGGCAATAAGAAGATTACAAGGCACTTTTGTTGACACTGGGCAGAGGCCTGGTTGCATTGTCCATACGTAATCTCAGGTCAAAGCCACAATGTGGAGGAGCACTAGCACACTAGCACTTGTGGATGCATGAAAGTAGGGTCCCTGATCACAGTTCCAGAGTAGAGAAGAGTGCTTGTGATTGCTCACAAGGAAGTAGAAGCCCTGTTCTCAGATCCAAGGCAAAAATAAATGCTAGATCTTGTGGCTCAAGCTACATATTTCCAGGGTCATAAGGGATAAAAAACAAACAAACAAACAAACAAAAACTTGAAATAGCAGGAGGCACAACCCTGATCACATTTCCAGGGTGAAGAAGAGTGCAGATGGTTGCTCACAGTCCAGAACACAGACTAGCAGAACAATGACCATGATCTTTATATCATAACACCTTGGAAGAACTAAAATTTTGCAAGTACCCAGGAGGAGCTTTAAAAACATGAACACGAAAATTTTGACATTTGGGACGCTCCCTCCACCTCCATATCAGAGCCCAGATATGAAATAAACTTAAAAGTTAAGTAACAGACTGGAAAAATGAGCAAATAACAACAAAAAAAAAGAACCTTACAGCCATGGAGACAAGGAAGAGCCAAAATAACCTCAGAGGAAGACAACAAAGTCAAAACAGGAAAGCATCAAAGAAAAATGTAGCTTGGGCACAAACCCCAAAACAATTCCTGGAAGAGCTCAAAAAGATTTTTTTTTAAAATAAGAGAAGTAAAGGGGGAAAAATGGGAAAAGAAATGAGAGTGGTATAGGAAAATTATGAAAAGAGAATCAACAGCATGGTAAAAGATGCTCAAAAACACTGAAGAAGATAACACCTTAAAAAGAGAATTCATCAAATGGTAAAAGAGGTACAAAAATGCACTGAAGACAAGAATGCCTTCTAAAGAAGAAATGGCCAAATGGGAAAAAGCTACAAAAATTTGGCGAAGAAAAGAACCCCTTAAAAAACAGAATTACTTATATGGAATAAGAACATCAAGAGCTCACAGAAGAATACAATTCCTTAAAAATTACATTTGAGCAAGTGGAAACTAATGACTCCATGAGACATAAAAAACAATGCAAAACAAACAAAAAACCCTTAAGAATAAAAAGAGAACAATAAAATATGAAATATCTCATTGAAAAATAAGCTGGCCTAGTAAAAGAGATTGGAGAGAGATAAGTCAAGAATTATTGGACTACCTGAAAGCCATGTTCATAAAAAAGAGCACCAATATAATATTTCAAAAAATTATAGAGAAAAACTGACCTGATACCCCAGAACAAGAGGGTAAAATAGAAATTGAAAGAATCTACCAATCACCTCCTGAAAAAGATCACAAAATAAAAAACTACCAGGAATATTATAACCAAATTCCAGAGCTGCAAGGTCAAAGGGAAAATATTTTAAGCAGCCAGAAAAAAAATCAAATATCATATAGCCACAGGCAGGACAACATAATATCTAGCAGCTTCTACATTAAAGGATCAGAGGACTTGGAATATGATATTCCGGAATATAAAAGAGCTAGGATTACAACCATGAATAACCTATCCAGCAAATCTGGGTATAATCCTTCAGGAGACTTTCAAACATTCCTAATGAAAAGTCCAGAGTTAAATAGAAAATTGACTTTCAAATACAAGACTCAAGAGAAGTATGAAAAGGAGGCATGAAAGACAAATCATAAGAGACTGCACAAGGTAAAAGTGTTTACATTTTTTATGGGAAGATAATATGTATTACTCCTAAGAACTTTATCATTATTAGAGAAGTTACAGGGAGTACACTTAGAGATCATGGGAGTGAATTGACTAAAATGGGATCATTAAACAAAAAAATAAATAAAAGGAACAGGTGAGAAAGAGAGATGCATTGAGAAGAGAAAAGGGAGAGGTAGAATGGGGAAAATTATCTCACATAAAAGAGACAAACAAGGAAAAGCTTTTACAGTGGAGGGAAGATATAGGCTGCAGAAAAGTTTGAACCTTTTTCTCATCAGAATTGGCTCAAAGAGGAAATAACATACACACTTATTTGGGTATGCCCAACATACCCTACAGGGAAGTAGGAGAGGAAGTGGATAAGAGAAGAGGAGACTGGTAGAAGGGAAGGAGGTAAAGTAAAAGTGGATCTAATTAAAGGAGATAAGCAGGGAAATCACATTTTACTAAAAGCTACCATAGACAATGAAATAATTTCAATACTAAACATATGTGACACATGGCATAGCATCTAAATTCTGAAAGAAAAATTTAAGTGAATTACAGGAGGAAAAAGGCAATAAAACTATACTAAAGGTGGATCTTAATTTTTCCCATACAGAACTAAACAAGTCTAACAAAAAATAAACAAGAATGAAGTCAAGGAGAAAAAAAGGATTTTAGAAAAAATTAGATATGATACATCTCTGGAGAAAATTGAATAGGAATAGAAAGGTGTATACCTTTTTCTTAGCTGCACATAGTACCTTCACAAAAATTGAACATCTGTTAAGTACATGAAAACCTAATAAACCAAAAACAGAAAAACAGATATAATTAATGCACCTTTTCCATATCATAATGCGATAAAATTGCCTTCAATATAGCATCATGGAAACAATAGAGTAAAAATTATTTAAGAACTAAATATTTAATCCTAAAGAATGACTGAGTCAAACATCAAATCATAGAAACAATTCATAATTCGTTAAAGATAATGACAATAGTGAGACAACATCCCAAAATTTATGGGGAGGAGGGGCAGGCAAAGCAGTACCTAGTAGGGTATGATAGATTTTGATACCCAACTGAGTATGTATGTTCTTTCTTCTTTGAGCCAATTTTGATGAGAGAAAGTTACAAGATTTTCTGCAGTTGATATCTTCCCCTCCACTGTAAAAGCTCTTCCTTGTTTGCCTCTTTCATTCACTGTTATTCAATGTTGTACTAGAAGTGCTACTTATGGTAATAAAAAAAAAGAAAAAGGAAGTGAAGGATTAGAATATGCAGGAATAGAAGGAAACAGAACTATCCCTTTTCTAGACAACATGATGGCATATTTAGAGAATTAACTAAAATAACTGGTTGAAATAATTAACAGACTTAGCAAAATTTCAGGAGATAAAATAAACCCACATAAATCATCAGCATTTCTAGATATTACCAACAAAGTCCAGCAGAAAAGAGACAAAGGAGCAATTCCACTTAAAACAACAGCAAATGGAAGATGGCAGAGTAGGTCAGAAAATTCCAAGCTCTCCAGATTTTTCCTCCACAAACAAGACAAAATAACTCCTCAGGGTAAATACAGAGTGGCAAAAATAAACAAGCATTGAGGCAGAGCAGTGGTCCTCCTGGCACAACTGGAGAACATTCAAGGAAAGATCCCAGGGTCAGAGGTTTGAGGTTCAGCCTGAGTGAAGCGCAAACACCTCCAGGCTATCTCTGCTGAAACAATAAGCAGCAAACCCTGGGAGAACCAGGGTTGGAAGGTAGTCTCAACTTCAACCACAGGAATTCTCACCTCACAGACAGTGTTGGGGGTCAGGCATCTGAGGAGGGGAAGATTGAAGGCTCTCTGATGCTGAGGGATGCCAGGACCATCTGTGCTACTGACACACAGTCCTAGGCTGTGGCTGAAGGTGAGGAGGAACTAGGACATGCCCTCTGAGTGCAGAAGGAGTGGGTTTGGGGATGCTGCTGACTGTGGGTTCTTATAGTAGAGCTGAGTTCCTGGTTTAGGTTCTAGGCCAGAGGGGAGAAATGAAGATTATAGCCACTGGAATGTCCTCAGGGAGCAAGAGCATTTCTAACATAGCGTGTCTGGCAGTCCTAGCTGTAGCTTGGATTGGGAGAGGAGTGCCAGGGTTGGGCCCTGGACAAAGCTCAGAAAATAACAGTAAGAAGGACCTGAGGCCAGAGGCCCCATCCCCACACCTGGGACTAGGGGTGATTATAATAACAAGATGCTAAAAATAAAACAAAAACAAAATAAAAACAAAAATGAAAATGAGTAAGCAAATGAGAAACAACACAACCATAGACTGCTACTATGGGGATAGACAGAGAAGACAGGTTTCATATTCTGAGGAGGATACTGAAGCAAAAAAACCATCTCCCACTCTAAAGAGCAATGTCAAATGGTCACGTATCCCAAAAAAGTTCTTGGAAAAAACTTAAAAATCAAATAAGATTGAGAAAAAAAATTTGAAAAAGTAAGAGGAATCCTAGGAGTTTTCCTTTGGGGATCTCTTTCAGGAGGAGATCTGTGGATTCTTTCCATCTCTATTTTGCCCTCTGGTTCTACTATATCAGGGCAGTTTTCCTTGATAATTTCTTGAAAGATGATGTCTAGGCTCTTTTTTTGATCATGGCTTTCATATAGTCCTATAATTTTTTAAATTCTCTCTCCTGGATCTATTTTCCAGGTCTGCTGTTTTTCCAATGAGATATTTCACATTCTCTTCTATTTTTTCATTCTTTTTGATTTGTTTTACAGTGTCTTGATTTCTCATAAAGTCACTAGCTTCCAATTGATCTATTCTAATTTTTAAGGAAGTATTTTCTTCAGTAATCTTTTGGACTTCCTTTTCCATATGGCCAATTTTTTCTTTTTAGGGCATTCTTCTCCTCATTGGCTTTTTGGACCTGTTTGGTCATTTGGGTTAGACTATTTTTTCAAGGTGTTATTTTCTTCGGTATTTTTTGGGGGTCTCCTTTAGCAAGCTGTTGACTTGTTTTTCATGATTTTCTTGCATCACTCTCATTTCTCTTCCCAGTTTTTCCTCTACTTCTCTTACCTGCCTCTCAAAATCCCTTTTGGGCTCTTCCAAGGCCTGGGACTGATTCATATTTTTCTTAGAGGCTTTGGATGTAGGAGCTCTGACTTCATTGTTTTTTTCTGGTTGTATATTTTGATCTTCTTTGTCACCAAAATAAGATAATACAGTCTAACTCTTTTTGCACTGCTTGCTCATGATCCCAGCCAATTACTCAAATTTTAAATTCTTTGTTAAGGTAAGAGTCTGCTTCCAATGTGGAGAATGTACTGTCCTAAGCTTCAGGGATTTATATGGCTGCTTTCAGAGATACTTGTAGGGACCTGTAAATATTCAGTTCTTGCAAGGTGGTATGATAAGGGGTGAGGTGTTTACTCCTTTCCTGGTCTATTAGTGACCGCAAGCACTCCTGACTGTCCTGGAACTGTGAGGAAGGTTTCCTGTCCACAGCTTCTACAAGCTCCACCACGCCAGTACTCCTTCTCACCCCAGGACCCCAGTCCAGAACTGTGACCCAGATCCAAGCACTTGCAAAGCAAAAGATTCCTGCCTCAGCACCAGCAGACAGATCCCAGCAATCCCTGTCTGATCAGCCACTTTATCCCCCCTCAGTCTGTGGGCCAGAAGCTTGGGAAGCAGCTGCCCACCCCAGGGTCACATTCTCAGGGAACTGGATGAGACCCCACCTTCCTCTCTCAGCACCGCAGAAACAGACTTTTCCCACTGACCTTCTAAGTTGTATTTGGCATTCGTGGAGCGAGGAATCTGGAAACTGCCGCAGTTTCCTGTCATTCAGTCCTCTGAGGCCTGCTCCAGGTTCATTTCGGCCTGTGTGCCTAAGCAGCACTGTGTTCCCCTCACAGCCCAGAGCGATATACCTTTCTGATCAATCATCCAGGTTGTCTTGGGCTGGAAATTTGTTTCATTTTGTGTTTTTGTGGGTTCTGCTTCCTCAGAATTTCTTTAGAGCCATTTTTATATGTATTTGGAGGGGTTTGGGGGAGAGCTCAAGGAAGTTGCCGCTTTCACCCCACCATCTTGGCTCCGCCCCCTCTAGAAAAAATAAGAATAATCCAAGAAAACCAAAAAAATATTATGAAAAGAAAGTCAACCAAGTAGAAGAAGAGATCCAGAATCTTAAGGAAGAAAATAATTTCTTGAAAACTAGAATTGGGCAAGAGAAAATAAATGACATTATAAGATACCAAGAAATAATAAAACAGAATCAAAAGAATGAAAACATAGAAAAGAATTTGAAACATCTCATAAGAAAAGCAACTGATCTGGAGAACAGATCAAGAAGAGAAAATATAAGAATTATTGGACTACCTGAAAGCTATGACCAATAAGAGAACCTTGATGCATTATTATAAGAATTAATTAAAGAAAATTGCTCTGAAGCTTTAGAACAAGAGGGGAAAGTAGAAATAGAAAATATCCACCAATCACCACCTGGAAGAGATTCCCAGGATGAAAACCTACAGGTATATCATAGCCAAGTTTCAAAACCTGCAGGTTAAAGAGAAAATATGAGCAACAACAACAATAACAAACAATCCAAAGAGTGTGGAGCCACAATCAGAATTACACAAGACCTAGCAGCCTCTACACTGAAAAACTGCAAGTCTTGGGATACTATATTGTAAGAGCAAAAGAACTGGGGTTGTGGCTAAAATAACTTACCCAGCAAAGTTAAGCATAATCCTGAATGAAAAAAAAGAATTTTCAATGAATTGATAGACTTTCACGTTTTTGTTGCAAAAAAGATCAGAGCTTAATGAAAAATTTGACATATAAGATCCAGGAGAAATATAAGTAAACATTAAAGACCAATTACATAGATCAATTAAAAATTCAATAAGTTCAAGCTGTTTGCTTTTCATATGCAGAAATGTTATCATCATTCTTTTATATACATATATATGTGTATGTATGTATATATATATGTGTTATATATATACAATATATATGTGTGTGTGTATATATATATATATATATATATATATATATATGTATGTATGTATGTATGTATGTATGTATGTATGTATTTGGCTAGGCAATGGGGTTAAGTGACTTGCCCAGAGTCATACAGCTAATAAGTGTTATGTGTTGAGGCCGGATTTGAACTCAGGTCCTCCTGAATCCAGGGCTGGTGCTGTATCCACTGTGCCACCTACCTGCCCCCTGTTATCATTATTCTTAAGACTGTTATTAGTATTTGGGTAGTTTGAAAGTAAGGTTGGGATCGAGATGAATATGATAGTCTGATTCTAAAAAGCAAAATTGTGTAGGAGAAGGTAAGAAGAGCAATCATACAAATGAGGTACAAGTGGAATTACTAATACAGTGGAAACACATGGGAATGGAGAGCTGGTAGTGCTGGACCCCTACTCTCATCAGATCTGTTGTTAAAAATGGACAAAATATACAGCTTGAAGGGTATAAAAGTCTTCTAAATTTATAAATAAATAAGGTGAGGGAGCAGGATGGGGGTTAGAAGGGTGTATAGATTAAGATTTAGGAGGGTGGGTGGAGAGGAAAAGGGAGGTACCCTTAGAGGAGTGGGTAAAATAAGAATGAGAGGGTTAGGGGACAGAATAAGATTCTTTGAAAGGGTGTGGATTAGTGAGGAAGTGGTTAGAAGTAAATCAGAGGAGGGATGCTGTAAAAAGAGAGTCTGAGAAAGACAATAGTGAGGAAAACTAGGATGGAGGGAAATACACAAATAGTAATTATAACTTTGAATGTGAATGGGAGGAAAATTGTTTTCTTCAGTTAGCTTTTCTACTTTTTAAGGAGTTGTTTTTTTCAGTGTACTTTCCCCCCCATTTTTTCAATTGTATTTTTAAAGGAATTGTACAATTTTTCTTCTACTTCTCTTATTTGACTTTTAAAATGCTTCTTGACCTCTTCTAAGAAAGATTTTTGGTCCTGAGACCAGTTCATATTCCCCTTTGAGATTTTGGGTATATCGACAATGTTGTCCTCTCCTGAATTTGTGCTTCTATCTCCCCTGTCACCAAGATATTTCTCTATAATCATTGATTTCCTTTGTTGCTTCTTGCTCATGTTTGTCTTTTTCCCTGGCTTTTAAAGTTGATCTCTGCTTGTGTGGCACAGGGGGAACTGTCCCAGGCTTCTTGTGCTGGAGGCTAGCAACTTAGTTACTGTTTTTGTGTGTTGGGGCCTCAGGTATTGGAAGCTGGAGGCTGTAGGTGTCTGGTAGGTTACCTGGCACTGAGCTGGAGCTGGTGGTGTTGGCTGTTGTGTGCCTGGTGTTGGTGCTTGCCTGCTCCACCACCTTGTGTCTCAGGATCTCCTACTGGTTTGCTGGGGTGGGGTTTGCCACTGGCTTGCTCTGAAGCCTTTTGTCCTACTGGTCCCCTTCAGCCAAAGCAAGAGGGACATTTCCCATTAATTTCTCTAGCCTCCTGAGGTAAAAGACTCCTGTACCTTGAGTTTCTTTTGGGGTTCCAGAATTTTTCCTGGGTCAATATTTTCTGGGTTTTTCAAGGTCAGTGAGAAAGGGTGAGTGAGACTTAGTGCTTACTCTGCTATCTTGGTTCCAAGAAATCAAAATAGGTGACTTTCAAACTTTCCATGTGTGCACTGATAGCCCTAGGAGCAGTGGCTGCCACCACCAATTCAGTCACTCCACTGGCCTGCTCTTGATTTGCCTGGGCCAGGGCTGTTTTGGTTTCTCTCTCACCCAGTTCCACAGATCCCTTCTGCTGACCTTCTAAGTTGTCTCAGGTGTTTGTGGGCTGAGAAATCTGGAAGCCACCACTACTGCCATTGATTCATTCCCGAAGGCCTTCTCTGGGTTCACTGGGGCTGGCTCTGTGCTGGCGTGGCCTGTGCTAGACTGTGCTCCTCTTTCAGCCCCATTCAATAGATCCTTCCTGTTGTCCTTCCAGGTTGTCTTGGGCTAGAAATCTGTCTCACTCTGTCTCTTTGTAGTTCTGCCACTCTAGAATTTGTTCAGAATATTTTTACAGATATTTGAAGGGGTTTGGGGGAAAGCTTAGGTGAGTTTCAGGTTTCACTACTCTATCTTGGCTCTGCCTCTGGCATCTTAATTTTTAAAAGAAAAGTTAAATGAATCACAGTGGAAATAGATAGTAGTACTATGATAGTGGAGGACTTTAATATTTCCCTCTCAGAATCCCTCTCAGAATTAGATAAATCTAACCAAAAACTAAATAAGAAAGAAGTTAAGGAAGTTAATAGAACTTCGGATAAGCTAGATATGACAAATATCTGGAGAGAAATGAATGGAAATAGAAAGGAATACACCTTTTTTTTAGTGGAACATAGTACTTTTACAAAGACTGACAATGTATTAGGGCACAAAAATGTTATAGGTAAAAGCAGAAAAGCAGAAATATTAAATGTTTCCTTTACAGACTGCAATGCAATAAAAATTGTATTTAATAAGGGACCATGGAAACATAGGGGGAAAAAAAAACTAAATGGAGACTAAACAACCTAATCTTAAAGAATGCATGAATTAAAGTACAAATCATAGAAACGTCAGCAATTTCATTAAAGAAAATGACAATAATTAAATAACATATCAAAACCTATGGGAAACAGCAAAAGCAGTAACCAGAAGAAAATTTATATCTCTAGGCGCTTAAGAAAAATAAAAAAAGAGGAAGAGCAGGCTAACGAATTGTGTATGCGATTAGAAAAAAAAGAACAAACCAAAAATCCTCAATTAAATACTAAATTGGGAATCATAAATAATAATGGTGAAATTAATGAAATTGAATGCAAGAAAACCATTGAATTAATAAATAAAACTAGGAGTTGGTATTATGAACAACAACAATAAAATGGATAAGCCATTGGTTAATATGATTTTACACAATGAGAGGAAACCAAATTATTAGTATCAAAAATGAAAAGGATGAATATACCATTAAAGAAGATGAAATCAAAGCAATTATAAGGAGTTATTTTGCCCAATTATATGTTAATAAATTTTAACAACTTAAGTGAAATGGAAGATTGTTTACAAAAATACAAACAACCTGGAATAGCAGAAGAGGAAATAGAATATCTAAATAGACCTGTTTTAGAAAAAAAAAGAAATTGTGCAGGCCATAAATCAGCTTCCTAAGAAAAAAGCACCAGGACCAGATTAATTTACAAGTGAATTCTATAAACATTTAAAGACCAACTAATTCTAATATGAAATAAATTGTTTGGAATAATAGACAAAGAAGGGATCCTACCAAACTTCTTTTATAAAACAAATATGATACTGATACCTAAATCAGGAAAAGTAATAACAGAGAAAGAAAATCCTAGACCAATTTCATTAATGATAATGGATGCAAAAATCCTAAATAAAATACTAGCTAAAAGATTACAACAATATATTACAAATGATCAACCAGGATTTACACCAGGAATGTAGGAAAGGTTTAACATATGGAAAATTATTAACATAATTGATTATGTCAATAATAAAAGTAACAAAAACAATATGATAATATCAATAAATGCAGAAAAAAAACATTTGGTAAAGTACAACACTAATTTCTACAAAAAAAAACCACTTGAAAGTATAGGTATAAGTGTAATTTTCCTTAAATTGTTAAGAAACACCTAAAACCATCAGCAAGCATTATTTGTAATGGGGATAAACTAGAAGCCTTCCCAGTAAGATCAGGTGTGAAACAAGGATACCAACTGTCACCAATATTATTCAATACTGTTTTATAAATCCTAGCAATAGTGATGAGAAGAAAAATAAATAGAAGGAATCAGAAAAGGGAATGAGGTAGTAAAAATTTCCTATTTTTGCAGATGATAAGATATATTTGGAAAATTATAAAGACAACTAAAAATTAATTGAAATAATTAATAATCTTAGCAAAAGAACAGGATATAAAGTAAATCCCCATTCAGACTCTTTTTCCCCATTGCCTAAACTATTGCCATAATCTCCTTGTTTCTATATCTATGCCATAAAATCCATCCAGCACATCATTATGACAGTAGTTTTGCTTACATAATGCTTGGATTATGTCACTCATATAATAAAAAAAATCTTCAGTTGTTTCCCATTACCTAAAGGATAAGGACAAAACTCCTTAGGTGGAATTCCAAGTCCTTCATAAGTTGTCCCTAACCTCTTTTTTCCACCATATTTCTTTCCAGTCCATTATATAGTATTTTATTCTAAACAAACTGCCCCCACTAAAAACAAAACAAAACTTGACATTCTTCCTCTTCTATTATTTTGCTCAATATTTTTCTGCTAACTTAAACTGCGTCTGGATTTGATTTTGCCTATCTGAAAACCCACAATGAGCAACAGAGTCTCAGTGGGAATGATGAGTATTTTTTGAGTGGAATTTAGAATATTTGTTCTCTATTCTATACTGATCTAAATCCAACCTATTCTTCAAAGACCAATTCAGATCTTATAACTTGCGTGCTGTTTCCACCATGACCTGAAGCGTTCTTTTCTTTACCTGAGTTTCCAGAGTGATTCCCAGTAACACTCAACCATATGGTATTTATATATCACCATCTGACACTTCTTTTATTATTTTATTTTATTATTATTGCAGTATTTATATTATTATATTATTATTATAATATGATAAATATATATTATATATATTAATTATATTACATTTTAACTGCCAATATTTTAATAGCTTTTATCCCTCTCATTCATCTTCAATAGACCTGTGATTTCTTTGGTATACAGAATTCTCAATAAGGAAACTGCTTCTACCCGCACAGAACATCTTGCAACTTACAGTCTCAGAAAGTTACCTGGAATACTGAGAGATTAATAACTTATCTAGGGTCATACAGCCAGAATGTATCATTTGAAAATGCCATTACAATCTTACATGAGGCTTGAACACAGATATTCTGACTCCAAAGCTTGCTGTCCACCTATTGTACCATTCTGCCACTGATGTATTCCTTTGTAATTGCATAAACTAAAAGCATTACCACATTTAAATAGTGCTAACAGATTATGTGGTTTTTGCATGTTTTATCTGGTTTTCCCAGCAGACGTGACCTCATTAAGGGAAGAAACCATATCTTATATTTCTTTACATTCCCCAGGAAACCTAGTACATTGCTTTATCCATACTAGATGCTTAATAAGAATTTGTTGATTTGATTTAATTTGATTCAAGGTGACAGTGGAAACAGTTTTCACTCCACTTCTTTCTGTCTTCACACAAACTGCTCTTTGGTCTCAGGGGGCCCTGTCTTCATTATGTTTGCAGAATTTCACAGAAACACTTCTATCTCTGTACACTAGATCCTTGAAGCCTGGAGGAAACTACTTCAGGGAATGAATATACCCAAAAGTGACACTTCAAAACTGCTGTCCTTAACATATTAAAAATCTTCCAAAACTTTAATCAAAGGATAGCATTAAAAAATCTTTCCTCAACTCCTATCCCCACTGCCACACATAAATTATTCTCTCCTTTCCTTAGTTATTACTGAAGAAACCTCCACTGGTTCATTTGTGAGGCAGATATCTGCCTCATTTAAAATTGATTTCTGGAGGTTTTTAAAATAGTATTCAAGATTATAGTTATGTTCTAGGATTTTCTTCCCCATCCTCTTTACTGATGCTGTGGTCATTTTGCATCATCTTCTTGCTCTAGCACCATATAAGCAGTCTCCTACAAATGGGGCTAGTGAATTATTAATGATATTTGGGCCATTAGCAAGGCCCAGAAACACTTATGCATCTCTTGTTGAATATATAACACCAACAATTAAATCCTTCATTTCCCATTGTAAGCCTAGTGCCCACACCTGGCTGGAGTGGTTACTTTGTTAAATTATTCAATTGCTCTTAGTTTTCTGATTGTTCTAACATATTAAATTATTTCCACCTAGGCATGAGGAAAGTATTTTTCTGTATTGTATAACTTCTTTGGTACTTGAAAGATCCATTATTTTAGCAGTATGGATACTACCATCAAGACAAAAACTGCAACTGTTTTTGTGACTTAATAGATAGTATTACTTAGATGTGGTCACCCTTACTCCCACTCCAAATCATGACTTGTTAGTCAGTCCTGTGATGATGGATGTCTCTGAATTTAGCTAGATGGCTAATTTGAAGCTCCACATAGAGTATGCCTTCTGATAACTTAATTCATATTTAAAACCTTACCAGTTTGATAAAATCAATACCTAGTTAAAATAAACATCTTATATTGCATTGGCATATTCTTGAAAAATCCAGGGTAATTTTTATGCACGGTGAGATACTGGATTGGGATCTTACTTGGGATTATGGTACAATTAAATATCAAAATAGCATGAAGTATAATGGATAGAAACTTAGCCTAAGTGTTACGAAGGTTTTAATCTTGCCTCTGATACAGGTTCTGTGGTGTTAGGCAAGTCACTTGAATCCATCATTTTTCTAACAAACACTCTGAGACTATCAGTTGAAGAAAAGGTACCTCCTGCATTGGTAGCATGAGTTCCTCTCTGGGGATACACTACAATGATAAAATCACAAGTCTCAAAGAAAAGAAGCATTAAATACAGGTCAAAACATGTTTGAGTAAATCATATGCAGTGAGTTTTTTGTTTTAATTTTATTATAGGAGATTTTACATTTATTTGTTCATGACCACTTTAAATATTTAAAGTGATGTATTTTTGAATAAATATTGTATACTAATATGAAACAGAGAAGGTTTCAAGCCTGCTGAGGATTAGCCTAATTTGTCATGGAGTGCTCATCATGAATAAGTTGTCTGCTAGGTAATATATTCTTTGATTGTAGCAACCCATGAAACTAAGAAAAACAGATTAACTTTAGTTTTGTGCAACTGGCTTAGGCTTCCATAATGATGGTGACAGAGTGGCAGGTAAAAGTTTAATGCATACTAAAATCACAAAGTCTTTAGATTATCCATAAGAACAAATTTAGCTGTTGGTACTCTAAATGGGAGCTCCTGTTCTGATGATGACTGAGTTGTTATATTACTAAAGGGTCTGAACCATATTAACACTGACATTCTAACTGTGAATAAGACCAGAAGGCATGAAGTATTTGTGAGTAAATGATAGTATAGACACAGGTTTTCCTTAGGAAGTCAGGTGAAGTAGTTAACAGAATTGCTATCATTTGTGGCCAAAGGAAATAAGAAAAAAAAATGTCACTGTTACCTTGGTGATTTCAACTTATAGCATACATAATTTGCGCAAATAAAAAGACCAGCATGGACACAATTGTAGTGCACGTACCTAACACTGATTAAAAAGTAAAGATATTCTGTGAAGAATTTGAAAAAAAAACACTCTGATGCCTGGTGATTTCAGCATAATGGCCAATACAGGAAATAGAGGGAAAATATGTTGCAACAAATGATTCAGTATTAAGATATGAAATGGCAGCTAGGTGAGGCAGTGGGTAAAGTGCCAGTCTTAGAGTCAGGAAGACTCATCTTCCTGAGTTCAAATCTGACCTCAAACACTTACTAGCTATATGACCCTGGACAAGTTATTTAAACCTGTTTGCCTCAGTTTCCTAATCTGTAAAATAAGCTGGAGAAAGAAATGACAAACCACTCTAGTGTCTTTGCCAAGAAAACCCCAAATGGAATCACAAAGAGTCAGACACAACTGAAAGGACTGAACAACAATTAAGATATGAAAGAGAACCAAAGCTTGCATACTATTGAAATCTCATTCCTGTATATTATAAAATATTTTCCTTAAGAGGGGAATCAGAAATTTAATTGCCATAACAAACCTCAAATATTATAGGAAATGCAATTAATTGTTGGCTTAATGGAAAGTAAAAGACTTGGTAACAATGTGGAAGGTGTTTTTGAATTAGCAGCCTTAGTAGGGTTGAACACTAATTTTTCTGAATATCAGAAACAATCTGATAGTCACATCACCAACTAGGCTGTTTGGAGGTCAAAATAAACATGAATTAAGGATAAAGGTAACACTGGAGCTTATATAAATGAATATTTAC
Source organism: Phascolarctos cinereus (assembly GCF_003287225.1). NCBI lineage: Eukaryota > Metazoa > Chordata > Mammalia > Diprotodontia > Phascolarctidae > Phascolarctos > Phascolarctos cinereus. The sequence goes on from NW_027556098.1 coordinate 132,914,555, forward strand.
TTTAAAAGATATAATCTTTTTTTTATAGGAGACATAATTCCCTTACCTCTAGTACCGTACCACCTCACACTCTGAGGAAGAGAAGGTGATTAGATTCACAGTTCAGCTCAGTTCCTCTAGATTATAGTCTTTGTTCCAAGCCAAATACCCTCCTTCGGCTTGAGTCCTAGGTCCCTGGCTTCTTCTGTCTTCCCTGGGCTGACTGGGTGTACTATCCTGCTTGGAATCCTGGTTTGGCTTGAGCTTCCAGCTTCAGTGGGGATCATGTCTGACACCTGAAACTGAGAAGGATAGATGACATAGAATAGATAAAAATATCCACAGACCCATTTCTGGGAGCTGGGGTTAAAAAAGAATAAGATCAGAGGAAGTAAGTCTTCTCCTCTCACCAGTTCAGTTCATGGCACCTAAGCTGAAGAGTGACATTCACCCTATGGACACAGCAGGAAGGAGCAAGGAAGAAAGAACCTAAGCCAGAAAGAGTGGCAGAAAAGGACAATCTATCTCAATTTCACTGGCTTTAAAGACACAGCCTTTACAGAAGCACAGCTAATTAAAAAAGGCTACACCCAACCACATGTTGGGGACAAAGATTGCATCCATTTTAGGCAATATGGGCATGGCCATGCAAGTTTAGGTGACAAAAAGATAGAATAAGTTATGAGAAATTAAGATAGCTCTAACTTGACCCATGTAAAGAAGCACTGATGACAAAAAATGGAAAGTGATATCAGCTTGGACTACCATAATTTTCTACTGAATTTTAGTGAATGTCAATTAATACCCAGAAAGAAGTCATAAAGCCTAGAAAGACCCTCAGATGACAACTCCAAGGCAAACAGAGATGCACAGAAACCAAAGACAAATCCAATGTGAAATATCAAATCACTTACCCATCATGATAGATGAGGACATGATAAAACATCAAAAATTAGTGAGAAGAAAAATATGTCTGCAGAAAGAATGACATAAGAGAAACCTAATCTAGATTTAAAGATTAAATGAGAAATAGGAAAACAGACTAAACACATTTTTATGACACATTTTCATTAGTAAAAACAATGAAAGCAATCCATTTGGCCTCTAATATATTCATCCTTGATGTGTTATATGACAAGTAGAAATACTAATAATAAAATTCTTCCGGAAGAACAAAATGTCAAGAATATCGAGGGAATCAATTAAAAAATGTGAAGAAGGCAGTCTAGGAGTACCTGATTTCCTTCTTTTTTTCCCCTCAAAAATGTTATCTGTGTATTTTGATAAATAGCCAAGAGACAAAAATTCTAAGGTTCTTTAAAAAAAATTGTGCTCTGGATAATTTAGTCCCTTTTCCAGAATGTTCCCCAAGCAAGAATCAACCAGTCTCCCCTTCTTAACTATCAGCTTTGAGCCTAGGCTTCTCTTTGACAATTCTTGGCCAGAGTTAAGAGGAGGTGGGCATGACCCCTAGCTTGGGAGTGATTTCATCTAGTATATTTCTTTTTTTTGGTTGGGCAATGGGAGTTAAGTGACTTGTCCAGGGTCACACAGCTAGTAAACGTTATGTGTCTGAGTCTGGATTTGAACTCAGGTACTCCTGACTCCAAGGCTGGTACTCTATCTGCTGTGCCACCTAGCTGCCCCCCCCATCTAGTGTATATCAAGTGAAAGAATAAGAGTCCCTTATTTTCACAAATGCAGGAACTGATTCAAAATAAATTTTGCTTCAAATGGCTGAGCAATGGCCAGAGGGTCATTCTCCAGGAGCGTGAGTAGTGAGCAGTCACTGAAACCATTTAAGCTGATTTTTGCTTCTGATTTGCTTCTACCCCTCACTTTACTTGGGGAAAGTTCCTGCCATTTTCTAGATATATGAAATACCACCCCTCACCCTTGGCCCATTAGAAGAACCAGCTGTTAGGGCAGCTAAGTGGTACAGTGGATAGAGTTCTAGCCTTTAAGTGAGGAGGACATGAGTTCAAATCCAGTCTCAGACATATGACACTTACTAGCTGTGTGACCCTGAGCAAGCAAGTCACTTAAATCCAGTTGCCTCACTAAAAAGAAAAAAAAAGAAAAACCAGCTGTTTTAGAATCCTCAAGAAAACAGAAAGAAAATGGTACACACACACACACACACACACACACACACACACACATTTTGTTAGAAAAAAAGAAAAAGCCCAATTAAGAATGAACTCTGGGGTAACTGTATGACCCTCAGTGGTTCATATGTCACTTAAAAGACAGGAGAAGCAGTGTGAATGACTAAAGAATATGGACATTTCCCTGAATCATAGTACCCCTAGACCAGATATCAAAGCCTAAGCCCTCTTCCAGGGTCATTGGTGGCAACTATGAATGACTGGTCTGAGTAAAATGTTAGGTCTGGCCTTGCTTGCCTGTCTTATCGTCTTGTGCCCACAATTAGAACCTATAGCTATTACTGAGTTATAGGAGGTACATATGCTCAACAATCCATTTACAGGAAAGTCAGTTAATAGCTTTCTTGCTGGCATGTCTGGCAAAGTATTTCTCCTCAAAGCCATGGGACCTGTCCATGCCATCCTAGTGATAGTAAAGTGGCCGGATACTGAATCTGTTGAGGGGATGTGCAGTGCCATTGTAGTGAGGCTTTTCTTTTTTATCCTTATTCTTCTTGGCTTTAGTCTTCTTAATGAAGTTACCCATGAAGTCACCCTCTTTCTCTGGCCCTCAGATAATCTAATCTAGGTCCTCATAATTGTTATAACAGGCCAAAGGCTTCTGGATCTCTTTTACTGCATTCTCCACTTTCCGCTGTTTCTACTGGTTCTGGACAGGGCCCTGTCCTCACTGAGCATACTGGTCATTTTTCTTTACTTCCTCTTTTTTTTTTTCATTCTTCTAGTTTCAGGTCCCTCTTATGGTCAGGCTTTTCTTGAAAAATGGTTTCAGCATTTTGGAATTCAGCTTCCAAATGTTTGGTTTCTTGGTCCTGCTTCATGAGCTCTGCTGCTCTCCCATTATATCAGACATCAACTCAGTGTTGGCCTGAGAAAATATCTCTGTAACCTTCTTCCAGAAGAATAACTCTTTCAGGGTGGAAAGATGACCTGGTTGTCTGCTTTCTTCTTGGTGGGGAGAGGACTACATCAGAGTCTCCTTTCTGCTTGTTCCATGGAATAGATGTATCTGAATCAGAGGTGTGATGATTGCTCTCCCTAATCTTTATCATACCTCTACTATTTTTTGATTGACTGGTTTGTCTGGAACTTTTTATGGCTAGAACCTCTGGAGTTACATAGCTGTTTCCTTGGCTCAGCAGAGGATAATGATTGATTTTTAGGCTGAGAAGATTTATGTTTACTGCTCTTCTCCTTCAGTCAGAGAGGGTTTAGCAGGAACTTTACTATACAGTGACTGAAGACCTCAGCAGCTAAATTTGGGGAGTTAGGATGGACCTTCCTGGGTGATGATGAGTCTAAAGAGTCACTACAGGCTCTCCTGGGAGGTGTGGAGTCAGCAAAGTCATGGAAGGTCACCTTAAGCAGAGAGGAATCCTGACGGGCCCTCCTTGGTGGTGAGGAGTTTGTGGAGTCATGTCAGGCTTTATTTGCAAATAAGGGGGAGTCATGACAAGTTCTTATGGGTGGTGAAGTGTTCAGTGGTCTTGACTGACTGTTCTGGGTGGTGTGAAGTCTGAGGATTCTTGATAGGCCCTCCCGAGAGGTGAGGAGTCTTAGGAGTTGTGACAAACCCTCCCGAGTGAGGGTCTTGCTTTTGTTCCCTGAAGAGCTTCTAATTGTTGTTGGTCCAGTTTGCTTCCATCCACTTCCATTCTTCTGGGCATTCATCAATTGATTTAGTCACTTCAACCAAATCTTCCTCATCCTCATCTTCCTCTTCTTTTTCTGACTTGGTAGAAATAGTTGCCTGTGTCACATCATTATCCACAATCCATACCCTTTTTGTCTCTTGCACCACTCAGCTTCTATTGATTCACATATGACTTGCCTCAGAATGGGCATCCATGGCTTCCTTGGCCCAGACAGATAATGTTTTAGATACTCTGTCTTGGAGAAATGCAGGGTGGCTGCCATTGCAGCAGAGGAAGCAGAAGAAAACTGGAACCAGATGACTGCACAGTGTGGGGAATAAATTTTTTGTAAGTCAAAATGCACCAAGGCAGCCATCAAGGTGTAGAACCAGGGCTCCAGGACTGCTGAGTGAGAACCCAAGGGGAGCATCTGTACCAGGTTTCCAAATTATATTACAAGGGGGTAATCATCAAAACAATCTGTTACTGGCTAAGAAATAGAGTGGAGGATCAGTGAAACAGAGTAGGTAAACAATACACAGTAGTAAATCAGTATATTAATTTAGTGTTTGATAAATCCAAAAATCCCAGCTTTAGGGGCAAGAACTCAGTATTTGACAATACTTTCTGGGGAAACTGGAAAGCAGCTTGCCATAAACTGGGTATAGACCAACATCTCATACTATATACCAAGATAAGGTCAAAATGGGTACAGAATTTAGACATAAAGGGTGATATTATAAGCAAGCTTTGAGAGTAAGAAGCATTCTGAATTAATAAATAGTCAAATAACATGAACAGTAAGTTTTCAGAAGAAGAAATCAAGCTGTCTATAGTTACATGAAAAAGCTCTAAATCACTATTGATTAAAGAAATGAAAACTAAAACTACCCTGAAGTACTACCTCATATCTATCAGATTGGCTTAGAAAGGAATATGATAAATGTTTGTGGGGATATGGGAAAATAGGGACACTAATGCACTGTTGGTGAAGTAGTGATCTGCTCCAAACATTCTGGAAAATAATTTTGAACTATGCCCAAAGAGTTGTAAATCTGTTCATAACCTTTGATTCAGCAATACCATTACTAGGTCTATATCTCAAAGTCATAAAATAAAAAGGAAAAAAAAGACATATAAACAAAAATATTTATAGCAGCTTTTTTGTGGTGGCAAAAATAAATTAGAAATTGAAGTGATGCCCATCCATGAGAGAATGGATGAACAAATTGTGGTAAATGTTTGTAATGGAATACTATTATGTTATAAGAAGTGATGGATTAGGTTTTAGAAAAACCTCAGAAGCCTTATGTGAACTGACACAAAGCGAAGTGAAAAGAACCAGGAGAACTGTGTACAAAGTAACAGGCATATTTTGAACAATGATCATTTGTGAAAGACTCAGCTATTCTGATCATCATATTGCTCTAAGACAATTCTGAAGGACTCGTATTGTAAAATGCTATCTGCCTCCAGAAAAAGAATTGAAGTCTGAGTGTAGATAGAACCATATTTTTTTCACTTTACTTTTCTTGTTTTTTTTTGGTCTTTTTATAACATGGCTAATTAAGGAAATTTTTTAAAAAAGAAGTAGAAATACCATTTAAGAAACAGAATTCAATAAGAGCCACTAAACCACACTAAGCACACACATAAGAAATTTGTGTTTTAGGAAACATAATTTTGAAAGCATTGAGAATTTTATTTTCCTGCTAACTGGAAGAGGAGATACCAAATGATTGGGGGAAAATCATCAATAGTGTTAATTAAAACATGATAAACAAGAGGACTTTAGTAACTCATAACTCATATGCCTGCTTCCTCATCTTTAACAAACCTTTATGAGAGTGACCTATAGATATAGCAAGGGTATTCTTGATGAAAATATGAAGAGGAAGGAAGTACAGAGATTTTTATAAAATAATTTCTATGGAAGATCTCATCTTCACAGTCACACAATTAACAAAAAGGTTAGAGAATGCAAGTTCCCAATATGTTCCTCTTCCTAAAATGTTAGTCCATTTGATATAGGTTATATATATGCAATTATGTAAAATGAATTTCCATATTAGTCACAGTTGTGAATGAAGCAGATCAAAAGAGGAAAAAAATCACCAAAAAAAGTAAGTGAAAAAAGTATGCTTTCATCTGGATTCAGAGTCCAACAGTTCTTTGTCTGGACGTGGATAACACTTTCCATCGTAGGTCCTTTATACTTGTCTTGGATCATTGTGTTGCCTGAGAAGAGTTAAGTCATTCATAGTTGATCATCATACAATGCTGCTGATACTGTGTGTGATGCTTTCCTAGCTCTGCTCACTTCACTTGGCATCAATTCATGTAAGTTTTTCCAGTTTTTTCTAAAGTCTGCCTGTTCATAATTTCTTCACTGTCCTTGAATTTCTTGATTGCCACAATTTTGTGTGTTTCCTTGTGCCTGCATTTTAGTACAACCCCATAGGCTCCTTCACTTGCAACCACAAGGATCTCTGATTTATTCATCATATTACCAATGTTAAGAATCTTCATGAAGACAAATTCCTCTTTTGATGCAAGCCACAGAACATGGCACAAAGAAGGGTCATTTGAGAAAATTATGTATTGGAAGAGCCTGAAGAAAGAAATCCATGGTGGTTGATAGGAATTCTCACATACTATTTCTGAAGTATAAAATGATTCCCCTGACTCTATCCCAGCTCTAAGTGGAGACTCCCAGCACCATAGCTGCCCCAGCTCCAGAGTTATTTTGAGGCAGAAATATTTTCCTTTTCTCTCTCCCAGCCTAAGTACTTTATCCCTTGCTCACATCAGCATTTTTCCAATGATACTTAAATTTGCTTTCTCCTTGATTGTATTTTCATTTCCTATTTTCTTTTAAGGCAGCTGGGTCAAGTCATTAAAATGATCCCAGGGCTGTCTCATGAAATATATCTGAAAGGTCAGGTAGAGGAGGGAAGGAAAGAAATGCAAAATTTAGGAGCAAGGAAGTAGGAAGCATCTAATCTTAGTTGCAAATAAGAGATAAATCAAAGTATGAATTGCATTTGGGAAATTGTGCGATCCTTCTCATGACCTCAACCTGCTTTGTGACACGAAAACCTATCTTCCTTTTTTAGTAGATGTATTTTCCCAGAGGTTCTGTGTATCTGCGCATCATAAAACATCACAATATTTGAAAAATCAAAATTTCTGGAGACCTCAATAAAACTAACAGTCACATTCACAAGTCGAGAAATCAAGTAAGCTTCAGTAGTCGGCAGCATATTATTAGTCATGGCTTATGGGCACACAGGAAATGGCTTAAAAGACATCATTGAGATGATGCATTGCTAGAAATAAAATGAGATGTTCATGAGATGAATAGCTTGAGTTTTGTATTGGTACCTACATAATTTAAAAATATCCAGAGCATTTTTGAAAAGCCCCAGAGAGACACTTCCGCTTTCGGCAGCCAAGATGGCCGAGTAAGGGGTGAGTCTCTCTTACCCTTCCCTATTAACCCCTGATAGCCCAGAAAATATCACCACAGGATAAAACCCTGGAACAGCTGCACCAGAAGAAATATGGGGTGCAGCAGTCCAGTAGCCCAGGTAGCTTGAGGAATTAACTGGAAAGGCCATCTTACCTGGGGAATGGGAGCAGTACAGAATGAGAGGCATCCCAGCAAGCTCAACCTTCAACATACCAGAAGGAGATCCTGAAGCCCAGGTGGCACATCAGGCTGGACCTCAAGTGCCTCATTGAGGGTGGGGGAACCACTGGAAGCCAGCTCAGAAAACCACCAGGTGCCTTGGAATTCTACAGCAACAGGCTCTCACAGTGCCTCAGCAAAACTAAGGGAAACAGTGCTCCAAGGGGCCCCAGGTAGATTAACACCCTACAACATCCATCTGGAAAGACCTGAAGAAAGCAAAAGGAAGGAAAGGCCTGGGTGAGCAGGAAATCTCCAGGAGCCCCATTACCCAGTCCTATCCCTAGAGATCCAGTATTGTTGTTTGCAGCCCAACACCAGGTAAGCTGCCAGAATCCTACAGCCTTCAACTGCCAACATTGGAGGCCCCAGCACACAAAGCCATCTACCAGGCCCTAGGCTCCCAACATGGGAAGCTTGGGTCAGTGCCCTCTGCTCTTCAGCAGGAGAGCCCAATCTCTTTAAAGGCCAGGAAATAAGCAAACACCATGAGCAAAAAGAAACATATGATAGATTCTTATTATGGGGAGAATGAAGATCAAGGAAGAAATTCTGAAGAGGACAACATTGTCAACAAACCCACATCTGGAACCTCAAAAGGGAATATGAACTGGTCTGAAGCCCAAAAAGCCTTCTTAGAAGAGCTCAAGAAAGATTACAAAAGTCAAATGAGAGAGGTAGAAAAAAAAATGGGAAAAGAAATGAGAGGTATGCAAGAAAGAGTCCATAGCTTGGAAAAGGAAGGACAAAAATTTACTGTAGAAAACAAGCCCTTAAAAATTACAATTGGCCAACTGGAAAAAAAAAAGTACACTGAAGAAAACAAGTCCCTAAAAAATACAATTGGCCAAATGGGAAGGAGGTAGAAAATCTAATAGAAGAAAACAATTTATTAAAAATTAGAATTGAGCAAATGGAAGCTAATGACTCCATGAGAGAGTAAGAATCCATCAAACAAAAATAAAAGAATGAAAAAATAGATGAAAATGTAAAATATCTCATTGGTAAAACAACTGACCTGGAAAATAGATCCAGGAGAGACAATTTAAAAATTATTTGTCTACCTGAAAATCACAATGGAAAAAAGAGCTTGGATAGTATCTTTCAGGAAATCATAAAGGAAAACTGCCCTGAGGTCCTAGAATTAGAGGGTAAAATAGCCATACAAAGAATCCACCTATCACCTTCTGAAAGAGATCCCAAATTGAAAATGCCAAGGAATATAGTAGCCAAATTCCAAAATTACCAGGTCAAAGAGAAAATACTGCAAGCAGCCAGAAAGAAACAATTTAAATGTCATGGAACCACAGTCAGGTTTACACAGGACCTTGCAGCTTCTACATTAAAAGACCATAGGGCATGGAAAACAATATTCTGTAAGGCAAAGGAGCTTGGATTACAACCAAGGATCAACTACCCAGCAAAAATGAACAAGATCTTTCAGGGGAGGAGATGGATATTCAACAAAATAGAGGACTTCCATACCTTCCTGATAAAAAGACCAGAGCTCAACAGAAAATTTGATCTTCAAATATAAGACTCAAGAGAGACATAAAAAGGTAAATGGGACAGAAAGTAACTATGTTATTAATAAGGAAGAAATCTTTACATCTCTACAAGGGAAGATGTCACTTGTAACTCTTGACAACTGTATTGTTTTTATACCATGTTAAAGGGGTATACATAAAGGGAGTGGATATAAATTGACTTTGATGTAGTGATGAAAAAATCTAATCAAGTAGGTTAAGTGGATCAAAGTAAGTGAACTAATCTGATGTAACTAAGAAAATGTACTGAGAGAAAAGAAAAGGAGGAGTCAGATGAGGGTAAATTACATCACTGGAAAAGGCACAAGAACCTATTGCTGCAGAGGGAAAGAAGGGAGGGAGATGAGCATTATTTGAATCTTACTCTCATCAGATTTGGCTTAAGAAGGGAATAACATAATCAGTTAGGTATAGAAATCTAACATGCCCTATCAGCAATAGGAGGGAAAAGGGGAAAGAAAATAGATGGGGCTAGTAGAAGGGAGGTGGGACTGAGGGAGGCTGTGGTCAAAAGCAAAACATTAGTGAGGAGGGAAGAGGAGAAAGGAGAAAGAAAAGCATAAATGGGGGGGAGGAAAGATGGAGAGAAAGACACAGATAGCTATCATAGTTGTGAATATGATATATGAATGTAATGGAATACTATTGTGCTATAAGAAATGATGAACAGGCAGTCTGTAGATAAACTTAGAAAGACTTGTATGGTTTGATGCTGAGTGAAGTGAGCAGAACCAGGAGAATATTATACCCCAGTAACAGCTACATTGAGTGATGACTGACTTTGATAGACTTAACCCCTTTCTACTAGGAAATAAGACATCTCCAAAAGCCTCATGATGGAAAATGCTATCTGCATCCAAAGAAAGAACTATGGAGTTTGAATGCAGATCAAAGCATACTATTTGTTATTTTTTTCCTTCTGTTGTGTTTTGTTTCCTTTTTCTGGTGGTTCCTCCTATTAATTTTAGTTCTTACTTACACACACAGTAATGTGAAAATATGTTTAATAAGAATGTATATGTATAGCCTATATTAGATTGTGCGCCGTCTTTGGGAAGGAGGGAGGGGGAGAAAAATTTAAAACTCAAAAGCTTATGGAAGTGATTGTTGATAAATAAAAATGAATTAATTAAAAAAAAAGAAAGTCCCAGAGAGAAAAATAATAGAAACACAAATTCTTTGAGGCATGGAAAGCCACCAAAGACCATTTATTTGAAACTTTGACTGAATAAGAATCCCCTTCAGCATAACTGATAACTAGTCATCCAGCTTTGTTTGAAGACTTTTAATGAGAAGAAACCACCTAACTCCCCAGGTGATCTGTTCTGATTTTTAGTAGTTCTAATAATTACTAAGTTTTATTTACATCAAGCATAAATCTACTTTCCTACACCTTCTACCCATTGCTCTTTTCTCTGCCTTCTAGGGCTAAATAGAGTAAGTGTGATCCTCTTCCACATGACAGGTCTTCAAATACTTGAAGAGAGGTATCATGTTTCACTTAAATGTCTTATTCTCCAGGCTAAACATTCCCAGTCCTTGAAATTGATGCTCACGTGCCCATCTCAAGGTGTCTCACCACTGTGGTTGACCTCCCCTTGGCACTTCAGCTTATCAATATTTTCCTAAAATATGATGCACAGACCTCACTTAACCAATTTCTGAAGTCATATTTTGCCTAGGACATATTCTATCTTCTCCACCATGATAGTATGAGAAATTTTGTTGTATATTTGCTAAACTTAGGTAAACTATATCTAATCCATTGTTTTCAGCAACAATCTAGTGACTGTCCTAAAAAAAGGAAATGAGGCTAATCTGTTATGATAGAGTCAGAGAGAAAGCCAGATTTTCTGTATCATAGAGTGCATGGTAGCAGAAATGTGCAATGAGGTTGGAAAGATATATTGGATCTAGTTGTGAAGGGCTTTAAAAGATAAATATAAGAAATTTATATTATATCCTGGAGGCAATATGGACCCCTGAAATTGATCAAGTAAGTGAATCATATGTTCAGATTTGTGTTTAAAGAAAATTACTTAGGTGATTCTGCATAGAATGAAATAATGAGATTTAAAGGGGGGGGGGGGAGGAAACCAAATAGGAAGGATTCAAAATAGTATGGATGAGTGAAATGAAATAATTGGATGTGAGAGATATTGTGAAGGTAGAAATGACAAGATTTGGCAAGTGATTGAATATGTAAAGGAGTAAGAAGTTCTGGATAAGGCTGAAGTTACAAAGTTGAGACTGGAAGAATGATGATGCCTTCAACAGAAATAGTAGAGTTTGATAATTAGGAGGGTTTGGGGAAATACTTACTAGCTATTCACTTAATGATACATTCTATATTTTTTCCAGGGATCCAAGTGAAGCTTATCAGTCTTTTGTTTACCAAATGCATTTTCTTCCTTATTCTGAAAACCAGGACAACTTCCATCTCTTCTCTAGTCTTGCTTCTTTATAATTCTTTAAGATCTTTCAAAGCTCACTTATACTGGCTCAGTAATCACATCAGCCATTTTTCAATACCTTTGGATCTAGTTCATTTGGGTATAGTGCCTTGAATTTATTGAGGGCAGGTGAATGGTTTATTCCTATCTTTACTCACCTTGGGCTCTAGTTTCCTATTTGACATTATTACACACAGGTTACAATTTATACAATCATATAATACAATGAGTGGAATACCCATATTTATGAGATCATAGAACCATCAAAATGTTAAAGTAGTGAACTACACACACACACACAAATAGATTATACTAATAAAGAGTGTTCAGGAGCACCTTTAATTGCACTGTATCTTAAAATATAATGGTCACCAGTGTTTTTTTTAAATGAACATATATTTTGTGATTACACTGTGTCTTATACATCATATAGTCACCAACAACAGTTCAACAATATGTTTGTATTGAGTAATTCCTTTCACATTCTCTTTCTTAAAGCCTCCCAGAAATCACAATGTGTTCTCCCTTCTCTGAAGTGCTATACTTATTGTTTTTATCATTCATTTGTCATTTATTCCTTAGTCCCATGAGCCATACTTCATGTTATCTAGAATTACAATTTTAATGAAATTCAGTTAGTATTTAGGTTTTTTCCTGTATTATACTGAGATTTTTTTTTTGTTCGTGAATATCTTTTCTTGTAAGTTGGATTGTAAGATCACTTAAAGAATCCATGATAAATCTGGGGACATCATAATTTTATTTTGTTATCTATATTAATTTACTCATTTAAAAGAGAAGTTATTCATTCATACATTCATTCATTCAGTAAATACCTTTTATGTGCCTAGAACTGTGGTTGGCACTGGAGAGACAAAGACAAAAATGAAACCATCTCTATACTCAAGGAACTTATATTCTCTTGTAAATGTTGAATGCAACATGAACAGAAGGAAGTAAGTATTAAATATACACTAAATAATATTGATGAGGGGGTGCTAACAGATGGGGTATCAGGAAAAAACATTATGTAGAATATAATTCCTGAGGTCAACCTGGAAGGTGGCTAAGTATATAAGACGGGGAGGCAAGGACGAAGAGCATTTCAGGGATAGTGGATAGCCTGTGCAAAGGTATGAATATGAGAGATGAAATGTTATGTGTGAGAAACAGCAAGTTAGCAAGCTGGGCTGAACCACAGAGTGCATCATGGGGAAGAAAGTGTCCTAAATCTGATAATGTAGTTTGGAGTCATTGTCAAGGACTTTAAATGTCAAGCAGAGTTGATATTTTACCCTAAAGGCAATAGGAAGCCACTGGAGTTTCATGAGTAGGAAAGTGACAAATAAAATTTTATGATTTAGGAATATCAATTTGGCATCTATTTAGAAGATGATACATTAATTTTGAATGGTATTTGCTAAAGACCCTTCACATGTCATTTTAGTCTATTATATAAAATCATTCCTCTTCTGACTATCACTATCTTTCCCAATCTCTATGCCTTTTCTCAGGAGTGATATTCTTTGCATAGTCATAGATCCATAGCTGGAAGGTACCTTAGAGGTCAATTTATTGAACTCATTTCATAGATAAGGAAATTGAGTCTTAGAGGTTAGATGGCAATAAAGTTCCCTTAGGTAGTGATTGACAGATCTAGAATTTAGACTCATGTCTTGAGATGCCATGTTTAGGGCTCTTTAAGGACCCATTAATCATTCATTTACATGATGAAATTCCAAGTGCAACAAGTAGAAAAAAGTCTCTTGCAACCTCTCCCCCCATACATCCCTTCCCCTCTCTGCTCACTAGTCCTTGAAATTCCTTTAAGAAAAGTAAAAAATAAAATAAGCCATTGCCCAATGAGAGATAAGATCAAAGATGTAAATCCCCTCTGGATGATGAATCATAATGATGGAATTATACTGAGGATCAAATTATTAATATCAAATGCATTCTTAAGTGCAAGTTTTTATAGAAGGAAGTAGGAAGAGGGAGTATAGAGGTACCAAGTCTCTGAAGAGGAGACTTAGAAATGGGTTAGGGGAAAGGAAAAGGATGCAGAGCAGAGTGTCTTATAGCCAAAATTTATTTACTTCATGATTTTCCTAAAGGCCAGGCCTGCCTACACTTTTTTAGATATTACAAATAGATGGGCAGCTTCAGCAGTTTATCAGACAAACTTTCTTCCCAAAGGACCTATATATTCACTTCAATCTGTACATGGTAATTCTTTTGCATTCCTTGTATGCAAACCACAGGAAACCAGACTTCATTAGTTTGGGTGTTTGCATCCTGTGCCTATTTGTTCAGTGAAAAGAAATATCTCTAACTTTTAAAAAAATAATAATAAATTGAAAAAATAAAAGATGAGTTGTATGTGTTAGGTAAAATGCAGACTATATATCATGCTACTTCTAGATCTAGAGCTGAAAGGACATTATTAAAATCCTTATCAATAGGCTCCATGCTGAGATCCAGGCCTATATTAATTATTTTAATGTGCATTGTATTATATTCCCTGGGCTCTTCAGAACATATGTCCTCCCTTTTTGTCAGATCAATAATTGAGAAAATGCTTCTTTTAAAAGGAGAGGAACCGTACCGTTGAAGTCTGCGTTTTTCTCACAGTAAGAGAAACACAATTAATAGAAAAACATGTTTTCAGCTGAAAATTCTATTTTATTCTTGTTCTTTTCTGACCTGAGCAAAGGACATTGAGTGAATGCATTACCAGGTAAACAGCTTTCTGGGAATAACTGATGAATCATTAGACAAAGACAGAACCACTTAGCAGGGTTGCTACACCCCAGACACATGACAACTGAGAAGCTCTAAAAACCTTTCCCCACGTCAGGCTCCCAAAGTCAGCATTCTTCACAAAGGTTATTTTCCATCTAAGTTGGGGTTGCATGTACCAAAGTTGAAAACTTTACTAAAAACTTAGAAAGGTTGGTACTCCCTCAAGGCCTATGTAACTAGGCCAGACCCCATTAGGAGGGAATAAAATCTATCACTCTGAAACAAGGGAAAATGTCCATTGTAGAACAAACCACCAAATGAGTAGAATTTATGTTCTAAAATATCTAAAAGAAAAAAAAAATGGTGCATTTGGCCCCTAGATGTTATATGCTCTGGATTTTCCAAAATCTGGATGAAGCAAGCAGCTACAATTGTTGCATCTATTTATCACATGGTTTCGTTTAATTAAAAATTTTTTTTAAAGGAAATTGGGGTTAAGTGACTTGCATAGGGTCACACAGGTAGTAAGTGTCAAGTGTTTGGTCTGAGGCTGGATTTGAGCTCAGGTATTCCTGACTTCAGGGCCAGTGCTCTACTCACTGTGCCACCTAGCTGCCCCGGTTTTGCTTGATTTTTTAAAGAAAAGTATTGCTAGTATGTGGAGGGAGATCAGGTATCAGTATTAGCATTGAACACCTGTGTTGAAAAAGCATCATTTATTAACCAAATATATACACAGATTTATATATGTATATATATATATATATATATATATATGATCGTGCATATATGTACATATATAGGTATGTATGTGTGTGTATAACCTCACCTATTCCATTTTGGGATTTTATTTCTAGAGAGTGCCAAACATCTATCTGATCAAATGGCTTCCCACTTTTCACTTGGATGTCACAGACCCTTTAGGGATAATCAGAGATGTGCATTTCTTAGGCTACAGATGAAGTTTCTGAGAAAATTCACCAAAGAACAGATTGTGTAAGCATGCCATGCCATTTTAGCCACCCAAATCTTCATACCAAATGTCTCCAAACACAGGCTCTCATCATTTTCCCCCACAGACCTCTATTCTCTCAGGAACATGTGTTTTTTTTTCCCAATGTTACTGATACATTTTGCTTTTACATTATCTTGTTTTTTCAAATATATTCCTCCCCTGACCCTCTACAGTCTTCCCATGCAGCAAAATTTAAAAAAAAAAGAGGAAAAAAAATTAGTTTAGTAAAATGAGATAGACTATCAACTGAGCTTAACATTATATGAAGTGTTTCATTCCCATAACCTCCATTGCAGTAAAGGAGAGAGGGAGATGCATATTCTCATCTCTTCTTTGAAACCCTGATTGATCATCATAATTGCACAGAGTTCAGGTCTGGGTTCAAGTCCTCCTCTGAGACATACTAAATGTGTGACCTGGACAAATCACTTAAGCTTTCAGTACTCTAGTGTGGCAACATAATGAGAATATGGCCTGTCCTTTACTTTAATCCTTGACATTTGAGGGTATAACACTCATGCAATTACATATACATATATACATATATACATATATATATATATATGTATATATATATATGTGTAATATATATATATATATGTGTATATATATATATATATATATATATATATATATATATATATATATATATATATATATATATCTAAAATTGTAATATATTTAATTTGTAAAGGATCTTAGAGGTGATCCTCACTGTATGTCTAAAAATGTTGTTTGTTCCATAATTGATTATGATAATGGAAACTTATGGAGAGTGGGAATTGGTACTGGCAGTAAGCAAATAGCTGTATTAATCAATACATTGCAGCAAAATAAATAAACAGTGTCAATGGAAATTTGAATGGCTATATCTTACCAGAGACTGCTTCTCCAGTAGATCTTGGGAAAGTTGTATCATGTACCCTATGTGAACAAGAGCTAGATTTTTTCTTTCTGATAAGTCAGTCCTTCTCACTGAAATGACTTATGACATATTTAGCTTTACTATTTAAAAATTTTTCTTTCTAGATCAGTTTTCAAGTACACTACAGATAATGGGATATTTTCTGATGCAATTTCAATAGGAAAATCTGCAGGAAGATGAGATTGAATACTTTCCTCTCCAAATTGGCTCTGCTTCCTTATTGACTTTTCTGTGGGTCATGGAAAACACCATTTCCTCATCACTTATCACTAATGCCTCCCTGTCCCTTACCTTCCATCATTCAAGTAGTCAACCTGTCACACTGATTATTCTTTTTGTAATATTTCTTGTATTTATTCTCATTTTCCATTCTAACATTCATGATTCTAGTTCAGGTACTATGACATCATAGCTGGATTATTGTAACACTTTCTAATTCTCCTCTATGCCTTTGAACACTCCAGCTATTTGCTTCAGTTTCCTTAACTGTAAAATAAGGATAAGAGAGATTAGATCTACTCTAGGCATCTTATGGCTCAAGACCTCCAAAATTTTGATTTTGATTGTCTATCTGGGGTGCTATCTGAAAAAGTCACTCTTTAGCTCCTTTTGTCATTACCCAGAGTTAACTTTGGGAAATTTGAGTTTCAATATTTTCACAGACATAAGTAAAATGTTCTGTACAAGGACTCAAAATAGCAATTTAAATATTGAGTCAGGGTAACCTTTATTTCACCTTACAAAAATGCATGAGACACAAAGGACTCAGAAAACATCAAAAGCAATCAATACAGTTCTCTAGCTCTGATAGATTCCATTACCCCCATAGTATCCTAAAGTCCTCTAAATTCAGTGCCACTCCCAGATTTGAATTTCCTTTGGGAGTAATCTGAGTTTGGGCATTCTAATGGAGCAAGTTCTCCTTCCTACATTCTGGTAAGTCTTTCTTTCAACAAAGATGAATTCAGTCTTCCTCCTTACCCTGCTAAGTCACATAGTGTGATGTAGTTCTTAATGCCCACAGAATGGAAATACACTTGGCAACTGTCCTTTATATTTTGGTCGGTTCTTTCACTATCATATGACATTCTGAAAACTTGGACTTAGTTGAAAGGGAAATGTATTTGGATATTCTAGATAGGCAATCCCCTACATATTGGATGGATGACATCTGAATAACTCAGTAGTAGTAGTGTACTACCAAGTGTGTGTCCTATGGTCCTCTATATCATATAGTCCCTTGTGTTTTTTTTTTCCCACCACTGGTACCATGTGGCACAACCCTCTTGTCTCACCAAGAGTAACCCTACTCCAAAACTTTTCCTTCTCTCAACAGAAAGCCAGATCCCTGAAGACTGAAACTTTGGAGTTACCTACAATGTACACCTTTAGTATTGTGCTACTCCTGTGACTAAAAGGATAGCTTTTATGGTCATGCTGCTCAAGAAATTTCCCCCTATTCTAATTAGGAGGCTGGGTTTCAGAAATACTTTGCCCATGAACTTCTATTTTGGGTCATGTATAAATTAAGGGCTGCTTTAGCTTGAAGTAATCCATTAATTACTCATAATGAGGGGACGTCCTTCCCTAAACCCCCTACTGTGCTCCCAAGATCTTTCCAGAAGAAAGATGGATGAGAAAAAGGTGAAAATGTGTAAAAGAGTTATATTAGCCCATTTTATACAAATAGATGAAATAACTGTGCTCTTTAGGGTCTGAGCCAATCAAATCATCTCTAGGTATTTCCCATCCATAAAACCAATCATCTAGAAGATTATAAGACTAAAAACAAAATATTTACATCTGGAAGGAATCATTGACTTCAACTACTTCATTTTACAGATTATGAAACTGAGATTAAAAGAGGTTAAGTGACATGACCAGAATCACTTTGCCTGTAGCAACATGAGAAACTTTTTGAACCCATTTCTTATTCATCCCACATCAATGACTCTGTCTCCATACCATGTTACATCTTGAGGCACCAAAGACATCTCTAAGCCAAGCAATTCTCCTTGTGATAGCACCACTCATTAAACATTAGTTCTCTTGAACCTTTTCAATAATGTTTTGCTAATTGGCATATTGATGTTTCTTCAATGGAATTGCTTTTAAATGTCCCAAAAATATTCACAGATTTGCTAGCTCATCTAGTTGAAATTATCAAGGGAACGTTTTATAACTGTCCTATATCGATGTAGCACTGATGTTACATTAGGTCAGGGAATAAAAAATATAGATGAAATAATAATAACTCATATTTATTCATGTAGTATGTTCCACATGATTCTAGAAGCCATTGTTACCCCAGATTCAGTGGGATGATTTGGACTTATCAATGATTTATATTTGGTCCACATCAAAAGCAAACATTTTTATTAGACCATGCAAATACTAATGTATCCAGTAAGAAAAGTGTTAAATTATTTCACCCAGGAAACATAAATATCAAGACAGGGGGAGTAGTAGAGTCATTCTCTGCTCCATACAAACAAATGGTTGTAATATCTTGTGCCTCAAGTCTCACCTTTATTCCTACTTGATTCCCACTCCCCTCACCCTCAGAAATAAATAGAGACATAGTGGATTCAGATTTTATCACTCTGGTGATAAATGCTGAGAGTCTTGCTATCTGATTCTTAGAGATTTGTGGGAATTTGTTTGTGCTAGAGTAGAGAACTTTTGAAGCTTCTCACTTCAATTTTGAAGGCATCAGGATCCATTTAGGTTTCCTAGGATTTAAGATATCATGGCTTTATCATTCCAGATCTCCTCTAACTACACTCCTGCTATTTGTCTATTTCATTTCCACTTGCATTGAACATTTGGCTCCACATTGAAAATTTAGAACCCAGCAGAACATTCCCTATTATCAGAATGCACATTTGGTAGTGCTGCCACTCTATGGTCAAACATACTCTTTTCTGAAAAAAAAAAAAAGGTATTCCAGAGAATTTTTCAAAATGTGTAATGTTCAGTCAGCTCCAAAAAATTGTAAGAAATGAGGTCATCAGACCTTTTCTCTTCTGTCATGTCCAATGTGTCTGTATAACACTTTTATTATAAAGTTTTATTATAAAGGTTATTTTTATATGAAGATTATTATTTATTATAAAGATTATAAAGTGTTTTTCCTACACCAATAGTATACAAAAGGTAGTAAAAATATTAGTCCTATTCTCCATATGTTGCAAGTAATTATTAGAGATATTAAGTTACTTGTCCAGGGTCACATAACTAGTAAAGGTAGAACCCAGGATTTGAACTCAGGTCTCCCTTGACTCTAAATACATCAGGTTTTGTCTTGTCCTATGGAATAAATTCCCCCTTCAGAGGATGGTTTAACAACAAGCTAAACTTCTATTCTGGATCTGATTTTCACCAAAGAAAGGAAGTGGTTGCTGACTTGGAAATTATGAGAACTTGGGAAGAAATGACAACTACATCTAAAAAGAAAGAAAAGGAAAATGATAATTACCTTAGATTTTAGAAATTAGATTTTTGGAAGAAGATTTCAATGCATTTAGAAGAAAGATAGGATTCCATGGACAAAAATGCTCCAGGGGAATTCAAGCCAGATGAGATGGGAGATGCTCAAGTATGAAATTATGAAGAGAAAAAGAAGAGCAATTTCAAGGAACACGAAAACTGATTATAGCATAAGATGGCAAATGAGAACTCACAAAGAACTCACTAAACTCCTTTGATTTTACAAAAAGAAATATAGAGAAGATGGAAGCAAGGCCAGATAATAGAATATGAATATAAGAAAGGAGCATGGTCCTGAAAAATTGGTCAGAAGCAGGTTGGTGAAGGAAGCTAAGGATAAGAAATATGTAATTTTAAATTATAATGAGAGAAAAATATAATCAAAGAATGGATAAGTCCTTGCTTGGGTCAGTGGAACCACAGTAATTGAAAAAAAATAACTAAAATAATACTTCTCAGTTTTCATATTGTTTTAGTTGTCTCTGAAAATAATGACCATTGCTCTGGAAATGACAGAACAAAACTGAGTAACATAAATTGACATCCAAGATAAGTAAAAAATGAAAAGGAACACTGAGACTATCTTGAAGTCCTTTAGCCCAGATGAACTAGAGCATTTGTTTCTGAAAAAAGTCAAAGAAGATTGCTGAGCCAATGTCAGTGATTTTTGAAAGATACTGAATCATAAAAGATGCACAAAAGTGAAGAAGAGCTAGTGCTATCTCTGTTTTCAAAAAAAAAAAAACCCAAGCTGAATCTAACCACTTTAAACCATTGATCTTGATTTTGGCTGCTAGACAGTAAAGTTGTAGGCTATAAAATAATCCCTCAAAATCAATTGCATTTCTATGTGATAATAACAAAATACAAGAAGAAATAATAGGATGGGACATCCCACTCCAAATAACTACAAACTGCTTAACATATTACAGTTGGATCTACCAAAGCATACAAAAGACTTGTTTAGATTCAATTACAAATTGCTCCTTAAAGAAATAAAGAAAAACATAAATGCATGAGGATTATTCAGTGCTCATGGCTGGGCTGCATCCGTATAATAAAAATGGCTATCCCCAAAGTTAATTTCTATTTTTAATGCTATACCAATCAAATCGCTAAAGGGACATGATAAAATACTAACAAATTTATGTGGGAAAACAAAGATCTAGAGTATCATGGGAACTGATGGAAGTAGGAAGAGACAAAGGGAGAATAGCCATTCCAAAATTCATATTATATCATACAGCAGTTGTTATCAAAATCATCTGGTATTGCATAAGAATAGATACATAAATGGAATAGACTAGGCATGAGAGAATAAGAAACCATGGCATTCATTAATTCAGTGTTTGATAAAGTGGGCAACATAATTTGTTATTGTTGTTCATCCTTCATTTTTGAAGAGGACCAATGAAATCATGGGATGATGTCTTGACTTACTTTGGAACTGGATATAAGTGAAGCAGAGCTGCACAAAGTCATCAGCCTCATTCTCTCTTCCTGAGTCATCAAAGTCTAGTGGCAAAACAAAAATCAAAATGAGTAATGATGGCCTGGGATGCAGTGAATGACCTTGGTATCTTCAATGTCTGACCCAGCTTTAAGCCTTCCATAGTACCTACTTAGCTGCTTTCATGGTCATTGTAACAAATTGTTCTCATCCACCCATTTCACTGCAGGAAGTTTTACACACTTAGGGTAGACAGCCCCTAACTCTCCAAAGGGTTTGAGGCCTATTGATTACCCTGAAACTGGTTAGTCCATCTGCCAAGGTAGTTTTCACCAGGGTGTGACTACTGCATGCTATAGCTTTTTGAAATCACAAGTGAGAGTTAGGTAACAAGTGGGCAACAAAGGTGGATGAGTGGCCCATAAAAAGGCTCAGCAATCCTCACAGTGCAGGCACTAGGCCTCCCAGAACACCCCATAAATCCCACAATGTAAATTACTAGGACTTTGAATAATAGGAAAAATAATATTTGAAAGGAATGATATGAGAGGGGGAATCAAGATGGAAGAGCAAACTGAGTACTTCTGCAGAACTCTTCCATCCTGACCTTATTAAACCTGAACTTTTAAAAATTACCTCAATTGGAGGGGGCGGAGCAAAGAAGGAGGAGTGAAAGCAGTGACTTGCTTGAGCTCTCCCCCAAACCCATCCAAATACTCATAAAAAATGGCTCTAAACAAATTCTGAAGCAGCAGAACCCACAAAAAGACAGAGTGAAACAAATTTCCAGCCCAAGACAACCTGGATGATTGATCAGAAAGGTGTATCGCGCCAGGCTGGGAGCGCAGTGCAGCGTGGCGTGGGTGCGCAGGCCGCAGCAAACCTGGAGCAGGCCTCAGAGGACTGAATCGCGGGCAGCTGTGGAGGTTTCCAGACTCCTCAAACCACTAATGCCAAAAACAACTTAGAAGGTCAGTGAGAAAAGTCTGTTTCTGTCAGTGGTCAGAGAGGAAGGCGGGGTTTCATCTCCATTCCCCAAGAGCGTGGCCCTGGGGGGGAGCTGCTTCCCGAGCTTCCAGCCCACAGACTGAGGGGGAATCCAGTGGCTGATCAGAGAGGGATTGCAGGGATCTCTTTGCCAGTGCCGAGGCAGGAGTCTCTTGCTTTGCCCGTGTTTGGATCTGGGTCACAGTTCTGGGCAGCAGTGCTGGGGTGAGGAGGAGCATTGGATTGGTGGAGCTTGTAGTGGCTGTGCAGAGAAACCCCTCCCCACAGTTACAGGACAGAAAGGAGTACTTGTAGTAACAAGCCAGGAAAGGAGTAAACACCTCGCCCCTTATCATACCACCTTGGAAGAACTGAAAATTTACAGGTCCCTACATGTATCTCTGAAAACAGCTACACAAACCCCTGAAGCTTGGGACAGTACACTCTCCACATTGGAAGCAGACTCTTACCTTAACAAAGAGTTTAAAACTCAAGTAATTGGCTGGGATCATGAGCAAGCAGCGCAAAAGAGTCAGACTATATGATCTTACTTTGGTGAAAAAGAAGATCAAAATATACAACCAGAAGAAGACAACAAAATCAAAGCTCCTACATCCAAAGCCTCCAAGAAAAATATGAATCAGTCCCAGGCCTTGGAAGAGCTCAAAAGGGATTTTGAGAAGCAAGTAAGGGAAGCAGAGGAAAAACTGGGAAGAGAAATGAGAGTGATGCAAGAAAATCATGAAAAACAAGTCAACAGCTTGCTAAAGGAGACCCAAAAAAATACTGAAGAAAATAACACCTTAAAAAACAGCCTAACCCAAATGGCAAAAGAGGTCCAAAAAGCCAATGAGGAGAAAAATGCCCTAAAAAGAAAAATTGGCCAAATGGAAAAGGAAGTCCAAAAGATTACTGAAGAAAATACTTCCTTAAAAATTAGAATAGAGCAATTGGAAGGCAGTGACTTTATGAGAAATCACGACACTGTAAAACAAATCCAAAAGAATGAAAAATTAGAAAATAATGTGAAATATCTCATTGGAAAAACAACTGACCTGGAAAATAGATCCAGGAGAGAGAATTTAAAAATTATTGGACTATCTGAAAGCCATGATCAAAAAAAGAGCCTAGACATCATCTTTCAAGAAATTATCAAGGAAAACTGCCCTGATATTTAGAACCAGAGGGCAAAATAGAAATTGAAAGAATCCACAGATCTCCTCCTGAAAGAGATCCCCAAAGGAAAACTCCTAGGAATATTGTAGCCAAATTCCAGAGTTCCCAGGTCAAGGAGAAATATTACAAGCTGCCAGAAGGAAACAATTCAAGTACTGTGGAAACACAATCAGGATAACACAAGATTTAGCAGCTTCTACATTAAAGGACCGCAGGGCATGGAATATAATATTCTGGAGGGCAAAGGAGATAGGATTACAACCAAGAATCACCTACCCAGCAAAACTGAGTATAATCCTTCAGGGGAAAAAATGGTCATTCAGTGAAATAGAGGACTTTCAAGCATTCCTGATGAAAAGACCAGAGCTAAACAGAAAATTTGACTTTCAAATACAGGACTCCAGTGGAACATGAAGAGGTAAACAGGAAAGAGAAATCATAAGAGACTTATTAAGATTGAACTGTTTACATTCCTGCATGGAAAGATGATATTTGTAACTCATGAGAACTTTGTTAGTATTAGAGTAGTTGAAGGAAAAAAAATTGTATGTATGTATATATAGATAGATAGACAGAGGGCACAGGGTGAGTTGAAGATTAAGGGGTCATATCTGGAGAATAAAATTAAGGGATGAGAGAGGATGATACTCGGAGAAGAAAGGGAGAGGTAGAATGGGGTAAATTATCTCACAAAAAAAAAACAGAAAAGAAAAATCTCTCACAGTGGAGGGGAAACAGAGGAAGGTGAGAGGGAATGAGGGAATCTTATTCTCATAGAATTTGGCTTAAGGAGAGATTAACATACACATTCAGTAGAATGTGATAAAGGCTAGGTGATTAGACACCTGCTTAAGGCTTTGAAGGCCTTTGGTCTAGTTTGAGCCTAAACCTTTATGTTGGCTTTGGAGTATAAATTACTTTGAATTGCAAGTTCAGAGAAGTAGTCAGTTAGCTACCGAAGCTTGTATGTGTGGAGAATTTAGCTTAATTAAAGTATCCGATTTGCGTTTGGATGATGCAAGGTAGAGGCTTGTAGTTCTTATTTGGAAGAGGGCTAGGCATAGTGGTGTTAGGGGTAGTAGTATGGAAGAAATAACTGTGAGTGGTGGGATTATTGTGGTTTTTTTTGTTTGTGTGAAATTCATTGTAGTTTTGAGTTGTTGGTTGTTGGGAATATTGTAAGGGTTGATGCACAGATGATTCGTATATAGAAGAATAGATTGAGTAATGTTGATATTGCTATTAGTGTAGCTGTTGCGATGTTGTTATTGTTTACAAGTTCTTGTAGGATGAGTCATTTTGGTATGAATCCTGTTAATGGTGGAAGGCTTCCTAGTGATATTAGGGTTAGTATAATGATTATGGTTATTGGAGTGGATTTGTTTCATAGATTAGCTAGTGATTTGATTTTAGTTACTTGTGCTAGGTTTAGGATTAGAAAAATGGTTGTTGTAATGATAATGTAGAGAAATAGGTTTAGTAGGACTAAGTTTGGATTAATTGGTATAATGATGATTGTTCATCCTATGTGAGAGATGGATGAGTGTGCTAGGATTTTTCGGAGGTGTGTTTGGTTTAGTCCTCCTCATCCTCCTAGCAGTGTGGATAGAATAGCCAAGGTAGTTAAGATTTTTATGTTTAGTGATGGTGAGATTTGATATATGATTGATACGGGGGCTACTTTTTGTCAAGTTAATAAAATTATGCCGGATAAGAGTGGAATTCCTTGTGTTACTTCAGGTACTCAGAAGTGGAAGGGTGCTAGTCCTAGCTTGATAGCAAGGGTTAGTGTTATTAGGATTGAAGCTGTGTTATTGGATATTTGGGTTAGAGTTCATTGGTTTGTTGCTCAGGCATTTTGGATAATGGCGAATATTATTATTATTGATGCGGTGGCTTGTGTTAGAAAGTATTTGATGGCAGATTCGGTGGATCGTGAATGGTTTGGGTATGTTATTACGGGAATTATTGCTAGTGTATTAATTTCTAGTCCTATTCATGCTGTGAGTCAGTGGTTGCTTGTTAGTGTAAGTGTAGTTCCTAATAGTAAACTGGCATAGATCAGTAGTAGTATGTATGGAGACATTAGTATGGGAGGGGTGTGTACTGACATTTTCGGGGTATGGGTCCGATAGCTTGTTTAGCTGACCTTACTAGAATATGGTGTAAAGGAAGCACGGGGGGTTTTGGATTCTCTAATGTGGGTTCGAGTCCTGCTGTTCTAGAAATAAGGGGATTTAAACCTCTATTATTTATCCTATCAAGATAATTCTTTTGTCAGACATATTTCTTAGATTTGTGGGGGAACACATGATAGGGATGGAAATATATCATAGGCAGAAGGCTAGTGTTAGGGGTAGAAAGTTTTTTCATAGTAGGTACATTAGTTGGTCATATCAGAATCGGGGGTAAGATGCTCGGATTCATAAGAATAGAAGTGTTAGTATTAATGTTATGAGTGTAAATGAGAGTGTGTTAATGTGGGTGAAGTTATGGTTGATGGATGAGCCTAGGAATAGGATTGTGGTTATAGCGTTTATAGCTAGGATGTTAGCATATTCAGCTAGGAAAAATATGGCGAATGGGCCAGCTGAGTATTCTACGTTGAAGCCTGATACTAGTTCTGATTCTCCTTCGGTTAGGTCAAATGGGGCTCGGTTTGTTTCGGCTAGTGTTGAGATGAATCATATTATGGCTAGAGGTCATGTTGTTACTAGTAATCATATGTTTTCTTGTGTAGTAGCTAAATTTTTTAGGGTGTATGATTGATAGGAGGATTATGGCTAGTGTAACTTCGTATGAAATTGTTTGTGCTACTGCTCGTAGGGCTCTGATTAGGGCATATTTTGAGTTTGATGCTCATCCTGATCATAAGATTGGGTATACTGATAGTCCGGATAGGGTAAGAATAAATAGTACGCCTAGGTTTAGGTCAATAAGGGTGTGGGGTATAGGGAGGGGTGTTCAGATGGTTAGGGCTAAGGTTAGGGCTATGATGGGGGCGGTGATGAATATTAGGGTTGATGATGTTGTAGGCCATGAGGGTTCTTTTGTAAATAGTTTTACAGCGTCTGCGACTGGTTGTAGTAGGCCGTATGGTCCGACAATGTTTGGGCCTTTTCAAAGTTGCATGTATCCTAGGACTTTTCGTTCTACTAATGTTAGGAAAGCAACTGCTAGTAGAATGGGGAAAGTGTATAGTAGGACATTAATGGTAAGCATGTATTAAGGAGAGGGGTTGAACCTCTGGTTGTAAAGATTTAAGTTTTATGCAATTACCTGCTCTGCCACCTTAATAGCTCTGTTTCTAGAGAATATAGTTGTTGAGTTATGGTATTGAGATGGTTTCATACCTTATCTCTGAGGCTTGTCTGTTAATGTTGGTCTTATTTCTCTTGTCCTTTCGTACTGGGAGGAATGAATATACAGATAGAAACCAACCTGGATTGTTCCGGTCTGAACTCAGATCACGGAGGACTTTAATCATTGAACAAACGAACCATTAATAGCAGCTGCACCATTTGGATGTCCTGATCCAACATCGAGGTCGTAAACCCTAATTGTCGATATGGTCTCTTGAATAGGATTGCGCTGTTATCCCTGGGGTAACTTGTTCCATTGATCAAAATATGGGTCAATTACTGATGTTGTCATACTTAGGTGCGTTAATCTGAGTTTAGTCATTCGGAGGTTGTTTTGTGCTCCGAGGTCACCCCAACCAAAGATTATAACTTAGTAATTAGTGTTGTTATGCCATTAGGGTAGTATTATGATTGGGTTAAGTTATGAATCTTAAGCTCCACAGGGTCTTCTCGTCTTGTAGTGATATTCCCGCCTCTGCACGGGAAGGTCAATTTCACTGATTGAGAATAAGAGACAGTCAGACCCTCGTGATGCCATTCATACAAGTCCCTATTTAGAGGACAGGTGATTATGCTACCTTTGCACGGTCAGTATACCGCGGCCGTTAAAGTTTAACTCACTGGGCAGGCGTTGCCTCTAATATTTGTTATGCTAGAGGTGATGTTTTTGGTAAACAGGCGGGGCTATGTATTTGCCGAGTTCCTTTTGTTCTTTTTAATCTTTCCCTTGGGTTGCACTCCTGTGTTGGGTTAACAATGTGATTAATAGTTTTCTAGTTGTTTGGTTATATTTATTAGTTTGTTAATTGTTAGTGGTTATTCCGTTGCTAATATAGGCTTGTGCAGGGAGAAATGTTTCTTGTTACTAATTTTAGCATTATAGCTTCTATATATTTATAGAATTGTCCAATTTAGAGATAGGGATTTTGATTAGATTTTAGGGATTAGAGTGGTGGTGTATTTGAGCTTTAACGCTTTCTTAATTGGTGGCTGCTTTTAAGCCAACTATGAGTTCTATATAATTCATTATCCTCTATGGAAGGTAGTTTAACGCTTTTGGATCTCTATAGACTTGTGTCCCCCTTTAGATTAGCTTTTAATTTAAATTGTGTTTATGATTACTTTGTTAAATTTAAAGTTGAACTTATATTCATATTTTGGACAACCAGCTATCCTCAAGTTCGATAGGCTTTTCACCTCTACTATAAGATCTTCTCACTATTTTGCTACATAGACGAGTTGGCTCTAATTGCTGTCTTGTAGTAGCTCACTTGATTTCGGGAGGGCGGGCATAATTCTTTTTGTCCGAGTTGACTAGCTAAACCATTATGCAAAAGGTAGAAGGTTGAATCTTTGCTTTGTGGTGCTTATAATCTTATCTTTCAGGTTTCCCTTGCGGTACTATCATTAATGCGCCTTTTATCTGTTCTATCTCCTATACTGGGATGAGTTGAATGTTTTGGTAAAAGTTTGATATAGTTGTATTAGTTAGTGGGTGGGCTTATATTGGCTCAAAATGGTCAGGGTAAGCTGAAGTCTTTTAGGTGTAGCTAAATGCTTTTGTTTAAGCTACATTTTGATGTTCCAAGTGCACTTTCCGGTACACTTACCATGTTACGACTTTTCTCTTCTTTATTTATTTTATTAGTTATTTGGTTTGTTTATGTTGAAGAGAGTGACGGGCGGTGTGTACGCGTCCTATTGCCTGTTTCAATTAAGCTCTCTATTCTTAATTTACTGCTAAATCCTCCTTCGTATATCTTAGGTTTCATAAGATAGTCCGTAATTTTCTATGTTAGAAAATGTAGCCCATCACTTTCCTCTTCATATGCTACACCTTGACCTAACGTTTTTATGGTTGATGATTTTGCTTACTTTTGGTCCCTATTGGGGTAGGCTGACGATGGCGGTATATAGGCTGTATTGGCAAGAAGAGGTAGGGTGTATCGGGGTTCATCGATTATAGGACAAGCTCCTCTAGATGGGCTTAGGGCACCGTCAAGTCCTTTGAGTTTTAAGCGTTGGCTAGTAGTCCTCTGGCGAATAGTTTCGTTATTAAACTATCTAAGTTTACGGCTAAGCATAATGGGGTATCTAATCCCAGTTTGAGTCTTAGCTGTCGTGTTTTGGTCAGTATTAAGGCCACTTTGGTTGTATTTTTTAATGTTAGCTATAGCGTATTACAGCATGATTGAGTTTTAGCCTTATTTTAGTTGTTAGATTGTACACACTTTATGCCGATGTCTGTTAATTTGGTTCAATCGTATGGCCGCAGTGGCTGGCACGAAATTTACCAACCCTAGTTAATTATAATTTAGTCAAACTTTCGTTTATAGCTTAATATTAGTCACTGCTGTATCCCGTGGGGGTGTGGTTAGACAAGGCGTCATGGGCTACTCTGTGGTGAACCTGATGCCCGCTCCTGCTGAATTGTGTGTTAAATTTTGGGGGCATTCTCACTGGGTTGCGGAAACTTGCATGTGTAGGTTTAATTAAAACTAACAGTAAGGCTAGGATCAAACCTTTGTGTTTATGGGACTTGTTAGGGTCCATCTGAGCATTTTCAATGCTTTGCTTTGTAAATAAGCTACATTAACAGAGTGAATAGATTTTTTTTTGTAAGTTGAATTTGTATGCTATGTCAGTATTAAAGTTTTATCAAAATTGAACATAAAAATAAAAAATTTAATTATGAAAATTCATATAATTTTATCAATGCCTGAGCTTTCATATTATTGATGTAGTGGTTCTGTGTTTTAATATACCTTTAATGATACCTTTAATGATACCTTTAATGATACTTTATAATACTTTATAATACTTTATAATACTTTTGTGAGCTTTATATGGGTATTATTCTTGTTGCTAAGTATTATGTCCCGCTACTTCGTGAGTGTTATGCTCTGCTAAAAGTTTTATCGTCCGGTTTTGGGGTTTGACGGGAAGGATAATTTTTAGTAAGGGGGTAGGGAGTTTAATGAATATAAGTCTTTATATTTGTTATAAATTATTATAAATTATTATGCATTTAATTTTTCGCGTGTGACTTCTGCCGGGGGGGGAATAGTATAATAATAGTATATTAAGGATCATATATATATATATATATATATATATATATATATATATATATATATATATGTATATATATATATATATATATATATATATATGCCTTAAGATCATTGATTTAATTGCCTCTTAAATAATTGAACTAATATTAATTAAATCTTATCAAAACAATAAGTGTATCCCATATTATCATTTGGATTAATAAATATGTCTTTGATTCATTCATATAACTCCCTCATTCACGATAAATGGAATACAATCATTGAATGTCAGTCAACTATCACGTCGGCGATCTTCCAGGCTCCCACCCTGTTGATAAACCACCCCAAATAAAAATCCTACCTAATGCCAGGCAGTTCAGTTATGCCGCGTTATGGGCTGATTAGCACTCAAATCATCACATATGCCTCTACGAAAAGCATAGATTAGCTGAATAGGGTATTATGGACCTGAAGTAACAACCAGCAGCCAGTCAAAGAATTCTAGGTACGTCCGCAATTCATGGGCCTGCTCTGAAGGATCGCAAGCCTTCGGAGGTCGGAATGGTGATCTCTCGTGAGGTGAGGAATAAGGTATTTTCCTTGGATTGGATATGCTAGTAATATAAGAATTTAGATTCATTCTTCATTGATGATATGTCTATGTACACCAACAGTTAATGTATTATGTAAAATATGAGTAATATGTCTTATGTAAAAGATGATTTATATGTAATCTTAGATATGCATTTGGTTTAAAGTTTTTAATACTATTAAATTTAATGTTTTGGATATAATTTGAGTTTAATATACATTCTTATATGCTGGTGGTAAATAAATGAATGTACTATATATATATATCTTTGTACCATACATAATATGTCTTAGTTACATTAATATAATGTATCTAGTATTCTCTGAGTATTATGTTTTTAGTACTGTTTAAGTATATTGTATATTATTATGTGCTAGAGGTAAATAAATGAATGTACTATATACATAGAATGTATTGAATAATAGATATTATGTGTATGAGCATAGATTTAATGTATTTAGTACTATATAAATATAATGTATTTAGTATTATATGAATATAATGTATCTAGTACTATATGAATACAATGTACTCAGCACTATGTGGGTGGAATATACTATAATGTGTGAATGTAAAGTTGGATATAAAATGTTTGGTATTGCATAGGTGGTTTGAGTGTAATGTGTAAAGTGTTATGTGGGTGTGGTATGTTTGATATTTATGAGTATAAGTGTTGGTTGATTATTTGGGTGAGGGTATGTTGTTGGAGGTTAGTTAGTGGGTTAAAATGGATGAAAAATTTAATACTGACATAGCATATAAATTAAATTATTAAAAAAATTAATTATTGTCGGTTTGTGATTTCAGGAAGTAGTTTAATGAGAATGTCAGCTTTGGGTGTTGATGGTAGGGCGTGTTGTCCTTTTCTTGATGTGTCCTAGGAATGGTGTTTACCTTCATTGTTGGCTTACAAGGCCAGTATTTTTGTTAAATTACTTGGACTTTTATTTTGGTTTTAGAATGAAGTTTTCTAATAAGCCTGCCATGGGTATTAGGATAATGATTAGTAGGAAGTATGTGGTGGATGCTACTTGGCCAATGGTAGTGTAGGGTTGTTCTACTGGTTGGCTTCCAATTCAGGTGAGTACAAGTAAGTTGGTTACTAGTATTCAGAATAGGATTTGTGAAATTGGTCGGAATGTTAAGCTACTTTGTTTGGATGCGTGGAGGAGTGGCATGATGAATAGGATTAGGATAGATGCTAGTAGGGCTAAGACTCCTCCTAGTTTGTTGGGGATTGATCGTAGGATTGTGTATGCAAATAGGAAGTATCATTATGGTTTAATGTGTTGTGGTGTGCTAAGGGGATTTGCAGGGGAAAAGTTGTCAGGGTCGCTTAGTGTATCAGGTGAGAGCAGGGTTAGTGTGAGTAAAATTACTAGTATTAGTATTAGGCCTATCGTGTCTTTAGTGGTGAAGTAAGGGTGGAATGGAATTTTGTCGGGGTTGGAGTTAATTCCTAGGGGGTTGTTTGATCCTGTTTCGTGAAGGAATAGGAAGTGGACTATGGTTAGAGCTGTGATGATGAATGGTAGGATGAAGTGTAGGGCGAAGAATCGGGTTAAGGTGGCTTTGTCTACGGAGAAGCCTCCTCAGATTCATTCTACTAGTGTGGTACCGATGTATGGGATGGCGGATAGTAGGTTAGTGATTACTGTTGCTCCTCAGAAGGATATTTGTCCTCCTGGGAGCACATATCCTATGAAAGCAGTTATTATAGTTATTAGTAGCAGAATTACTCCGGTATTTCATGTGTTTTTGTATAGGTATGAGCCGTAGTAGATTCCTTGACCAATATGAAGGAAAAGGCATATGAAGAATATTGATGCTCCGTTAGCATGTTGGTTGTGAATAAGTCAGCCGTAGTTTACTTCTCGGCAGATATGGGCTACTGATGAGAAAGCGGTTGAGGTATCTGGGGTATAGTGTATAGCTAGGAAAAGGCCTGTGAGGATTTGAATTATTAGGCATGCGCCTAGTAGGGATCCGAAGTTTCATCAGGTAGAGATGTTGGATGGTGTTGGGAGGTCAATGAAGGTTTTGTTGATGGTTTTTATAAGTAAATGTGTTTTACGTGGGTTAGTCATTAATTTTTGTAGTTGAAGGACAATGATGGTTTTTCGTTCAATAGGTTATGGTTAGAGTCCATACTGAAATGATGGATATAGTGATGGTAGTTTATTTGTTTTCTTTTTTGTTGGTTATTAGTTTTGTGGCATTTGCTTCTAAGCCTTCTCCTGTATATGGTGGTTTGAGTTTAGTGGTTAGCGGTGGTTTGGGGTGTGCTATTGTTGTAAGTTTGGGAAGTACTTTTTTGGGGTTAATTATGTTTTTGGTCTATCTTGGGGGTATGTTGGTGGTTTTTGGTTATACTGCTGCTATATCTGTGGAAGAGTATCCTGAGAGTTGGGTAGGTAATGCAGTGGCTTTAGGTATGTTGTTTTTTGTTTCGTTGTTTAAGTTGATTTGGTATTTTGTGTTAGATGAAGCTGAGGTTGTTGCTGCTGTTGGGTTATTTGATGTTGTTGGTAATTCTTGTGTAAGTCAGGATTGTAGTGGTGTTTCTTTGTTGTATGGGTGTGGAGGGTGGATTTTAGTGTTTTTAGGTTGAATTTTATTTATTACTATTTGTGTGGTGTTGGAGATTGTTCGTGGTTGTAATTAGGTGGCTAGAATTATTATTACTGGGATAGAAATAATGAATGATAGGAAGTATGTTTTGATTAAACATTTTTGAGTGGAGGAGATGCATGAGGATATAGTGGTGTGGATATTTGCTTGGTTTTTGGGTCCGATTTTTTCATATCAGCTTAGGTCAATTAGTATGGTGGCGATATATTGGCTTATTTGTAGGCCTGCTAGGGGGAATAGTCGGTGAAATAAGTGTGTAAAGTATCCTTGTATGATTGAGAAGTTGTATGCATGTTTTAGTGGTGGTGCTAGTAGTTTGTTAGTTAATAAATTTAATTCGGTGGCAATTAGTAGTCCTGTAATTGTTACTATGAGGGTTGATATTTTAGTATTGGTGGTATTGTTGTGGGGGTTATGTAAGTAGTGGGAATGTTTATTGTTAGTAGGTATCCAGAGAAGATACTTCCTAAGGTTAGACGTATGATGGGGTTTTTAAGGTTTGGATGGTTTTCATTAATTGTGGGTAAAGGGGTGAATCGTGGTTGATTTAGTAATGTGAAATAAATTATTCGTAGGCTGTATGTGGCTGTTAGGGTGGTAGCGATTAGAGTGGTTGTCAGGGCTCATGAGTTGGTATAGGATATATTTATTGTTTCAGTAATAGGGTCTTTGGAGTAGAAGCCTGTTAAGAATGGGGTTCCAATGAGGGCTAAGCTGCTTGTTATGAGGGCTGATGAGGTAATTGGTAGGATGTTTAGTAAGCCTCCTATTTTTCGAATGTCTTGTTCATTATTTAAGTTGTGGATAATTGAGCCGGAGCATAGGAATAGTGAGGCTTTGAAGAAGGCGTGGGTGCATATGTGGAGAAATGCTAGGTAAGGTTGGTTAAGTCCTATGGTTATTATTATTAGTCCTAGTTGGCTGGATGTTGAGAATGCTACAATTTTTTTGATGTCATTTTGTGTGGGTGGTGCAGATTGCGGCGAATAGTGATGTAATAGCTCCTAGACATAGGATGATAGTTAGAATTGTATTATTGTCTTTTATTATAGGGTGAAAGCGGATTAGGAGGAAGACTCCTGCTACAACTATAGTGCTTGAGTGAAGGAGGGCTGATACTGGTGTAGGTCCTTCTATGGCGGAAGGAAGTCAAGGGTGTAGGCCGAATTGGGCTGATTTTCCTGTTGCGGCAATGACTAGTCCTAGTAGGGCTAAGGTGTTTATTTTGGTTATAAAAATGTGTTGTAAGTCTCATGAGCCGATGTTGATTATTAGTCATGCTATAGTGAGTATAAGGCCTATGTCTCCGATACGGTTGTAGAGGATTGCTTGTAAGGCTGCTGTGTTAGCGTCGGATCGGCCGTATCATCACCCAATTAGTATGAATGATATAATGCCTACTCCCTCTCATCCAATGAACAGTTGGAATAGGTTGTTAGTGGTGATTAGAATAATTATGGTTAGTAGAAATATAATGAGGTATTTAAAGAATTGGTGGATGTTGGGGTCTGAGTTTATGTATCATAGTGAGAATTCTAGGATGGATCAGGTTACGTAGAGAGCAATGGGGATAAAAATGATGGAGAAGTAATCTAGTTTGAAGCTTATAGTTAGGTTGAATGAGTTAATTGAGAATCATTGTCAGTTGGTAATGGTAGATTCTTGTCCTGTGTAGATGAATGATAGTAGTGGGAGGAGGCTGATGAAGAGAAAGCAAACTTTACAGCGGTTTTGTAGTACATTGGAAGTTGAGTAGTTTTGTGTGGGAGGATAAGGTTAATAATTAGAGGGGTGGTTAGGGTTGTAATGGATAGGAGAGTTATAGTGTTGAGTATGTTGTTAATTACTTTTATTTGGAGTTGCACCAAAGTTTTTGGTTCCTAAGACCAATGGATGACTAATAATCCTTTAAAAGTGAGAAAGCCATATTTGTTAGGTATGGAGTTAAGAATTAGCAGTTCTTGGAACTTTCTCGGCATATAAGGGGGTTTAAACTCCTGTATTTAGATTCACAGTCTAATGTTTTTGTTAAACTATATTTGCAGTATGTGAGTCCTAGGATAAATTTGGGACTTAATGAGATGGTTAGTAGTGGAATTAGGTGAAAGATTATTAGGGTGTGTTATCGTGTGGAGGTTGGTTTAATAGTTTGTGTATGGTATGTAGGTTTTCCTCGTTGTGTAGTTGTTAGTATGTGAAGTGAGTAAAGTGCTGTAATAATAATGTTAATACCCAGTAAGATGATGGAAAAGTTTGATCAAGAGAAGGATGAGGTGATTACTAGTAATTCGCAAAAGAAGTTGATAGTTGGTGGGAGAGCTAGGTTGGCTAAAGTGGCTAAGATTCATCAGGTGCATGTTAGTGGGAGAATAGTTTGTAGTCCTCGGGCTAAGATTATAGTTCGGCTGTTGATACGTTCGTAGTTTGTGTTGGCTAGGCCGAATAATATAGAGGATGTCAAGCCGTGGGCGATTATTAGGGCTGTAGTGCCTATGAAGCTTAGTGGTGATTGTATGAGGGTGGCGATGATTACTAGGCCTATATGGCTGATTGAAGAATAGGCAATTAGAGATTTTAGGTCTGTTTGGCGTAAGCAGATGAAGCTTGTTATGACTATTCCTCATAGTGATAGGATAATGAATGGGTAGTAAAGGTTTGTGGTTAGGGGTTGGGTAAAGACTGTTATTCGTATAATTCCATAGCCTCCTAATTTTAGTAGAATAGCTGCTAGTACTATTGATCCTGCGATTGGTGCTTCTACGTGTGCTTTTGGCAGTCATAGGTGTAGGCCGTATAGAGGTATTTTAACTATGAATGCGGTTATACATGCGTATCATAGGATTGAATTAGAGTAAGAAGGTTTTAGGGTGGTTGATATAATAGTTATGGCTAGAATATGTAATGATCCTAGTTTGTTATATAAGAATAGTAGGGCAATTAAGAGGGGAATTGATCCTGTTAGGGTATAAAATAGAAGGTAAAGTCCAGCGTTTAGTCGTTCATTTTGGTTACCTCATCGTGTAATAATAATTAGGGTGGGGATAAGGGTTGTTTCGAATATGATATAGAATATTATGAGTTCTGATGCTGATAAAGCTGTAATTAGTGATAGTTGTAGAATAATTAGTGTGGTCAGGTAAGCTTTTTTTTCGGTTTATGCTTTCTTTGTTTAGGTGATTTTGACTTGCTATTATTATTAGGGGAAGTAGTCAGCATGATAGGACTAGTAAGGGGCTAGATAATGAGTCTGTATAAAATAGGTTATTATGGTTTGTGCCTAGGTCTGAGTCTTGATATAGAAGTGTAATGCTGAAGGTTCCAATTAATAGGCTGTATGATGTGAGGTTGGTTCATAGTCATAGGTTTTTGGATAGTCAGGTAAGTGGGATTAATATGAATGTTGGTATAAGGATTTTTAGCATTGTAGGAGATTTAGGTTTTGCACATAGTCGTTACCATAGTTGTTAGATATTTTTACTAATAATGCTAATCCTACAGCTGCTTCACATGCTGAGATTACTAGTAGGATTAGTGGTGCTATTGATAAGGAGAATATGTGGAAGTGGGAAATTAGGAGGGATAATATAATATATAGTGATAGTATTATACCTTCTAAGCATAGTAGAGTTGATATTAGGTGGGATCGATATATTAGGACTCCTGCTAGGGCTAGTAAAAAGGCTGTTATTAGGTTTAAGTTGATTGAGGTCATAAGGTATTCATGGGTTTAAGCCATGATTTATTGAGTCGAAATCAATTATCTTTTTATTAAAAACCTATTCAGTTCATTCTAGGCCTTTTTGTGATCATTCATAGGCCAGTCCAGCTGTTAATAGTAGGATTAGGCAGTAAGATAGGACTAATGTTATATTAGGATGGGGAAGTTGTAGGGCTCAGGGTAGTGATAGTAGTAGGGCAATTTCTAGGTCAAATAGCAGGAATGTAATTGCTACTAAAAAAACTTTAGTGAAAATGGTAGGCGTGCTGAGCCTAGTGGATCAAATCCGCATTCGTATGGACTAGATTTTTCTAGGTATAGGTAGAGTTGTGGGAGTCAGAAAGCAATCAAAATGATGATAGTGGATAATGTGAAATTGATGATTAGAGTGATTAGGAGGTTGATTATTTTTCTCTGGTTTTAACCAGAACTTAGTGATTGGAAATCAGTAGTACTAATTATACTAGAAAAATATGAGCCTCATCAGTAGATTGATACATATAGGAAAAGTCATACTACGTCTACGAAGTGTCAGTATCATTCAGCTGCTTCAAAGCCAAAGTGTGTGTTGTGAAGTGATATTTAAGTTGTGTATTAGGCATACAATTAAGAATGTTGAGCCAATGATTACGTGTAGTCCGTGTGAAATCCTGTAGATATAAAGAAGGTAGAGCCGTAAGATTCCGTCTGAATGGTAAAAGAGGACTTCGTAATATTCTATGGCTTGTAGTGTAGTAAAGTATAGTCCTAAAAGAATTGTGATTAATAGTGCTTGGATTGTATGGTTACGATGGCCTTCTATTAAGCTATGATGTGCTCGTGTGATTGATACTCCTGATGCTAATAGGATGGATGTGTTTAGTAGAGGGATTTCAAATGGATTGAGTGGGTGGATTCCTGCAGGGGGTCAACAGCTACCAATTTCGGGGGTTGGGGCTAGACTTGAATGGTAGAAAGCTCAGAAAAATCCTAGGAAGAAGAACACTTCTGATAGGATAAATAGAATTATTCTGTATCGTAGGTTTTTTTGTACTACGGGGGTGTGATGTCCTTGGAATGTTCCTTCTCGAATAATATCACGTCATCATTGGTATATTGTGAGTAGTGTGCATGTGAAGCCTGTTACAAGTAGTAAGAGTGAGTTAAAGTGAAATCATATAGTAAGGCCTGATGTAAGTAAGAGTGCAGATAGGGCTCCTGTTAATGGTCATGGACTTGGGTTTACTATGTGATAAGCATGTGTTTGGTGAGTCATTAGGAGTTATTATGTAAGTATAGGCTTACTAGGAGAGTAAAAACATAGGCTTGGATAAGGGCTACGGCTAGTTCTAGGATTATTAGTACTAGGAAAATAATGAATGTAATGGTTGATATAATTATGTTAATGGATAGTAGGGCTAGTGTTGCGGAAGTAATAAGGTGAATGAGTAAATGGCCTGCAGTAATGTTGGCTGTTAGTCGTACTGCTAGGGCTAGTGGTTGAATTAATAGGCTGATAGTTTCAATGATAATAAGTATCGGGATTAGAGGGGTTGGTGTTCCTTGTGGTAGTAAGTGGGCCAAAGATGTTTTTGGTTTAATTCGTAACCCTGTGATTACTGTAGCCATTCATAAGGGGATAGCTATACCAATATTTATTGAGAGTTGAGTGGTTGGGGTAAAGGAATATGGGAGAAGGCCTAGTAGGTTTGTTGATATAATGAAGAGAATTAGTGATATTAGTATGAGGGTTCAAGTTTGGCCTTGTTTGTTGTGTAGTAGTATTATTTGTTTGGTAATTAGTCGGATTAGTCAAATTTGTAACGTTTGGATTCGGTTAGATAATAGGTGTTTTGGAGTTGAAAGAATGAGACAGGGAAGTATAATGATTATGGGCAGTGTAGTGGTGTCTATGATTGTAGGGGTGATGAATGAGGTAAATAGATTTTCGTTCATTTTTTGTTTCAGGGTAATTGAGTTTTTTTATTTTTTTTTCATTTTGTGGGGTTGTAGGAGTTATAGTTTGGTTTATCATTTTTAGTTGGTATGTGCAGAATAATGTTAGTACTGTTAAGGTAATGG
Organism: Phascolarctos cinereus; assembly: GCF_003287225.1. Lineage (NCBI taxonomy): Eukaryota > Metazoa > Chordata > Mammalia > Diprotodontia > Phascolarctidae > Phascolarctos > Phascolarctos cinereus. The sequence continues at coordinate 132,953,228 of NW_027556098.1, forward strand.
TCAGAGGTCATGTTGAGGTGTTTAGTTGTGGCATGTATTTTGAGGGAAGTATGGGTCCTTGTAATACTTATAGTACTAGTATGGTTTCTCAAAGATGATAGTATTGTAGAGGATCATTTTTCGAAAGTAGTTTATGTAGTATTTCAAGTACAATTGGTATAAACTATGGTTTAGAACCACAAATTTCTGAGCATTGTCCATAAATACTCTGGACGAGTGGATGTAAGGATAATTTGGTTTAGTCGGCCTGGGATGGCATCGGCTTTTACTCCTAGGGATGGAAGGGCTCAAGCGTGGAGTACATCTTCGGATGAAATTAGTATTCGGATTGGAAGATCTATTGGTAGTACTATTCGATTGTCTGTTTCTAGTAGTCGAAATTGGCCTGGGGATAGATCTTGGGTGGGGATTACGTATGAGTCGAATGTTAAGTCTTCATAGTCAGTATATTTGTAGCTTCAATATCATTGATGACCAATGGCTTTTACTGTTAGGTAAGGGTTGTGAATTTCATCTATCATATATAAGATTCGTAGAGATGGTAATGCGATTAATACTAGGATTACAGCGGGTACGATAGTTCATATAGTTTCTACTTCTTGGGCATTTATAGTGTTTGTGTGAGTAAGTTTTGTGGTTAAGATTAATATAATGGTATATAGGACTAGTGAGCTGATCAAGAATACAATTATTAATGTATGGTTGTGAAAATATATTAGTTCTTCTATAATAGGAGATGCGGCATCTTGAAAGCCTAGCTGTATAGGGTAAGGCATATAAGATATATAGGATTGAAACCTATAATTTAACCATGGCAAGGTTATGTAATTGTTATTACTAATATCTTATGAGAAAGTCATAGAGGCTATGGGGTTGACTTGAAATCAATTTTGGGGGTTCAATTCCTTCCTTTCTTGTAGTTAAGTTTTGATGAATGCTGGTTGTTCAAATGTATGGTAAGGTGGTGGACAGCCATATAGTCACTCAATATTGGTAGTAGTTAGTTCTAGAGTAGATACTTCACATTTAGATGCAAATGCTTCTCAAATAATGAAGATTATTAGTTCTACAGCTGTGAATGAAATGATAGAACCGATTGATGATAAAATGTTTCATAGTGCATAGGCATCTGGATAATCTGAGTATCGTCATGGTATTCCAGAAAGGCCTAGAAAGTGTTGAGGGAAGAATGTTAGGTTAACTCCAATGAATATTACGGTGAAGTGAATTTTAGCTCATGTATCATTGAGTGTATATCCGGTGAATAGAGGAAATCAGTGAACGAATCCGCCTATGATAGCAAATACGGCACCTATAGATAGTACGTAGTGGAAGTGGGCTACTACATAATAGGTATCGTGTAGTACAATATCTAATGATGAGTTGGCTAAGACAATTCCTGTTAGACCTCCAATTGTGAAAAGAAGGATAAATCCAAGGGCTCATAGTATTGCAGGTGATCATTTGATGTTTCCTCCATGGAAGGTAGCTAATCAGCTAAAGAATTTTACTCCTGTGGGAATAGCAATGATTATAGTGGCAGAAGTAAAGTAAGCTCGGGTATCTACATCTAACCCTACTGTAAATATATGGTGGGCTCATACGATAAATCCTAGGAATCCAATGGATATTATTGCTCAGACTATCCCTATATAACCAAATGGTTCTTTTTTCCTGAATAAAAGGTTACAATATGCGAGATTATGCCAAATCCGGGTAGGATTAAGATGTAAACTTCTGGGTGACCAAAGAATCAGAATAGGTGTTGGCATAGGATAGGGTCACCTCCGCCAGTTGGGTCAAAAAAGGTTGTGTTTAGGTTGCGATCAGTTAGTAGTATAGTAATTCCTGCTGCTAAGACTGGAAGAGATAGGAGAAGTAGTACTGCTGTAATTATTACTGATCAGACAAACAATGGGGTCTGGTATTGAGATAAGGCTGGTGGTTTTATGTTAATGATTGTGGTAATGAAGTTGATGGCTCCTAAGATAGAGGAGATACCTGCAAGATGTAGGGAGAAAATTGCTAAGTCTGCTGATGCTCCGGCATGGGCTAGATTGCTGGCTAATGGAGGATATACTCTTCATCCAGTTCCTACACCAGCTTCTACTGTTGAAGATGCTAGTAGTAAGAGAAAGGATGGAGGAAGTAATCAGAAGCTTATATTGTTTATTCGTGGGAATGCTATGTCAGGGGCACCAATTATTAGTGGGACTAGTCAGTTACCAAAACCACCAATTATGATAGGTATAACTACAAAGAAAATTATTACAAAAGCATGGGCAGTTACGATAACATTGTAGATTTGGTCGTCGCCGATTAGGGCTCCTGGTTGACCAAGTTCCATACGGATTAATAAGCTTAGGGCTGTACCAACTATTCCTGCTCAGGTGCTGAATAATATGTATAGGGTACCAATGTCTTTATGGTTGGTTGAGAATAGTCAGCGATTGATGAACATAGGTAAAATGGCTGAGGTAAGCATTGAATTGTAAATTCAAAGACAGAGACATGATCTCTTTTTACCATTAAGTTGAAGCCAATATTTGGTGCTTAGTTGTTAACTAAGAGTTAGTGGGATAGACACCCTCCAATTTAGTGGATAAGCTATAGGGAGATCCCTGGGGCCTCACGCCTTTTCTTTCCCCTATAAAGGCGTGAGGCTGGTAGAATGTGACAAAGGCTAGGTGATTAGACACCTGCTTAAGGCTTTGAAGGCCTTTGGTCTAGTTTGAGCCTAAACCTTTATGTTGGCTTTGGAGTATAAATTACGTTGAATACCCTACAGGAAAATAGGGGGAGAAGGGGACAAGAGAGCAGGGGGATGATAGAGAGGAGGGCAGATTAGGAAAGAGGGTAATCAGAAGCAAATACTTCTGAGGAGGGACAGGGTCAAAAGAAAGAATAGAATAAATGGGAGTGCAGGATAGGATTAAGGAAAATAGAGTTAGTTTTTCACAACATGTCTACTATGGAAGTGTTTAGCATAACTGCACATGTACAACCTATATTGAGTTGCTTGCCTTTTCAATGAGGGTGGGTGGGGAGGGAGGAAGGGAGAAAATTTGGAACTCAAAGTTTTAAAAGCGCGTGTTTTAAAAAAATGTTTTCACATGCAACTGGGAAATAAGAAATACAGGAAATGAGGTACAGAAGTCTATCCTGCTCTACAGGAAAATAGAAGGGGAAGGGGATAAGAGAAGGGAGTGGGGAGAGATAGAAGAGAAGGCAGACCAGGAGAAGGGGTATTCAGAATGCATGCCATCTTGGGGTGGGGGGAGGGGTGAGAAATTTGGAACTGAAAAACTTGTGGAAGTGAATATTGAAAACTAAAAATAAATAAATTTATATTAAAAAAAATCACCTCAATTGAATTCTGAGTATGATAACAAAAAGCCACAGTATTTTCTATCATTCTAGTCCGGGACAGCTGAGGAGAAGAGAAAAAGATATGTCCATGGACACTGTAATGGGTGATGAGAGAACATGCATAAAAGAACCAGTGCTGACTTTGGGTCCTAGAAGCAATGTTAGCATACTTGGTATCTGGCTACAGGAACTTGTAATAGTTGGTAGCTTCTTTGACCATTACCCAGTTCTGGGTCACAGCTCCAGGGCAGAAAGGAGTGGCTATGGTCTATGGTTTTGTGGGAGTGGAGGCTTTATCTGAATAAGAGCCAGAGTGCAGACTAGGAGAACAGTTACCAGAACTCTTCTCAGGTCACACCACCTTGGAGGCACTGAAAACCTACAGGCTCCCAAATCTAGGCACAGAAAATCAGGCTAGCCACTCCTTTCCCTAGAGGTAAATAAAGCCCAAATCTAACATAAAGTCCAAAGTCAATAAATAAGCTGGGAAAGTGAACAAACAACAATAACAAAAAGAAAGTAATTGTAAAAAGCTTCCATGGTAACAGAAGTTCAAGACACAAACTCAGAGGACAATATCTATATGAAAAGTCTCAAAGTAAATGCTGATTGGACACAAACCCAACAAGAATTCCTAGAAGATATAAGGAAAGAGATTAAAAAACCAAAAAAAAAAAAAGATTGTAAAATCAAAAAAGAGTGGTAGTGGAAAAATGGAAAAGAAATGAGAGTAAAGCCAGAAAATTATGAAGAGGTAAAAAAAAAACCTCACTGAAGTAAATATCTAACCTTGAATGCAAGCAGCCAGAAAGAAATAATTTATATAATGTGGAGCCACTGTCAGGATACCACAAGATTTAGCATCCATCATAATAAATGAAGGGAGGACTTGAAATATGATATTCCAGAAGGCCATGGATCTAGGATTACAGCCAAAAATAACCTGCTTAGCAAAACTGAGTGTAATCCTATAGGAGGAAAAAAAATGGATATTTAATGAAATAGAGAGTTTTCGAGCATTCCTGATGAAAATACCAGAAATAAGTAGAATATTTGACACTCAAACATAAGACTCAAGATGCATAGGTAAACATAAACAAGAAATAATAAGAAATTAGTAAGGTTGTATTGTTTACATTGCTATATGGGAAAATGACACATATTTTTAGGATAGTTTAATATGTCTACATAGAAAGAGAGCAATGTAGGGCAGCTAGGTGGTGCAGTGGATAGAGCTCCATCCTTGGAGTCAGGTAACTTAGCTGATGAATGAGAAAACCAATCAGAGTGGTCTGGGTAGAGATGGATTCCTTTGTTCAGATTGCTGGAGATGGCTGACTCTCATGATCAAGACACTTTCTCAGCAGGAATACCTGAAGACTTTTAGCACACCTCCTCATTAATATGTCCACCCCATCATTAATTGTTCACTAGTCAGTGTAGATTTCTCCTCTCAGGTGAATTCCCTTTTTAAAAAATATTTAAGGCATATCTCTATTAGGAGTCTTTGGTTACCAAGAGAAAATATTGTCTATCAATTTATAGATTATCAGGTAGCTTAATTGATAAATTGATTATTAAATACCTAGACACTGTCTGTTGGGTTTAACATTAATGTCAGACAAAGCAAAAGTACATCTAATTAACAGAGATATTCAGGAAAACTACATTTTCAAAAAAAGGTACCATCAAGAAGAAAATAATATTAATACTGAATATGCACCAATGGCATGGCATCCTATTTTCTGATAGAAAATTTAAGTGAGTTATAGGAGGAAATAGTAAAACTATACCAGTGAAGAACCTCAATTTATCCCTCTCACACCCAGATAAATCTAACAAGTTAGATATGACAGAACTCTGGAGAAAATTGAATGGCAATAGAAAGAAGTATATCTTTTTTTTTCTCAGATGTACATAGCACCTTAACAAAAGTTGACCCTTTATTAAAAAACAAAAACCTCACAAACAATTTAGAAGAGCAAAAATATTGTTAAGCATTTTCAGACCATAATGCAATTAAATCACATTTAACAAAAGGCCTTTGAAACATAGACTAAAAATTAATTAGAAACTAAGTAATCTAATCCTAAAGACACAGTAGATCAAAGAACAAATCAGAGACACTATATATAATTTCATTAAAGACAATGATGACAAGAAGACAACATGCCAAAATTTGTGTGTTGCAACCAAAGTAGTATCTTTAAACACATATCATTAAAAGAAAGAAAAAGCAGAATAAGAAATTAGGCATGAAAATTGAAAGAAAAAAACTAGATAAAGCAAAAATTAAAAGTTCTTGATTAGCACATGAATTAGAAATCCTGAATAATCAAAGAGAAACTAATAAAGTGGAATATGAAACACTTATTGAATAGATAAATAAAACTAGGAATTGGTTTTATGAAAAAAAAGAATAAAATAGATAAATCATTCACTAAATTGATTTAAAAAAAGAAAGAAGGAAACCAAATTACCAGATTCAAAATTTAAAAGACTGAATGCACAACCAGTGAAGATGAAATTGAAAAAAAATACTAGGAGCTATTTTTGCCAAACTATATTCTGGGGAAAATTATGGTTTCAGTAAAATGTATGAATATTTATAAAAGTGTTAATTACCCAGGTTAACAGAACAAGTAATATACACTTAATGCCACTTTTAAAAAAAGATATTGAACAATCCATATATGAACTCCATAAGAAAAATCCCCATCACCACCTGGATTTACAAGTGCATTCAACCAAACATTAAAAGAAAATCAGTTAATTCTAACACTATATAAATATTTTTAAATATAGGATTTCTTCCAAATTCCTTCTATAGCACAAATATAGTTTTGATACTTAAACCAAGGAGAAGTAAAACAGAAAGAACACTAATCCAATTTTCTTACTGAGTATTAATGCAAAAAAATCTGAATAAGGCAATGAAAGCAATATATCACAAAGATCAAATGGTATTACCAGGGCTGGTTAAATATTATGAAAATTATAAGCATAATTGACCATATCAATTCAAACCCAACAAAAATCATGGGATTTTATGAATAGATACAGAAAAAGATTTTGACAAAATGCAACAGTTTCCTATTAAAAAAAGAACCACTGAAAAGTATAGGAATAAATAGTGCTTTTCTTAAAATGATAAGTATTGTCTATCTAAAGCCAATATCAAACATTTTCTATAATGGAGATTATCTAGAAGCCTTTCTAGATGGCTAGAAGTGTGATATCATAAGCAAATTAGTGGATCATAGAAACAGTTATCTGTAAGATCTATGAATAAGGATTCTTAGGTCTGCATTCTAAAAAGATAAAAGAAAAAAGAGAAGAACTTACATCTACAAAAATATTTACATTAGTTCTTTTTATGGTGACCAAAATTTAAAATTGAGGGGATCTCTGTGGGAAATGGATGAACAGGTTGTGGTATATCATTGTGATGGAACACTATTGTGCTATAAGAAATGATGAGCTGGATGATTTCAGAAAAAAAATAGGAAGACACACAAACTGATGAAAAGTGAAGTGAGCATCAGGAGAACACTGTACACAGTAACAGCAATATTGTATGATGATCACCTGTTAATGGTTTAGCTATTCTCAGAAATACAATGATACAAGACAATTCTGAAGAACTTACGAAAAATGCTATCCACTTCCAGAGAAAGAAGTGATATAGTCTGAATGGATATTTAAATAAGTATTTTTTAACTTTGCTTTTTCTGTTTTCTTTTGCAACATGGCTGATATAAAAATATGTTTTGAATGGCTATACAATATAATCTACATCACAATTATATTGTCTTCTCAAGGATGGAGAGAGGGCATTATGGAGGGAGGGAAACAATTTGGAACTCAATTTTTAAAAAAATGTTTATTTTCAATTTATGGAATAAAACAAGCTTTTACATAACAAAGTATAATAAAAAAGATGATTGCATATGAAAATACAAATCTACTATATACAACTAGCTATTCCTTTTAAATATATAATGAAGTTGTGTAATTGTTTTCTTCCCTCCTCCCCATCCTAAAGATGGCTATCATTAGACACAAATATGTATATGTGTGTATACTTATACATATACATATATATCATTCTATACATACTTGCATCTATCAGTTTTTTTTCTGGAGCAGATAGTGGCTTCTTTCATATGTGTTTTGCAATTAATTTGGGTATTTATAATAGTGAAAATGACTTATTCACTCAAAATTGTTCTTAAAACAATATTGCTGTTACTTACAACATTCTTTTTGTTCTGTTCATTTCAATTAAAACAAACAACACTACTGAAGCCAAAATTAGAAGGAAATCAGGAAACAGTGATTTTTTTTCCTAAAAAGATATCTGACAAAGACGTTATTTCTCAAAGTCAAATTTACAAAAAAAAGCCATTTTGATAAATGTTCAAAAGATATGAACAGGCAGTTTTCACTAGAATAAATCCTGGCTTTCATTAACCACATTAAAATATGTTCAAAAAACTAATAACTAGAAAAATGTTAATTAAAACCACTATGATGTACCACCTTGCAGCCATCAGATTGGCCATCAGAACAATAAATGAAACAAAAAATGCTGGAGGGGATGTGAAAAAATGTCTGCACTAATATATCATTGGCAGAGTTTTAAATTGGTCCAACCATTGTGTAGGAAAATTTGGAACTATGATCAAAGGGCTATAAGACTGTACATACCTATGGACCCAATGATATCACTGATAGTTCATATCCAAAGATATCAAGTAAAAGGAAACAAAAATATCCATAGCAGCTCTTTTTGTGGTGACAAAGAACTAGAAAACTAAAGCGGTGTTCATCAGTTGGTGAAATAAATGGATAAGTTGTAGTATGTGATTTTGATGGAATTCCTAAGAAAAAAATAATACCGGGACCAGATAGATTTACAAGTGAATTCTACCTCACATTTACAGGTCAAATAGTTCCAAGATTTAAAAAAAATATTTGGAATAATAGGCAAAGAAGGAGTCTTACCAGACTTCTTTTATGAAAGAAATATGAAACCAATATCTAAACCAGAAAGAATAAAAACAGAGAAAGAAAATTATAGATCAGTTTCATTAATGAATATGGATGCAAAAATCCTAAACAAAATTATAGCCAAAAAATTACAACAATACATTACAAAGATTATATATTATGGCCAAGTGGGATTTATACCAGGAATGCAGGAATGGTGCAACATAAGGAAAACTATTAACATAATCGATTATATCAATAATAAAAATTTAAAACATGATTATTTCAATAGGTGCATGAAAAGCTTTTGATAAAGTACAATACTAATCTCTATTAAAATCACTTGAAAGTATAGGTATGAATGGATTTTTCTTAAATTGAGCCAAAACATTTGTCTAAAACAATGTTAGCATTACTTGTCATGAGGATAAACCAGAAGTTTTCCCAGTAAGATCAAGTATGAAGCAAGGATGCCCACTGTCACAAATTTTATTCAATATTGTATTTGAAACCGTAACAACAGCAATAAGAGAAGAAAAATAAAAAAGGAACCAGAATAGGGAATGAGATAATAAAACTAGCTCTTTTTGCAGACAATATGATGATATACTTGGAGAATCCCAAAACTAAACTAAAATGTTAGTTGAAACAATAATTTTAACAAATAGCAGGATATAAGGAAATCCACAGAAATCATCAGCATTCCTATATATTATAGAGAAAACCCTTTAAGAAGAGATAGTAAGTGATTCCACAGGAGAAATATTAATTATTCATGGGTAGGCAAGACCAATCTAATAAAAAATGACAATTTTACCTGAAGTAATTTATATATTCAATGCTATCTCAATTAAATTACCCAAAAATATCTTACTGAATTAGAAAAAATGATAACAAAATTCATTTGGAAGAATAAAATGTCAAGAATATAAAGGAAATAATGAAAAAAAGTAAAAGAAGGAAGTTTAGCAGTGTCAGATCTTAAACTATATTATATGTCAGTAATTATCAAAGCTATCTGGTACTGGTTAAGAAAAAAAATAGATCAATGGAACAGAGTAGATGTACAATTCACATCAGCACATAAATATAGTAACCTTGTATTTGACAAATGTAAAGACTAATATTTGGGGTTAAGAATTTATTATTTGATAAAAATTATTGGGAAAACTGGAAAGCAGTATGGCAGAAACTGGGCACAGACCGTTATCTTACATCATTTACCAAGATAAGGTCAAAATTAATACATGACCAAGGTATAAAGAGAGAGATTACAAGAAAATTTGAAGAACATGGAACATGTTACTTATCAGACATATGGATTGATGAATGATTAAGAAATAAACAAGAGTTAGAGAACAAAGTGAGGTATAAAATTGATACTTTTGATTATATTAAATTTAAAAGTTTTTGTATAAATATAACAATTGTAGCCATTACCAGAAGGAAAGCAGAAAATTTTTTTGGGGGGATTATAGAGAGTTTCTCACTTAAAGGTTTCATATCTCAAATATATAAAGGACTTTATTAAAAATCTGTGAGAATACAAAGCATTCCCTAACTGATAGTCAAAGGATATATACAGGAAGTTTTCCAATAAAGAAATCAAAAACAATTTATAATCATATGAAAAAATATTCTAAATCATTATCAATTAGAGAAATGCAAATTAAAACAATCTTGAGATGACATTTTACACCTATCAGGTTGTATAAAACAATTGAAAGAGAAAATGACAAATGATGGAAGGGATGTCGAAAAATTGGGACACTGATTCATTGTTTGTGAAATTGTGAACTGATCCAACCATTTAGGAGAGCAATCTAGAATTATACCCAAAGAGTTATTAAACTTCCTTTACCAGGGGTTGGGAACCTGCAGCCTCAAGGCCACATGAGGCTCTCTAGGTCCTTAAATAAGCCCTTCCAACTCTTATATTTTGTGATTCAAAGATCCTTTCAACTGTACCATGTTACTTTTCTAAGATGAAGGAAGGCAAATTTCAACTCATAAAGGAGAACTTTCTAATGATTTAGGTTGTTCAAAAGGAAAGAAACCAATTTATGTGAATGAATTCTTCTTTTCAAGGCTCTCAAGCAGAAGATGAATGATCACATATTGAATATTGTATAAAGAAGGATTTAGCAGGGGCAGAGCCAAGGTGGCAGAGTAAAAGCAGTGACTTGCTTGAGCTCTCCCCCAAACTCCTCTAAATACCTGTAAAAATGGCTCTAAAAAATTTCTAAAGCAGCAGAACCCACAAAAAGACAGAGTGAAACAAATTTCCAGCCAAGACAATCTGGATGGTTGATTGGAAAGGTATATTGCATCAGGTGGGGAGACTTCAGCAAGGGTGTGCAGGCAAAACAAGCCTCAGGAAACCTGGAGCAGGCCTCAGAGGACTGAATCATGGGGAAGCTGTGGCGGTTTCCAGACTTCTCAACCCACTAATGTCAAAGACAACTTGAAAGGTCATTAGGAAAAGTCTGTGATTATGGTGGTGAGAGAGAAGCTAGGTCCTAACTTCAGTCCTGGAGCATGGCCCTAGGGTGGTGGCTGCTTCCTCAGCTTGCAGCCCACAGACTGAGGGGGTATCTAGTGGCTGATCAGAGGGGGATTGCAGGGATCTCTTTGATGGTGCAGGATTCTCCTGCTTTGCCCGTGCTTGGATCTGGGTCACAGTTCTGGGTGGTGGTCCTGGGGCAAGGAGGAGCACTGGTGTGGTGGAGCTTGTAGTGGTGGTGAAGAGAAAATCCTCCTCACAGTTCCAAGACAGAAAAGAGTGCTTGTGGTCACTCATAGACCACAGCACAGGTCAGGAAAGTAGTAAACACCTCACCCTTTATTATACCACCTTGGAAGAACTGAAAATTTACAGGTCCCTAGAAATATCTCTAAAAACAGATGGACAAAAACCCTGAAGCTTGGGACAGTACATTCTCCACATTGGAAGCAGACCCCTACCTTAACAAAGAGTTTATAAGTCATGTAATTGGCTGGGATCAGTACCAAACCTTGCAAAAAAAGTCAGATCATAGAATCTTTCTTTGGTAACAAAGATAAAAACATACAACCAGAAGAAGACAATGAAGTCAAAGCTCCTACATCCAAAGCCTCCAACAAAAATATAAATCAGTCACAGGCCAGGGAAGAGCTCAAAAGGGATTTTGAAAAGCAAGTAAGGAAAGTAGAAGAAAAACTGGGAAGAGAAATGAGAATGATGCAAGAAAATCATGAAAAACAAGTCAACAGCTTGCTAAAAGAGATCCAAAAAAATACTGAAGAAAATAACACGTTAAAAAATAGCCTAACCCAAATGGCAAAAGAGGTCCAAAAAGCCAATGAGGAGAAAAATGCCCTAAAAAGAAAAATTGGCCAAATGGAAAAGGAAGTCCAAAAGATTACTGAAGAAAATACTTCCTTAATAATTAGAATGGAGCAATCGGAAGCTAGTGACTTTATGAGAAATCAAGACACTGTAAAACAAGTCCAAAAGAATGAAAAAAAATACAAAACAATGTGAAATATCTTATTGGAAAAACAACTGACCTGGAAAAGAGATCCAAGAAAAATAATTTAAAAATTATTGGAATATCTGAAAGCCATGATCAAAAAAAGAGCCTAGACATCATCTTTCAAGAAATTATCAAGAAAATCTGCCCTGATATTTTAGAACCAGAGAGCAAAATAGAAATGGAAAGAATCCACTGGTCACCTTCTGAAAGAGATCCCCAAAGGAAAACTCCTAGGAATATTGTAGCCAAATTCCAGAGTTTCTGGGTCAAGGACAAAATATTGCAAGCAGCCAGAAAGAAACAATTCAGGTATTGTGGAAACACAATCAGGATAGTACAAGACTTAGCAGCTTCTGCAGCAAGGTGCCAGAGGGCCTGGAATATAATATTCTGGAGGGCAAAGGAGATAGGATTACAACCCCAGAATCATGTACTCAGCAAAACTGAGTATAATCCTTCAGGGGAAAAAATGGTCCTTCAGTGAAATAGAGGACTTTCAAGTATTCTTGATGAAAAGACCAGAGCTGAATAGAAAATTTGACTTTCAAAAACAAGACTCAAGAGAAAGATGAAGAGGCAAACATGAAATCATAAGGGATTTATTAAGGTTGAACTGTTTATATTCCAACATGGAAAGATGATATTTGTAACTCATGAGACCTTTGTCAGTATTAGGGTAGTTGGAGGGAAAATTTATATGCATGTATATGTAGATAGATAGATGGAGGGCACAGGATGAGTTGAAGATGAAGGGGTCATATCTGGAGAATAAAATTAAGGGATGAGAGAGGATTATACTGGGAGAAGAAGAAAGGGAGAGGTAGAATGGGGTAAATTATCTCACATAAAACAGACAAGAAAAGGATTTTACAGTGGAGGGGATGTGGGGGAAGGTGAGAGGGAATGAGTGAATGTTATTCTTATCTGATTTGGCTTAAGGAGGGAATAACATACACACTCAGTTGGGTATGGAAATCTATCTTACCCTACAGGAAAATAGGGGGGAAGGGGACAAGAGAGCAGGAGGATGGTAGAGAGGAGGTCAGATTTGGGGAGGTAGTAATCAGAAGCAAGCACTTCTAAGGAGGGACAGGATCAAAAGAGAGAAAAGAATAAATAGGGGGTGGGATAGGATGAAGGGAAATATAGTTAGTTTTTCACAATATGGCTACTATGGAAATGTTTTGCATGGCTACACATGTATAACATGTATTGAGTTGCTTATCTTTTCAATGAGGGTAGATGTGGAGGTGGGAAGGGAGAAAATTTAGAACCCCAATGTTTAAAAACAAATGTTAAAAAAAATTTCGCATGCAGTTGGGAAATGAGATGTACAGGAAATTGGGTATAGCAATCTATCTTGCCCTACAGGAAAATAGAAGTGATAGGGGATAAGAGAAGGGGAAGAGAGATAGAAGGGAGGGCAGAGTAGGGGAAGGGGTATTCAGAATGCATGCCATCTTGGGGTGGGAGGAGAGATGAGATGGGGAGGAAATTTGGTACTCAAAAATCTTGTGGATGTGAATGTTGAAGAATAAAAATAAATTAATGAATAAAAACAAAACAAAACAAAAAAAGAGAGGTGATGCAATTCATATGTTCCTCAACCCAGGAACTTTCAGATAAGCCTTATGTCCCCAAGAGTGAAGGAGTAAGAGTTTAGCAAATAACAACTCACCCCAAGAAGCTTCTGAAGAAATCCATGAATTGAATGGATTTGAGCCCTAAGTGCATGGGAAGGTTCAAAACAGATATATCCCTCTCCTGATATGATAGACAGATCAGTGATGTTTGGGATGATTAGATTAGAACCCTCTGTAGCTTAGAAGGATTTGGGTATGGGAGCAGAGAATTTTTCTACTGCTATATTCTCTTTTGTTTTTTTACTGTTTTTATGTCTTGACTAAGTGCTTTTACTATTGGATAACTTTCTTTGTCTTGCAACAGAAAGTATTGTACTGATGGTAGCTCTTTTCATTATTTGCAAAATTGATTAGCCCAAACAGCCAACTCTGCACTTGAAAAAGTATCAGATTCAGAATCAGAGTTTTCAGAGGCTCCATATTTTAAATGTTAGTCAAAAAAGTCTAAGCCAGGTGGTATAATCATCATTCAGTAAATATTTATATGCAATGTTAAAAAAAGAAAGATTTAGCAAATGGATAAGGAGATGGTGACTAAGAATAAACATAGCATTATTGAAGGAGTCCTGGTTTTAGAGTCAGAGGTGCTATGATTCAAATTCTGGAAGTGCCATTTAGTTGCTATGTGAATTTGGCATACTAGCTTAACATATTTGACTCAATTACTTTTGTATAAAATTGGGAATTTGGAGTCAATGGTATCTAGTGTTGCTTCTAGCTTTAAATCCCTGATCTATGACCATTAAGATTTGTTCTAAATCTGATGTGTCATTATTTTCTGTTAAGTATTTATTTGACACCCATTATATACTTAGAACACTATTATAAACACTGTAGGAGATAGAAAGATTATGAAAAATGTTTTGACCTTGAAATATTTATTAAGCAGTAGAGGGCAATGAGGGGAAACTAGACAGTTATGCAGACATGAAAAATTAAATTACAGTTCAGCACAATGCAAGTTATGTCAGTATATGATAATTGGTGCCAATAGAAGTGCGACACAAATTCGGAGAAGAAAATTATGATCATTTACTACAGTAGTCAGGGAAGGATTCTTGGAAATAGGGAATGGATTCTAGTGCCTCCTAAATACATCTATTTTCTTTTATTTGCTATATGACATTAAAGATGCACTGAATTTGTGGTTTAAATGTCTTGTTAAAGTCACAAACACAGTCAACCATGTTTAAGTTCATTGCTTTCAAAGTCCAATCTCAGAATCTGAGGTAAGGTTAATGATCAAAGTAGGGACTGCAGAAAGGAACCCAATTTGGCCTCCAATGACTTTTTCAAGTAATTTCAATCTTTTTGTTAATTGTGACACATCACACTTCTCTTATGTTAATAAAGTGCCAGCCACCATTTCTCCACACTCTAATACACACTGTCCCACAGGACCAGAAAATATATTTAATGTTTTACCAATTTTCCTTGGTATGCCAACTATCCTGAATGTCCTATCTGATTCTACCCCTAGCCTAAGAAGAGTGGGGTGTTGGAAAGTTCAGTCCTTTACTATAGGCAATCTCCCTTTCCACATCATTTCATTGTCTGCCATGACAGAATGCAGGGCAGGGTAGTCAGTGCCACTCTAGCTCTTCATAATTGTGGTAAATGGAGAGGAAATAGCTGGTAGGCATCTGGCAAGAATGAAACTGTGTACAGTGTCCTAGAATAAATACATGTGTCTGAGAGGGCTCCATAAAATGATCCACATGCTAGTCCCACAGCACCATGAGGTCCCAAATTATGCACAGCTGTTTTTCTTTTTCCCTAAATCCTAGAAAATAGCTCATTCTTTCTGGTTCTAAGTTCTCTTAAAAATAGGTTAGCAATGAATGAGTGCCACATATAGTAGCTGTGACCACTCTAGCAACACCTCTGGTTTATTTATAAGATTCCTTCCTCATCTCTCTCTGCTCTCTTTTTTCCACCACATTCTCAGCTCCCTGGGGGCAAAGGAAACCTCTTACTGCCCCACATCCACTGCAAGCAAATGGCTCTCTGAAATGCAATAAAAAGTTAAGGAAGATGGGGAATCAATATTTAATATTCTGCACAAAAAAAATCTCTTTCCTAATGGGGCCATGTAGTTATGCTGGGAGTACGCCTGAGGCTGTGTTTACAAAAAGCCATGACAACCAGTTGAAAATTGAAAAATTTCAGTCAGTTGCCCAGTTACTTTTTTTTTCTATCCAATTAACTAAATGAAAAGTTTATTCTGGTGTCAAACAGATTGGCTATAGAATGTGCAAAGAGATTAATAAGAGAGTAACCTGAGGCAGCCTCTTGTCTTTTCTATTCTCTGGGTCTCAGTTTCCTCTTTTGTAATTGAAGCAGCTGGATTGTGATCTAAAAAGAAATCTCTCCAATCCCAAATCTTGTAATCCTATGAGCCCATTATGTATATGGTTCCAATACTCACTTTCTGTGGATCAAAGCTGTAAGTCATATATGTGTAAATATGTATGATGTGGAAAGCCTGAAGTTAGGTGTTTTCCTTGACTTCTGACGGTAGTGGAGAGAGCCCTGAACTAGGAAGCAGTAGACATGAAATGTATTGCTTTTTGACTTACATATTTTGTTACTGTGAATGAGTCACTTAAACTCTTTGAACCTTATCTGTAAAATGTTATGAATAATATACTAGGTAAACAACCATAGTGAATAAGGTACTGGACATGGAGTCAGTAAAACTTGATTTCAAATACCACCTAATTTCTTACTATCTGTGTGAGCCTTGGTAACTCACTTAACTTCTCTGTACCTTGGTTTCCTCATCTGTAAAAGGAAGCATTTGGGCATGATGGCTTCTAATGTTTCTTACATCTCTAAATCTATTAACCTATGAACTTCACTTATTCATCCCATAGGGTTGCTTGGAGACTAAAATGAAATAATGAATGTGAATTTTTTTTTCAAGTAAGAGAACCATGATCTTTATATTCAAATTCACAATGATTATTCAAGGGAAGTCTATTACTATAAATTAACCAGTTAATTAAGAAATCAATGAACATGTTATATGCAAGAAACTATGTTAAAGACTGTAAGAAAAGATTTGGAGTCATTGTTAGTACTACCCATGAATTTACACTCCAGTCAGGCAGGCAGGAGCTGTATGTATAAAAAATAGTAATTAACAATACTAGGTAATGTATCATAGGCAATAAATGAGAGGGCACAGACAATACAAGCTATAAGAGTAGAGAACGTGAAGAGATCATAATTGTCTTAGTTGTCAGGGAAGCCTCAAGGCCAAATATCTTTAGTTAATTCAAATTTTCTTTGTGTTTTGCCGTTTGCATTCATCTCATCATCCTGGTTACCATACTGTAGACAAAAGATCACAGATTTTGGAAATAGGAAAGACCTTTGAGATTATGCTTAATCCTGTTAATGTTCCTTATAAAATATCCACAATAGAATGCAAAACCACAAATATGGACAAAACACTGTAGAATAACATTACAATCTCCTTCATTCTGGATACCATATTTCTAATATTATAGGCTGTTTGCATTGGCTTTTGTGCCTACTATTTCATGTTATCATTTACAATTTTAATTCTAGTCAATCAATTTTTTTATATGAGTTGGCTTCTGGGCTATGCAACTGATATTTTAACCCAAATGCATAATTTTACATTTATTTCCTACTAAATTTCATCTTAGATTTGAAGTATTTTCTCAGTCTGACAAGAATTTTTTTTGAATCCAGATTCTTTAAAAAACATAGTAATTTGGTTGTCTCTACCAGCTTTATGCCATCTTCACATATAACAAATGTTACATCAATGCTCATAGACTCATAGAAATAGAGTGGAAGAGATCTTATAGGTCACTTAGCTAAATTTCAATAAAAGCCCTTGGGAGTGCAGGACTGGAAAAAGTAGACCATGATTTAGTGAAATAATCATGCATTTTGTGTATTTGGACATTTGGGAGGTTTTATTTCCAGCTATTAAAACATAGAGTTTAAATAGGATGAACTTATAACCAGACCTTATAATTGCTGCATCAAAACTATAAGTATTTTCAAAAATAATAAAGTCTATTCAACTATATAACTCTTACTAAAATATAATGGATAATATTTTGTTATTTCATAATGATAAGTAGCATGGCATAATGGATAAAGGGAATTAGGGAGTCCTATATTCAAATGTCAAATATGACACATACTGGCTGTGTGATCCTGGGTAAGTCACTTAATTTCTCATTGTTCTAGGAAACTGTATGAATATAAATTGCAAAGGAGTTGGTGGTTTGTATTGGCAGAGAAAACTCCCCCAACTGGGATACCTCTGTACCAATAAAATCACAGGTATAGTTCCTTTTTAAAAAAATAAATTCTTATTGATATATTTTGTTTATGTATCACCCAAATTTACTCTGTGTTCCTGCCCCTAACCCCTCCTAGAGATCCATATCAAATAACAGTGGATTTTTTTTCTTTATTTTTCCTTTTTGTTTAGGCAGTTAGGGTTAAGTGATTTTCCCAGGGTCACACAGCTAGTAAGTGCCAAGTGTTTGGTCTGAGACTAAATTTGAACTCCAGTCCTCCTGACTTCAGGGCCAGTGCTCTATCCATTACACCACCTAGCTGCCCCAACAATGAATATTTTTAAAAGCAAAAAAAAAAACAATGATAAAAAAAATCATCAAAATCAGTAAATATATTTTTTAAAAATCTGAAAATATATGCAATGATTCACACCCATGCACTTTCTAATTTGACAAAGTCTTTAGGGAGTGGAATGCAGTGTCTTCTCATATCTCTTCCTTGAGGGCAAGTTTATTATTTGTAGTTTTATAATGCTTCAGTTTAAGCTATTTTTGATTGTTATTTGCATTTACTTTGTTGTAGTAATTTTTTTTTCATTTTCTGTTATATCTGTTTATTTCACTTTGCATCAGGTTGTGAAGTCTTTCTACCATTATTTCTTAGAGCACAGTAGAATTCCATTATATGCATGTACCTCATCTGATTTAGCTATTTCCTAGTAGATGAACATTCACTTTCTTTCTATTTCTTTGCTTTCACGAAAAGCATAGCTACAAATATAATCTTTTTTATGAATATCTTCTGTGGGTGTGCCATAGTTGACTCAAACCAGCTTGAGAGAGTTGATTGTTAGATTTTCAGTATAAGCAAATACATGGCAGAAAATGCTACAAATCAGGACTTGGTTTAATATTTAACAAAATAAATGAAAATGAAGTACAGCATTGGTACTGTTAATTTGTGTTTTCCTAAACCACATTCTATGTAGCAGAATCTTTGTGTTTGAGTTTGACAATACTGGTCTAGACTTAAGAAAGTGATAAGCAAAATATTAAAAATGCAGATTAAACCCCAAAGCACATATTTTTTTTTCAGAGCTTATTGTTAAAACATTTATCAGGACATCATTGGGCATGTATGCTTTATAATTCAAAGTAATAGAATTTCTGGGGGTATGGAAATGTTAGTCATTTTATTTGCATAGTTCCAAGTTACTTTGTAAAATGGTTGTACTAATGCACAGCTCTACCAACAATGAACTAGAATGCCTAGTTCCTCCAACCTCTCCCGAAAGAACTATTCCCATATTTTGGCATTTTCTTTTTTTCCTTCAGCCAAAGATAAGGTTTATTAGAACATCTGTCATATTGGGCAGACTGTTAAGGAGTCTGAACAGTAGTAAGCTATTGGCTAGATTATAAGAATCTGAACTGTGGCTAGATTTTAAGAATCTAAGCACATTAATGGAGACAAGATGGACCTTATATACAGAAAGACTATGGGAGGGGTCTAGGAGTGGCCAAGTAGTTTGGGGTGACTGGAGGAGGAGTCTAAGGAGATCTGGATGGGAGTGGTCAGTAAGCTGGGGTGAACAGAACTCCTGGGACCTGAACCACATGGCCAAGGGAGAATGGAGCCTAGCTAGGATTAAGGGTGGGAAAATGGGGGGGGGAGGAGAGAAGAGGGGAGCATAAGGAGGTAAGACAATTGAGGGGAGATTGGGTATAGCCACAATGAAAGTCCAGTTGATGGGATTATAGCCTCGGGCTAATGCCAGAGATTTGGCCACATGGGAAAGTCCAGGATTTTTCCTTTCTGGGGTCCAGATCCCAACCCCATCATTCCCCCTTCAAACAAATGGGACCCAAATTCTTTTGGGGTAAGGGGCAAAGGTCTTGGCTTTTGAAACTGCTTCCTGCTGGAAAGGGGCCGTAGAAGTGTCCCTGCCTTGAAGGGATCCCAAAGAGGTTGACTGGAGCCAAGCACAGGCTGCATCCAGGGAACATGGATGGTGGGACATTGGCTGGTACATGGCGTTTGATACCAATTGTAGGTGAATGGCCTGTAGTCTGGAAGACA
Source organism: Phascolarctos cinereus (assembly GCF_003287225.1). Lineage (NCBI taxonomy): Eukaryota > Metazoa > Chordata > Mammalia > Diprotodontia > Phascolarctidae > Phascolarctos > Phascolarctos cinereus. The sequence goes on from NW_027556098.1 coordinate 132,973,116, forward strand.
CAAATCTGACAGAAAAGACTGCAGGGCCCAAATGACAGGATAAATCATATCCTTAGCTCTGTTTGGATTCAGATAACTCAGTTTTCCAATCATGCAGTATCAAATCTACCTCTTAGCCAGACTCAGGAATAGCCAGGTGGGTAACATTCCTTTAAAAGGAAGAGAATGGGGAAACTGAGCCAGGAGAATCCCATCTTAGACTGCAGTTAAAATTGTCCTCTCAGTTTTTCCCCAGTTCTAACTAACTTCCACCAGTATCATATTTTCTGAGTAGCTTCTGGCATTTCTCTCAGATGGTAGGTTATTGATTATCAATGGATTATCATCCATCAGATGACTCAAAATAAAATCCCATGAGCTATTTTACCTCAAGCAGCAAGTTTCACTAATCACAGTTTAGGACAAACTTTTCCAGAATTTACATCTCAAATTTAAATTTGTCTTGGTATAAAAAGCCAATCATTAGAGATTATTCCCATATAACCGCAAATTCTTAGCAAGTCAAAACCCAAACAAGATTTTTGGCAAGTTACACATTAAGACAATAACCAACAAGAGCCAAATTATTTTGGTGGTAACCAAATTATGTAAAGTTGCTTGGCGTAACTGATACAAAAAGCTCACCAGTTTGAAACTTGAAACACACTCGTTACCAATCAGGTGACTTCAGTTTTTTTAAATGCATTTCCAAATTACTTTACACAGAGAATCAACATCTCATCATTAATAGTTAAAACCACAACTTTAAAAGAGCTGCTTACCCAAATTCACAGGCTAGCTTCTTTACCTTGAGCAGGATGTGCTGAACCTGGGTGATATTTCCAGGCAAAGGATGCCCTAGGGCCCAAAGCCATTGTCAGGGGACTCCGAACTGTAGCTGATGCCCTCCCCCCTTCCTTTCCCAGGTGGGGGAGGGTGAAATCAAAGGTGAGGGGGGAAAGGGTGAAACTCTCTTCCCCTTTGAGAGGGATTAACAAATACCCTCTTGACTCAAGGGAAGGGAGTAAGAGAAAGGAGTGACCAGGGTTGCAAGGGGGAGTTTCAAAACTCCTTAATAATCAATCACAAAACCTCCAGAATCTGCTAAGATATTTTTAGCTGTTCTAATTTTTCCCTGTAACCTCCATGAAGGAGGATCCAGGAGTGTAGAGGGGAGTAAGCAAGCCTCAGGGAACCAAAAAGCAACTGCAGTTTTCCCCAATTCTCTAGGGCTGAGAGAACTGAGAGAATTGGGCATATACTTCTGGATAGGGTATCCATTCTTGTCCTCTATGCTGCAGAAGGTGTACAAAGGTCCATGACCTCAAACCTACCCAGTGGAGTGAGAGCTTGAGAGCGTCGGACCAATTGTGAGACAGTCTTGTAACTGTATGCCCAAAAAAGCTCCTCTAAGCCTTGGTGCTTGGAGAATGACCTCAACTGCAGAGCAAGAAAGGGGTGGGGGAGGCTTACACACTTTCCAGTCTTGGCTAGGGAACTTGGGGTTAGGCAGTTTCCCCATATGGGCCACCAAAATGATGAAGTTTAGGGGTTTAGGGGTGCTGGGACCCCAAGATCATGACACATGGATCCTGCCCAAAAGCATTTGACCCAATCCTTCTTTCAGCCAATGACAAGGTTTATTAGAACATCTGTTATATTGGGCAGACCCTTATCTGAACATTAGTAAGCTATTGGCTAGACTGTAAGAATCTGAGCAGCGGCTAGATTTTAAGAATCTAAACTGTCACATCTTTTTTAAGCTGCTAATGTGTTATAATTTTCTCTTTTTTTTGATGAAAGGAAAAATATCTTGTACCATTTATACATAAAATTAAATAATTGTTCCTAGATATAATTTGTTGCATCTTTAGCTCATTTAAAAATTTGTGTTTTATAATATATGTACAATAATATGCATGTATAATTTTATATGAATATATGCACATATAAAGGGTATGCATACTTATAGATGTTTTGTTGATACAGGTGCATGATCAAAAACACTTGGAGACCAATCTTATTTAAGATAAGGATCAAATGGAATAATACTTAACAGCCAGAACCAGACATGTATTTTCACCCAGACCAGGGAATAAGCATGCCAGTTTGATAGTTTGCATGAAAAAACAACAACAAGAAACAAGTTAGAATAAAATCTGATTGTATCCAGTTCACTTATATTGAAAAGTCACATATATCAATCAAATGCAAAAAATATTCTCCTGTATAATAGTAACAAAATCTGATAACTAAACAGATGAGGAAAAAATAGGAGACCCAGAAACAAAAAATATAGTATTACAATTATTTTTTTTAACATTTCCAAAGATTTTCTTTTCCATTGTCGATCTGTAAATAATTTGGAAGTTATTATTTGGTCCATGATTTTATTACTTACTTTATTTGTTGTTTTCATTAGTTGCTTTAATTGATAATGATTGTCTGTAATATACATTTATTTAAGAAATAAACATATTATTAAAACAGCTCCCCTTCCCCTCCCAATAAAGGAAAATGCTAGCACTTTCCAAATATATATGCATACATAGTGTATTGTGCATATATAAATAAATGTATATATGTACATGTGTTGAAATACATACATTTATCCACATGTGTATGTGTTAATATATGCAAACATATACATATATGCATATTTCCATGTGTAATACTTTCCCTAGTCATCAGAAATACGGCGTCAGACCTTGGTGCACAGTGGGAAAACAATGTTAGTCAGCTGTTCGGTAGGCAAGGAAAACTATTTGAAATGACTGAAATGGGATGTATAGGAAAGAAAAAATAGAAATAGAAATTGAGTTCCAATTCTGCCACTGACTAGTTGTAAGCCTTTGGGCAAGTAATTTCTACTTATTCTATCTCAGTTTCCTCAGGTGTAAAATGAAAGGGTTGAAGTAGATATTTCCTGCTGTTCTTTGCTGCTCTAACATCTTATCATTTGGTATTGTTTCATAAAGCAAAACTCAGAGAAAAACCTTCTATGCCCAAGAACTCCTCCTACCTCTACCCCGACCACACACACACTAATAAGGCCTTTACTGAAGGGCTGACCTTGCATCAGAAGTTTTCTGAACTCTATCTTGCTTCTTTAATAATCTCTTTTTGTGAAATATAGTTATGAAATCAATACAGAGGAATATAAAAGCCCATCATTGATCAGAGCAGGTTAGACAAAGTACAGATGGGTGAGATCCCCCTATTCTATGTTATATAAATACAGCAAAGATACATTGTTCTCTTTGAGAGGAAAAATTCTCAGTCTCCCAATTCTGTGCCATGTTATATGTACCAGTCTTGTTGGTAATGAAGCCATATGTATTTAATGCAATAATACTCTTATACCATTACGTAGCCCCTCCATGTGTTTATTCTACATTCACAGCAGAACTGACTACTGTGGACATTTATTTAAACTCATTGAGGCCTGTTGTATCATGCTTCTATAGTAATGCTTCTGAAGAACTGAATGAATAATGAAAAGATGCCTTTATTTTCTGTTTATAGTCAGGTCTCCTTACCATGAAGAATTTAGCTCTCTATAAAGCAAGGCAAGGTTTAGCAGCTGAGTAAATATGAAATCTAGAGTTTAAGTTATAGCTGCTCACTGTGATCTTGAAGCAAAATAAGTACAACCCAGCAAGATTCAAGGGCCCCTACTCATACTCCTTGTACTATTGGGAACTGCCAATGGAAATATTGACCTTCACCACAGGCATGGTTAGGTCAGGCACCATTTTGTTTACTATGTCAGCATCTAGTCTCATTAATAATGAATTAAGGGGTGAATTAAGCACCTGCCCTAGTGAGAGCTTCAATTTATGGAAGTAAGCTCAACTTGATCTGTTCTTACATTATAGGCCACTCTGAAAACCCAGAACGGGAGAGGATCAAAATGTCTACAAAGTACCATCCATCCAATTGTTCTGCATTTTGTGGGTAAAATATCTGGATGACAGACTGTGCTTTTCCCCTTTACATCAGGAAACTTTGCTTCATACAGGTGCAGTCTCAGCCCTACCCTTTTTTGGAATGGCATGAGGATGAGGTGACATGAGGACATTCACACCATTTTTGTTTCTATTTAGCCTGTCTACTATCAAGATCATTGTAAAAATCTACTTACATTTGAAAAGTTTAAATCGTTTACCTCATCATTTAGTTTCTTTGAACCATAACTAAGATGTGCTATTTTCTGTGGTATAAAATAATCCAGTATTTTTGTACTTTCAGTGTTTATGTAAAATATAACTTAGCAAATATTTCTTGACCAATTATTATAGGCCAAACTCTGTTTTAGGAACTTTGAGAGGTTTAAGGCAAGTAGAAAAACACTATATATTATGTGTATGTTCACTTAAACACAGAACAAATATACTAAGAAGTATAATCTTGTCCTAATGCACAACTTTGGACACCACTTCAACTCTCCAGTCCTTAGTTTCCTCATTTGTAAAATAAGGGAGTTGGACTAAATGACCTATAGCTTTCTTATAGCTTTAAAATTCCATAATTATATGAACCTAGAAATATAGAAAAGGCATTACGTAAAACCCCTGCCAAAAAGATGTTTATAGCCTAATTGATGTGTGTGTGTGAGTGTGTATGTGTATAGATTAACAAAGATAAAACAAAGAATTAAATGCCTACTTATTGCATGTGAGATATTAAGCTTGTCATAAACTTTTGTGTTCACAATTTCTTTGTCTATAAAATGAAGGGGGTGTGGCTAAATGACTTCTAACTCCTTGAAACTCTAAATCTTATTCCTTGATTTTATTATTTTATTTTTCTATTTACCACTAATTTGCTCCTACTATGCACAATACACTTGTGGGTATACTAGTAAGATTTATGCCATGCAGGGGGAGCAATAGAAAACATCTTGAGTGAGGAAAGAACTTAGATGATGACACGACTTGGCAGTTTTGTGGGCAATTCAAGAAATAATCATGTTTCACCTGGCAGTTTTGTAATTCCTTAGCTTTCAGTGACAGGTTGGAATTTGTGAGGTGACTAGTTTTCACCGGGTAAAATAGAAAATTTAGGAACAGGTCACAAAAATGGATGTGAAATTTGAAATGTGACAGGGGGGTTATTAGCATGAATAGCTTTTCACTGAGCAAATGTTTTGTGGTGAGACAAAGAAAATGCGAAGAGGAAAAATGGAAACATTGCCACAGTTACGGTTTTGGGGTGCCTTGGATTTTCGTAGTGAGCCTTTTTCATGCAAAACTAATTCATTTATTCATTCATTCAGCAACAATGGCTCACCTTTGACACAGCTTGAAATAGCCTTAAACAGGCTTGCAAACTGTCCACCTCATAAGGTTGTTTTGAGCAAAATATTTTGCAAAACTTAAAGTGCCACAGAAAGTTGAGTTATTTTCATTAATTTGAAATAATTATGGAAAAATCAAGGGCAGCATAAATAATTTGAATGAATAAAAAGTCAATCTTTGCTCAGGCTTGCATTAAGGACAACAATAATTAATTAGAAATGTAATCATTGTATTAACTTGGGCAATAGTGAATGAGCATTAAATGTATGAGAATCATAGGAGAATAGTGACTTGTCCCAAGACTGTTTCTCTTTGAACTCTATCCAAAACATGAGAACTGGATATTAAGAACATTGCGTGTTTATATGATGATTTAAGGTTTGCAAAACTTTTAACCTACATTATGTATATCATTGGATCATCAGAACAACCCTGAGATTTGGAGAGGTTAATTGACAAGCCCAGGATTGCATGGCTAATAAATATCTGAGGTAGAATTCAACCCAGTTCTACCTTATGCCAATTCCAGTGTTGTCTCTGCTGTACCATGCTGACTAAGAGGTATAAAACATGACTATATGAAAGACTTATCGTAATATATTAAAGTGAGGATTAAGGAAAAGTATATGCAGCAACATGTGTCATTGAGCTGCTGGGACCATGATCCTGTAATATTGGATACCTGGCAAACTTCCTCAATTAAACAACAACAAATGAGGAGTGCATTTTAGCAGTTTCAAACAATATCCCATATGAAGCATGATTCAATACATTTTGGGTTTTAGGGAGTTTTCATACCCAAAGGAGAGCTGGTTCAAAAAATATAGAAGTGCCCTGATATTCCTCAGGTTATCAACATGAGTTACCTCAAGGGGAAGTAGAGGTCTAGAAGGAATTTGTGAGAGGAGGAGTGCAACATGTTATCCATGGGAAGAGTCCATTGGAGCCAAGAGAAGAAATACTGTAACTTTGTAAACTGTAACTTAAATAGAAGATCAGAAACTCGGAATGATTGTGTGACTACCATATAGGTAGTGAATGTAGTTAGAATACAGTTAGTAATAAACTAGTGTCTTCCATAGCATGGTTAAGAATCAACCAGATAAATGACCTGTAGCTCCTTATAGCTTTAAAATTCCATGATTTTATGAACCTAGAAATATAGAAAATATATTAGATTAAGCCCCCATCAGAAAGATGTTTACAATATAATTTTTTTTGAGGGGACAGTGAAAAGACTAAAAAGCATGAAACAAAGAACAACAGAAGTATACATGAGAGACACTGAGCTAGTCATAACCTTCAGTAACAAGGACCTTTGGAGTTCAGAGAGAGAGAGACAGCTCAAGGTGGCTTTCAATGATGAGTGCCCTTGTCCTGTATTTTAGTTTCTCCTTAATTGGACTCTTGCTTTATAATATAGGTCCTCAGTAACAAGGCTTCTTCCTAATCTTCAAAGGATAATGATGATAGCAAAAAGGAAGCTGAGACCATCAGGCCCAGCTAGCACGGTAATTTTGTCCAGTCTTCTTAGGAATCCCCAGGTCTGTTGATGAAAATATCACTGCCAGAAGCTGCTGGTAGTGAGAAGTTTAGAGATCGACAAAGGACCTTTCAATCAGAGAACTTGGCTAGTCAGAGCAAGGTTGAACAAGTAGTATCTAAAGCAGACACTTTCCAGCTGCTCCAATCACAGGTTTTAGATATCCCTACTGTTTTCTATGCTTTAATTATAGTCCGTGATGCTCTCCTGAAGACTTCCTCAATACTAGCTCCCTAGACCAAAGATCATGGGACCATACATTTAGAAATAGCAGGGACAATGGAGGCCATCAAATCCAAACAACTCATTTTATAGAAGAGGAAATTGAAGCCCAGAAAAGTTAAGTAACTTGCCCAGAGTCATATAAGTAAGAATATAAGACAGGTCCTGAGTTCTCCTCAGTTTTCCTTGGAAACAACATTAAGTCAAGCCTCTAAATGGATTCTGGAGTGATAGAACCCATAAAAAGATGGAATGAAACAATTTTCCACTTAAAATAATTTAGAAGATCTTCAGGAAAGATTTGTAAAAGGGGAGCTCAGCCCAACATAGATGATGTCTGGGCAAGCTGGGGGAGGCTTTTAGCTATAGCAACTGAGGCACCTGGATCCTGGATCAACAGGCTAGTGGCACAGCAGGGCCAGTTGTGATGTCTTCAGCCCCAATGCAGAAGGCAAATTGCCAGGGAACCCTGGTACAACAGGCACCACTAGGCTGGGCCACCCCAACACAGTGGGTGAGCTACAAGGATCTGAAGCCACAGAGCAGAAAGATAGTGACCAGGTCCCTGACCCCTAGCACAAGAAGTTTGGGATAGTGCCCCCTGTGCCCCAGGAGCAGAACTCTACTATTAAAAAATGAGTAAAAAACCAAAAACCATCCTTGACCAAGGAAAGCTACTATGGCAACAGGGAAGATTAAAACACAAACTCAGAGGACAACATCAAAATGCCTATATGCAAAGCCTCAAAGGGGTATATGAATTGTTCTCAAGCCCATAAAGTCCTCTTGGAAGATCTCAAAAAGGATCTTAAAAATCAAGTAAGAGAGGTAGAAGAAAAATTGGGGAAAGAAATGAGAATTATGTAGGAGAAATATGAAAAAAACTGTCAATAGCTTGAAAAAGGAAGCGCAAAAATTAACTGAAGAAAACAGCTCCTTAAAAATAGAGCTGGCAGGGCAGTTAGGTGGTGCAGTGGATAGAGTACTGGCCCTGAAGTCAGGAGGACCTGAGTTCAAATCTAGCCTCAGACCAAACACTTGACACTTACTGGCTGTGTGACCCTGGGCAAGTCACTTAGCCCCAGTTGCCTAAAAATAAAAAAAAATTAAAAAAAATTAAAAATAGAATTGGCCATATAGTAAAAAAAAAAAAATCCACCAAAGAAAACAACTCCTTTAAAAGTAGAATTGGACAGGTGAAAAAGGAGGTACAAAAGTTAACTGAGGAAAATAATTCCTCAAAGCTTAGAATTGGGCAAGTACAAGCTAATCTATGAGACATCAAGAATCAGTCAAATTGGGGCAGCTAGGTGGCACAGTGGATAGAGTATCAGCCCTGGAGTCAGGAGGACCTGAGTTCAAATCTGGCCTCAGACACATAACACTTACTAGTTGTGTGACTCCAAGCAAGTCACTTGACCCCATTGCCTAGTCAAAAAAAAAACAGTCAACCAAAATCAAAAGAATAAAGAAACAGAAGAAAATGTAAAATACTTCACTGGAAAAAACAACTGACCTGGAAAATAGATGTAAAAAAGTTTTCAGACCTTAAAGCACTAAAGGACAACATCAATACCACTTACTATTATTTACAGTGTGACCCAGTATTGCAGCCTGCCCTCTTGTGTTGCCCATAGTTAGTCTAACGGATAGAGCACTCTGTGTGGAGTAAGGAAGAGCTATCTAATTTTGATGTCACAACCTTATTAGCTGTGTGACTCAGGGCATATCACTTAACTTCTGTTTGCCTCAGTTTTCTCAATTGTAAAGTGGTACAAATTGCAGCATCTATCTCAGAGTTGTTAGGATCATATAGGATAACACTTATAAAGTGCTTCAAACAATGTCTAGGATATAGTCGGCATAATATAAATGCTTATTACTTTCCTACCTATACTTTATTATTGCTTATTATCCAGATCAAGTAACTCTAAGTAGTATAGCACTAAAATAACACCACTGAATGGTGTGATAGAAGCCAAAAGTGAACTGTGATTACCTCCCCCCAACTCTTACTACTTTAGGCTTTGGAGAGTCTTGTAGAGGGAAGGCAAAGACAAAAAACAAATTGTTGAGGAGAAAATGGAGAGGACAAGAGAAACATGCCCTAGATTTGTACTCATTCTGAAAGTAGAACAGGAATGAGTACTGCTACATAGCAAGGGTTCATAATTGGAAATGGACTCATGCATATGCTGTAAAGTTGACAGCCTCAATATTATTATTTCAGAGGCCATAGGCAGGCTAGAAATTTCAAGAAAATCTTTATGGGATTTTCAAAGTAATGCCTGAAATTACACTCTCAGAATTTCATTTTTTTTTAATTTTAAAATTTTGATTCCTTTGAAACTTCCAAGCTCCTCGGTATGTATGAAAGATTTGAGTGTAAGTTTTGATGAGTTGGAAGGGAGAGATAGCACTAGAAATGCAGGCACCTAAGGGCTAGGTATATGGTGACTCCAAATCAATCAATCAATTGATCAACAGGCATTTATTAAGTACTACTCATTTTGCAAAACAATGGGAATGCAAAGACAGAAATGAAACAAGAAATTTATATGCTACTGGTGTAGGGGACATCATTTACATATATAAGAAAATAAATAAAGAAAAACATAAGAAAATGCTGGAGAATGGGGAGAGCTAAGGGAACACCAAAAGTTTCAGCCAATTTCACTTCTTTTCCTAGAGCTGCCTGAACTGTCAGTAACCCATCAAATCAGAGTTTTCACTGAAAGGTCATTCAATACAATGCAGAATAGAAAGCATTTGTCTGAACAACAAGCCTTCCATTCTGGTCTGGTATATACCATGTCGTTGTATCTCACCACCTAACCCCATCAAGATCAGGCTTTTTCCAGTAAGTCAGTGCTATTTTGGGGTGATGATGTCAGGATGAGATGGATCTGGGCAGAGAACTAACTAACTAGGAACAATGGCTTTTGCCTTAGGCATTGATTCTTGCAGTAGTGGTGGTAATATAAGTAATGGTGGTGGTGATGGTGGTGGTTGTGTGTGTGTGTGTGTGTATGTAATGGTTTATCATCAAGGTGCCTGCCACTTGCAATCCTCCCCTGGCCTGCCCATCCATTGGGTGAAACTATCTGGCTGATACCACTAGAGTTCCATTGTTGTGTCGCCATGCTTTTTGGTCCACATTCCTTTCCCCCCACCAACCTTTATGCAAGTGAAGACTGGATTCTCACAAGGACAAATCATTCTTACTCCAGGCCAAATGCATCCATGATTGAACTTGACATGCAATGGTGCTCCATCAATATCCTCAGATAGACCTCTATACTCCACATAAATCCCCAGGTGTTTTTGAACCAGGTTAAGAAATAGAAATTGTTCTGGGTCTGGGGTAGAAAGGAGTGCCCTGGCCCAGAGAAAGCAGGTTCACATTGTCTAAATAAAGATCTGTATATTCAGTGTTGGCAAAATTTAATTTAGCCAAGCTTGTAAATCCATATTAAGGAGAAAAATACCAAACTCAACCTGCCACTCGTCTTTATATTGTGTGGTCTGTTAAAACCTGGAGTCACAAACATTGATGAAAAGATAAAATACTTGGGTCATTGGCATCGAGTCCAAAAGCCCTTTTTATTCTATAGCCAATCATCAACACCAACCTATATCACAAGATTTTATTTGAAAAGCCTTCCCTTGATGGGCTCTCAGAACATAGTACTAAACAAAAATGAGTTAGGCAGCTGGGATTATTATATTTTGCTATATACTTACTTCAAAATGTGTCAAAAGACTTTTTGTTTGTTTCATAGTGCTATATAATGCCATATTTCCTTGCCAATCCTGTCACCACTAAAGCATTAGTCTTTTTAGTTAAAAAAAAAGTGAATTGTTAAGCTTCTGATGAAACTTTAGAAATATCAAACACTTATAGCAGTTTCTCAGAGAATTGAGTCTAAAAAGAAGTAATTATATTTTCCCCCTTCTCTCCTTAAACCTGTTCACAAGATATTTCAATATTTCAAAGATTTATATAATCACATCATAATAACTCCATCTCCTGGTCCAAAGCCAAACCCTTCCATGCTTCTGAAGATGATTTCATGAGTTCTCTCCCTCATCACCAAAAAGTTGTGGTCAGCTTTCTGGCAATGAATCTCTCAGAACTTAACTAGATCAGTTCTCATAAATATATGTATATACATATGTATGTATGTATGTATGTATGTATGTATGTATCTATCTATCTATCTATCTATCTATGAATTCTATAACCCAGGTCCATACCTTTCAAGCTTTTTGAGCTTGTTAGAATCTGAGAGTTCACTAGCAATGAATCTCAGAATCTAGGATCACCTTCATCCTGATAGCTCTATCAGCTTGATGTTTATCTGAAGATCCAGTCCCACCCCAGACTCTAGGTATTAGTCCTGAAAAGGTAATGTAAAAAAAGTCTTAGTTTAATGTTCATTGGATCAGAACAATTATCCATCCTGCTGCTCTCACTATGACTTTGGTACTGAAAATTACAAACAATGGGTCCTTACATTATGCATCACTTTCTCAGAGAACAAGACCTCTTCTTAAACCCCAGTTCTCCAGTATCTGTCCTCTTTGTTACATATGCTCCCCAGTTAAATACCAAATCAGAAATTCTGAAAATCAAAGGAGATATTAATGAAATTGAAATTAAGAAAACTTGAATGAATAAACAAAATTAAGAGCTGGTTTTATGTGAAAAATGAATAAAATAGATAAACCTTTGGTTAATTTGATTTAAAGTAAAAGAATGAAGAAAATCAAATTACCAGTATCAAAAATGATAAGGGTAGATTAACAACAATAAAGAGGAAATTAAAAGTCTTCTGAGTTTCTGTCTTTATCTTCCCTGTCACCATAATAATCCTTTAAGGTCAGTGTTCTTTTTTTACTTTTTGCTCATTGTTTGCATATTTTGTGGCTTTTAAAGTTGTGCTCTCTTGCCAGAACACAGGAGGCACTGTCCCAAGTGTCTTTTGTTGGGATTCAGATACCTGGTTACTAGCTTGTTGCTCTGGGGCCTCAGGTTCCAGTTTCTGGATGCTGTAGATGTCTGGCAGCTTACCTGGTGCTGAGCTGGAGTCCTAGTGGTGGTGTCTGGCATGTGCAGAGCCATGTAGGGTTTTTCTGCATGTATCAAGGGCAGTGCTAAAGTATGGGTGGGTTCAGCTGCTGGAAGATGCCTGCTGGCAATAGGAAGTCTGCTGCTGGAGGACACCTGACCACCCAGGCTGTGCCCATGCACATCGTGGTTCTTCAAGGTAGAGTCTGCCAGTTCCCTTAACTGTGCTAAGGCACATGGGCTGGGGTTGTCCATGGATTTGATGTTTGTCTGGTCCACAGCTCTTGGCCTCAGAAGATCCCACTGATTTGTTGAGGTGGATCCTGCCACAGGATGACTAGGATGCTTCCTGTCCTGCACTGCACTTCTTTTTTACCCTAGTGATACAGATGCTATTTGCTAAACTCTGAATCTCCTAGATCAAAAGACTGGTCTACCCAATCTTTCAGCTGGCTCTGCTATTCCAGGGTCTGTTTTGGGGTGCTACAGGATGAGAAAGGGAAAGGGACAGTGATCTACTGCTAATTCCACCATCTTTGCTCTCAGAAGTCTGATTGATCAGATCTTGAGTACTGTTTCATGGTCTCCTAGAAAAAAAAAAGCAATAATCAGTTACTCAAACCATGGGAACATTTAGAAATGAAAGGGATTGATAAAAACCAGCATTTTTTAAATTCAATAATAGCTTGTTTACAGATATCAGTCATTTACCAGACAGATTTACAAGTCATTAGATCATTAGAACTCACAGATATAATATATCTAGATGTTAAGAAAGCATGTTATAAAGAGTCTTCAATGGCCAAGATGGAAAAAAATAGCTGTGTGATTTACAGTTTTGTTTATTTGGAAGTAGAATAATAATTATAGGCCAATATCTATATAAAGGAAGAGTTCTAGGTGAGAACCATAGGGATCTATCCTTGATCTTGTATGACATATTTATCAAGATTGACTGAAAGAAGTTGTATCTATTCTTTTCTGACCACATCTGAAGTATTTTGTTTGGTTCTGAATAATATATTTCAGTAACAACTTTGGCAAGTTGCAATATATTCAATGAAGGGCTTTAGGAAGCATGGTAATGGAATATGGGCTTTACTCAGAATCAGAAGAGAATGTAGTTTACTCATCCATTCCCATATTCTGTTCCTTGAGTTTACTTTTATTTTTATCATTTTTATAATATTGATTTACTAATTAATTTATGAATTATTAAAATTATGCTTATTTCCAGTAATATTAATTCCTTTCCCATTTTAGCTTTTGAATTTTTGATTTTTAAGAGCATTTATCCCTTCTTTGCTCTCCCAACTTATTTCAGACAATGTGTAAGAAATAAAAAAAAAATAATAAAAAAGCCCTCAAAAATCCACCAATCTGTATTCTTATTTCCAGGCCCAGTCAGGATATAATAAACATTTTATTTCCTAATCTTTCATGTTTATGTGAAAGCATTTATTTTTCTTCTGGTTGTTGAATATACGGTTTACTTCTGAGTAAGCATAAAGAAATGAATCATTGAAATTATTCCTTGTTATTGTGTGTGTGTGTGTGTGTGTGTGTGTGTGTGTGTGTGTGTGTGTGTGTGATATAATCTCTTTGGAAGCTCATTTTTTCAGGATATGTTATTTTGGAAAGATAATTAATTTTGGCTTTTCACTATATCATATTCCATTTATCCATTGGTTTCTTATAAATATAAGTAATTTTGTGTTATGAAGTGTTTTTCTCCCTTGGTGCCATAAAAATTGATTGATTGATATTGTAATTCTAACATTGAATGCAATGTATCTTGGTAAGGTAAACCTGGGGTTTCTGTTGGTGCCCTGTGGATTCTGTTGATCTGTATGTAATTTGCCTTCTCATTTCAATATTTCTGAGTAATTTTTTGTATTTTTCCTGAAGCAAGGTATTCATAAAATATTTCCTTTTTCATGATTTCTAGATCTATTTACCCAGACTTAGTGTATCTTTTGAGCTGTAGTCATGCATCACCAAACTGCTTACTGAAATTTTTTATCTAAATGTCTCATAGACATATTGTTTAACATATCTAAAATCACATTTATTATCTTTTGCCCCAAACTCATATCTTTTTTTGAAATTCATTCTTATTATTGATGATGCCATCATTCTTCTAGTTACTCATGTTTATAACCTTTATGTCATCCATGACTCCTTTCTCTTTTCTACCCTATGTATCTACTTAATAGCAGAATTTTCCAGTTTTGCTGGCCAGGGTTTGAAATAACTTATGAGTGGTCAGAGAGGTGCACAAATCCTGACAGTCATTAAATTTAGGTTGTCTGCTCTAGAAATCTATTCCTAACCTAATCCAATCCTTCCACTGAAGCTCTTTTCAAAGGGAGACTATCATAAGATGACTTAACTGACAATTGGAAAGGATTTGGTCAGGAAGAAGGAGATAGCCAGACAAAGGTAGAGTTGAGTTGCTATAGGCCAGGAGCCAATATTTTAATTAAGGGCAGCGATCAGAAACAAAGAAAGTCTATAACACAGAGATCAAGTCAGGGGCTAAGGATTTATCAAGACAGAAAAAAGTAACCAATGTTTAAGAGTCAAAACAGGTGACATTAATAATCCAGAAAGCCCCATTGGATCATTGGATACTGAACCAAAGAATGGAATAATAAACAATTTTGGGTAATGTTGTTGGCCTTCTGGTCACTTTATTAATTCCTTCTAGGTTTCTGTAAGCCTAGACCCAACAGCTTATGAAGAGGATAACTATAATAAAGTGGTGGTAGGTGGGAGAGGTGAAGAATGATTCTGCCGGTGTGCTGTGACAGTAGTTGAGGTAAAAGCCAGAAAAATTAGGTTGTATGGGTATTTTAATAGAGATTTTCACATAACAGAATTTGACAAGCTTCTCACAGACTGCCATTAATAAATAAACACAAACTTGCTCCCCATTATCCTGACTTCCCTACAGGCTCTCTGACTGCTGGTAAACCTAATTACGCCCCTTTGCTTAATCGTGTTTTGCCTTTACAAGTAAAAGCCGTGTGTCTTACACTTTGCAAATAAGGAACATTGCCTTTTCCAGGAATCAAATATTACCTTTTGGTCTCCCTGGAGAAGTAATTTACCACTGATGGGAAAGTCCTTTGATTTCCATTGTCCTAAGTTGGTTTTACTCCACTACTAATCGTCCGCATTGTACTCCATTCTTGCAATATTTTCAGTCAGCATAGTTCATGAAGCTTGTCAAACTGGGAGGAATTACAAATCTGACTTATTCCAAGATTCTAAATTGATACAATTATGCCAATTTAGCAGCGGTCAAAATGCAAAACAAATAGTACTAGAATAATTGTCTTCACCAAAACAGTGAGTTAGCAATTAAAAGTCCTGAGCAACCCTCAGCTGTGATTTGGACTAAAACAATTTGAAGCAAAATTATTACAATCCATTGCTGGTCTTTTGATTATGGTGGAGGGGAAAGGAAGAGAGACTATTGCCAAAGGTAAAATCAGAATGGATGAAGTAGAACTGAAGTCAGACTGTAAGATTATGAATACCTAAGTTAGAAAAAAAAACTGGATTTGGGATACTTGAGTTCAAATCCTGTCTCTGACCCATACTGGATATTGGACCTTGGGCAGGTAACTTTATCCCTAATTTCCATAAGTTATCTCTTTCAGTATAAATTGTAGAGTTGATATGCAATTGCATTTATAGAGAAACTTTTCTCCGTCAGAGTTCCTTATAAAGATGAAATTATAGATTTCCCCCCCAAAAAAAGATTATCTTCAGTGACACATCCTTTCTCCCTTCCTCCTCCTTCCCTTCCTTCCTTCTTTCCTTCTTTGCAGCCAGCTATTGAATTCTAAAGACATAAACAGTCCAGCGTCTAGAAGTAGTTATAGTAGTGAAGGAAGAATAACTGAACACTGAACACAATCTGAAAACCTCATTTCTAGTCTTGATTATACTAATGATTAGTTGTTTGGCTTTGTGAAAAATATGTTTCTCTCTAGGTCTCTGATTTTCTCATGAAAATGAGAGGGTTAAGTTTAGCAGGCAACTGCTAGTTTCCCTTGAGGACCTAACATTCTATAATTTTATGCCTAATCTTTTGCCTTCCTTAATAGTAATCTCACTCAAGAATTTCCCTTTTCTATTTTGTTTCTCCACCAAAATTTAACATTTCTGCTTCCCATTGCCTCATGTTTTCTAAAAATGGTAGACAATTGATCTAATAAAGTAATCATAGACCAGATGTCAATGAATATTAATGATTTTCTCACAAGTTACAATTATAGAATTTTGAAATGTCTTGACCAAGCTCACTCAGCTACTTAGTGGTTGAGGTAGCCCTAGAATATTCTTCTGAGTTTTTATAATATACTCTACTATCTCTCTTTAATAATTTAAGTTCCATTCCCAAGAAATATTTATATTTTAATAGCATGCTCTTAATCAAAATGAATAACTTTATGAATGGGGATTTTTGTGGCATTGATATCCAGTTGGCGTGGGGGACATATAAGTAGGCCTTCCACATTATGCATCTTTGCCTTCAAAGTAATATTTTTTGAATGGGTATTTACCAAAACGGTGTGGATTTGTCAATATTCCATAGAATCCAAATACAATTTCATTCTGCCTTATCTAAGGCTCATGAATCCTCTTAAAATTATTCAACTATTATTCATAGATTCCTTAAATTTGCAACAAAAATTAAATTTAAATGCTGTTAATACCTCTGGCAGGGCTAGCCCCTTCCTGCCCCCTCACCCCAAAACAAATGATAGACTTTATCACCATCATCCTAGTCTTCCTTTTCTCTACCATCTTCCTTCTTCTACAGACTCCCTATGTTTCCTCCCTTTAAAACATTCAGTGTTATATTATTCTGGCGATCCTTCTACCTCTCTTGTCAACCTTTTTACTTTCTTCTTGGTTAGCTTTTCTTCCTTCTTTTGCTACCTATTGTAGTAATTATATCTGTTTTCAAGCAATCAGTCTTTCAAGGTTTAATATGTAGAACAATTTTATTTACAATTAATAGATACAGAACAGAAAAAAAAAAACATTTTAGCATCAAAGCTCCTGGAAATTCAAGGAAATCTTTTGTACAGAGATCTGTAAAACCCATTCACTCTCTGTAATACATAATAGAATCCAGAATGGTTGGACCCCAGAAAGTTAAAAGGTTAGGTTTTTTTTGCTACCATTACACTTGTATTTCTGCCTCTTATGGATTGGATCCCCTCATCTTTCAAAGGTGGTGATTACTTCTCTTAGGCTTGCAGCCCTCCAAATCTGCTTTTTAGCTTAGTTCCTAATATATCTGTTCTCTTTCTACACTTTGCAGCTCAATTCTTTTGCTTATATTAACAAGTCTATCACTCCTCAGCAGGTAACACCTATTACTTTCTTCAGGGAACAGCTTTTTACCCACTGATGTATATGAAGTGAGCACATTAGATCTAACTCATCTGGCTGCATTGTCACTTAAAAGACATCATAGGGCCAGAGTTCCTCCAACCCTTTGAAGAGGGCATACTCTCCTTTGCTGTACCTGAATTCCACAATCCATGCCTTCTTATGCCAAAGAATTTTCAGACTTTTTCAGATTTTCAGAAACAGGAACACCCTTTTCTGTCACTATTTAAACGAGTTTCTATCATCAGTCTCATAAATTTATGATTCAGTACCATTTACCTTTTTTCTTCCCCAGTATTTGGGTGGCACACTTACAATTCAAGTCAGCACAAGTTGGCATTTAGAGAAGCAGCTTTGATCTTTCCCTAGTTTAACCTTCTTTTTCGATCTTCAGCTGTGACATTGGGCCCATGTTATTCGAATTATCCTGGAAGTGATTTAATGTGCAAAAAATCTCTATAAAATAAATGGAGAGGAATGGAGTCTACATTAGGAAATTGCACCAAGGGAAAAAGACATTTGCAATTCTTTATACAAGCCATCATGTACAAGTAGAAAATTAAGGAAATTATTTGATGATTCATGCTTAAAAAATGTCTCAGTTAACTGAAAAATTCAGGAAAAGGTTATTTTTAGGTGCTGGATGATCTGCCCAACTACTTTAATTCTTCATTTTGACCTTTGTATTTATTTCAATATAGTCTGGTTTGGTAGAAAGAAAATTGGGCTCAGAGATAGACCTGTATTGAGACCCTGGTTTTCTGATTTATGAGTTGCCTGAACTTATAGACATCACTTAACAATGTCTGGACCTCAGAATCCTCATCTATAAAGTGGGGCAATAATATATATTTTATGTATCTTGGTGTTTGTAAGGCTCAGATAAAATAATGAATGTGAAAGATATTGAAATTTCAAAATGCTAGATAAACATAACATATTTTTATTAATACCTTCTACAACTACTTTTTTCTTGTTGTTATCTATTAAATGAAGTTATTAATCTTTTTTTGTGTTGTAGGCCCCTTTGGTAAACTGATGAAACCTATGGACCCTTTTTCAATTTTTTTTAAATACCTAAAATAAAATACATAAGCTTACAATGGAAATTAATAATATTGAAATAGTTACTAATTTTTTTAAAAAAAACCAAAATCCCATATGCCCAGTTAAGAAACCCTGATTTACTACTATAATTCTCATTAAAGAGACAGTTTGTTAAAGGGAAAAGGTACAATGAAGGGTAATTAAATATAACTTGACCTAAAAGGGGCAAATTTGTATTGGGATAAAAATGATGAGCTATACTGGGCCTATGCCAAAATCCAAATTAAGCTATGTATAATAAGAGAACAGGTGAGATTTTGGTTTAGATGCTGAAAATATTAAAATTAAAAGAATTATGCAGTCCAAACAAGCAGCCAGCAAAAATATGAGCAAAAATATAGTAATTTTTTAAAAAAATAGAGGTCACAGCTTATTCTGAAGTGGGGGGAACAAGTGTATAATTTATTCCAGAATGGAAGTTCTAATATTTAGATATATGTGGATCAACAGAACTGGTTGAATCAGTTCATGGAGGGTGTGTGGGAAGTGAATGGACATAGGCATATGTCTGTTAGTTTGCTGTTTAGAGTTCCATATGGGAATATTTTAGTTACTAGGTTTGAAAATAAGGCAATGGTATAACATAAGAATGTTTTCTCTCCTAATGCTATTATCCAAAAGAAAAGAAAAGAAAGGAAAAGAAAATGTAGAGAATACTCTCTTGGAAATGAAGTAAGCATTCCATATTTTACCAAAGGTTTTGAATGATATAGATGACAGGCTCATAGAATGTTAGAGAACAACAGGATATTAGAAAGTATCTAATATGGCTACTTCATTTGCAGAAACTTAGATGCAAAGAAGGAAAGTAAATTACCTAATAGATTTACCAAGTCCCAGCCTAGTGCTTTTTTATTTGTTTTTATTTTATTTTATTTTATTTTTTTTTATTTGATTTGTTTTGATTTGATTTTTGTTTTTTGGTGAGGCAGTGGGGGTTAAGTGACTTGCACAGAGTGCACAGCTGAGGCCAGATTTGAAATCAGGTCCTCCTGACTCCAAGGCCAGAGCTTTATCCACTGTGCCAACTAGCTGCCTCCTAAATGCTTTTCTAAAAAAACGTATCTGAAATGATGGTTTCTTTTTTAGCCATGCTGATCCATCATAAACATACAACATTTAAATATATAAAGCACTAAACAAAAATTGATTTCTACTAATCTGGTTATCATAACAATATATTACTAAATATTTGCTTAAATATACTTAAATTTTAATACTAGCGCATGAGAGCTGAGCTGTTTATTTAGATCAATATTTGAGTTGAACAGATATTTAGGTAAATTGTTTTAACAGCATCTTATGGGAATACGAATGTCTATTTTTTTTCTTTTCTATCCTAGCATACCAAAACTCTTGTTAAAATCCAAAGAAGCTATGTGTGCATGGATTATGACCATCTGGGTGGAGTAGTGGTCATCTTAACTCTAGAAACAGTGAAAAAGGGGGTTTCATAGGCCTAGAGTGAGATAATGATTAAGTTGTGCAACTGTGAATCTGCCTACTTCATTCTAAGTCAATCATCGTTTCAGAACCCCTGTGATATAGATTTGGGAATGGAGTCAAAAGATGACACCCTTGTGTCCCCTACCTAATAAAATTAAAAAAAAAAACCTGTCAATTCTAAAGCAAGACTGAAAGGTAGAAAAAAAAACTGTTAGAAACCTCATCATAGCCTGTTTAGGGGGATAGTTTTTCCAGTTATAAATGAGTAGCAGGAATTCTTTTCTTTGTAGTGCTGTTATCTTCATGGAGCTGCATCTTAATGCTGATACAGTTATTGGACCAAAAATAGGCCCAAAATGAGGGACCTTGAACATCACTAGGATCTATCACCTCATTACCAAGAAACTTATCATCATAGAGATTGCTTCTGGAGTAGCTTTGCTACTCACACCTCATCAGTACCCTCAGATGCTTCTTTCTTTCTGATTAGAGGGCTAAAGAACGGAACAAGAATGTCCTCTAAGAGCCTCTCTTTAGAGAGACTTCAAAATGCAAGCCATTTCTTCTTTGCTGCTAGCTGCTTTGCTTGGTTTTAAGTCAATAATCATTTTCATCACGCCCTGCACCTGGTATTCTTTGGAACTCCCCTCCCCCATGTATGCAATTTGCAGTTGTGTGTATGTGTATTTGTGTATCTGTGTTGTCTTCCCTCATTAGACAGTAAGCTCCTTGAGGGCAGAGTCTATTTTTCTTTTTCTAATTATATCCGTACCACTTAACACAATGCCTGCCATGAAGAACTGGTTAATAAATGTTGGCTGCGTAATTTCAATAATGGAACATGACCCTACTTGCCCTGGGGCCCAAGCAAAAGCTATGTTCTTGAATTTAGCATGAAATCAAGGGCCTATTAAGACATCTAAAATTTCATACCAATGAATTTGGCTTCAGATATGTAATTATTGTGGATGGGGTTTCGTTCATGTTTTTGATTACTTAACCATTAATTGCCATTTAGAAAGCATTTCCTTAGAAATGGTAGGGAAAATGAACAGGATAATCTGATCACATATTATGTCTAAAAAGTTCCCAAACTTTCTAATATGACACAGTTTTGTTTCTAAATGATAAATTGTTATGCTCCTTGACAGCAAGAACTGTTATCATTGTTTTCCATTTCTTTGTATCTTCAGTCATTAGTACAGTGCCTCAAACACAGCAAACATTGAATAAATGCTTGACTGTCTGAATTAGTTTGCTATATTTTCAAAGAATATTTGTTTGAATAGTGAATAAGAAATACAGGATCATAAAGTCATAGAATATGGAAATAGAAGGGAACTTAGGGATTATCTAATACAAGTTTTGCATTTTATGGATAAGGAAACTAAAGATCAGAGAAGGAGTTAATAGAAAGCCAAATGGTAAGAAGGAACAGGTAAAAAATGAACTTTATATTTCATTAAATTTGTTTTTTTTGCTTTTGTGAATGTGGTTGTGTTTTTTGTTTTGTTGTGAAAACTTGATAGTTCCATAAACAATGGACAGGGAGGAACATAATACAGGAAAATTTAACTAGAATAATGAATAGGTTTCATATGGGAGAACTATTTTTCTTATATCATTTGAAAGATGATCATATCCTCACTTTTGCCAGGAGCTATCTCATACTGGAATAGGGAGATGGGAGGAAAAGTGGTAAAGACAAGAGTGCAAGGGACTACAAGAAAATATGGAGGGCAGTTAGAGTGAAATGTGTTCTTAGCATCTCAATCAACATGGTAGTTTCTCTCTTTATGAGCATCTTGGAAGATCCTTATTGACCTGGGAATTCACTGATGTGTATTAAATACTTAACATAGACTAATAAATAACTACTTATCTATGTGATTTATAATTTAATAAGTAGTCCTGTGCAAATTGTTTTGGATAAAAAAAGTGTGGAAAGGTTAAGACCTATATCAAAGTAAGGATTACCCACATTGATTAAATCAGATGCTTCCAAGTACAAATAAGGGTTAGGTATACAAAAATTTAAAATAATCACAATAACATTAAAAATTAAAACCAATCTTATGTTCATAGGTAGCTATGTAAGGTAGTGGATAGCATACTGGTATTGGTGTCAGGAAGATGAGTTAAAATCCTACCTCAGACACCTATTTACCATGTGACCTTGGACAAGTCACATCTTCTATTTGAGCCTCAATTTTCTAATTTGTAAAATGAGATGGTTGGGTTCAATTATATCTAAGATTCTTTACAGTTCTAAATCTATGATCACATGATGCTATATACTTCATTCCACATAATATAATGTTATTAAAGATATACTTATATAATATGATTTTTACTCTATTGTCCTATAGTTTAAAAATCCTATAAATGTATTATGTATGTGTGTGTATATATATATATATATATGTGTGTGTGTGTGTGTGTGTTTGTGTGTATACACATGTGTGTATGTGTGTATTCATCATTTTTTAATCATTATACACAAATAAATATCAAGTAACTACTTTTGGATATAGAGAAGCATATAATGTGATACCTGCCTTCTAGGAATTTGAGAGCTTTTGGGGGAGACAGGACAAATAGACACTCAGTTCAAAATTAGTTAAATAGACAATAAGTAATACAGAACTTCAGAGAAAGATATGATTATGGAGGCACATGCAATCACAGATCTACAACTGGAAAATATTTCAGAGACCATGTAGTCCAATTCATTTACATTACAGATGAGGAAACTGAGGTCTACACATGTTACAGGATCACAGAAGTACTAAGCTTCAGAAACAGATCATTATACCTGGATTCATTGCTCTTTTACTATATTACTTATCTTTGGTTTCCTCCTGCCATAGGCAATGGAAAACCACTGAAGGTATTCAAGCAAGATCATCCGCGAAAAGCATGCTGTTAAACCACATGTATAGATACTTAATTATGCTTATACACACTATGAATGCTAGAAATTTGTAGAATATAATGAGCTTATGAAGCTCAGTAAATGTTGACTCATTGAAATTCAGGCCAGTGCTTACGCTGTCTGGAACAGCCCCATGGACTACACCTGTGATACAGCTTACGAAGTGACAGCTCATCAGGTTGGCTTTAAAAGTACACACACTAAATGGCACTTATCTGGTACCATGGATGCTAAAATTTCAAGAATTTCTGAAAGAGAAGGCCAGCTCTACTCTGGCTGTGTGTTTCTGCTGTTGTGATCAGAGGTACAGAACCAGATGTTCTCATCATGGGTCACATGGCAGTATAGGAAAGGAAGGTTTCCATGGAGAAATGAATTTCATAAGTACCAGAAAAGAATGGAAACATTCCCCCAAAAAAACAGTTCCCACCTTGTGCTCCAGTTTTATGGGTCATTTCTTTACCTCTTAGGGAAATTCTGTTTCAGAAATTCACTATGTGTTCCTGGGCAAATCACATAACCTATTTGTGTTTCAATTTCCTTCATTATAAAATGGGGATAGTAGTAATAATTATCTTCCAGATTTTTGTGGTTATATGTTAAGTCAAATGACTTAAAATATGTAAAGCACTTTGAAAACCTTGAAGTGCGATATAAATTCTAGCTATTATATATTACTCTAGAACTGTGTTGATATTCTATTGGAATCTGAACATGTATATGTGTGGATATGTGTCTGTATACCTACATATGTGTGTACTTGCCCATATCTTTATTTATCTATTGTATCCATATAGGCAGAAGACTATGTCTCTTTCTTTTTGTTTCTCCACAACGACCGGCACAATTTAAAGACTGCATTTATGCTCCACCAAAAAAAAAATGTGTAGCTTGGAAATAAACTATTTTATTGTTAAACAAATACCACTGTCATTACAACAATAACTTCTTATAGCAGGATTGACAGGTGCCTATGATTGAGGCTAGTCTTCCTGTGCAAGATTCTTTTAGAACTTCATAACATTTGTCCATACTCTAAGCTAACAAATAGGAAGGCAAGACTGAGGCTTTGCATTAGTCTCTACTGTTTTCAACTCCTGGCAATCTTCAAGACTGATTTCAAATGTTCGTTTTCTATAGTAAGCCTTTGCCCCAAGTTGCTAGTGCCCTTCCCTCTAAGGTTCCCTTTCATTTACTCTGTATGTGTTTGCTTGATTTACTCACTAAGTGTATGTGTGTTTGTGTGTATATATGTGTGCATATGTATACATGTGTACATATATGTGTGTACATATACACATACATAAAAATATGGAAGTTTTATTGATGTGGTTTGTTTTTACATTACAAACATTTACAGATTATCCATGCTTGTTAAGAGGTCTCTTGTAATGAAGTAAAACAATTAAACAAAACTACCAATATGGGGATCTAATCGGAAATTGCATACAACTTTACAAGTCTCTAATACTTCCCACCTCTGCATTTTTAAACTTTTTTTTAATAACAGAAATCTCTTTTCTTTGCTCTTTTAGTGCAACCTATTAGGGGAAAAAGAGAAAAGAAAAATAAATTCCCAATATCAAATATGCATAGCTAAGCAAAACAAGTTCCCTCATTGGCTGTATACAGAAATATAGATCCCATTCTGTACCATAAATCAATCTCCCTTTTGTCAGGAAGTAGATAGTATATGTTTCATCTTCGGTCCTCTGGAATCAGGGATGGTCATTGTGTTGATCTTAGTTCTCCCACCTTTCATATTTGTTTTTCTTTGTGATGTTGCAGTTGCTCTTTAAATGGTCATCCGATCCTCACCCTACAATTATAATATTGTAATGTCCTATAGCAATGGGACTGCTACATCCCAGTTATTTTCTTCCTTTATTGTTTGCAATTGTATCAAAAAATGGCGAAGAAGAGGAAAATTCAAAGGTACCATAATGAGCAAATATCTCTCCATGATGCCCTACTATCTAGACCTCCTCATTGGTATGTAATTCACTAGATTTCTAAGTGACTGGAAATCCTGAAGATTGTTTATAACATTCCCTAGTTTCTTTTGGGCTTCCTAAGAAATTGAAAAATAAATTCTCCAAAAATAGGGAGAAATAGAATTGTCATAGAGTGATGGGGAATGGTTGGATGGTTTTAACAACTGTCTAAGGAAAAGGAAGAGTCAGCAAGACTCATCTTTTATGCCTGCTGATGATACTTCTCTTTTCCTTTCATTCATTTGTGGCACCAGACATCTGGCTTAGATTAGTGTCCCAGTCTGATGAGAACTTAAATCCAAGAAGACAACAATATCCAGTTCTTCCTGCCAGGTTTTGATATTAGTAATGTCAGCCTGTGCAGGTCTGAAATCCTAGACAAAATGGGAGCCCTCGTTCTGAATTCAAGAGAGTATGGCTGATAGGAAATTGGCATTAATTGAATTCTTTTAGACATGTCAAAAGAGATCTTGCTTAAAATTGTATCTTGTCTCCGGGGTAGGTAGAAATTAATAAGACACCCATGATACTTTTATCTGATTTAATCCAAGCAGAAATAGTTAGATCTTTCAGGGGACTATAATATTTAAAGTTATATTTCATTATTAAGCTTTTTGGAGGTGCATGAAATCGCATTTGTTTAATTCCACAGATATAAAATTTCAGCCACTTGATACATTTGAATCTTGATTCCAAATGACTTTGAAAAATGGCAAAATCTTGGCTCATTTTCCTCCAATTTTTAACTTCATAGTCAATAAGTGGGCAGAGAAGAAAGACCCCCTCATAATATTAAATAACTTTGATGTAAAAACAATTCCTTTCAAACACTACAAACTCTCATTTCAATGTGGCACTTAAGAATGGTAGTCTAATGGGGTCACAAAGAATAAGCCGTGAATGAAACAACTCAACAACAACAGAAACAATTTCTTCCCTTAATCCTAATAGATTATGGAATCAAATTCATTCACCATCCTGGTTCCACTCCTCTGGACAACCTCTAGTTTATCAATGTTTTTAAACAGTGGTACCCAGAATGAAATATAACACCCATCGTGAAGTATAATGAGGAGAGGTTACAGCAGAACTATCTTTTCCCCTTTCCTGGAAAGCTATGTCTCTCTTAATAAATCCCAAGATTGCAGTAGGTTTTGGGGCTGCCACTTCACATTGCTGACTCATATTGAGCTTCTAGTCCACTAAGCACAACCAATTGGATAGCTAAGCTATCTATCTCTATCTCACTCATCTTATATTGTGAAGTTGACTTTTTTACCCAAATGCAAGATTTATACTTATTCCCATTATATTTTATTTTTTAATATTACTCACAATGCTCTAACCTGTCTAGATCTTTTTAGACCAGTGGTATCAATTAGAATGTGTCCCTGAAACTGCATGTTAACTTAGAAAACCACAAATTAACAGCTATGTTGCATTGTCATTTTACTTATTTCATTCCTAATTACATTTTAATCTGGTTCTAGGACCATTGGAACTCTCATGGGTCATCACTTTGACACTTTACTGTGTTATCCATTGTATTAGTTATCACTCCCAGCTCTGGTGTCATCTACTAATTTGATGAACACACTATCTATGTTTTTATAAAAGTCATAGATACAAATATTAACAGTACATGACTAAGCAGAGACCCCTAGGTTACTGCATTGGAGAACTGCTGTGTTGACACTGAAAACCTGGTCTTTGAGCCTGGCCATGTGACCAGTTTAGAATCCATCTGATTGTCTTATAGCTATGATCTTATCTTATCATAGTTTTCTATCTTCTCCATAAACCTCACTTGCCTAAAATCTCACTCATAAAAAGTAAGACAATTAAAATTATTCTGTACCATTTAATAACTGATTCTATTCTGTAATTGATCCTATTCTGTATTGTTACCACATTTTGCCAACCCACTTTTTTGATCTTAAGTTAAGGTCAAGAATGCAATTTTCTCTCCAAGTTAGTTCAAAGGTGTGATTGAAAAGAACAAAGCATTATCATTAGTGCCATTAGCCCCTGGGGTAACTGCTTGTTGTCTATAAGCTTAACCTGGTATCATCTCCCCCCTCCAAAAAACATATCTTCTGTCCTTGCCCATCATTCTGCAATTAGGGGAGGTTTGAATTCTCCCAAGGCGACAGCAAACCTTGTGGTACTGATCTTCTAGTTGAGATTACATGAGGCTGCTGAGTCCTATAAAACAATTAACAGAGAGCCACACCTGAATTTCAACCCACTTCTCTCATCATAGTCAATTATAATGTTCACCAATTACATAGATTCCCCCCCCCTTTTATGTCATAAAGAATGCTTCCCCTTCTCATTGGGGTTGCTGGCCTCACTGAGGTGGCCTGTCTGACCCACTTTGTTAACACATATGCTGTCACTGTTAATAAACTAATTTTGCTTACCCGAATTTACCTTTATTGAATTTACTCACAGCAGTTCAGAGGTCATACCAAGATTGGTGGAGGGAGTCTGGATCTCCAAACTCCCTTGACAGAACCTCTATCTTTTCTTCTTGGCACCCCTGGTGGAATTTTCCACCTGTAGGTAGGGTTTCTTCTAGAGAACTGTGGGTGAGACCAGGCTCTCCTCTCAACCCTCCCCCACCCTGGGAAATCTCTGAGCTGTGAGGTAGCTACCCCATTAAGGAAAAGTTACAATTTGTCTATATTTTTCTTGGGCTGCCGTTTGTGTTCAGTATGATAATTTGGAAATAATTGGCAATATAAAGCCTGGGCAATCCTCCTAAGGGAATTGTTTTGAAAAATTCCTTTTTCAATGCTGTCTCTCAGTTTTGAGAGGGGACTTAAAATCCTTGGAGAAATATTTCTTCAAAGGGTTAATTATCTGGTGACCCTGATAAGAATTGATAACTTTTGGGTCAAAGGATATGCACATTTTTATAGACCTTTGCTGTAGCCAAATTGCACTCCAAAATATTTGGATCAGTTCATGACTCCACCACCATTAGTGTTCTAATTTTCCCACATCTTCTCCAACATTTATCATTTTTCTATGTTGTCATGTTAACCAATCTGACAGATGTGATGTGGGACATCAGAGTTGTTTTGATTTGCATTTCTCTAATCAATAGTGATTTAGAGCATTTTTTCATATGACTATAGATGGCTTTAATATCTTCATCTGAGAGCTGCCTGTTCATATCCTTTGACCATTCATCAACTGAGGAATGACTTGTATTCTTATAAATTTGATTTAATTCTCTATATATTTTAGAAATGAGGCCCTTATCAGAGATACTGGTTGTAAAAGTTCTTTCCCAGTTTTCTGCTTCCCTCCTAATTTTGGTTGCATTGGCTTTGTTTGTGCAAAAACTTTTCAATTTAATGTAATCAAAACTATCCATTTTGTGTTTGATAATGTTCTCTATCTACTGTTTGGTCATGAAATTTTCCGTTCTCCATAAATCAGACAGGCAAACTATTCCTTGCTCTCCTAGTTTGCTTATAGTTTCAACCTTCATATCTAAATCATGAACCCATTTTTGCTTTATTTTGGTATATGGTGTGAGATTTTGGTCTATGCCTAGTTTCTTCCACACTCTATTCCAGTTTTCCCAGCAGTTTTTGTCAAATAGTGAGTTCTTATCCCAGAAGCTGGGGCCTTTAGGTTTATCAAACAATACATTACTGTAGTCATTGACTACTGTGTCTTGCATACCTAACCTATTCCACTGATCCACCACTCTATTTCTTAGCCAGTACTGAGGAGTTTTGATGATTGATGCTTTATAATACAATTTGAGATCTGGAATGGCTAGGGGCTGAAGATTTCTTTTTAAGGATGGAGGAGAGTTGAGCATTTTAGAAGGCAGCAAGGAAAGAATCAATAGATAAAGAAAGTTTGAAGATTAGAGAGATAGTTAGTTGGAACCAATGAATTATATCTTTGATATAAAGGGGCCTTCTCTAGGAGTCCAGGAAGTGACCATGGTATTTTGAAAAATCAGCAAAAGAAAATTGAAAAAAAGAAAGATATTTTGTTGTATTCTCCCAGGAATCATATATTATCTCTTCACTATATTTCAATGGACAAGACTGAGTACATGCTAGGAGTTTATAAATACTTGCTGATAGATAAACATAATTTTAAGCTTGTGATGTATTATACTAAGTATTTGTAAAATTATTTTTTTATTTATTTCATTAGATATTTTCTAATTACATGTAAAAGAATTATATATACATATATATGTATATATATGTGTGTATATATATATATATGTTTTAAATTTGGAGTTCCAAATTCTCTTTCTCCCTGTATCCAATAACCTTTCCTTGAGAAGGTAAGCAATTTGATATCAATGATACTTATAAAGTCATACAAAATATATTTCTATATCAACCATATTGCAGAAAACAAAACAAAACAAAACAAAACAGTAACAAAAGAAAACAATAAAAATAAAGAAAGCTAAAAAATAGGCTTCTTCAATCTGCTTTCAGAGTTTATCAGTTCTCTCTCTGGAAGTGGTTAGCATTTTTAATCGTGGGTTCTTTGGAATTATTTTGGATATTGTCTTGTTCAGAGTAGTTAAGTCTTCCATAGTTAATCATTCTTACAATTTTATTGTTATTCTGTACAATATTTTGGTTCTCCTCACTTTGCTTTGCTATGTCTCCCCAGGTTTTTTTTTTCTGAAACCATCCTGCTAATCATTTTGAAAAATACTTTAATAGTAATGTGTCACAATCATATACAACTTGATCAGCCATTCCTCAGTTGATGAGGATCTGTTTGATTTCCAATTCTTTGCCGCAGAAAAACACAGCTATATTTTTTGGTACAAATAGGTATTTTCCCCTTTTCTTTATTCTCTTTTAAATATAGCCTTAGTAGTAGTACTGCTGGGTCAAAAAATACACAGTTTTAAAGCTTTTGGGGTATACTTCCAAATTGTTCTCCAGAATGGTTGGAATGATTCATCATTCCATGCATTTTCTGGGTTTGCTTATAATATCCCAGTTCTTTTGCCCTCTGAAATATCATATACCAATGCCCTTGTTCTTTCAAAGAGCTAAATCTTATATGATCTTGACTGTGGCTCCAAAATGTTTAAATGATTTATTTCTTGCTGCTTGAAGTATTTTTTTTTAACCTGGAAGCTCTGGAAATTTCACTATATTATTCCTGAGAGTTTTCATTTGGGGATCTTGTTTAGGTGACGATCAGTAGATTCTTTCAATCTCTATCTTACACTCTGGTTCTACAACATTGAGGCAGTTTTCCTTGATAATTAATTGAAATATGACATGTATACTCTTTAATTTCTCAATTTCATTTTCTCCAACCATCTTCGTGGTCAGTTTTTTTTTCTTCCAATGAGATGTTTCACATTTGCTTCTAGTTTTTCATTCTTTTGACTTTCTTTAATTGTTTTTTTTTTAAATCTCTCATGCAGTTCTTAGGTTCTACTTGCTTAATTCTTATTTTTAAGGAATTGTTTTCTTCATTGTGCACTTGTTCCTCTTTTTCCATTTGACAAATTCTGCTTTTCAAAAAGTTATTTTCATCAGTGAATTTATGTACTGCTTTTTTCTATTTGGGAATTCTGTTTTTAAGGTGTTATTTTCTTCATGTTTATGTCCCTCTTTTTATCAGGTTGTTAACTGTCTTTTTTATAGTTTTCTTTTTCTTTTTCTTTTATTTCGTTACCTAAGCTTTCATCTACCACTCTTGGTTTTGAAACTTACTTTTACCTCTTCCATTAATTCTTGTTCTGCTTGTGTCCAATTCCCATTTTTTCTTTTACATTTTGCCTGTAGCAGTTTTTACTCCATTATATTCTTCTAAGATTGTGTTTTGTTATTCCCTGCCACTATAGTAGCTCTTTATGTTCTTTTTTGCCGTTGTTTATATTTTTATCCTGTTTTTTGGTTTGGAATTTTGTCTGTCATGGATCCATCTGGCAGCCTGGTGAAGACTATGGACTCCTTAGAATGATTTTAACTCATAAAATAAAATACATTAGAATACAAAGGAAGCTAATCATGCAGAAATGGAGTAATCAAAATACTAAAAAAAAGCTCACAGATTCAACTTTAAGTACTTCTTGACTAGATTCTATTTACAAGATAAAATAGAACATTCAGAATCAGAAATAATGCCCCAAGACAATTAGAATTATGTATATAAAAAGAATTCCACCTAGTTTCAAACTAGATGGCCCTGAACATTCCTGAGCTATTTTTTCTAACAATTCCAAGAGTATGATATGTCCTATCCTCATTCACCCAAGGCCTGAGCTTTCTTTCCAAATATATCCAAATGTTGCCTTTTGTTCCAAAATATCCTCTAGCTGTTTCAGAGGTTTGCCAAATGATATGGTGGCTCAAGCTATTCACTCCAGATCTCTTTGATTACTAGTGTTTAGTGTTATAGCCACTTTAATAACTAACTATGTCCTCTACCAATCAATGGAGAGGCATGATATAATATTCCAACTATATCAAAAAAATAATTTAGCAAGATACACCAAAAGAAGGACAATCAATGAATGATGTGCCAACCCTTGTACTTCACTTCCATTGGGGATTCTTGAATCCTTGGCACCCCAGTCTTCATGGGATAATAAAGTATAAAAGTTTGACCTGAACATTGTCTTAGATTAGTCTCCTCTGGGGTTTGATTCCTGGGCATATTTCACAATATTTTTATGCCTCTGGAACCAGCCTCAAATGAAGCCCTAGTTTCAGTTTTAAGTTACTTTGCATTCAAACATCATAAGCAGCTCTGGAGCCCAGAACCCCAATTGGGACTTGCCCCAGATGGACAACTTAGAGAATGCCTGAGGACATAACTCAGGACATGCTTCTTCACTCCATTTAGGCAAAGGTCTCATTCCAGGTCATATTTATTTCCAATATTTAGTATCCAGAAGCCATTTCTTCTCCCTCCTCCAAAGTGGAAGCAATCAAAACTGAATGCTGGGAACTTATAATGACCAAGTATATTCCAAAAGTAGAGTTATGAAAAGGCCTCTCACCCTGCTTCTTTCTGCGGGTGGGAGCTATTCAGAGGTATGCTGGATCTAGTTCAAACAGGCTTTCAAGACCAATTGTTAAATTTCTAATATGAACATTTATGCATACAAAATTTGGCAAATACTGCAAATCAGGGCTGTATTTATTGTTTTATTCATTGTCTAGTATTAAGAAAGTGATAAGGAAGATGTTAATGCAGATTGAATTTAAAAATGGAGCCCAGGTAAATCATCCTCCCCACAACCTCAGTGGGTTATTAATTACTTATTAATACATCCCTGAGTTATGGGTCTGGAACATTCCAAATAATGTCAGGTATTTTGGATATATTGTTTCATGTGCTGAACTATTTTTTTTCCCATTCTTTTTTCTTCTTTGTTATAAGAGATGGTTTTCTGGGAGGAGGAGGAGGGAAAAAGAGAAGCTATATGCAGAAAGTAAAGGTAATATAAGAAAATGAAATTTATCCAAAATAATTAAATAAAAATAAAAAAGTCAATACAAATGATGTATGTAAGAGATATTTTGGAGGGATAATCAATAATGACTAAAGGATTTCTGACAGAATAGTAACAATTAAACAATTGCAAATTTCTGATACTGAATTACAGGGAGAATGACAGTGTCATAAACAGAGAAATAACTAATAAAAATGATAATAGACACTTCTAAAGACATTAAGATTTACTAAATGTCCTAGAACTAACTCATAAGGTTGCTATTGAAAGTACTATATTATAGAATACAGATTTGGGAGGGACTTCCATTGCCATCTAGTTAGACTTCTGAGAATCCTTTCTCTGCCATGGTTGATATGGGCTTATCCAGCCTCTACTTAAAGACCTATGGGAAGGGAGTAGGAGGAAGCATTTTCTCCTGAAGAAACCCATTCTACACAACTCTAATCCTTACCATCATTTTCCCCCTTGGAATTAAGCCTTCTTTTCAATTTGAACATGTTGTTCATGCTTTCAGTGTTCACATCAGACTAGAGACTCCTGTCATATAATGGTTATGTGACCTTGGTAAGTCATTTAACCTCTCAGTGCTGTAGGCAAGACAATCTAAGCATCTAAATTGCAGAGAAGGGAACCAACTGGCATTGGTAGAGAAAGTATCTTATATAAATGAAATCATGGATCTAACCCCTATATGTGTCGTATCAAACTATGTTAACTTTTCTTCTCCTTTATCATAAATCCTAAGATGGGCTAGTCCACATCAGAGCACTCCTTCCTTGATTTTTGTGATAGGATGCCAGGACATTGGTAGATCATTATGCTATGTCTTTAAAGGGTCCTGTCAATTTCACCCTAACAATTAGCTCATTTTTTCTTGGGACAATCAGATCCAGAAAAGAATTTCCCCTAATAGATCTTCTTCCTTTTGAAGTTAGTCTTTGGTTTTTCTCCCAAGAGTTCTTATAATCTTTAGATTTGATTTTCTAGGTCTCTTCTGGCCATACTGTCTATGCATAAGTGAAGTGGATAGGGAGTTCTATAATCTTACAAATCATGGGGTGGGATGGAGGTGCGAAGTTCACTGATTGGTATGTTGGAGCTCCTCAGAGTCAAAGCCCATTATTACTTTTTCAGTGCAAGTATTCACACCTTGGAAAGCAAATAGGAATCACTTGAAATAAAGACTTTTTTTTTATTGTCTTGATTTAAGAAAGTATTAGTAATGCAAATTAAGCTCCACTCCCCCCAGCCTGATTATTATCAACACAACATTATATTTCTCTGGAAACATTGCTTGTGTTCAAGAGGAATGTAGTAGTAAGTTCAAAGAATGAAATCAGCAGAGACCTGAGTGACTGGAGATTGAATGATGATGATGATGATGATAAAGTAATAATAATACCAGTGCTATTTATATAAGCACTTAAAGGTTTATAGCCTGTTTTACAAATATTAAATCTATTTGACTGTGGAAGAAAATGAAATACTGTGTATTCTCTGTAGGTCACTCTAAGATGCTGTTTATGGTGGCTGAAGCAAGATATTTAGTTCATTGTCATTTTTTCTAGGATCTTTTGCAGAACTCTTGTAACATTTCATTTGGGGCTCTTTAAATCCAGAAGCATCACTTTATTAGTTCCTTTTCTTTGAAATTCTTGACTTGCTTTTGCTTGTCTTCCTAACCTTTTCACTTGTTTTACCTTGCTGCTGCCTTCTCCTCCTCCTCCTTCTCCTCCTCTTTCTCCTTTTCCTCCTCCTCTCCTCCTCCTCCTTCTCCTTCTTCTTCTTCTTCTTCTTCTTCTTCTTCTTCTTCTTCTTCTTCTTCTTCTTCTTCTTCTTCTTCTTCTCCCCCTCCTCTTTCTTCTCCCCCTTCCCCTTTCCCTCCTCTTCCTCCCCCTTCTTCTCCTCTTCCTCCCCTCCTCCTCCTTTTCCTCCTCTTCCTTCTCCTTCTCCTCCTCTTCTTTCTTCTCCATCATTTTTATCTTTTTTCCCTTCTCCTCTTTCTCTTCTTTCTTTTCTGTTCTTTCTCCTACTGACCTGCCCCCTTAGGTCCTTAAAATCAAGTCCTCCTTAAATTATTCTTCAAGACAAGTCTTTAGCCCAAAATTTTCTCTTTTGCTTAAATCTCTTCCCTTATTCAGCTCTAGCCCTTCTAATTGAACAGAAATTTTCTTTCTTCTCCCTTAATTTTTCCTCATGTACTCCTAAACTTTCCCTTTGCAACTTCAGTCTTTGGCCTTCCAATTCTAAAACCCTCCAAATCTTAAGTCCTTTTCCTTCAGCTCAAAGCCTTCATTCATACAATCTTCTCTAATAAAAGCTAGAAGTAAAAATCATATTACCATATGTTTTATCGATGAGGAAACTGAGGCTTTGAGAGGTACCAACAGTCACATGGCTAGTAAGTTTTGCAGCCAGGACTGAAGCTCAAGTTTTCTGACTTTGTGCCCACTTTTTTTTTAAAATT
Organism: Phascolarctos cinereus; assembly: GCF_003287225.1. NCBI lineage: Eukaryota > Metazoa > Chordata > Mammalia > Diprotodontia > Phascolarctidae > Phascolarctos > Phascolarctos cinereus. The sequence continues at coordinate 133,008,078 of NW_027556098.1, forward strand.
ACGTGAAGCTATCAGCTCCAGCATTATGTTTTCAGCCCATAGAAAGAAAATATTAATTGAGTAGATGGATGACAGTTTTGAACTTGTGTTAGAGGTTATACTAGGAATTCTACATGGATCTATCTGACTGGCCTTTGGAGGTAAGCGACTAGAAATTAAAAGAGAGATTAGGGTTTAGGTGGAGTCAGTGTGATACAGTAGAAACAAAAATGGATGTGGAGTCAGCAGGCTCATGGTCAATACCAGTTCAACTACTTATAGAAAGTGTAACTTTTTGTAAGATATTTTGCTTTTTAGGGCCTGTGTTTTGTTTTTGTTTTCCATAAAACCAGAGGTTCACAGTAGAAAAATTTTAAGGTTCCTTTTAACTTTAAATCTATGATCCTATGATTCTGTGTTGATTTGGAAGTTCTATACCTTAGTGAAAGAATAGAAATAGGTAGAAGAGAGAAGGGAGGGTCTCAAAAGGAGACAGCAAAAATTTGATGAAGTTAACTAGTACATAATTTCACCTTCAAGAGATACTATATAGTAGGAATTGAACACCTTCTCTATTCAGCCTGAAACATTAAACCAGAGGCAGCCTGTGCTACAGTAGATAAAATAACAGGCCTCGATTCAGGAAGATCTGAACTTTAATCCAGCCTCAGACACTTGCTATGTGTGTGACTAGCTGGGAATCACTAAACTCTGTCTGCCTCAGTTTCTTCAACTGTAAAAGGGGTAATAGTAGCACCCACCTCTCAGAGTTGTTGTGAGAATTGAGTGAGATAATATTTGTAAAAAGTGTTTAGCACAGTGCCTGTCATATAATCACCTGCTATATAAATGCTTATCCCCTCTCTTATTCCTCTTGAACTACCTGAGTTTCATGGGGCATCTTTTATTGGTTGGTTTGCAAACTGCATCTATCTTTCCATCTTACTAATGGAAAGGCTAGCTCATTTTATTCAGGAAGAGACAGGCCTGTCTTCCCAGAACTGCTGGAAGGCCCCATTTACTGCAAACATTCATTTGGTTCACTTATGGGATTTATAGAGAACAGATTTTGAGAGCTTAAGGCAAAATTCAGCCTTGCACAGTTGCTCACCTTATCAATAGACTGCAGTCTTCTTAAGATGCTACCTCTTAATAAGAGTTACCTCTAAATATGCACACATGCACACACAACATGTATGCAAACACACATATATGTATATATGCATATACACATATAGGTGTGTATATATATTTATATGTGTATGTATATGTGTATGCATATACGTATATGCATGGACCAGAGAAATAAAATTTATAATAATCTTAAAAATTAGGAAACTTCCATTAGCCATGTAAATCTGAAATATTCAGTCTTTATTTTCTTAAATAAACATGAAATGCATTTAATTTGCATGGATTTTCAAGGAAAATCTTTTGCTTTTCCATGCCCAGCAGAAAGGAGTCTTGCTTCATTGATCTCTGAACAAGTATTTTGCCTTGAAATAACATAAAATTTGCTATTTTCTCAGGATCCCAGGGTGTGTTTGCAATATAATTAGCATGGTAATCAGAGGCAGTCAATGAAACATAAAAAAAATTACTTGTGCCTTTAAATTGTTTGTCACTTAACTTGAGAACAATGACAATACTGTTTACCACGATATCTTTAGCCTAATCCATTTCCTATGCAGTTGCATAGAAGGAAAAAGATCATCAATTCATCTCTGTCTAAGATTTAGGCTTGTAAACATTCTGCTTATGGCAAGAAGCCAAAGCAATACTAGAGGTCTTCCACTAACGACAAGACATTTTTCTTGTTATTTCAAATAGGAGAGTTTGACTTATTTATTTGTAGGGTGAGGGGCTTTAATACATATGCATATACATGTATTTCTGTGTATATATGTATACATGTCTATGCCTGTATATATGTATGTATAATGCACACACATGTATATACATATTCACATATACATATGTGTGTGTATATACACACATACATGCATATTTACTATATGATGCTATCAGCATAATTTTACAAAGAATAGAACTGAGGCCTAGAGAAGTGTTTACTTGTCTAAGGTTATACTTTCGGCAATTGGAAGAACTAAAATTTGAACTCAAGTCTGTGATGCCATGTGCAATACTTTTCTCATAGTATTGAGCTAATTGAGAAGAAAGGTGACTATAGTCCATTCTTTGTCTACAATACATGTACATATATATATATGTACACACATATATGAGACAAGGAAGTAGGACTGAAAGTCTATAAGACTGATCATATGGATAGTGGTCTGACTATGTCTTAGAGAGCCAAGTTAGTTCTTTACACACAGCTAAAGCTGGTCTCCTACCTATAGTATTTCCCTGATATTTAGTGAAAATTGTAGGCTGCGTTTGCATTCTATGCTGTGATTTGGGGAGCTTAAAATTCTCTCAAATAGTCATCTACTAGCAGGACCACAGTATAAGTGATGGAAACAGGGAAGAACTAGGGATGGGATCCATAATTAGCAAAGAAAGGCGCATAGTTAAACAACTAAAGAAAGTGGACCACTAAGTGTGGCACTGGTTTAGCTTATAGGGCAGATTACAGATGTTATAAGTACTAGTATTGTACCAGAGGAAACCCCTACATGATATAATCCATAAAACTTCTGAAGATCTCAGATATCTGGTGTTATGAGAGAGTACATATGACCTATAGGGATAGGGGCCCTTGTGACTATATTAATCTCATAATTGTGGTTGTTGTGAGGATGGATACAGGGTATCAACAGCTCACTACTAAAGATTTCATGATGTAGTGTTTGCCAGGGTGAGTTGCTGTTTAGGTTAATGAGGTCAGCAATGCCAGAGACAGGGTGAGGAATAGAATGTGATATGCTTTTACTATTAAGTAATAGTGAGGCTGGAGATAACCACTGGTCAGCCATTGAATCCTGAAAATCACTAAGAACAAAAGTAAGATGTTAACATCAAAGGTGAGGGCTTTATCATGGTTCTTCACATGGGGAGATAGATAAGAGTTTTATCTGAGGTGCTTTTCAAGGTCATAGGATCATAGAGCTAGAACTAAGAGAGACATTGAAGGTCGTCTGGCCCAACCTAATTTTATAGGTTAAAAAAAAGTGAGCCAAAGAAAGCTAAGGAAATACCCAAGGTCATATGGGCCAAAGGGATGGAATTTAGACTGAGATCCTCTGACTCCAAGGACAGTGTACCACACAGGGCACTCCTCTCTCTGCACTTGGGTGAGGAAAGTTAAGACTGGGTCTCCTTTCTCAACTGGATTATAAATATAGCAGTCAATCCCAGGCCTGAATCCAATACCAATTGGCTCATAAGCTTTAACCTACTCCTAATCTGACATAGTTCACTGTTCCTTAAGAAGCCTGAGTGTTCTCTATTCTCAAGTGTTCACTATATTGGTGCTAGAGTTGTTGTACAAATCTGATTAGCATTAGCCCTAATTCAGCTTAAAATCTTTGCACCCAGATGATACAACAGTCTCAGGCTCCCCAGCAACAGAGTCTACTAGCTAGACGGAACAGCAGAGAGACCACATGGTGTGCACTCAGAAAGACTTGAGTTCAAATATAGCCTAAGACACTTGCTAGCTGTGACCCTGGGCAAGTAACTTAACCTTTATTTCCCTCAATTTCCTTATCTGTAAAATGGGGATAATTTTACCTTCCTCATAGTTTTGTTGTAAGGATCAAATGTGATAAGAGTTGTGAAGCACTCAGAACACTGCCTGGCACAAAGTAAGCACTACAGAAATGTTAGTCACTACAACAACAACAACAACAACAACAACAACAACTACTACTACTACTACTACAACTACTTACCAATGTATGTTCCATGCTACCAATTCAAAGTCACCCATCATAGTTAGGTGGTTTGATTTTGAACCTCATTCTATTTCAAAGTAAGAATGGTTAATCCTGTACATGTTAAAAAGCCTTAAATTGAATTTCAACAGAAGATACTGAATCTCTGGCAATTCCCTTTATAATGAGTGCTCTCATGCTGTGGAATCATGAGAGGAATAGTCCAATTGGCCTTCTTGCTATTCTTTATACTTATTGTTACATCTCTCTTCTTCATCTTGGCACCTTTGTACTGATTTCCTATAATACATGGAATGTACTTTCTCCTCACTTCCACCTCTTAGAAGATGCAGGATTCAAACTCAACTTCTCTGACTCTGAAAATAGTGTTCTTTACACTGCCAGGGATATACAAATGTATGGAGAGAAGATTAAGAATGAGGTAGAGGGAGAAACTAAGGAAAACCCAAAGGAAGACACACAAGAAAGTTGAGAAATAGAGATGAGGAGAGAGTTCATTGTTGTTGAGACGGATGTCTTATGTAAATATATCTAATTGGAATATTAATTCCAGGGAATAACTAATATGACTAGAATGTAGAAGTTATGGAACAAGGCTAGGAAAAGTAGTTTGAAGCCAGACAGTAATTTGAGTGCAAAACTAAGTTTGTATTTTAACTTACATGCAATGGGGAACCATTGAGGATGTTTGAGGATAGGATTAACATCATTAGACCTTCAGTTTGGATTATTAATTTGACAACTAAGTAGTGAATGGAATTGAGACTGAAAGCAGAAGGACCAAATGAGTTGCTATTATAATAGTTTAAGTGAGAGGTGATGAGAACATAGAGTGGTATTTCTATAAATGGGAACGAGTTATATGTTAGAGATGTTGTGAAGGCAGAGAATAAGTTTTGGCAACTAATTGGATATGGGGAATGGCTAAAGAAAAGGGGAAAGTTCATCACAAGAGGTCCACTTCAATAGTAGATGACTGAAGAGCATTCAACTTGCCTATTTCTCATCCTTTGGCTTTGCGACATGATCAGTCCATCTTTTTCATCATCCATTTTCATGACAATAACTTATGCTCCTGTTCTTTTCTGAAGGTCCTCATTTGGTGCATGTTGCAGCATCCACTAACCTTGGTGCCTTCTTTCTGGGACTACCCCCAATTTATCCTGTCTATGTGCTGTTGTAGCCATTAGTTTGCATGTTGTCTCCCCCATTAGACTATGAACCCCTGGAGATAAGAGGATTTTTTTTACCTTTCTTTGTATCTCCAGAGCTTAGTGCCTAACACATAAGTTCCTTAATAATGCTAGCTGATGATTCATCTCACATTCACCATGCACTTCCTCATTATCTTATGGGAGATATTCATTTTCATTTCTTTAGAGACTATTATGTTTCATGTACCTCAGCTATATAGCAATAGTAGTAGTACAGTAAATAAACTATTTGAAAAGGAGTTTCAATAAAATTTATAGAAATACAAACATAACTAAGATTCTAAAACTTATTATATCCACAACATATTTAATTTAGATCATACAGATATAATCTCTTCTCCTTCATTTATCATTGTCCCCCAAACCTTTCAAGAAGTCCATAGCAATCCCTCTCCAAATGAATAACAAATTTTATTTACTCTGATCACCTCAGTCTCCATATTTTTTCATGTCCTTTATTTTCTATGGCATCCAAGAATGCTCCCTTGCATTTCATCTTCCACCTCTACTAAGTTAAATCTTATCTATCTTTTGAGGCCTAGGTAGATAAGCAGCCATGTTGTCAAATGCCATCTACAAGGATGAACACAGCATCACAACACACTGATGGTAAGTTCTTCAACTTGAAAATTTGGCTGCAAGCCAAGATTAAAGTGAAGGGAGTGTTGATGCATGATTTTCTGTTTGCTGATGATTGTGCACTCAATGCAGCCTCTGAAGCTGAGATGTAACAAAGTATGGATTGTTTCTCTGCTGCTTGTGCTAATTTTGGCCTAACAACACCAAGAAAACACAGGTACTCCATGAGCTAGCACCACACCACCTATATGTGGAACCACTGATTACAACAAATGGAGACATTTTGAATGCTGTGGATGAGTTAACTCACCTTGGCAGTATATTTTCTAGGGATGTACATACTGATAATGAAGTTGATGCATGCATTGCTAGAGCTAGCTCAGTGTTTGGGAGACTTGGAAGGAAAGTGTGGGAGAGAAGAGGTATTAGACTGACTACCAAACTGAAGGTCTACAGAGCCATTGTGTTGACCTCATTGTTGTATGCCTGTGAAACCTGGACAGTTTACCAGTACCATGCTAGAAAACTGAATCACTTTCATTTGAATTATCTTAGGAGGATTCTGAAGATCTCCCAGCAGGATAAGACACCAGACACTGAGGTCCTTTCTTAAACTAAACTTCCAAGAATTCAAACTCTACTGCAGAGAGTGTATCTATGATAGTTTGGCTACAATGTTGGGATGAGAAACATACGCTTGCCTAAAAGACTATTTTATGGAACTCACACAGGGCAAGTGCTCACATGGTAGTCAGAAGAAGTGATACAAGGACCCTCTCAAGGTCCTCTTAATAACTTTGTAATTCATTGTGTGACATGAGAAACACTGGCACAGGCCCACCCAACTTGGAGTGCCCTCATCAGAGAAGGTGCTGTGCTCTATGAGCAAAGCAGAATTGAAGTAGCTCAGAAGAAACACGAGATGTGCAAATTTAGAGATTCCACTCCAAACGCCACTCACATGGACTATTTGTGACTGACCTGTGGTACAGCACTTTGAGTTAATATAGATTCGATTAGCCACAGTCAGATGCATTGTAACTTGACCCTAACTTAGTTATATAATTTTGGTCTTCTTTGAGAATGATGTACAATAACCAGATTGACAGAGTGGTGGATAGAAATAGTTAGATAAAATATTCATCAAGTGTTTACTGTGTTCCAAATACTATGCCAAATTATGAGGATATAAATACAAGATAGTAAAAAAGTTCTTGACCTTATTATTATATCTTAATGGGGTAAGGGGAGAGAGCAAGGAAAGACAAAATGACTGGGGAGGAGAAGGAGAAGTTTAGAGGGGAGTCAAGGTATGAATGAGATAAAACAGGGCTGGGTCTATCTTGAAATAATGGTCCCAGTAAGAGAGGCATCAATCATTAGGGCATAGTTCTTTAAGAAAGGAAGAGGTTGGCAAGTGGGTATGGCATAGTGGAAAGAACACTGGATACAGAGTCAGAGAACCCGAGTTCAAATCTGCTGCTTACTTTGGGAAAGTCGTTTCATAGAATGATAGATTTAGAGCTGGAAGGAACCTTAGAGGCCATCTCTTCTGACATCATGAATTTACAGATGAAGAACTCAAAGCCTATAAATTAAGTGACTTACCTCATATCACGCACCTAGCAAGTGTCAGAATCAGGATTTCAATGTATGCCTTCTCCATTCCCAAACCTGGGACTCCACCCACCACATCATCAGCCTAGATAAGATGCAAGCTATTTTCCAGAATTAACAATAATCAGTAAGAAAACAAGAGCCAAGAAATTCACCTATACAGAACAAATTAAAAGAATAGAAACGTCAGCAATGCTTTTTTCACTTTTTTTAATAAGTGTTAATATACATTATTATAAATCATGCTTTCAACTCTGAATGTTGAAAGGTAGCTTTAAAGAATCAGTATCAATGATTTTTTTTTGATGGATGGAATATTTTCATGTGAAGGCAAACACATTTGAATTTATTATATGATATTCTTCCTCCTATATTCCCACTACTCCTTAGTGAGAGGGAAGAGGGACTAAAGACATCCAAAGCAGTCTAACAAACACATTAACACCTGCAAAGTACAAGTGATTGTGCTTAATGCTGGTGACACAAAGGCAAAAAAAAAAGACAAAACAATCTCTGGCATCCAGAAGCCTGTATGTTATTCAGGGATGAGCCACTTTAGGCTTCTGTGTAACTATGTGGGTAGGGACGAAGGACCAATCAAACAACATTGGTCATTCTTGATTGGTAGGGGCTTTATTTGGATTAGAAATAAAATGATGCCACAGGAGGAATTTAATTTGGAAATTGGGAAAGTCCTCCCAAGGGCAGGTAGGTGGCACAGTGGATAAAGCACCTAGCCGAGGGTATGGAAAACTGAGTGCAACTCTGGCCTCAAACATGTACTAGCTGTGTGATTCTGGGAAAGTCACTTAACCCCATTTGCCTCAGTTTCCTCATCTATAAAATGAGCTGAAGAAGGAAATGATAAACCACTCTAGTTCTTTGCCAAGAAAACCCCAAATGGGGTCGCAAAATGTCAAACATGACCGAAAACAACTGAACAACAACCAAGTTCTCCCAGTACACATGCTACTGGGAAGGGCCTTGGTTATCCTAATGGGATGATGGGAGAAACAAAGCTAGTGATCTGATTTTTCCCAATAGTCAAAGTGCTATCATACTTTACGGAGTTTTGTCTAATACAGAAAGGAATTCAGGGGAAACAAGAATAGAGTAGATTAGCAATTTAAATTAGTCTAACAAAGGTGTGGTCACATGACATTTTATACACTTAGATTCCCAGCTCTGGTACTTAGCATCCGTGTAAGCATGGACAAATTTAAACTCTCTTAGCCTCATTTTCCTCATCTGTTAATTTGGGAAAATCATGTCAGTATTTACCAACTTTATAGTAATATTGTGAGGTTCAAATGAGAAGTATGTAAAGTACTGAACTTAAAGCTCTCTATAAATGTTAATGATATCATTACTTACCTCACAGGGATATTTCAGGGCAAATCATCTATTAATAATAGCTAACATTTACATAACAATTTAAGGTTTGAAAGACATTTTACAAAAATTATTTCATTTTATCCTCACAACAATCCTGGGAGGTAGGAACTATTATTATTACCCTTATTTTACAGTTGAGGAGATTGGGGCTAGCAGGTCAGGTGATCTGCCCATGGTCACACAGCTAAGTGTCAGAGGACAGATATGAACTAAAGTCTTCCTGACTCCAGGTCCAGCTTTCTTACTATATCAAAGTAGTGGGAAATGACTAAGAATTATATATGCCTCAACAATAATTTCCAAATATCTCATCCTTTGGTGATAGTATTGTAAGTTTGAGAGTAAACTCAGACTAAATCTGGGTACAGATGAACTCTTAATATATAGGCTCTGAGAGAGTTTATAGCAGCATCATTGGTGTCTGTGTGCCAACTGATGGATGTGTAGGACTCTGTACTTTTGTGGGGCTTCTCTACAAATCTAACTGAAGTTATCACGGGTTACCTGGATACTGCCATGTTTTAGATTCTGAAAAAAAAACACTGAAAAAAAGTGTTGTAGTATCAAATTCAAAGTTGCATTAAATTCAAAATAATGATAAAATCCTTGGTCTTAGGCATTACTTCTATTAATAGAGACTAATACCACACTATGTAATGTCATACACTAAAGGTCATTATAATATAAATAATTATGTCAAATTAATCTCATTCTACATTAAAATACTTTTGGATTATCTATTTCAAATAGGTTACAAAACAAAAGTTGTTGAAAACTTTTATGTCTTATATATGACCTTCCTATCTGGACCTTCCCAACCATCTACTATGTTTCAGAATTTAATTTTTGATATTTACAATTATCCCTATTCAAGTTCATCATTGTCAGATTCTGCCCACTGTTCTAACTTGTCAATACTTTTTTGAATATTGATTCAGTTATGTAATAGGTTGATTTTTCTTCCCAGATTTATATCATTTGCAAATTTGTTAAGCATATTATCTATGCCTTCATCCATAATAATAATTAAGATATTAAATGGGATAATGCTAAAGACAATTCTGTGGCACACCACCACATACTTCCCTTGAAACTCTACCCACTGAACCAACTAATAATCCAAAAACCTATGCTCAATTTCCTCTATCTTGTCTATAGTATAGTATGACTGGCTTTGCCATATGCATTGGTGAAATCTTGACATTCTATTACTAAGAAACTTTCTTAATCTAATACCCCTAGAAAAAAAGAAATGATATTAGTTATTCATATGGCAAGAGGATTATCATGTAATTCCTTTAATGGATAAGATTTCTTCAAATCTTTCCCAAAGAGTCAAAAATTTTTTAAGTGAAATGTACACAATTTTTGAAAAACATACCCAATGACATATCAGCAAACTGTATATATAGAGGAAACATATCATAACAAATGCCAAATTAATATAATATAGTTAAATACAAGATTATTTGGCAGTGAGATAGGCATGGTATAAAGTAAGGATGCCTAGCATTAACTACAGTTTTTCAGCATTTCTGTTGACATTGGTACGTGCAAAAATTGGTATTTATCTTAGAGAACCAAATATCAACACAACATACTGCTCTCTTATTAAATGTCCCAGAACTCTTCAGTGAAAGGAAGATAAACTATTATAGTCCTTGTTTTACAGATGGAATAACTGAAGGACATATGGCTTGTCCCAAAAAAGATTCCAGTGATAATTTTTACCCCTAAAATTAAACTCATGGTGTACCTGTGAATCCATGAATTGAGATGATTAATCATAATCTTCCAAGCTCCATTAAGTGTCTTTTCTTTAATTATAAGATTTCCAGCTGTAATTTCTGTATAATTTCTTGTTTTTATTTACATAGCTTGTGATACTAGTATTGATAGAAGTAGAGACCTGACACCTGGACTCTATTTCTCAGCATTGTTAAGGTAGCCACTTGTATGGTAAAATTTAGGATGAATAAACAGTTAAAGGTTTTGAACTGGATGAAAATACAGCAAAGGAGACTTTCCTAATTCTTTGACATTTTTTTCTTTTGTCTATGAAATTGGGCAAGGATGACTGCTTTGTTAGATGAGTGATCATGGGGAACTCCTTTGACCTCATTGAGTTCAAGTTTACTAATCAATAAAAAGGGGTTCTTTAATTATATTATCCACATTTCACAAGTAAGGAAACTCACAAAAGGGTAAGCAACTTGTCTATAATTACATAGCTAATAATAGTAAAAGTTGGGTCTCAGCCTTAAATATTTTGTTGTTCAGTTGTTTCAGACATGTCTGACTCTCCATGACCCAATTTGTTGTTGTTGTTGTTGTTTTTTAGGCGATTAAGTGACTTGCCCAGGGTCACACAGCGAGTGAGTATTGAGTGTTTGGTCCAAGGCCAGATTTGAACTCAGGTCCTTGACTTCAGGGTTGGTGCTTTATCTACTGCACCACCTAGCTGCCCCTCCAATTTGGGGTTTTCATGGCAAAGATATGACAGTGACTTGCCATTTTCTTCTCCAGCTCATTTTATAGACAAGGAAAGTGAGACAAACAGTGCTAAGTGACTTGTCCAGGGTCACACAGCTAGTGTCTGAAGTGACATTTTTACTACATGCTGTTGTTAAGTTGTTTCCATTTTGTCAAACCAGCACTTTCTAAATCTAATGGACTTTTTTCAACTTTTATCCTTCTTGACAACTCTGAAAAGTTGACACGATCAGTCTTCTCTCTTCTCCTTGATCTCCTTCTATGTAGATTTTCCTGACACTACTCCCTCTTGATTCTCCTCCTACCTGTCTGGCTGTTCCTTCTCAGTCTCCTTTGCTGTATTTTCATCCAGTTCAAAACCTTTAACTGTATGTGTTCCCCAAGGCTCTGTCCTATGCCCACTTCTCTTCTTCTACTATGTTATTTCACTCGGTGTTCTCATTAGTAACCATTGCTTCAACAATCATCTCTATGCAGGTGATTTTCAGATACATTTATCTAACCCTCACCTCTCTCCTGACCTTCAGTCTGTCATGACCAAACTGTCTATTGAACTTTTCAAACTGTCTATTTCACAGACTTCTTAAATTTAATATGTCCTAAATGGAACTTAATATATTTTTCCCAAAACTTTCCCCTTTCTTAACATCCCCATTGCTGTAGATATTCCACCATCCTCTAGGTAATCCAGTCTCACAACCTAGGTGTCATCCTTGACTCCTCACTCTCTTTTACTGTCCTCTCTGTTTCCAGCACAACAATTATCCCTAGAGTTACTAAGGCCAGTGGTTTGTACCTTTTCAATTTCCTCACACGTACCTTCCTCTCTCCTCTGACACCACCACTACTCTGTTGCAGTACCTCATCACCTTGGATCTCCACTATGGCATTAGCCTGAGTTCTGGTCTCCTTGCTAGTGGTCTCTCCCCACACCAGTCCATCCTCTATTCATCTGCCCAATTGATCTTCCTGAGGTAAAGTTTGATCATGCCAGCTACCTATTCAATTAACTCTAGTGACTCCCCATTGCTTACAATATCAAATATAAAACCCACTGTTTGAAATTTGGAGCCATGCTAACCTGTCCCCTTTCTACCATTCCATCTTCCTAATCTTACTCCCTTCCACATATTCTGGGATCCAGGGCTATTGTCCTTCATGCTGTTATATCTCTTGATTCAGGGTGTTTTCATTGCCCCATCCTCTAAACCTGGAACTCTCTCCCTTTTCATCTCCATCTTCTAACTTCCTTGGTTTCCTTCAGATCCCAGCTAAAATCACAAATTTTGTGAGAAGTCTTTCCTGATTTTCCTTAATGCTATAACTGTTTCCCCTCCAATTTATCTTGAATATATTTTATTTACACATAGTAACTTATTTGCAGGTTGTCTCTTTCATTTGGATGTAAGTTCCTTGAGAGCAGGAGCTACCTTTTACTTTTTTTTGTATGCTTAGAGTTTAGCACAGGCCCTGACATATAGTTGGCACTTAATAAATGCTTGTTCAGTCACTGAAAAACTCCCACATGATCCCCTCTGCCAGCCCCAAGGAGAGCCATCCCACTTTCATGATCCACCAGAAGAAAATATTTTCTGTGAAGTCTCTTACTGATTACGATCAGAGGCAATGCTCTAGCAGCCAAAGAATTGCTTTGCTTCAGTAAACTTGGATTCCTCAGGCTGGGAAATCTTCTCCACAATGTCTCAGTTACGTCTCTGCTGATAAAATCCAAGCACAGAAAAGTCACAAAAGGCTGAAAAGTTGCCTTCCTCCTGCAGGAATTTGGTCCAGAGGTTTGCAGAGTCTGCACAATCTCTTCCTATTTCCATTATCATGCTCTCTGTCTGCCCTAAGGGACTGGTAGTGATTTCAGCTTTGTGCCTGCATATCTCCCTACATTTTCAACAGGAGTTGACATTTCCTCATTTTGCCTTGTCACTTGGTTCCCTGGTGTATTACAAAAATGTGGCAAGTTGAAATAATGAAAGGTTATAGTATCCCCAAGTTGAAAATGTAAGTAGATTAGAGAGGGAGGGAGAAAAGAGGTAGGAGGGGAGAAAAGGAAAGGACAAAATAGAAAGGAAAAGGGAGAGGCCTTGGGCAGAGAAGGAAGGAGTGAGATTGAAAAGACAAGAAAGGGAAAAGAGCAGTGAAATTAAGAATTAAGGTGGAGAAATGTATTGGAGAGAGAATGATGGAGAAATGGGAGAAAGGTTTAAGAAAAATGGAAGAAGTATGGAAATCAAAGAACTCTGAGTGGGGAAAGGAGAAAAGAAAGAAAAAGTGGGAAAAAGAATAAAAAACAGGAAGGAGGGGACAAAGGCAGGGGAAGGAGTGAAGAATGGAGATTTTCAATTAGGCTTCCTGCTTTCACTTTATCTAGTGGCTTTCTGTGACTCAAATGAAGCTGTTATACATCTATGTGCTCTGTTAATACAAGTCAAACCTCATTAATTTGGACTACTTGGGAGAGAGGCCCAGATGAATTAGTCTAAAGTCTGACACATACACTATTTAATAAGGAATAGTTTTGTTACTTTCAGGCACGTAGTGAAATTAGACCTAATAATGTGTTGCTGGGTAGAGTTCTGTCTAATGCTACTTTAATAGAATAGTAAGAAATATTAATTGCTTGTATACAAATAGGTAAGCTAAAAGTACCGGAAATATGTTTTGGCATAATTGGGTCGAATACCAGACATAGTGTATTTTGTTTATGTTCAATGTTTCCTTTCTTCACAGACATGGCAGAGAGACTTCAACTTTGCTCCTGAAGATAGCATGACTTCAGAATTAATGGGGATGAATTAATGACCTTGGACTGTATATAGGTCAGAGCTTTCCATGCTAAATGTCTCTGACACAGCTGAGCAGAGTTCAGTTCTGTATCAAAAGCCCTTCTCCCACACTTACTCTATCATTTTGTATTCTTCTACTTACTAGTCAACCCCTTATGACTCCTCCCAAGGTTGCTGTCTCCACAGAAGATATTTTTCATCCTCCACTTACTATTCCACCTTTCTTGTATCCTTTTCATTAAAAGGATAGGTAGCAAATGCTCTTGGACAAGACAGGCACTGGATACATTTGGGAAGACCTTCAGAACCCTCTTCTTCATGTATGTTTCCCAGAGCCTTGATATTGGTGCCTTCAGCTCCTCAGTCCTCCTGTTGAGGATTTCCTTCTTGTTGTCCCCTTCAGATGCCCTCCTCCCCCACAGAGAGTTCTTTCTCCCTGGATGGTGCCTGTTAGTTGGGATCACTCTCCTTTACCCTCTATCAAAACCTGCTCAGAGCGTCTTAAATTTGGGGAAAAGAAAATCCAAGATACAATGGAGGTTTTAAATCTTTTCAACTCTCTTTCTCCTCAGACAAACACAGCCATTTACATTTTAATGGAGTACAGTGATATAGCCTACAAGGATAAATCTTTTATGGTGGAATTTTGGGCACTGTTACAAGTGGTAGAGAAACCATGTGTTAGTACTGGAGGTGAGGAGAAGATAACTCATTAATTACTCTCAAATCACATGAGACAAATATCCATCAATTATACCTGTGCATAGGATTTTCTATTTTATCATAGAATGTACATGACAGCCCTCCTCAATAAGCACTTATTTCTTTACTCAAACATCTAGTTAATACATTCAGATCCCTACTTATTCTTTGGAATAATGCTCTCAAAGCATATCACTTTTTTTTAATATTTGTTTTATTCTGGCCAGAGGTATTGATGAAAATCATTTTTGGTTAAACACTGCCAATCTTATGCTCAGTGGGAGTATTGGGAGTATTTTCTTGGATTCAGTCTCATCAGGGGATTCCACTGAGGAGAAGGGATTGCTTTCAATACTCAATTTGAAAAATCCCTGCGTTTAGACTGGAAACTGAAGACTTCTGTGCTAGTTCTTGACAAAATATTGAAGGCAGAAAAAAATTGTCCTGACAGCAGTCCCAGCCTCCCAGTTCTAGGACATTTTCTGCTCCTTAAAGTCCAGAGGCAACACAATACTCTTAGGTACCCTTTAGTCTTCCAATCCATTCAAATTCAGCTCTCAGAAAAGCCTCTGTTATTCTCATTCTTGGGACCTTAAAGGTTATCTTATCCAACCCCTTCATTTTATAGGTGAAGAAAATGAAATTCAGAAAAATTAAATGTCTTTCCTAAGGTTATACAGGCAATAAGTAGCAGAATCAACTTTTGAACTTAAGACCTTTGACACCCAGTCTAGTACTTTTTCTGTTGTACCACAAAACCTCTTCTTAGACTTGTTGGAGAAATTTGATTCAAACTAGAGGGATAGGGATGATGGTAGGGAAGGTGAAGACAAAAGAGAAAAGAAAAATAGTTTGGCTCAAAACACAGGAATTGAAGGTTGGAACCGGATTGTGCTAGCCAACAAGGAAGTGAGGTGGAGCCGGGAATAGAGTGTTAGACCTGGAGTCAGAAAGACCTGAGTTCAAATGTGGCCTCAGACATTTACTTAATTGTATGACCCTAGACAAATTATTTAACCTCTGCTTGCCTCAGTTTCCTCAACTGTAAAAAGAAATAATAATAGGACCTAACTTGTAGGGTTGTTATGAGGATAAAATGATGTAATATTTGTTAAGTGCTTAGCAGGTACAGTATAAATATTTATTCCTTCCCTCTCCCATGAATATCAGAATAGAGAGTTTCTATTTTGTTCCATAGGCAATGGTGAACAAGCGGGGTCAGGAAATAGGTGAGGAGGGAAGTGGGGCCCTCCTGCTGTCACTGAAATTATACCATATATACAGCTGTCTTCTCTGACTATGAATACATTTAGTTATGAGAAAGTAAAAGGGAGAATGACTACTTTAGCCCGTTACTGCTCTATGATTTCCTATGTGTTTTGCTATTCCATATCTTTTTCCTTCTAAATATTTAGTGATATGCTAAGTAAAATTCAGTATGTTAAACAATTTTAAGCAGAAACATATGAGAAAATATTTCATGGATCAATTGTCCTTGTCATAAATTCTATGAGTAGGTTGTGGTGAAGGTAATATACTCAGGTTTAGTCGTTACTACAAGACAGTGATATGAATGAGCTTTAAAAAAAATGTAAAGAAGAAGAAGCAGGTGTACAGCCTGTGGAACTGTCCAGTAATGCTAATAATTGATAAAATATATGACATTTTGATAAATATCAATGATATCTATATAATTGATGAAAATGATAAAAATGTCTAGCATTTATGCAGTATTATTCATTTTGGAAAGAGTTTTTTTTACATTGATCCATTTAATCCTCACAATGATACTGGGGTGGTGGTAGCTGCTATCATTATCTCCATTTTACAAATGAGGAAACTAATCCTGAAAGAGGTTAAGGAGCTCAGTGAAGGAGTACACAGCTAAAATGTATACTAGGATTAGAATTCAGGTCTTCCTATCTCCAAGTGCAATACTGTATACACTAAGCCACATAACAGCTGTATTTGATTTATGACTAGGAAATATCTGCTGAGAGAATTGTAAAATGTATTATCTTCCTGAAAAAAAATCACCCATGCCTATATACTTATTATGTGGGATACAAATTTATGAACAGGGAAGGATGTTTTATTCATTTTTTTCTTCTTCACAATAGCCAATAGCACAAGTTAATATCATGTTAATCTTAATCCTCACCTTCTATGAGGCAATTAATTTAATGGTTACTGAATAAATAAAGATGATAAAAGTGAAAAGGTTGTATTCTACCCTCTGAAAAAAAAGCAAGAGAAAAAAATCACACTTTTCACCACTTATAAGTGGAAAATATGTAAAATACCTGAAAGAAATATGTTAATATGAGTATCCTAGTTAGGTAACCTACTGAGATGGTTAAAGTCCTCATTATGTGAGATACATAAAAAATTGTACACTTTATTAGAGTTTTCCATCCATTATTCTTTTATTGCTTTATAAGTGTAGTTCCTAACAGCCTAACTACACTAAAAGCTTCTTGAGGGTAGAAATTGAGTGTTTTTCTTTTTTGTATCCCCCATAGAGCCTAGCTCAGGGCTAGACACATAAGAGACACTAAAACTTTGTTGATTATCAGACTATGCAAGTAGCGCAGTCTATCATAGTTAAAAGGGACATTCAGGGCTCATCTATTCCTAAACCTGTAGTGCTGACACAGACACATTTTTAGAGGGACATTGAAAAACTAGAATGTGTCCAGAAGAGACCAAATAAAATGATGAGAATTCTTGGAACTATGTCAATGTTGAATTCAATTCAAAGACAGAAGATGCATCTATTAAGCACCTAGTACATGCAAAATCCTATGCTAGGTCCTGGGTCCAAAATAAAAACAAAACAAAACAGAAACAGAAGTAATCTTTGTGTTCAAGCAGCTTACATTCTTCTGAGATGATTGGGTACAGATATAACATGTACATAGATAAATAAATGAATAAAATTGCATAGTCACTAACATCTGGTTGGGAGATATGATAAGGAAAGACTTCACAGAACAGGTAAAGCCTAAGGTAAGTCTTGAAGGAAAAAAATGAAAAAAATAGGATCTAAAGCAGAAGTAGGTTTTAGGCAGGAGGGAGAATCTGTGAAGAGAAATGGAGACAAAAAATTGAATGTCATGTTTGAGGAACCCAGTAGTACCAATTTGACTGGTCTGTTGAGTGCATAAAGGAAAGTAAAAAGTCTTGAAAGGTATGTTGGAGGCTGGTTTAAGACGGCTTTAAATGCTAATCTGTTTGTATTTATCTTAGAGGAAATAAAAGTCTCTGGAAATGTTTCCCTGTGTTTTAATTTGGCAGTTATTTGGATGATAGATTAGAATAGGGAGAAACTAAAAGCAAGTACAGCAATTAGGAGAAAGATGATGGGATCTGATTGTAAGTAAAGGGTGAGGCAGAGGGAAGAGTGAAGATTAACTCTAAGGTTTTGAACCTAAGTGAAAATAGAGACTATGATATACTTCACAGTAAAAGGGACATCTTGAGGGGAGTGGGGTTACATGTAAGAAAGAAATGGGGGTTGAAAAGAGGGAAAAGGAAGAGACGAAGGAAAAACAGTTACTAAAGCAAAGCCACTTTGGAATAGTGATTCTTAGTCGACATAAAGTGAACAAAAGTCCAGTTATTACAAACAAGGTAATATACAGGCCAGAACAAGTCTAGAAGATAAGGCAGATTATTCTAAGCCATGAATTATGAATCCAGAGGTTTAAGTATAGCTATTGTTTTCAAGACTGCATTTATACCAGAGTCTTGAGCAGAGCTAAGCCTGCAGGAGAAGTTTAAATGGCCTCAGATGTGGGGTCTAAAGGGTTTCCTCTGTAGGGAACTATACTATCTTTGTAGTTGGAAGAACTAGGTGGATATAGTATGTCAAAAGAAGCTGGTTCATTATTACTGAAGGTAAAGAGTAGTTTGAACTGTCTCCCTCCCTCTGGTAGATAATTACTATGAGAATCATGCTCAAAAATTGTTTTTATTTGTTTTGAAGACCAAATATGAGCTGACAGACTATGGAGGCAGATAAAACTGTAAAGAAAACTCCTGCAAAAAGGTAATCATTTTGCCAAAAAATGCCACTACTGCTTGTTCCTTATATTGATGTCATCTAGAAGTCAGCAACTATAGTCCTGTCCTTGCTTCCCATTTTCCTGAACCCATTATCATCCATCATACAATGCTCCCAAAGCAGTTTTGCAAGCTAGGAGGGTGATCTAGGTGAGACTGAGGTTTGTGTAGGGGCTTTAACACCAATCCCTGAGCCACTAAAGGTGCCAAAGTTCTCAGAACAGAAAATGCATTCCTTTCCCGCAGAACAGGCTAATGGAGTTTACCCTTATAGACCATATTGAAAGGGAAGAATTAATTTTTAAGGGATTTGCAGAGTTCACAATCTTATTGTTGCTAATGGGGAGGTATAGAAAGAGTACCAGTTTGGGAGTTAGGACATCCATTTTCTTGACCTGACTCTTTCACTTAGGAGTTGTGTGACTTTAGGAAAGTAACTTTACCCTCTTAATGCCTTTCTGTAGAAAGAAAGAATTGGATTAGATTTCTGTCAAGGTTCCTTCTGTCTCCAAATTCCTATGACTTTATTGTTCAATGTCTGCTCCTTATAGCTTGTAATAATAGTTTCTGGATTGATAGCCATCATGAGTTAGGATGGTGGGCAAACAGTTGTGTTATAATGGATTGGAATATGATGGAAAGATTTGACTTGACTGGAATAGGATGAAATGGACATCTACCTGTCCCAATTATTTCTCAGTGTATACTACAAAAGTCATATATTTTCCCTAATCTCACACGGTGCTTTTTTCACCAATTCCTCTCATTAAATTCAATTTACAACTTTGTCTTTGATTCTAGGATTCCAAATCACTCCTACACCATAATCCCATGTCCACCTATTTGTTCTGAAAAAAAAAAGATACTGTTTTCCCTAGTGCTCAGCCACTGTCCCTTATTAACGATGTAATACTCTTCACACAGACACTTTAAATCAGAAATTGTCTCTAGTTTTCTTTTTGTAATAAGATATTTTTTGAGTTGCTTTCATACTTTGATTTTTCAGAGTTTTTTTTTGACTCTGCTATTTCTCCATTTTTTTGTTTTGTTTTGTTTTGTTTCATAGGGAAATCCACAAATCTCTGGTTAGTGTATCCATTATGTTTCTGCACAAGGTATCCCGAGGAAAATTTTCTCTTTCACATAATGAGGATAGGACCAGTTGTAATTTCCCAGATATTCATTTTCTAACTAACATATAATGTACTGTATTTTACTGAGTTTTATCTGGTTGACTCTAAGTTCTTTAAAGAAGGTCCATCACCAACCCCAGAGTCATATAAAATGCCAACATCTCCCAGATCAGGGAGTATGACTCCAGCCATAAAACTAGGCCTGGTGTAGTTAATGCCAATTAGCAGGCTTGGAGGAAATTCATATAGATGGAGAAAAAAGGAACATGTCCCAAGCCATAATATGAAAAGAACAACCAGAATACTTTGCTAGGGTCAAATCAAAGAGTTTATCATTGTCAAGAAATCTGGAGGGCTGTGTATGAATTGGAGAATAAGAGCAAAAAGAAGAGTCAAGTTGTGATTGAGGAATCAGAAACACAAAGGAGTAAAGAACACAAGGAATTGATGCAAAATGGCTTTTCATGAAACATTTCCACCTGAGGCAGCATTTTTTTTTTCATAGTAGTGTCATTCTATATACACCCCCTCCTTCCTCAGATGTATATTCACTGTACTTAATACCTAATGGTTTAGCATAATAATTCAGGGCAGCCTGAGAAACCAAAGAAAAGGGCTCATCCTGGGTGAACAGAGAATGTATGAGACATGATACCTCTTTAAACATGGTATAGTGGTTAGAGTGTTGGCTTTCTTGTCAGAAAGACCTGGGTTCAAATCACGCCTCTGAAACTTGCTATCGATGTGACAATGAATAAGTCATTTAGCCTGTCAGAGTCTCAGTGTCATTATATAACAAATGAAGAAAATAATTAACCTAGAACCTCACAGGGACATTATGAGACTCAAATTAGAAATAGTGTATAAATCACTTTGGAAACTTTAAAACATCATAGCAATAGCAGGCCATTATTTTTGTTGTTATTATTTTTGGTTTTAAACTTAATAAACATAATATGTTCTAGTTGCTGTCTGAAGCTAAGAATATCTTTTTCTGGTTCTGCCAAGTAGAATTAGAATCATTTCATCTCTCTGAGCCTTGGTCATTATATCTAGAAAAGGAGGGTAATGTGAGAAACAAGTTTAAAGTAAAAGGTACCAAAGAAACCTGATGTAAACTACCTAATGACATTAATTAATTTCCCCCCCCAAAAAAAAATGACGGGTAAAATAAGATTTCAGAGAATAATTGGTTTTAAAAAATGCAGACTGTAATTGGACCATTACTCAAAAGGATTTACTGTCACTGTTCCTTTCTGTTAGCTCACTTTGTCAATGACTATCTCATTGGTGTTTCCAGTGGTTGGCTGACAAAAATTTACAATGAATTTCCATGATGTTATGTTGGGGTTTAGCTAAAATACATTGATGATAGAATTTCAAAATGTTAATGGGGATGAATTTGTATAGACCTTGTTTATAATGGATATAATTTATATCATGCAGTTATGAGGAAGAAAAAGGCATGGTAAAAATGTGTATAATGTCATTGTTCTTCATTTTTGAAGAGTACCAATGACATCACAAGTGATGTCTTAACTTGTGTGTGAATTGGATTTAATTGATGCAGATTTGTGTAGTCATCAATCTCATTTTCTTCCTGAGTCATCAAAGTCTAGAGACAGAACAAAAGTCAAGATGACTGGCCATGGCACAGGATTCAGTGGATGCCCTTGGCATCTTTGATGTCATCTTAGAGTCTGATCAAGTTTTAAGCACTTCATAGTGCCCGCTTCAGCCATCAGTTGGAACAAATTGTTTTCATCCGCTCATTTTGGCGGGGAAAGTCTTTACATGATCAGGATAGACATCCCCCTAACTCACTGACAGGTTTGAGTCCTGTTAGTTATCAATCTTTCTGCCTTTCTACCTATCTATCTTTCTCTATGTACATATATTTATGTATATGTATACATACAGATATGTATATATTTAATATGCATGATATAACATGTATGATATATAATTATATATTTATGTGTGTACATAATAATCTATATAAAGCATGTAGACATACACATAGTATGTATATAAATATATACTACATAGAATGAATATATATTCTATACAATTATATATTACATATCCACATATGTGTATCTTGTGTGTGTGCCAACACACAGCACACCACATATTAATATGGATATAACACCATGAAATTAAGTCAGGGTTGGGGAAGAGTGAAGAGGGATATTAAAGATATTTATTTATGTCTTTAGGTTTGTTATATGAATGACTACTTCCTTCTCTTTTAAGATAAAACTTGTGATAGTTATCAAGTGACTATTATTTTCCTATCCTTACACATATATTAAGTACGTTTCATTCCCGTTGTGTTATTTGACATCTATAGGTCTGACTGCAGTTTGGGTGACATTTTCTGGTAGTGATGTTTCTGTTAGGACTGCATGGTATAAATGGGAGACTTAGAACACAGAACAGTTATCCTGAGATAGAGATATACAAACTTTCTTTCCTTAAAAATAAGATAAGAAAATAGAACCCTTTTACACACACACACAAACACACACACACACACACACAATACTAAGCAGGAAATTAAATAGTAACAAAGAATGCCTTTAAAGTATATAGAATGCTGAACTTGAACTTAGAATTAGAAAGACTTAAGTTCAAATCCTGCCTCTGACACTTATAAATCATAATACAACCTTGTTATGGTCCAATCATAACCTCTCTAAGACTCTTTGTTCCTGTCTATGAAATAGGAATAATATTAGCATTACACTAATTCACAGGACTGTTGTGAGGTCCAAATGATAAAACATATATAAAGAACTATGAGCATAATAACATTCTTTACAAATCAGTTATTATTATTATTATGAAAATAAACACATAAGTACAATTTGGCATTTTTTAAACTGATCCTTAACTGTTAGAGATTCAAGACAGGTTAACCACATGCCCATTATGAGTTTTATAGTTAAAAGATACACTTATTGAAATGAAAATAGCTATGGAGGTAATGTGTCATTGAATATTTAAAAAATATTTAGTAAAAATTCCAACACCCCAGGGAAAAAATGGCACAAAAAACTAAGTTTAGGTTGATTTTTCTTTTAGCAGACTACAACGGTATGTAAAAGATCACCATATGTATTTTTGGTACATCATATTTTCTTGAGTGCAGTAGTCCATCTCTTTTTCAATTTGGCTTCTTTTTTGAAATGGTGTGTAGAAGTGGAAAGGGGGCAGTAATAGTAAAGGAGAAATTGTTTTCTTATCCTGCAGTTAAATGGAAATAGAAACACAGTAAATTAGCAACATCTTATCTTTCTTCCGAAGGACTCTGAAATTATGGTTAGCACAAATTAATGTCTCACTGTCTTTGACAGCCCAGCCTCCAATCAAAATAGCAATTCTCTAACAATTTACAGTGGCAAGGGGACTTGCAATCATTTTAAACTCAGTGTTTCTCATAAACCTCATTTTCCTAACAGGCTAAGGAATAGCAAATGTTCATGGCTTATTTCCCCTTAATTTATAAAATGTATCTTTTGTTTTTCATCATGCCAATCAACTAATTCTCCCTGTAATACATACACATACATACATACACATACATTATATATATATATATATATATATATATATATATATATATATATTATATGTATATATATATATATATATATATATATATATGTATGTATATATATATATACACACACACATATATATGGGTGTGGGTATATGTGTATATGTGTGAGTGTATGTATATATATGTGTGTATGTATGAGTGTATACATACACACACACACACACATACATAATTTCAAATTGCTTTCCAGAATGGTTGTACATTCACTGATTTACCTACAGTGCATCGATGTGCCTATTTTTCCACAACCCCTGTTCGTCATTTTTGCCAATCTGATGGGTTTGATATAGTACCTCAAAATGGCTTAATTTAGTTTTCATTAATTATTTGTAATTTGGATTTTTTTTATTTAACTATATGTAGATTTTTTTCCCCCTTGAGATCTACTTGTTCATATTCTTCAACTAGTTGTCATTTGGGGAGTAACTCTTCTTCCTATAAATTTGACTCAGTTTCTTCTATATCTTGGAAATGAGGCCTTCATTAAAGAAACTTGCTGTAAATTTTTTCCCCTCAGTTATTTTTTCTCTTTTAATCTTAGCTTTATTAGATTTGTTTGTGTAAAATATATAATTTATATAATAAAAATTATCCATGTTATCTTTTGTGATTCTATCACTTGTTCGTTTCTGAACTTTACTTCTATCTAGATGTGATAAATATTTTCCCAATTTTCTTTCATTTGTTTATTTGTATCTAGATTGGATATAAATTTGGAGCTCATCTTGATATTCTTCTTCATAATTTCCCTGCCTTGCCACTTTGGGAAGATATAGGTAAAGGATCTTGTTAGCCAATAAGTATTTTAGTACTTAAATTTCTCCAAATAACAGATGGGTTCCTGATTTTTTGAGAGTGAGTCTTCCTTTGTAGAATGGGCAAATGGTTCATAGTTCCCAGTTAAGCTAATCTGACTTCAGTGGAAAGATCTTGCAGTCTGGACAGTACCATTCTTGTGGTAGGACTGAACAGTGTATTGGGTAAACTTAAGACCTTGAGAGAGCCACAGGGCTTGAGCTAGACTAAAGGGACTCTAGTTAGAATAATAATATGGCAGTTGGGGGTGGGCTTGAGGGGATGTGACTAAGTCTTTACTCAGTAGTTTTCTTTTATAAATACATATTCTTGACCATAAATACCATTCTTGACAATAAGTATATTATTCTTCCTTGCCCTAGAAACCTAGAAATCCTAGAAAGTTAGATTTCTTGTGCAAAATGTAAAGCAGTAATGTAAAAATAAAAAAAAAACCATAGGGTTCTAAAATTAGGGAAGTATGTTGTGACACCTGCGCAACTAAATGGTGCACTGAGCTTGGAATGAGGAACACTCATGTTCATGAGTTCAGATCCCACCTCAGATAGTAGCTGTGTGATCCTGAGCAAGTAATGTAACCTTCTTTGCCTGGGATCCTCAAATGCAAAATGAGCTAGAGAAAGAAAAAGCAAATCATTCCTGTACCTTTGCCAAGAAAACTCCAAGTGGGGTCATGAAAATTTGGACATCAGTGAAATAACCGAACAACAATAACAACAATATTGTGAAAATGGAAGAAATAGGGGAAAACAAATTTGGGATAAACTTCAAGAAATTCTGTGAGCTGAGGTAGTTTAATGGATTCTTGCAACAAAATAAGAGACTGAATATTTGAATTTAAAGATTGGGGAAGTCTATAACATAGAGAAAGGAAGAAGTCCTAGGATAAGATTAAGAGTACCCTGGATTAGTTCCAAGAAGAAACAGAGTCCTCAGGAAACTATGATCAGCAAGTTTCACATACTACAGTGTCATTCACAATTTTGGCAGGGCATATGAAGCAGATGTCCTGTAAGAAATATATATATATATATATATATATATATACAGGAAAAGTTGAGGCTAGAGAGTCCACTAAGCCATGGTTGTCATCTGACTCATGGAATGCCTTTGAATTCCATTGTCTCATGAAGGTTTTTGTTTATTTATTTGATAGAATTTTCCCATTGACAGGTATACTAAATGTCTTTTCTATTTCAATAGCTGAATGCTTATAGGAAATTATTTTCAGATGTAATAAATGAATTAAGAGTATCCATCAGTTCTCCGAAGGCCCCATCTACCATGTTTCATAGTCATAATTTTTCAAAAGATAAAATGATGAGGAAGCTTTCAGTATGGTAAAAAAAAAAAAGTATGAGGCTCAGATTGTGGAAACCTAGGTTCAGATTGTTACATGGCTTTGAAAATCACTTCATCCTTCTAAGCCTCAGATTTCCCATCTGAAAAATGCAGGAAATATTTGGACTATCTACTCCCAATGGTTATTGTGAGAATTAAATGAGATAATGCGTGTAAAGTGTTTTGTAAACCTAACTTAGAGTACTTTTTAAGTGTCAGTTATTGTTAATTCTGTTTCAGAGCTGAAAAGACTTTATGTAAAGGACTTTGTTATAAAATTGTCTTCATTTTACAAGTGATGAAATTGAGACCAAGAGAAGTGAAGGGATTTAATCAAGATAGGACTGCTGATGTTGCCATTTAGGTTCATAGATTTAGGACCACAAAGAACGTAAAGGTCATCTAGTCCAATATTTTATAGATGAGGAAGAAGCCATCTAGGCATAGCTTTCAGGGCCTTTTAGTCCTAGGGTATATAAATTCAAAACAAATTCCAGACTTCCACGGTTTCAGACCAGCAGAACATAAAAAAAGGTGCTGATAACTTTGAGATGTAACTTTGAAATTTTTCTGATAACTTTGAGATACTTTGGGCATGTTAATTGATTTGTTCCCACAAAGAATCCCATAAAAATGAGACCTCAAACTCCGATGCCCCCCCCAAGCACTGCTGTTGAATGCTCCAAACTCTGATCCATAGTTATGTGAGTGATGCTCTTTGCCACTCCCTTCCCCATCCTCTTCCTCATGATAGGTGTTTTCCTTCACACATTTACCCCCAGCCCCTGTTCTCATGGCATCTTTCTCTGTAGCCCTGTCATTGCTTGTCTCTGTGACTTCCGTGGTTAATAAATTGCTTCCATGTTTCCCACTGCCAATCATTGTCTATTCTAATAAATACCCAAAGAGCCAAGAAGGCCTACCCCTATTCCATAATGTCATAAATTAATGATCAATTCACCTACTGGCTGACTGGAGCTACACACTGGTGATGCTCCATAAAAATATCTGGGCTCTGAATAGATAATTGATTGATTTTTGAGACTAGAGTGAAAGTCTAACCCTTAAGAGCTAAGGATTTGCCAAAGGGCATTGTCTCTTAAGGAATCTGCCTATGCCAGATTGGGCACCATCCTTTGAGCCAGGAGGACACTCAATAAAACATTAGGTGATGATGTAGTCATTGTTAGGCCTTGACTCTATAAATTTGATCCCTTCTACTGCCACTAAAATTATCCAAAAGCATTCACATAGTTGATAAGCATAAGACAATATCTAAACTTGGTCAGGAGCCTGGCACTAGCTTTGATCTAGCACTGACATATGTTCTGTATCTGAGACACTCTCTCTTTTGTTAACATTTTTTCTCAAGATTAACTTGAATTCAGTTCAATGTAATGTGAGTGACAGTGTTTACAGACTTATCTAATACCTGAATTCTCTTTGCCTCTCTGCCTCTGTCTTTTTATCTCTCTGTCTTCTCTCCATCTATCTTTCTGTCTCTGTCTTATTCTTTGTGTCTGTCTCTCTCAGTCTTTCTCTATCTGTCTTTGTCTTCCTCTTAAATTCTTTCTTCCCAAATTTGATTATATAATTTTTTAGGAGAGGGAGAATCATTTATGCTGGTGCTTCTGGTGGTGCTGGTGGTGCTACTGCTGCTGCTGCTGCTGTTGCTGCTGCTGCTACTACTACTACTACTACTACTACTACTACTACTACTACTACTACTACCACTACTATTCCATATTTTCCCAAATATAGTGGACCCATGCCTATGATTTCTTGAAGCCTATGATTTCACTGAGAGGAAGTGACTTGCTCATGGTCACACAGCCAGTAGGTGGCAGAGGTAGGATTTGAATCCCTCCTTTCTCTTTGAGGCTGATTCTATCCACTATAACATACAGCCTCTCATACCACTACAACTACGACTACGTTAATTGAAAGTTATTAGTCCACTTTTAAAATTCTTCAAGTTCAAGTTTGCGCCTCAGATTCTCTACAAAGCTTTACGTGACCACGTCATCCCTCTCTGTTTTCTGACTTTTTATACTTATCTTCTCTACAGCAGATTATTTCTTTTATTGAAGTATGACACAGTAGAACTAGCACTGGTTTGAGATTTAGGAGAACTGTATTCATAAATGTGCATACA
The DNA here is from genome assembly GCF_003287225.1 of Phascolarctos cinereus. NCBI lineage: Eukaryota > Metazoa > Chordata > Mammalia > Diprotodontia > Phascolarctidae > Phascolarctos > Phascolarctos cinereus. The sequence goes on from NW_027556098.1 coordinate 133,035,850, forward strand.
GCCTAGGCCAGGCCTGTTCAGGAATGTCCTAGTCACCTTCCCTTTGGCCTAAGTGGGCCCATATTATCATGGGGAAGAAAGGGATACATGATAATGAATGTAATACAGTTTTGTTTGGGTTTTGTTTGTTTGTTTTTCTTAGGTATTAAAGTGTGTCTTGGTACGCCTTGTACAATTGAGAGGAATACCTATGTGTTTGAATTTTTACTCTGCTACCTTCTATTAGAGTGACCCAGGCAAGTAACTTCTCTCCTTTACCATCAGTTTCCTCAAATTTCTTTTAATGCTTCTCCTCTTCTGGTTAAATTGCTAACCCTTATTTCCAACTAACCCCTGGGTAGTCTTAGCCTTTCACAAATATTGGAGACCCTTGGAGCCATGGCAGGTGGAGGCAGACATGGCCATGGGCCATTCAGAAAAGAGTGGAATGGGTCCAGCTCATGGTGAATTGACCACTTGTACATGATTGCCACCCTCCAGACCTCCACTTCTTACCATCCTGCAGCTGTACTTATAAGAACCCTGGATCTTGCCATCTGAATTGCTATTGGATCCTCTGGACAGATGCCATCTTCCCTAATGCTGCAGCTTCCAGACACTCAGACCTTACAATATATCCTACCAAGATGTTTTTCAGAGTGTTTGACCATTTCACCTGCCTTTCTGCTTAATCCTATTATACATGTTTTCTATACATGTTTTCTTCTTCTAAAAGAATATGATTTCTTTAAAGACATGCCTTTTTTTAATTCTTTTTATTAATTAATTTATTTTTAGTTTTCAACAATCACTTCTGTAAGCTTTTGAGTTTTAAATTTTCTCCTCCTTCCTCCCCAAGATAGTATGTAATCTGATATAGGCTTTATTTATATATTATAGATAGATAAAATAGATAGATATAGATGTATATAGATATAGATATATACTTATAGATATATATATATATATAGATAGATAGATAGATAGATAGATAGATAGATAGATAGATATAGATAGATAGATATAGATACATATAGATATCTATATCTATCTATATCTATCTATCTATCTCTCTCTCTCTCTCTCTCTCTCTCTCTCTCTCTCTATATATATATATATATATATATATATGTTGTCCTATTAGACATATTTTCGTAAGTAGTCATGTTGTAAAGAAGAATTAGAACCAATAGGAGGAACCACAAGGAAGAAGAAACAAAACAGAAGGAAAAAAAAGAGCAAATAGTATGCTTCGGTCTGCATTCAAACTCCATAGTTCTTTCTCTGGAAAGCTCTCTCATGAGAGCTTTGGAGATGTCTTAGTTCCTCAAATTGCTGAGAAGAGCTGAGTCTATCAAAGTTAGTCATCACACAAGGTGGTTTTACTGTGTACAAACTTCTTCTGGTTCTACTTACTTCACTCAGCATCAGTCCATGCAAGTCTTTCCAGGTTTTTCAGAAGTTCACTTGCTCATCATTTCCTATTGCACAATAGTATTCCATTATATTCATATACCACAACTTGTTCTAACACTACCCAATTGATGGGCATCCCCTCAATATCCAATTCTTTGACACCACAGAAAGAGCTGTTAAAAATAATTTTTGTGCATGTGGGTCCTTTTACCATTTGTATGATCCCTTTGGAATACAGCTCTAGCAGTGTTATTGCTGGGTCAAATCGTATGCACATTTTTATAGCCCTTTGGGCATAGTTCCAAATTGCTCTCCAAAATGGTTGGATCATTTCACAACTCCACCAACAATACATTAGTGTACCAATTTTGCCGCATCTTCTCCAATATTTATCATTTTCCTGTTTTGTCTTGTTAGCCAGTTTGATATGTGTGATGTGGTCTCTCAGAGTCATTTTGATTTGCAAAGAATTGCTTTTTTAATGTCACTAAAGCTCAATTTTCTGTAAAATGAAAAGACTGATGGCCTTTGAGATCCCATCCAACTCTACATTTATTATCCTATGATCTTATAATTTAGAGTTTTACTTTTTGTTGGTATTCCCAGTAATTAGCACAATGTTTGGCACACAGTAAGCACTCAAAAAAGACTTAAAAATTATTAACCCAATGCTAAATGTTATTATCTCCTGCTTTTAAACCCCTTTTGTCTGCATTGGCCCAACTTAGAACTTTATTGCACACTGTCTTGAAAAATAACATCACATATGTATGTTCTATCATACCTAATCTCCCACAGAAAGAGTGGAAGAATATCTTTTCCTTTGTTTGTTGAGGCAACATAGTAAGGGAAAAAAAATAGATTTGAAGTTGGAGGCCCATAGTTTGAATCTTAGGTCTTCTGCTTTCTTTATGCATGACCTTGAGTAAATTGCTTTCCTTCTCTGAGCCTCAGTGTCCTTATCTGTAACATTTTAAAGGGTTGGAACAGAGGTCTCTTCTAGTATCCCTCATAATCCCCAGCATAGGCAAATATATAAATTATTACCCAATGATTGCCATTTGAAAAGTAAACTTTATATCCATAGTTAACATAAATCATGTACTTATTTCATAGTCTTTTAATCATTTTAAATCTCTTCTTCAACTAATAGCTTCTTCTAGGGATGTGACTTTCTCTGGAAGTCATGGTAAGGGCAAAAATATCAGAACAGAGTTACTGTTTGCTTTTGAGTTAAAAAACAATTTTTTTCTCCCCATCAGGCTATATTTTCAACGCATATAATTTTTTCATCTAAAATAGAAATCCTAATGATTCCCCTTCCAGAATGTTCTAAATGAAACACATTTTATCTATACAGAAGGAATTTTGTGCAAAGCAAGACCAAAAAGGATATTGCCCCCCAAATAAAACAGCAAACCATCAGCCAAAGAGGTGTGCTCTAAAACAGCATTCCTCTAACAACAGCATTCCTCAAATCAACACTATAAAAACTTCAGTAACACGTATGAGTATCTTAGATGGCTATTGTAAAATCAGTAAAGCTCCTTTATCCCAAATCAAGTGGTGTTCTCTGGCCAGTATATTCCAAGCATCTGCCAAAGCCACAGATAATGTTTTGTAGGCATAAACATCTCTATGTAAAAATAAATATTGTGTATATAATTATATACTATAATATATGAATAATTACACAGAGACATCTATATACACTACTTACATATACACACATATATACCATACATATTTATTTATACCCACTATACATGTATTTTATATATACACATATGTACACATATATGATATATACATATTTATATTATTACACTTATCACATATAATTTTATCTAGATAGTAATCTCTATGCACAATAGATTTTTGTTTGTAGCTTTGTGTAGATATATTGTAATCCATTTACATGTGCTCATTGGTATATATATATATATATATATATATATATATGTGTGTATGTGTGTGTGTGTATGTGTGTGTGTGTGTGTATTTACACACATGTTTATGTTAATATAGATCACCCTTCTGTAGGCCACAAGCCTAAAATAAGATTTCATTAAGATTTCATTGAAAGGGGAGAGAAACAGAGACAGAGAAAGGGAGGAGACAAAGAGAAGGAATAAAGGAGGAGAGAGAGGGAGAGAGAGAGAGAGAGAAGAGAGAGAGAGAGAGAGAGAGAGCGAGTGCTCATTCACAAATACACACATACATATGAATGAATGCATATCAATACTTTATCTATAAGACTGCACTGTTCAAACACATGTACATGTATGCTATGTATATAATTACACATATATAAAATATATTTTGTGGCATATATTAGTATGTGGTAGGGAATTTGTGCATGTAGACATATATACATGTACATATATAGTGTATCTATACATATAGTGTGTGTGTGTATATAATATACACACATACATATATAGTGTATAGAGCACTAAGCCTGTAGTCAGGAAGACCTGAGTTCTAATCCAGCCTTATACACTTACCAGCTGTATGACCCTGGACAAGTCACCTAACCCTGTTTGTCTCAGTGTCCTTATCTGTAAAATGAGCAGGAGAAGTAAATGGCAAACCACTCCAGTATCTTTTTCCAAGAAAACCCCAAAAAGGGTCATGAAGAGTTGAACACAACTCAAAATGAGTAAACTGCAACAATTCATGAACAGAGTACTATGCTTAGAATTAAGAAGGCCTGAATTCAAATCCTACCTTTGACATTGTCTTTGTGATACCAGTCAAGTACTTAACCTCCCAAGTCCCCAAAGACTAGCAGAGTCATTGCTTCTTTGCACTGGTAAAATGAATGAATGACCAATAATAAAGCATTTAATAAGAGCTTATTATATGCCAGGTACTATGTTAAGTATTGGGGACCCAAATGCAAGCAAGCAAGACTCTTCTTGGCCTTTAGGAGCTTCCATTTTAATGAGAGAGGACAAAACATTGTGAAGGTTACATACACTGGACATAGTCTGCATATGACCAGTGGGGATTGGTAGGTCTGGTTACATTAAGATGAGGTAAACTTAAAAGGGCCCACTGATGAAGTGAGGAGGTCAGATTGCTGGTGTTTTTAGTGGAAGAAGCTTAAAGAGGATGGCCAGAGCAGGGGTAGTATGGCCTGTGAATGACTGGGAAGTGATGTGGAAGCCTAGTTCTGGGCATGATAAAGTAAAAGTTACCTTTAAGTGAAGGAGGGAGTTTTAACACAGGGGTTACCTATAGTAATGATTACACAGCTTTGGAAACATACATACTATATACACATACACACTATATCTATATCTGGTTGTCTGTGTGTATACACACACACACAATCTGTGTGTATGTATATGTGAACATATGGTGTAGGGTATAATTAATCAAAGCTGGGAAACTTTTCCTACTAAAATGTGGAAGCCACTACATAGATCAGGTGCCTTTTGGGGTAATGAATGCTACTGTGCAGTGCCCTGGTGAAATGGATGGGGAATTGCATGTAAATACAGATCAGCATCTGGACTCCAAGAAGAAAAGACTTGCCAAGTCTCAGTTTAGAAAACATGTCATTGCCACAGGCATTATGTCTGGTCAACACGAGCAATTTAAAGAGGCTACAATGTGACAGCAGAATTCTGGAGTCTGACTCTTTGTGGAAAATAAGACACCAGAAAGGAGAGTGACAAACTAGAAGGAGGAAATGAAAAAGAGAGGAATAGAGTAGAAATATAACACTGCATTTGGCTTAAAGGAAACAGTTTCAAGTCCTAGCTTTCTTACTTACCAGATATCTCTGTATGACCATAGGGGAATCACATTACCTCTCTGAGACTCAGTTTTCTTATTTGTAAACCAAGGAAATAGACCAGATAATCTCTGAAGTCTCTTTCAGCTCTAAACCTTATAATCCTAAGAGGAAAGCACAAAGGACCAAATGTGTTAAGTTTTATCAAGAACCATGAAGCATGATGATTTTGTTGTAGTTACCACATATCCAGGACTGAAAGAGTTGACTTGTTATGAAAGCCAATTTTCTTTCTCATTAGGCCCCCCTCCCAAAGTTTCTCCTAGTTGTAGACTCTAGTGAACATTGAGCACCTTTTTATTCTTTCACAGTGAAGATCCTAAAACATTTTTTCCCTACTGTGCAGTAGCTGGAGCCATAGCTATTTCAAAGTCAGTGATTCTGGTCCCTTAAAACTTGGGGAAAAAGACTAAAAATGGTCTGTTTTGGTCATGCTCTTATGTAGATCAAGAATCAAGGGGAATTCGGTTTAGGGATGTAATGTGACTCTGAAGGAGAACAATTTAAATTCACTAAGGGTTGCAGGGTGGAGGGGATCATTATTGTATAAAAAAGAGAACCAGTAAGAGCAGTTAGGGTCAACATAATAGGTACCTTCAGATATTTGATGGAGTGTTATATGTAAAAAAAATAAGACTTTTTTAAATTAATTTCAAAACACAGAACTAGGAGAAATAGACAGAAGTTTGAAAGAATATATTTATTCTGAAATTGGAGGAAAGAAAAAAAAATCTTAATAGCTAGGGCAACCTGAAGCCAAGTTGGCAGAATAAGGCAGGGAATCACCTGAATTCTCAAAAATCCACCTCCAAACAACAACAAAATAATGCCTCAAAAATAATTCTGGAATGAAAGAACCAACAAAAAGATGGGGTGAAACAATTTTCCAGCTCAAGGGGAAGTAACATACACAATTATTTGAGTATAGAAATCTATCTTACCCTATAGGGAAGTACAAGAGATGGAATGAAAAAGGGGGTACTGTCAGAGGCAGTGGTCAGAAGCAAAACACTAGTGAGGGACAGACAGAAGAAAAGAGACAGACACACAGAGAGAGACACACACACACAGGAAAAATAGGCTGGAGAAAAATATACAGTTAGTAATCATAACTGTGAATGTGACATGGACAAACTCACCCATAAAACAGAAGTAGGTAGCACAGTGGATTAAAAATCAGAATCCTGCAATATGTTGTTTACAAGAAACACCTAAAGCACAGAAACACACAAAGTAAAGGTAAGGGGCTAAAACAGAGCCTATTATGCTTCAGTTGAAGTAAAAAACAAAACAAAACAAAAACCCCAAAAGCAGGGGTAGCAATCATGATCTCAGACAAAGCAAAAGCAAAAACACATGTAATTAAAAGGGTTAGGGAAGGAAACTACTTCTTGCTGAAAGATACCATAAACAATGAAGTAATCTTAATAATAAATATTTATGAACCAAGTGGTATAACATTCAAATTTTTAAAAAAGTAAAGTGAGCTATAGGACGAAATAGACAATAAAACTATACTAGTGGGGGACTTCAATTTTCACCTTTCAGAATTAGGTAAATCTAACTACAAAATAAACAAGAAAGAAGTTAAGGAGGTAAATAGGATTTTAGGGGAAAAATAGATATGATAGACCTTTGGAAAAAATTGAAAGGGAATAGCAAAGAATATACCTTTTTCTTCAATGGTACATGATACCCGCATAAAAATTGACCACGTGTTAGAGCATAAAAACCTCACAATCAAATGTAAAAAAGCAGAAGTATTTAATGCATTTTTCCAGATCATAATGCAATAAAAATTACATTCAATGAAAGGCTGTAGAAACAGATTAAAAATTAATTGGAAGCTAAATAATCTAATCCCAAAGAATGAGGGGGTCAGAGAACAAATCACAGTAACAATCAATTATTTCATTAAAGAGATTGAAAACAATGACACATCATGCCAAAATTTAAGGGACGCAGCCAAAGCAATACTTTGGGGGGAAATTTATATCTTACATCAATAAAAGAAAGATCAGATCAATGAATTAGGAAGCTAGAAAAATAATAAATTAAGAATTCCCAATTAAACACCAAATTGGAAATCTTGAAAACCAAAAGAAAGATTAATAAAACTGAAAGTAAGAAAACTATTGAACTAAGATATAAAACTAAGATATAAAACCCAATAAAATAGATAAACCATTGGTGAATTTGATTAAAGCAAAGAAGAAAACCAAATTATCAACATAAAAAAGGAAAAAGGTGAATTCCCCATCAATAAAGAGGAAATTAAAGCAATTATTAGAAAATATTTACCCAATTATATGTTAATAAATCTGACAATCTAAGTTAAATCATTGAATATTTATAAAAATTTAAATTGTCCAGATTAACAGAAGATGAGATAGAATATTTAAATAATGTTATCTTAGAAAAAGAAGTTGAGCAAGCCGTGAATGAACCTCCTAAGAAAAAAAATGTCCAAAGCCAGATGGATTTACATGTAAATTTCACCAAAAATTTAAATAACAATTAAGTTCAATACTGTGAATTGTTTTGTCTTTTAGGCAATTGGGGTTAAATGACTTACCCAGGGTCACACAGCTAGTAAGTGTCAAATGTTTGGTCTACAGCCAGATTTGAACTCAGATCCTCCTGACTTCAGGGCTGGTGCTCTATCCACTACACCACCTAGCTGCCCTTATGCACACTTTTTTTTTTGGAAAAATAGATAAAAAAGAAATCTTACAGCAACCATTCCTATCGAAAACACTAGAGAAGATAGGAGCAAATGAAGCATTGCATAAATGATAAGTAGTATCTATCTAAAACCATCAGCAAGCATTGTCTTTAATAGGGATAAATTAGAGTCCTTTCCAATAAAATCAGGGGTGAAGCAAAGATGCTCACTGTCATCACTTTTATTCTATATTGTACTAGAAATGTTAGCTATAGCAATAAGGAAAGGAAAAAAATAATTGAAAGAATTAGAATAGGCAATGAGGGAACTAAAGTATCATTCTTTGCAGATAATATAATGGTATACTCAGAGAATCAACCAAAAATCTAGTTGAAATAGTTAGCAACTTTAGCAAAGTTTCAGGATACAAAATAAACCCATATAAATCATCAGTATTTCTATGTGTCATCAGCAAAGCCCAGCAGCAAGAAATATAAAGAGAAATTCCATTTAAAATAACTGCAGACAATATATAAAATACTTGGGAGTCTACCTGCCAAGAGAAACCCAGAAACTGTATGAACCAATTACAAAATATTTTTTTTCTCACAAATAAAGACAGATCTAAGCAAGTGGAGGAATATTATTTGCTCATGGGTTGACCAAACCAATATAATAAAAATGTTAATTTGATTTTTATTATTATAATAACATATAATATATTAATATAATAAATAATATATTATAAATATAAAATGTATAATATTTAATTTTTATTATTAATTAATTATGCATTGCCATACCAATCAAATTTTCAGGGGTCAGTTAGTTGGTGTAGTGGATAGAGCACCAGCCTTGGAGTCATTAGGACCTGAGTTCAAATCCGACCTCAGGCCGAACACTTGACACTTACTAAGTATGTGACCCTGGGCAAGTCACTTATCCTCAATTGCCAAAAAAATTTTTAAAAAAACTTCAAAAATTATTTTATGCAACTAGAAAAATAATAAGAAAATTCATTTAATACCAAAAAGTTTAAGAATATGAAGGGGATTAATGAAAAAAGGCAAAGGAAGGTGGCCTAGCCACATAAGATCTAAAACAATTTTATAAAGCATCAATCATCAAAACCATATGATAATGGCTAAGAAAAAAGAGTGGTGGATCAGTGGAATGGTTTAGGTACATGAGACATAGAGTCTGTGACTATAGTAATCTAGCTTGTGATAAACACAAAGACCCCAATTTCTGTGATAAGAACTCACTATTTGACAAAAACTAGGAAAACTGGAGAAAAAAAAGTATGGCAGAAACTAGGTATAGACCAAAATCTTACACCGTATACCAAGAAAAGTTCAAAATGTGTACATGATTTAGACCTAGAGGGTGTTACCATAAGCAAATTAGGAAGGCAAGGAATAATTCACCTGTCAGATCTATGGAAAAGGGAAGAATTTATAACCAAACAAGAGAGAGAAACGTTAAAGGATGAAACATGGATAATTTTTATTACATTAAAGCAAAAAGGGTTTACACAGACAAAATCAATGTAACCAAGATTAGAAGGAAAGCAGAAAGCTAGGAAACAATTTTTATGGCAAGTGTTTCTGATAAAAGCCTCATTTCTTAAATATATAGAGAACTGAGTCAAATTTATAAGACTGCAAGTCATTCTTCAATTGATAAAGGGTCAAAGGATATGAACAAACAATTTTCAGAGTGAGAAATTAAAGCTATATATAGTCACATGGTAAAATGCTCTAAATCACTATTGATTAGACAAATGTAAATTAAAACAACCTGACACCAATCAGATTGACTAAAGTGACAGAAATAAAATGATAAATGTTGGAGACGATGTAGGAAAATTGGGACACTAATGCATGATTGGTGGAGTTGTGAACTGATCCAACCATTCTGGAGAGCAATTTGGAACTATATCCAAAGGGATATTAAACTGTGTATACTCTTTGACTCAGCAATACCACTGTAATGTCTGTGTCCCAAAGAGATAAAAAAAAAGGAAAAAAAGACCTATTTGCACAAAAAATATTAATAGTGGCTCTTTTTGTGGTGGCAAAGAATTTGAAATTGAGGGAGATGCTCATTAATTGAGGAACAGCTGAACAAGTTTTGCTATATGAATGTAATGGAATGTTATTACGTTATAAGAAACAATGAATTGGTGAATTTCAGAAAAAAAATGGAAAGACTAACATAAACTGATGCAAAGTGAAGTAAGCAGAATAATTGGTATACAGTTGAATGGCCTGGTTAAGAATCCCTGATTCTTGCTCTGTGACCCTGAGAAAGTGACTTCACCTTTTATGTTCTTCAACTTTCTCATCTATAAACTAAAGGAGTGAGAACAGATTGTCTCTAAGGTCCCTTCCTGCTTTAAAAATCCTATAATCTTAAATGGTTGTTGGCTTTCTCATTAAAGCCACAGTCTGTTTTTATTTTTTCTTAAAGTATGGTTGGAGGTCTTTAAGAATCTTTTTATTTATAGGAATGTAGAAAGGTCCAAGTAGATAGAAGAGGTCACACCAGGAGGATCAGACAGTAAGGGCCATGATTTCTTTTGTTGGATGGACACAGAATGTGAGAGAAGAGACTTGGGCACCATGTTGGGTAGCAAATTTCATTCAAGAAAAGAAGGACCAAAGCAATTCAATGTGAGTTCTGCCATTAACCAGGGGTGTGATGGAGTCCTACTGAGGTAGAATGTAATGTAAGAATTTTTTAATGAATTTAATGAACTAATGGAGTTTAATTTAAAATGTCAGCCTGGAAAATGGGTGGGATTATTCAATGCTAGGGTTGAAAGGGACATTAGGATTATCTAATTCATCACCCTAAATTTGACTGATATGGAAACTGAAACCCAGAGAGATGAAATTATTTGCCCAGAGGCATTCAGTAGGTGCTGAATTCCCAGTTCAATGCTTTTCCAACAATACTTTGTTGCTTTCTGTTAAGGAAACAGAGGCCATACCTGAGATCTTTGAATTTGAAGGGGAGAGATTCATTCCACCAAATCTAATGCTCCTACATCAACAGGAATATCTCTTTTTCTCAGGGAAGTTAAGCACACTAAAGGGATATGAACCTCAGAAAAGTGGCTTTCTGTGAAAGAAATATTGATCTATCATCACCAGTGTGTGGCTGAAGAATTTCATCTATTCAAGCAGCAAAAAATTTTGCTGACATTTTAATGGCTTGGACCTGGGCAGTATCACTCAGAGACTTTGGTTGAACGTAGAGAGCAAGAAAAAGAAATATCACAGTGACTAAATTCAGGGAGATGGGATGTAATGTCTTTGTTGTCAGCAATAACAAGTCATCTTTCTCTAGCCACTGAACCAAGGTCAAAAATAAAATATAGTTGGAGCAAAGAGTTAATTCAAGGAATTTATTAAAACTGTCTTTATTTTCTCAGCACTGAACTAGGCACTGAGGAGAATGAAAAAATTTCTATGAAATAGTCCCTGCACTCATTGAACTTTAAGTAGGGAGGTAAAAATTGCAAACAAAACTGACTAATGATACAAGGCTCAGTCTTTCAAAAGTAAAATGACTTTTCTGTACTTCACAATCTTGAATTTCCTACCCAGATCTAAATCCTATGATCCCTAAAGCAGTATAATATCTGGGTTTCACCATGGGCACACATGATTAAATGGTTTATCCATGGTCACAAAGCTGTTGCTAAGCATCACAACTGGAATTCATACCCAGATATCTTGATCCTAGATGAGACCTTTTTTGCCCCACCATAACATGTTGTGTGATTTAAATGAAAAAAAGAAAGACAAACTGCACAGGGTAATAGAGTTCATGAATAATGGCATAAAGGGCTCATAGATCTTCAACTTATAGAAACCTCAGAAACCATCTAGTCCATTCCCTAATTTTACAGAAAGAACCAAGGTTCAGGGTGGTTAATGTGTTCAAGGATATAAGTAGCAAAAAGGAATTGAAGACAGATCCACCAATCCAAATCCAGATTTCTTTCAATACAAAGGTAACTACCTCCTTTTTCTTCCCTTCCCTTTCCTCCCCTTCCCTCTTTTCACCACACCATGTTTTGAGGTAAAACATTTTGATGAAAAGAACGATAGGCTTAGAGTTGAATGCCCTGATGTCAAACCTGATTCTTACACTGTGACCCTGAGAAAGTCACTTCACTTTTTTGTTTCTCAACTTCCTCATTTATAAACTGAATGGGTGAGAATAGATTGTCTCTAAGGTACCTTCCAGCTTTAAAAATCCTATAATCTTAAATGGTTGCAGGGTTTCTCATTAAGGCCACTGGATTTTTTAAACGAAAGTTTGGAAGTCTTTAAGAACTTTTTTATTTATAGAAATGTAGAATTTAGCTGTTAAGAAGGAATATAGAACAAGGCAATGCTATGCAGTACATATAACTCTGGAGTTTCACCTACAGGGAAAAAAAAATATTATCAGCAATGAGGAAACCTACAGATGAAATTCTCTTGTGAAATTTATGCCACAGCCTTGAGGATATTTCCTAGATTAACAACAAAATGAATAGCAGTGCATAAATGTTAGGATATTACAGCAATTTCTTTTATTTGGTAGATAAAAATGACTTGAGTAATACTGCTGTTTTCATGGAACCTAATGGGGTCTGCTGTTAGTTCTGGAGTGCTGTTCCTTCCTGAAAAATTAGAGACAATAATCTTTGATCTCTACATATTATGATTGTGACTGCTTCTTTAAATTAATTTTTCCTTCAGCGACCTTCCCCTCTCCACAGAATTACTCCAATGCTGTTTTCTATCACCAAATTTACTTTAACAAAAATCAGTGGAGATAGGTAGAAATTATCTCCATTTCTTTGATCTTTAGTTGGACCCACAAATGGCCTACAAGATATAATGTACTCACTGGATCATTATTTTATACATCAATTTTTATCCTCTTTTTCTCCCTTCAATTTGATTAGTGTGAAGCCTTTGATGAAAGGCATGTTAGTATGCCAAGAAGGATTTTATCAAAAATGCCCCAGTTTCTAGGGAAGAAGGAAAATAAGAAATGGAGAGAGAAGGGGAAATGGAAGGCAATAAGAGGAGGCCTAAACAGGCTAATGTCATTTAGATTAAGGATCTATGCATTTATTAAGCACTTATTATAAGTCAGTGCTATGTCTTGAGAATCTGAGATGAAGTAGAAAGCAGGAAAGATGAGGCTGACAGAGTCAAAGAATTTGAGGAAGGGAGCTTAAGTTAATCTTAACCAATTTTGCACTAAAGAAAATACTAAATATGATGGAAAGGCAAAAACTCTAGTGTTTGCCGTGTTTGCAAGGTCAGGGTGCCAGAATAGTGAGGCAGCATGGTATAATGGAATGAGTATTTGGTGTTGGAGTTGAAAGAGCTGGTTCCAAATCCTGATTCTGTTACTTACTGCTTGTGTGACCTTGGATAAGACAAACTCTCTGGGCCTTAGTTTACTTATTTATAAAGTAAGATTGTTGAACTAGGTGGCCTCTATAGTTCTAAATCTTCTGTTTCTTTGTAGAATGCAGCATGCTAATTCCAAATGCAAATTAGGTGATCCAAGGTCTGAAATACAGGGGATCCTTTATAGATTAAAGGGGATAAGAAACTCTATTCTTGCAGTGCAGAATTGCTACTATTTGCTTCCTCAGAAGCTTCCTTTAGTTGTGATGTTAATCTCTATCTGCATTTCCCTAGCCTGGCACTGCTACTTCGGTTGCTTGGCCTGTATCCTTATGAGACATGAAGATTTCTTTATCCTTTACTCTCACTGGAGCTCATTTGCCACTTTTACCACCTAGTAGAATGCTGAAAAAGTTTCCTGACCTGAGTTCCTTGGTAGCTGGAATGTTGGAGTTCTCACTATGCACCCTCTAACTACAGTATATTACTTTAAAATGAAATTTGGAAGATTGGATACTCTTCCACCAAACAATTTTTAGCATGTGGTCACTCTAAGCAAGTCATATATGGTGCTTTCCTCTATTCATGTGTAAATTGAGTACTTTTAAATGAATTGATCACCACCTGTGTGTTAAGCTCTATATTAGGAATTATGGAAGAAGAAACCCATACAATATAGGAGATGACCCTTGCCATAAAGGAGCTTTCAGTTTTACTTGGGGTGTCAAATATATCTGCAAAGAACATCAAATACATAAGATTGTCATCTGTGTGGATATATGCTGAGTTCACACAAACTAAAGGAACAAACTATATCGGATAAAGTTAGCATACACAATCAGAAGCTAAAATTCCACATCACTATTGTCAAGTAATTACAAGAAAAGCATGGACATCTGGAATTTAATCGGCTGTTTCCAATAGTGTTCTTGAGAAGTTTCTCTAATGTCAACTTCCACTCCACTTGCTAGGCATGTGCCAAATGAGCCCTTTGTCAGATTTCATATGGGTGACATTCAGCAGGGCATCCTTCCTTATGCTGCCTGCATACAGCCAACTTAGCAAAACCTGACCCTCTTGTTTACAGCAGCCAAGAGTGAAAAATATATCTTTGCAGCAGGTCTTCCTGATAATGCATTATCCACGTCACTGACACTGTTCATTGCTTTCACATCTGGTGGTGCCATGGAGAAGGCATTTAATTAGACTAGCTGAGACACAAAATCAATCTTCAGAAAAGGCAAATTTGGGCCTGAGAGAGCACTAAGTGCTGAGGCATTTGAGAGCCCACAGAATTCTGGGCAGATGCATCCTGGTGAGGAATATGGGTCTGGGTGTGCTGGCCAGTAGGAAAGATGGCTTGGAATATCCTGAAAGCCTCTGGATTAAAACAACAACAACAACAACAACAACAACAACAACAACAACAACAACAATCTGGTCTTAGAACTCTAGTCCTCATTTACGTTATTCCCCAAGTAATGGAAATTATTGAAAATAGTTTGCATTTATATAGAATTTTATGATTGTGAAATAATTGCTATACATCAACTCATTTGAAGCATTATTATACCATAGCAAAATAGAAAGAAGGCTGCATTCGGAATCAGATAATAAAAATAATGATGATGATGTGATGATGATGATGATGATGATGATGATGCTGCTGCTGATGACAAATATTTAAATAGTGCTTTTTGTTTTAGCTGCTAGTTGGCACAGTAGATAGAGTGTTGGCCTGGAGTCAGGAAGACTGTTCCTGAGTTCAAATATATTCTCAGACACTTATGAGATGTATGATCTTGGGCAAGTTACTTAACCCTGTTTACTTCAGTTAACTCATCTATAAAATGAGCTAGAGAAGGAAATGGCAAACCACTCCAGCATCTTTGTCAAGAAAACCCCAAGTGAAGTCACAAAGAGTTGCATATGACTGAAAATGACTGCACAACAATGACAGCAATGTAGTGCTTTAAAGCCTACAAAGCTCTTTGCCAACATTGTCTCATTTGATCTTCACAAAGACTGCGGAGGCAGGTGCTGCAGGTATTTTCCCTATTTTACAGATGCAGATATTGAGGCTGAGAATTTAATGACTGATTTTTGACTTCATAGCTAGTAGATACCAAAGGCCAGATTCAAACTTGGGGCTCTGATCATTTCTGTCCTCTTTCTACAATACCACTTTGTTTCTCAGGCTCTGGGTTAGAATTACAACTCTGTTTTTTATTACCTGTGTGACCTTAGGAAGATCACTTCCCCTCTTTACATCTCAATTCCCTCATTTGTTAATTGGGGGGGAAGGGTCAACTATATTACATCAAATGACCTTCTCAATACTAAATCCTATAAGATGGATAAAGATGTGAGGCGATTTGCCCTGAATTTCCTTCTACATATTTGATCAACTAGTAAGGCTATGATTCAAACCTAGGTCTTCTGACTCCTAATCCAGCGTTCTTTCCACAATATTAGGGCTTTTACCCCTCCCATAGTGTGCTGCTGAGTAGCAAAAGGACTCCAAATAGGAAATGTCAAACTGTGTTTCCAAGTTCCAACTGTACCTTCTTAACTATATTGCTCTTGAAAGCCTATATCCCATGGGGTATCGTCTCCTAGGCAACAAGTGAATAATCAATCAATAAGCATTTATTAAACTTCTATTATATGCCAGGCACTACCTTAGGTGTAGGGAATATAAATGTGAAAGTTAAATAGTACCTTACTTCAAAAAGAATATATTTATGGGGGACTAATATATGCAAATACACACATATACATGCATGCATAATACATATTCATACACATATGCATTTTAAAGAATACACAAAATAAATACCAGGTAATTTGTGAGACATAGTAAGAATCAGGAAAGATTTCATTTGGAAGGTGATGGTTGAGTGGATCTTTGGCAGCAAGAAGGAATTTTAAGAAGCTAATGTGAGGAGGCAGTACATTCTAGGCATAAGCATATGGATCAGGCAAAGGCACAAAGTCAGGAGATGGACTGCTATGTCTGAGAAATGGAAAAATGACTGATTTGGCAGGACCATAGAGTGCATGAAACAGAGTAATGTATGATAAGTCTGCAAAAGTACAATGGAGTGAAGGTCTTTGTTTCAAAAAGTCACAACTGAATTTGATTGTAAAGGCAATAGGAAACCAATCAAGTTTATTGAACAAGGAATTGATATGGTTAGACCTGTGCTTTAGAAATATCACCTGGGAAACCATGTGAAGAGAGAGGGAAAAGCACGAGACAAGGAGACAAACAAGGAACATGTTATTGGAAGGAAATAGATGTTCCATTTGATAGTTATTATTATTCTAAATTTCCTTCAGTCTAGGAATTTGATGGCAATACCATACTATTTAGCACTTGGATATTCAGGATTTCAGATTAGGTAAGCAAGTAGATATGAAATACATAGATAGGTAGAATAATGAAAGGATGGATGGATGTATAAAACATTTATTAAATGCCTTCTATGTGCCTATCATTATGTTAAGCACGGAATATACAAATACAAGCAAACAAGACATGCGCTCTATTCAAATAGCTTGCATATTACTGTGAAAAGAAAGCATATAAAAGGAATTGGAAAGGCTAGGGTGGATATGCTTGAGGACAATGTCTTTGGGAAAAAAAATGGAAGTAATTTTGGAGGGGCAAAGCCAAGATCACAAATGAGAGAAAGCACCCAGCAAAGCTTTCCCAACATTTCTCTCTAAACAATTTTAAAATAATGCCTCAAATTGAATTCTGGGGCACCAAATCCAACTAAAGTTCAGAGTAAGACATTCTTTCATCCAAAGACAATTTAGGAGAAAGATCTGTGACATAGGGGTGAAGGCTAGCCTGGAGCCCATGTGGATGAAATAGCAATGGTGGGACAAGGTGGTGGCAACAGAGGCAGCAAGAGCTTGAGGAACTCTTAAACTAGAGGGAATAAGGGGAGCTAGCAACTAGTTAGAAATATATTACAGGAAACCCTTGTGCTAACACTGGACACAGGATGAGATTCTGGTTGGGAACTTCATTGCCTATACTCACTCTGGGTCATGGTTCAAGGACAAAGAGGGGAACTTTTAGTTACAAGGGAGTAAGGACCTAAGGAGTAGTATTCATTGTACTTCCAAAAGATTAGGGGCCCTTCCTGAGTAAAAAATAGAGTGCAAACCAGTAGAGCAGTGACCATACATCTCCCTAGATCACACAACCTTAAAAGCAATGAAAACTTCCAAATTCTTACCCAGAACTGGCTTTGAAAATAGCAGTACAAAGAAGCCTGAAGCTTGAGACAATGCTTTTCTCTCTACCACCTACTAAAGTCAGGAATTCTGCCTGACTTCAACATAAAGTTTCAAATCAAGAAATATGGTGGAATATGAGCAAATAACAACAACAAAAAAGGAATCTGGTCATAAAAAGCTACTGTGGTGAGAGGAAAAATCAAGACACAAACACAGAAAAAGATAATAAAATCAAAGCAGTCACAAGGAAGGCTTCAAAGAAATAAAAATGAACTAGATACAAGCTAACAGGAATTCCTAAAAAAGCCAAAAATAATTTCCAAAATCAAATATGATTTGTAGAGGAAAAATTAGGTAAAAAAATGAGAGTAAAGGAAAAGAATTATCAAACAACAATTGACAGTTTAGCAAAAGAGGCAAAACAATACTTTAAAAATAACATCCTAAAACCAGAACACACCAAATGGAAAAAAAAGGGGTACAAAATTTTATTGATGAAAATAACTTTTTTTAAAAAAATTAATTTATTTTAAACTTAAATACACAATAAGAGAAGAGAAACACATTATAAACTTAAATACTTAAACTTAAATATGAAATAAGAAAAGAAACAAAAAATTACCATTTGCATAACAGAACATAAGAGAGGATTCAAAATATACAGCACTAAATTTCAATTTCAAAAAAGTTTATATAATAAATACTATATATTATGTTCAGAGCTGTTCATCTTTTCTTTGCTTCCTTGTGAGTTTTCTTTTCACAACTGCATACTTTTCACTTTTTTCTTCCCCCCCCTCCTCCCACTCTCCTCCGAGAAGGCTACATTTAAGAATGGATACACGCATACATGCACACACACACACACACACACACACACACACACACAGAGATATATAGATATATACATGCACACATGCAACCAGATATACATACATATACACACATACATGTCAACCTACATACATACACCTACATATACATGCATGTACTTAAATATCTATAATTATACTCACATATAGACATATACATTCATCTGCATCTATGTAAGACCATATTATATATGTTTGTCCTCTGTTTCTCTGAGGGTGGATAGCATTTTCTTTCATAAATCTTTCCATATTTTTGAAGTCCACTAACTCATCATTTACTATACCATAGCAATATTCCAACCTTATACTGTCCAGTTATTTTAATTAGTGTAAAACAATATTGATTAATATGCCTGACATATAGGGTAGTTTCCCTATTTTTCTCTTTTGATTAAATATATTTTAGCTTTAACTTTGTCTGAGATCATGATGACTACCCTTGCTGTTTTCCCCTGATAAATTCTACTCCTGATCTTTAGTTTATGTTTGCATGTACCTCTTATTTCCTATCCCTCCTGACTCCTCTACTTTACTTTTACCCACTACCTTGCCCTCCTATTATTTAACCTACACTCCTTTCTAAGATCACTCCATTATGCTCTCCCCTCAACCTTTCC
The DNA here is from genome assembly GCF_003287225.1 of Phascolarctos cinereus. NCBI lineage: Eukaryota > Metazoa > Chordata > Mammalia > Diprotodontia > Phascolarctidae > Phascolarctos > Phascolarctos cinereus. The sequence goes on from NW_027556098.1 coordinate 133,054,884, forward strand.
TCTCACCCTCTTTTTTCTATCTGAATTTAGAAGACTTTTATAGCCTTCCAAATACATTTTATTCCCATTTCATCTCATTTCTGTTCATCTAAACAGCTTTCTATAGCTCTTCTTATCCTATTTCCTCATTCACTTATTTATAAATTTTGAAGAATTTTATTCCCTTCTAAATGTATATATTGTTCTCTCTTTAACCAAGATCTGCTATAAGTAGGGTAGCCCCTACAAATCCCTCCCTTATCCTCTCTCCACTTCCTATCCCCTTAGCTTGTTATTTCCTTCTAAATTTAGAAGAGTTTCATACATTCATATACACACAAATATATATACACAGGTGACCATTTGTCATTACTCCTTCTGATAGGAAAGGCTTCATTTCTTACATATAAATTGGTTCAGAGAGGGAATACACACTGACACAGTTGGTAATAGAAATTTATCTTACCCAACAAGGTAGTAGGAAGTAGGAGGGAAAGGGTACAAAAGAAAGGGGCAGTGATAAAAGAAAGTACAGAGAAAATACCTTCAGATTTCAGCCTTCAGAAGAGGGATAGGATAAAAAGAAAGAAGAGGAAAAAGAGAAAAAATAGGATGGAGGGAAATGCATAGTAAATAATCACAACTATGAAATGTGAATGGGATAGACTCACCCATAAAATGGAAATGGATAGCAGAATGGATAGAAACCAGAATCTAATAATATTTGATTTACCAGAAATAGATTTAAAACAGAGAGACATATGCAGAGTTAAAATAAGGGGATGGAAAACAGTCTATTATATTTCAGGTGAAATATGAAAGGTGGGTTAGTAATCATGATCTCAGAGAAAAAAAACACAAAAAAAGACCTAATTAAAAGGGATAAGCAAGGAAACTACATGTTTCTAAAATCAACCATAGACAATGAAACAATTATGAATACTAAACCTATATGTATCAAGTAACAGAGTATCCACATTTTTAAAGGACAGGTTAAGTGAATTACAGGAGGAAATGGAAGAGATACAATTATATAATATGTTGAATTGTAGGAGGTACAGTAAAACTACAATAGTAAAGAAAATGTAAGAAATAAAGGAGATAGAATAAAACTATAAGTGGGAAAAACAATTTTCCCTTTTCAGACCTAGATAATTCAAGTGATAATAATAAGAAAGAAATTAAGGTGATGAATAGAACCTTAGAAAAGTTATATATGATACACCTTGTTAAATAACTGAATGGAAATAGAAAAGCATATATCTTTTCCTTGGCTGTATATAACACCTTCACAAAACTTGACTGTGTATTGGAGCAGAAAAATCTCACAAACAAATGCAGAAAAGGAGAAATAATAAATGTGTTATTTTAAAACCTTCTTTCAATAAGAATTACACTCCACAGAGGGCATAGAAGCATTGATTAATGATTAATTGAAAATAGAATTATCTAAAACAATAAAGAGAATGATAACAATGTGATAATGATAACAATAAGACAATGTTCAAAAATTTGTGGCCAAGGTAGTACTTAGAGATTAATTTATTTTTCTAAATTTATGCATCCATAAAATAGAGAAAGAGCAGATCAACAAATTGGGCATATAATTAAAAAATAGAAAATGGACAAATGAAAAATTCTCAGTTTAGCACCAAAATGGAAATACTGAAAATCAAAGGGGAGAGAAATAAAATTGAAAATTAAACAAAACACATAGCACTATTAAATAAAAGTAGTAGTTGCTTATGTGAAAAAGCAAACGAAATACATAAACCACTGGTTAATTTGATTTAAAAAAGAAAAATGGTTCTGCTTCCAGGAGCCAAGATGGCAGAGTAAAAAGGTAGTCTCTTTCAGCCTCCTATAACAACCTCAAAAACCCAGAAGATATCACCCCAGAAAAAATAAAAAAAACATGGAACAGCTGAACTAGAAGAAACACAGGGAATAGCAGTGCAGCAGCCCAGCAAATGGGTCTCTCAGTGCCTCAGCAAAAATAAGGGAAGGAGCACTACAAAGGGCCCCAAGTGGATAAGCACCCTGCAGCATTCATCCGAAAGGAGGTGAAGAAAACAATCTAAAGGCTTCCTAAAGCCCCTACCTTGCTGATTCCAAACCAATGCCAGGTGAGCTTTCAGAACCCTGCAGTCTCCAACTGTCAACCAGGAAGAGATCCTGAAGCCCAGGTGGTAGAGCAGGCAAATACCAATGCCTGGACCTCTGAGTGCCTCAGTGAGGGTGGGGGAACCAGTGGAAACCAGCTCAGAAAACCACCAGGTGCCTTGACACTATATCTCAAAAGAATCTCCCAGTGCATTAGCAGAAACTAGGGAGGCAGCATTGCAAGGGGCCCCAGGCAGATAAACATCCTGCACCACCCATCTAAAAGGAGCTGAAAAAAAGCTAAAGGAAAGGAAAAGCAGGCAACCTAGAATTGCCTGAAAGTTTCAGCCTTGCTGATTCCAACCCAACACAAGGTAAGCTGCCAGAACTCTACAGCCTCTAATTACCAACATAAGAGGCCCTAGCACACAAAGCCAGTGACTAAGACCAGGGCTCCCAACACAAGAAGCTTGGATCAGTGCCCTCTGTGCCCCAGCAGGAAAGCTCAATCTCTTTAAAGGCCAGGGAATAAAGAAACCATGAGTAAACAGAAACATACTATAGATTCATATTATAAGAAGAGTGAAGATCAAGACAGATATTCTGAAGAGGACAGCATTGTCAACAAACCCACATCTGCAACATCAAAAAGGAATATGAACTGGTCTGAAAGAGCTCAAGAATGATTTTAAAGTCTAACGAGAGAGGTAGAAGAGTCCTTAAAAAAGTACAGTTGGCCAATTGGAAAAAAAGTACACTGAAGAAAACAAGTCCCTAAAAAACACAATTGGCCAATTGAGAAGGAAGTACAAAAACTAACAGAAGTAAACAACCTGTTAAAAACTAGAATTGGACAAATGGAAATTGACTGCTCTATGAGAGAGCAAGAATCAGTGAAACAGAAACAAAAAAATGGAAAAAAAAAACAGATGAAAATGTAAAATACCTCATCAGTAAAACAACTGACCTGGAAAATCAATCCAGGAGAGACAATTTAAAAATTATTAGACTACCTGAAAATCATGATGAGAAAAAAAGCCTGGACAGTATCTTTCAGGAAAACATAAAGAAAAACTGCCCTGAAGTCCTAGAACTAGAAGGTAAAATAACCATAGAAAGAATACACCTCTCACAACCTGAAAGAGATCCCAAATTGACAATGCCAAGGAATAGAATAGCAAAATTCCAAAATTACCAGATGAAAGAGAAGGTGTTGCAAGCAGCCAGAAAGAACCAATTTAAATATCATGGAACCACAGTCAGAATTACATAGGACCTTACAGCTTCTACCTTAAAAGACCACAGGGTGTGAAATATGATATTCCATATGGCAAAGGAGCTTGGATTGCAGCCAAGGATCAACTACCCTGCAAAAATGAATGTGATTTTTCAAGGGAGGAGATGGATATTCAACCAAAATAGGAGACTTCCAAACCTTCCTGATAAAAAGACCAGAGCTCAACAAAAAATTTGATCTTCAAGTACAAGATTCAAGAAAGACATATAAAGGTAAATGGGACAGAAAGATACAATATGTTGCTAATAAGGGTGGGCTGTTTACATCCCTACGAGGCAAGATGACACTTGCAACTCTTGAGAACTGTATTTTTATTACACCATGTTAAAGGAGTATACATAAAGGGGTTGGATAATTGACTTTGATGTAATGATAAAAAAAATCTAATGAAGTAGGTTAAATGTATCCAAGTAAGTGCATTAGTCTGATCTTAGAAAATGTACCAAAAAAGGAGGAGGCAGAGAAGGTTAAATTACATTAAAGGAAAAGACAGAAAATTCCCTTATAGCAGAGGGAAAGAAGGCAGGGGGGTGAGCATTGTTTGAACCTTACTTTCATCAGGTTTGGCTCAAAAAGGAATAACACAATCAGTTAGGTATAGAAATCTAACTTGTCCTATAGGCAGTAGGAGGGAAAAGGGGAAAGAAAAGGAGGGGGGATAGAAGGGAGGGAAGAAGCAATAAGGATAAAGGGGAAGAAAAGGGAAATGGATAATATAAGGGAGGAGAGACTGAAAGAGGAGATGGTGAAAAGCAAAACACTAGTGAGGGGGTGAAAGGAAAAAAGAGAAAGAAAAGTATAAGCAGGGGGAAAAAAAGGATGGAGAAAAAAACATAGATAATAATCATAACTGTGAATGTGAATGGGATGAACTCTCCCATAAAACAGAAGTACATAGCAGAATGTATTAAAAACTATAATCCTATAATATGATGATAGACCTCTGGAGAAAACTGAAATGTCTCCAGAGGCCAAGTGATGGAAAATGCTGTCCACATGCAAAGAAAGAACTATGGAAGTTGAGTCGCTATCTTTTTTTTCCCCCTTCTTTTGAGTTTTGTTTCTTCTTTCTGATGGTTCCCCCTATTGGTTTTAATTTTTACTTACAATTTCACTAATGTGAAAATATGTTTAATAGGAATGTAAATGTATAGCCTATATCAGATTGTGTACCATCTTGGGGAGGGAATGGGGAGAAAGGGGGAGAAAAATTTTAAACTCAAAAGCATATGGAAGTGATTGTTGATAAATCAAAAGAAATTTAAAAAAGAAAAATGAAAAAACAAATTACAAGTATCAAAAATGAAAAGTGTGTATATACCACCAATGAAGATTTAGTTAAAGCAATTATTAAAAGTTATTTTGCCTAATTATATGCCAGTAAAACTGACAACCTAAGGAAAATGGATAAATATTTGCAAAAAATTTAGACTGCCCAGATTAACAGAAGAGAGAATGGAATACTTAAAATAACCTTATCTAAGATAAAGAAATTGAACAAGAAGTGAATGAGCTCCCTAAGAAAAAATCCTCAGGACCGGATGGCTTTACAAGTGAATTCTACCAAGCTTTAAGGAATAATTAAACCCAATATTATATAAACTACTTGAAAAAAATGGATAAAGAAAGAGTTCTATCAAATTCTTTTATGACACAAATAGGGTTTTCATACCTAAACCAGGGAAAACAAAAACAGAGAACTGTATGTACCAATTTCCTTAACAAATATTGATACACAATTTTTAAATAAAAACTTACAAGGAGACCACAGCAATAAATAGAAAAGATCATACATTATGACCTGGTAGGATTCATTAAAAAATGAAAACTGTTTATATATATCTGTGTGTGTGTGTTTGTGTGTATGTATATATGTATATGTATATATGTGTATATATATATATATATATATACACACACACATATATACACACATATATGCATGTACACCTGCATACATATATACGTGTCTGTATATACATACACTATATATTAATGTAAAGTCAAAATCAATGAATGATCTAGACATAAAGTTAGTATCATAAGTAAATTAATGTAACATGGAAAAACATACCTGTTAAATATATGGATAAAGGGAAAGTTCAAGATCAAACAAAAATGGAGAGGATCACAGGAAGCAAAATAGATAATTTTGGATATATGAAATAAAGGCTTTTACACAAATAAAACCATTGCAGCTAAGATCAAGAGAGCAGGAGACTGAGAGAAAATGATAGTAAGTTTCTCTGACAAAGGCCATACTCCTCAAATAAATAGGAAATTGAGCCAAATTTATATTTAAACAAAGCCATTCCACAGTTGATAAATAGACAATGGATATAAAAAAGCAGTTTTCAGAAGAAGAAATTAAAGCTGCCGATAATGATGTGAAAAACTGCTCTAAATCACCACTGATTATAGAAATGCAGATTAAAATAATTCTGAGATACCACTTCAGATATATTAGATTAGTTGACATGATAAAAATGAAAATGAAAACAAATTCAGGAGAGGAAAATGAAAAATCAGGAGAATATAATTGTGATGGAATACTATCGTGCTATAAAAAGAACAAGCAGGTTGGTTTTGGAAAAATTGGTAAGATTTCTATGAACTCATGCAAAGTGAATTGAGCAGAATCAGAAGAAAATTGTTCACAGTAATAGAAATATTGTAAGGATGATAACTGTGAAAAAATTTTGTATTCTGATCAAGACAATGATCCCATACAATTCCAAAGGACCCACTATGAAAAAAAAATGGTTTCCACTTTCAGAAAGAGAATAGATTAACTTTGAATAAAGATTAAAGCATATTTTTAACTCTCTCTTTTTTTAAAATCTGTTTTCTTTTGCAACTTGGCTAAAATAGAAACATGTTTTGCATGCTTTCACATGTATAATCGATATCAAATTGGCTCCCTTCTGAAGATGAAGGGAGGGACTGGAGGAATGAAGAGAATTTGGAATTTATTCTCTTCCCAAACTATGACCTCCCTAAGTTCATTTTCTTTAAAATGTGCCATTGCATTCTGCATAGAGCTAAGAATATGATGAGCATTGAATTCATTGACAATGACAATCAGTTTCACAGAGCCATACCATCTCAAATGTTAGTATCTTAAAATAGGAATGTTGAAAATGAAATTTTTCCAGGTTCCTTTTCTGTGCTTCCCAATATTTCCCAAACATTTTTACTAGCATATGAGGCTCATATCCAACTATGTGTTTATAAGTTCCCCTATTTCCTCTTTGTGTAATGGCAGAAAAAGTATCAGAGAAGAGGTATTACTCTTATAATATGATTCATATATTAATACAATTACAAATGGCCAAATTGGTACCTCAGTGCTCAGGTTGATATTAAGAAGTAAAAGAAGTGACTTCCCAGTTTATAGCTTACAATTATAAATTATTATTATTATTTTACTTTAAGCATACATAAGAGCAGGTGTCATCAAGCACCTAGTGAATACAGGCACTGTAAGACCTGGATGACAGCCTTCTCATTCAAGCAATCACTCTCTGTGATTCAGATTCCAAATCACTGGAGCACAGGGCAGTCCTATTAAATCAATCAGAAGTGCTTGGTTATATTTGGAATCCATATGCTAGCATTAAACAGTCCACCTTTCTTGGGTGTTGATACATTTTAAATAGCTCAAAGGGCTTGGCTGGAAAAGTACTAGTGATACCACCTTTCTGACCTTGACTGCAGGCGTTTTTGCTCGTCTAATCTTCCAGAAAGCATTGCACTCTAGGGAAGGAAGAAGCTAGGAAAATCAAATTCCTAGGTTGAAGAATTTTATTTTGGAAAGGAAAACCGAATATGTGAGGGATAGAACTCTCTCTTATTTTGGTGTTAATTGTGGCAGGGAAGTGATTCAGGAGTTCAGCACCAGTTGTGTATAACTGTCACCTTTACTGCATCAGCTTTAACTCCTCAAGGGTATCTACTCCACTCTTTCCAGTTCCCTTTTATGTATTGTCTTTCCCAATCAAAATGTAAACTTGTCTGGGATAAGGATTCCTAATTTTTGTGCTTGTATTTTTTCCCTAGTGTGTAGTATAGTACTTGGCACTAATAAGACTTTGTCTTCCTTCCTTCCTTCCTTCCTTCCTTCCTTCCTTCCTTCCTTCCTTCCTTCCTTCCTTCCTTCCTTCCTTCCTTCCTTCCTTCTTTTCTTCCTTCTTTCTCTGCCTTCCTTCCTTTCCTTTTTTCTTTCTTTCTCTGCCTTTCTTTCTTTCTTTCTTTCTTTCTTTCTTTCTTTCTTTCTTTCTTTCTTTCTTTCTTTCTTTCTTTCTTTCTTTCTTTCTTTCTTGTTTTTCTTTCTTCCTGTCTATCATGGGATTAGTGCAAAACTTAATTTCTCCACAATGAGTATCTGATCCTACATCTTGTTGTATATAGTTGTTTCCATATTCTCTCCCCGATTAGATCACTGCCTTCTTAAGAGCAAGGGTTATCTTTTCTTTTTCTTTGTATCTCCAGCATTTAGCACAATGCCTGGCACATATTAGACATTTAATGTACACTTTTTGACCCACTGGCTGACTATACTACAGGTGTTGGTTAGCCTTATATATTTAATATAATTTACAGGAAATTTGTAGTTGGGGAAAATTTTAATTTATCTACTTCTACTTTTTAAGATGCTAGACAATGTAAAGATTTGTGTATAGTCATAGAGATTATAAACAGCCATCTATACTGTCATGTCCTTGCCTCCTATGTGAGAAGGAGCAGGGAGATAGCCAGATTGAACTGGAGATCGATGACAGCTATCAAGCAACAGAGTTTAGTTAAGAATTTTTCCCATGGGAAAATAAGATTTTGGGAGAGGATGTCACAAATAATATTCAACTCTTGGATGTAGTGAAACTGGAACAAGGAGTAATCCATTCCCTAGAAGTTTGAGATAACACTTCCATGTAATGGCTTGAGATATTCAACCTCCCCCCTTCCAGGAGGAAACAAAGAGAGAAGGGACAAAAGTGGAAAGAAACCCAGAGAAAGAGGGGGTTAACAGCAATAGGACATTGGGACTGGTGGCCTGGATACCACCAGAAAGGGGAAGCATACCCAACCAGATATTAACACTTGAGACCAAAGCCCTTGTTGTCCTACACTAGATAAATGTCTAAGGAACAATGTAATAAGCCTGGGTAGAAAAGAACATTGCCCTAACTGAGTATCCTACCGTAGAGATTAAAAGAGTGACCAGCTAACTGATAGTAGGTTGAAATCAGAAATGCATAGTGTTAGCCAAAGAACATGGTCTGAGGAAGATTCAATAGGTTCAAAGCCAAAAATAGACTACAAAGAGGAAGGCCAGAACAAAATATGGGGGTAAGAGAGAAAATTGTGAGATGAGACAATAATCAATAGTATGGCATAATAGAGAGAATACTAATCTTGATGTCAAGAGGCCTGGATTCTTGTAGACTTTAGCCTCTACAACCCTCAAATTTTTCATCTATTATTATTATTATTTTATTTTTAGGCAGTTGGGGTTAAGTGACTTGCCTAGGGTCACACATCTAGTAAGTGTCAAGTGTTTGGTCTGAGGCCAGATTTGAACTCAGGTCCTCCTGACTCCAGGGCTGGTCCTCTATCCACTGTGCCACCTAGCTGCCCCCCCAAATTTTTCATCTATATAACAGCTATAATAATAGCACTTCCAAATTTGTTGTTGATCAAATGAGGTAATGTGATATATATATATATATATATATATATATATATATATATATTATATATACACACACACACACACACATATATATACATATATATATACACATACATATACACACACACACATATATATACATACATATATATACACACATATATATGTGTATATATATATATATATTTTTTTTTTTTTGCAAATCTTAACAAACTATATAAATCCAAGTCATTATAAATAACTGATGATTGGTACCATGCAATTGTTAGCTCAAGGTAATGATCTTTTATGATGTTCCAACTATAGCTCTTCACTCAACTGCTATGCAACTTTTGTCTTCAACATATTCCCAATAGCTGCATCCACCCTTGTAGCTGGTTACACATACAGGAGTGGCTGTTTTGCATAGCTGTATAAAAAAAGCACTGAGATCTTCTCTCTGCTATTCATTTTTTCACCTGATTGCTTCCCAGATCCACTGAAAAGTTATTTTCAGAGCAACATAACTGTCCAAAACCATACTAGTGAGCCAATGTTAGACCTATTTTACTGAGGAACTTCCGCCATCAGACCAAGGCTTTTCCTCCACTTCCTTCATGTTGTGCATACATAGAGTTCTTTCTGAGCCTACATTCAGGTCAATGATCATGAAGGACCACCAAGCTGCCTACATGGCATTAAAAGTTATGAACTATCAATAGTGTTGAGCTCAAATTTAAAAAAAAAATGGATCCCTGGAGGTCACATGCTAACTCAGAAAACCTTAAAATAGCATTATCTATGTTGTGTTGTATTTTCATTTATTTTGTTAAATGTTTCCCATTTACATTTTAATGTAGTTTGTCCCAGTACAGTCAGTGTGCTTTAGGTTTGTACGTATCAAAAACTTACTATGCACTAAGTACTGTAATAACCATTGAAATGCAAATTAAACAGTGCTTGTTGTCATGGACTTTACATTCTAATTTGTGAGGAAACAACACATATTCAGTTGCATGACTGATGGCAAGGAATAGTAGTCCTTAGGTTGTACTCTTTGTCATGAGAGATTCAGTGGGATCTGAATGGGCAGGGTTTGGAGCAGAGCCATTGCAGAAGTAATCCTGCAATAGTTTCAGTGTCAAGGTTCCATGATAGTCTCTAGGCAGAGTACTGACTGGGAAAATTGAGATGACAGAAGGGCATTAGTTCAAGGAAGTGCCAAGGCAGTTTTATGAAGTTGTGTGGATCATTTTTGACCTTCTAATGGTATGTGTGTACCTATATGATGGCAATATGGGGATATTGGGGAACAGGCCTAAGGTTAGTCAAAGAAATGAAGATGACACTGATGAGCACTGGATCAGTTTAGTCTGGGTATACTTATGTACTTATATGTGTTGAGTCTCCCTGTGTTTTTTTTAATATCATACCAGAGAAGGTATCTGGAAAAAGAAAATAACTTCATACTGTGCTTCACATACGAAGCTTTTCCTATTATGCCGTGCTCTGTTTTTTTTTTTCTTTCCCATTTTTGTTTTATAAATAACTGTCCCTCTCCATTAAACTCCTCTTTAGATGCCTCATTATGGCATGGAGGTTACTAAGTTCTTGAAGCCTATTCAGTGGGCTGCAAGTTGAAACTGATCTTGGAGATCCAGTTGAAACTGTAGAGCCTTTGAAATGGGCTTAATTTTGGACTGTGCTGCAAGTTGGTCATCTGAGGACCAGCATAATTAAGCAAGAAAAGGTTATGGGTTTTGGTTTCAGGTTGATTAATTTTCAGCCATTGAAATACTTACTGAAATCTGTATCAATAAAAGGTGATCACTGATAAAACACAGATAATTGAAGTTTTAAAGAATGTAAGTTGAGTGTTTTTGGTAGGTGGGGAAGTGATAGGATCCCTGATTTTATAAGATTGGGAAAAATGGATAAATGTCTATAATTTCAAAAGATAAGACCTATGTCCCTAGACATCTATTTTCACAGGATAGGGAGAAAACCCTAGGTCCTTTCCTATCATATGTATAAATAATAAATATTTGAAGCTCTGAAAGTAAAAGTATCTTTCTGTAGGGCTATAATCAGGTCTGTTATTAGAGGCCACTTAGAGGAAGCTGTAGAAAATAAGCATCCTGGATAAAGATGCCATGGTCCAAGTCATGATAATGAAAATGCAACCAGATTACCATTGTTGTTATTTAGTCATTTTAGTCATATTCAACTGCTTCTGATCCCATTTGGGGTTTTCTTGGCATAACTACTTGAATGGTTTGCCATATCCTTCTTCAATTCATTTTATAGATTAGAAAATGGAGGCAAACAGGGTTAAGTGACTTTCTCAGGGCCACACAAGTGGGAAGTGTCTAAGACCAGATTCGAACTCAGGAAGATGAGTCTTCCTGACTCCAGGCCCAGCACTTTACCCACTGTTCCATGTAGCTGCCCCAATCAGATTACTAGGTCCAGTAAAAAGAAAATTCATTGGGAAATCAAAACCAAGGGGTACGTATGAGATACAAAAAGAATTTATAAAAAGTCTAAAGCCAAGGAGGCCAGCAGGCAGTTACAGAGAACACACTAAATAGAGGAATAACAAATGTCAATGAGACATAGCTTGTCTTATATAAGTTCTCTTGGTAGGCAGAACAGACACTGTTCTTTTATGGTAATGATATGCATGCTGCACCTCCCACTTTCCCCTGCATCAGAATTGTTGTGTCCCTAGAGACTGACAAAATGAAACAGCTTAACCAGTGACCAATTAGAACTGCATGCTTACTTATTTGAGATGTGACTAAAGAAGTAATTATCTAATACAGGTGTCCTTAAGGCTGCAACTTTTAGAAATTGGAGCTGTTCTCTCATGACTAGTTTTGTCTGGTGGAGATTTTTACTAACTCTGGCACCTTGGACAGAGGCAAGGCTACTAATAAACAACAACTTGCTGTGTTATCTACCAATACTGCCTCCAGTACTATGCTAAGAGACTCATGGAACCCAATAAAGACAAAAGTGTTTCAACTGATTGCAACACTGACTTTACACTAAAAAAAATATACCATCCAAATACCCCTCTATAAAAATCCTCACTTTTATCCAAGGAGATAGTTTACATTTGTAGTATTCAACATGAAGCAATAGCATCATACATGTATTATCAGATGTTGGATGGCATGACCCCTAAGATTTCTTTCCAGTTCTGAGATCCAATCTTTTTTATGATCATAGCTGTTTCATTCAGATAGCAGCTGATCTTTATTGGCATTTTCGAAGTATAAGGAAAAGAATATGTTTTTCCTTTAATTGACAAAAAAGGGACTCAAAATCTGGTAAAAATTCATATTCACATAACCCATTTCCATAAAAGGAGAAAATAATTCTCCAGGGGAGAGATAAGAATCTCTCCTCCCGGTGTAAATCTCAATTAATCAGTCAATAATTATCCAGTTAGGGAAACAACATCAGGGGTATGGACAAAGCACAATATTAAGTCTCCTAATATTAATGATATTGATTAATTCTATCCATCCCCTTTGGCATATTGAGCCATGAGAATACCTTAATGTTGCAAAGTTGGATCCAGGATGTTAAAGAACCCTTTGCTTGAAAGTTCCATTCTTTCTCCCTCTGGCAAAGCTTCTATCTCAGAACAGGCACATGAAGGGTAAATTTTTGAGTTCTTGGAGAGTACTTTACTTCCTAATTAGCAAGGGCACATGTTCTGTTAAGTTGCTAGCATACCTCATGTCTCATTACCTTTTACTCATTAGGTGCTTCTAATTATTCTAAATTGTCTCTTAATTGGATCCTAGCCTTGGTGACATGAGTGTGAGCAGAGTAAGAGATGAAATTCCATCAGTTCATTCTATCTTGATTAATTTCCAAGACCTTATTTCTCACTAGGGTCATAATTTCTGATATTCTATATAGTCTATTTTTAGACAATTACTCCCATTATTTATATCTTTCTAGTCCTTGGGGTGAATGAATTTCTTTTGAATTTTCTGTGTGTCATTCACTTTTCCAAAGAATAATTTCCCAGTTGATTCCCAAATCAGAACTAGATACATTCATGTAAACATAAATGGGGAGGTTTGGAATATATAAGTCAAGCATGGCTGACTCTCATTCATAGAATCACAGAGTCTGAGAATTGATAGAGACTTCAAGGGCATCCATTCTGACATGTCCTTGAAAAGGAATCTGCCCTACCCAATTCCTGGAAAGAAGCACATCCTGTAACCAAACAAAAAGTCTGAAAACAGTTTCTTCATCATTTTGTTCCTCTCTTTTCTGTTATCTTTCTATGACCACCTACAAATGTCATCAAGTGCTCAGTATCTTCCTTCTAACCCTCTCTCTTCTCTCCACAAATGGCTTTAAAGAAATTCAATTTAGTTCTGCAAACAGCTGCTGAATACATATTATGTTTACAATACTATGGAAAATACAAAAAAAAATGGCATAGCCCTTGTCCTAAAATAGGCTACAACCTTCTAAGAAAGATAGGGTAATATGACAAATAACTGTAGGGCAAGCAGAATGTCTTATATGATCTTCCCAATATAGTGTCTAACACTGTGAAGGTACCTCATCCTTTGAAAGCTGGTTGAGGCGGAGCCAAAATGGCGGAGTGAAAGCAGTGACTTGCTTGAGCTCTCCTCAAAACCCCTCCAAATACTCATAAAAAATGGCTCTAAACAAACTCTGAAGCAGCAGAAAGAACCCACAAAAAGACAGAGTAAACAAATTTCCAGCCCAAGACAACCTGGATGATTGGTCAGAAAGGTGTATCGCACCGGGCTGGGAGCGCAGTGCAGTGCCGTGTGGGCACGTAGGCCACAGCGAAGCTGGAGCAGGCCTCAGAGGACTGAATCTTGGGCAGCTGTGGAGGTTTCCAGACTCCTTAATCCACCAATGCCAAAGACAACTTAGAAGGTCAGTGAGAAAAGTCTGTTTCTGTCGGTGCTTAGAAAGGAAGGCGGGATTTCATCTCCATTCCCCAAGAGCTTGGCTCTGGGGGGGGCAGCTGCTTCCCCAGCTTCCAGCCCACAAGCTGAGGGGGAATCCAGTGGTTGACCAGAGAGGGATTGCAGGGATCTCTTTGCCAGTGCTGAGGCAGGAATCTCTTACTTTGTCACAGTTTTGGGAAACAGTGCTGGGGTGAGGAGGAGTGCTGGCATGGTGGAGCTTGTAGTGGCTGTGAGAGGAACCCCTCCTCACAGTTACAGGACAGAAAGGAGTACTTGTGGTCACAGGCCAGGAAAGGAGTAAACACCTGCCCCTTATCATACCACCTTGGAAGAACTGAAAATTTACAGGTCCCTACAAGTATCTCTGAAAACAGCTGTAAAAACCCCTGAAGCTTGGGACAGTACATTCTCCACATTGGAAGCAGATTCTTACCTTAACAAAGAGTTTAAAACTCAAGTAATTGGCAGGATCATGAGCAAGCAGTGCAAAAAGAGTCAGACTATATTATCTTACTTTGGTGAAAAGAAGATCAAAATATACAACCAGAAGAAGACAACAAAGTCAAAGCTCCTACATCCAAAGCCTCCAAGAAAAATATGAATCAGTCCCAGGCCTTGGAAGAGCTCAAAAGGGATTTGAGAAGCAAGTAAGGGAAGTAGAGGAAAAACTGAGAGTGATGCAAGAAAATCATGAAAAACAAGTCAACAGCTTGCTAAAGGAGACCCAAAAAAATACTGAAGAAAATAACACCTTAAAAAATAGCCTAACCCAAATGGCAAAAGAGGTCCAAAAAGCCAATGAGGAGAAAATGCCCTAAAAAGAAAAATTGGCCAAATGGAAAAGGAAGTCCAAAAGATTACTGAAGAAAATACTTCCTTAAAAATTAGAATAGAGCAATTGGAAGATAGTGACTTTATGAGAAATCAAGACACTGTAAAACAAATCCAAAAGAATGAAAAATTAGAAAACAATGTGAAATATCTCATTGGAAAAACAACTGACCTGGAAAATAGATCCAGGAGAGAGAATTTAAAAATTATTGGACTATCTGAAAGCCATGATCAAAAAAAGAGCCTAGACATCATCTTTCAAGAAATTATCAAGGAAAACTGCCCTGATATTAGAACCAGAGGGCAAAATAGAAATTGAAAGAATCCACAGATCTCCTCCTGAAAGAGATCCCCAAAGGAAAACTCCTAGGAATATTATAGCCAAATTCCAGAGTTCCCAGGTCAAGGAGAAAATATTACAAGCTGCCAGAAGGAAACAATTCAAGTACTGTGGAAACACAATCAGGATAACACAAGATTTAGCAGCTTCTACATTAAAGGACGCAGGGCATGGAATATAATATTCCGGAGGGCAAAGGAGATAGGATTACAACCAAGAATCACCTACCCAGCAAAACTGAGTATAATCCTTCAGGGGAAAAAATGGTCATTCAGTGAAATAGAGGACTTTCAAGCATTCTTGATGAAAAGACCAGAGCTGAATAGAAAATTTGACTTTCAAATACAGGACCAGTGGAACATGAAGAGGTAAACAGGAAAGAGAAATCATAAGAGACTTATTAAGATTGAACTGTTTACATTCCTGCATGGAAAGATGATATTTATAACTCATGAGACCTTTGTCAGTATTAGGGTAGTTGGAGGAAAAAAATTATATGTATGTATATGTAGATAGATAGATAGAGGGCACAGGGTGAGTTGAAGATTAAGGGGTCATATCTGGAGAATAAAATTAAGGGATGAGAGGATTATACTGGAGAAGAAGAAAGGGAGAGGTAGAATGGGGTAAATTATCTCAAAAAAAAACAGAAAAGAAAAGTCTGTTACAGTAGAGGGGAAACAGGGGAATGTGAGAGAGAATGAGTGAATCTTATTCTCATAGGATTTGGCTTAAGGAGGGAATAACATACACATTCAATTGGGTATGGAAATCTGTCTTACCCTACAGGAAAATAGGGGGAGAAGGGGACAAGAGAGCAGGGGGATGATAGAGAGGAGGGCAGATTGGGAAAGGGGTAATCAGAAGTAAATACTTCTGAGGAGGGACAGGGTCAAAAGAAAGAATAGAATAAATGGGAGTGCAGCATAGGATTAAGGGAAATAGAGTTAGTTTTTCACAACATGTCTACTATGGAAGTGTTTTGCATAACTGCACATGTACAACCTCTATTGAGTGGCTTGCCTTTTCAATGAGGTGGGTGGGGAGGGAGGAAGAGAGAAAATTTGAAACCTAAAGTTTTAAAAACATATGTTTTAAAAAATGTTTTCACATGCTACTGGGAAATAAGAAATACAGGAAATGGGGTACAGAATTCTATCCTGCCCTATAGGAAAATAGAAGGGGAAGAGGATAATAGAAGAGGAGAGAGATAGAAGAGAGGACAGAATAGTGGAAGGGATATTCAGAATGCATGCCATCTTGGGGGGGGGAGGGGGAGATGGGTGAAAATTTGGAACTCAAAAACTTGTGGAAGTGAATGTTGAAAACCAAAAATAAATAAATTTGTATTAAAAAAATAAAAAAATACATGTGAAGTTTAACATAAAAAAAAAGAAAGTTGGTTGAAAACAGGTCAATATCACACCAAGTTATAAAGGAAAGAGATTATGAAATAGTTCTTAGAGGGTGGATTTAATTTTGATAAAGACATGAGAGTTTAAGGAACAGTGGAAACAAACAGGACTGCATAGCCTGACTGAGAAGTAGTAACCCAGGTTAACTGAAAAATAGGTACATACAGCATATAAGAGAGGAGATAGAGAGAGAGGAAAAAGTGTTTAAGGGCAGGGATCTTATCTGAATTATATTTGTCTTTCCATCATTGAACATAAATATTGGAAAATGAAGTTGTCTACTAAATATTTATAAATAAAGTCACATTTAATATCAGTAATTTATATTTTAGTGCCAATTTAAAATACTGTTTTCTTTCTCTGGGCTGTATATATTTTCATCCTTATTTCAGATCGGGGATGAAATCTTCAAGTTGTTCCTTTCAAAAGGAATTATAAAATCAGCAAAAAATAGGAAAGAATTTGGGAGCGAGAGAAGTAGAATCAGTGTTCTCAGAACCTCTGACATAATGCCATGTAGATAGCCACATTTGGTGACCTCTTTGTCCTAGGTATTGGAAAAATGCTCTCAGCAGTCCATAATGACTAATAAAGTTCTTATTTAGGGTCTTTGGATAAGTCAGGAATAGAAATTTGAATTTTGCTTTCCAAAAGCCCTACCTGTTAATCTGAAATTATTTTCACATAAGCAACAAGAACTCATAGCAGTTAATTAAGAATCATGGACAAAGCAGCTCTCATCATTCGTAAATTACCCATATGTTAAGTGGGAACACAAACAACATCTAAAGTGAAGTATTACAAGGAAAGTCCTAATCAGTTCCTGGCATCAGCAAGAAATTATACATTGAATATAATAATGATAATAATAATAGTAATTTATAATTGAATATGAAATATTTACAAAATGACAAAATGTCTTCTCACAATACTCCTACAGTATTCTGTGTGATGTAAAAAAGAGTCAGATTAAGGATCAGAGGAGAACTTTTGTTCAGATCTTGTGCTACTTTGTTTCTATGGGTAAGTCACTTCACCTCTGGAATCCCATTTCTCTTGTCTAAAATAAAGGACTTGGACAAAGTGATTTCTGAAGTTCCTTCCAGCCATAAATCTTATGACCCTATGTGATGAGTGGCATGCTAATTCCAATTTAATCAAAAAGAGCTCCAAGATCTGGTACCTGAGGGCATCTTTTAACAAAGTTAGTTACAGTGGGAAACAAAGTCCTTGTATTTTACACTAGGTTGGATTTAATCCATCGGAAACTACTCTTGATCTGCATCTTCTCCCAAATTTCTCCCCCCCCCAAAGTGCTGCGTGTATATTTGTTTATATCTCTAGGATGCATGAAGATTATTTTACCCATTGCTCACAGTTCCCTCATCTGCCACCTTTTCTCACTCACACAGCCCTTGTGAAAGCTTTCTAACTAAGCATTCCCTAATTTTGAACAACTTAGTGCCCTCTAAAAAGTTGAAGATCTCACTTTGAAATCCCTCAGCATAACAGATCATTCTAACATGAAATTTGAGGCAGTGGATAGTATCCTGCCAAATGAAGTCCTATTCTCTAGTGGCCTGGAGCATTGTCTAGGTGCTTGAAGATTTGGGGTAAATGGAAGTAATTTACTTCCCCCAGGAAAAGGGACATATTTCCATCAATTATATGTAGGTTGGTGGAAACATTTTCCAAACTATGACTTTTTCCCCTAAGGAGTCTCATTCTCATCTCCTTGTTTACCTACTGATCTGTGGTATTTGGGGACTTGAGAAAAATGTGCAATTTAGAAATCACTTAGACCATTTTTCCCAGCTCAAGCTATGCTATACACTAATAAAATATTTAAATTTTCTATCAAAATCTATTCAGATCATGACTAGTATCATATTTGAAATCCCCAAGAATACAAATCTTACCAAGTCTATCATGCAAGGGTTTTATTCACTTACCCTTACTAAGTTAATTGAAAGATGCTCTGAGTACCAGACCTTGGACCTATTTTTGTTAGCTTGGAATTAGCATACTATCCCACCACATAAAGTATCATAGCTCTGTTCTAATGATGCTTAGTGGCCCAGAGGGTGGTAGTTGGAAACAGGGAAGAAAAAGAACCAAGGAGTGGGATGGTATAAGGAAGGTGGAAAGGGAAAACCATATTTTTTCATTTTACTGGTTGTACGTGCTCTAGTAGGGATAGTTTTACAGGTCTGGAAAAAATGTTCCAGGGAACAGCAATTGAGAAATGCTGACAGAGCATAAGATCATTACAACTGTACTAATTAGTACAGGGGAAGAAAGCTACTGGCTGGAACAGGTATAATAAGGGAGAAAGGAACATTTCTCCATCAATTCCTTCTCATTGTAAAAAGAGAGTCCTAGGATTTTCAAATCAATCATTTGAATTAAATTTTATTTTTTAGTTAACAATATTATTTTCTCCCTCCTATCTCTCCTCCCCCAATTAAAAGAGGAAAAACAAAATTATCACAACAAAAAAAGCACAGTCAAATGAAACAAATTACCGGATTAGTGATGTCCAAAAATTACATGACTCACCAATCCTAAGTCTATCACCTCCCTCTGTGTTAGGAAATAGATGGTAGACTTCGTCAAATGTTCTTAGAATCATGTTTGGTCATTGTACATGCCATTAATTTGGACCTTATAATTGACTTATTTTATTATCATTCTCACTGTAACTAACCCTACTATCAGTGTCTCAGATAAGGGCAATAAAAACATGCTTATAAAATTTGCTGACAATACAAATTTGGTAAAGATAGCTGACATGCTGCTTCAAAAAGTCAGTATTCAACATGATCTTAATTGGTCAGAACACTGAACTGAATCAAACACAATGAAATTTAAAAGGAAGAATGCAAAGTCTTGCATACATTATAATGCAACTTTACAAGTACTAAGATGAGAGAGGAATGACTAGACAACTTATATGAAAAACGTCTGATGCTTTCGGTGGGTTACACACTTGATGTGAGCCAACAGTATGATACGGTATAAAACTCTTATGTTGGTTTAATTAAGAGTGGCCTAGCAAGTCACTAGGGAATGGATAGAACTGGTATATTCATCTCTACTTAGGCCAGTTCTGATGAACTGAGTTCATTATTGAGGGCTCTGTTTTAGGAAAGTTATTGATACACTGAAAACTGCCTAGATGGTAACAATCAGGAAGTAAAAGTTGGAAGGAATCTCAAAGAACAGCTAGTATAAACCATACAGTTCTACAACTTCCCAGAAAAGTGGTCTCCTAGCTTGTATTTGCAAATACCCACTAAAGAGAAACTTCTACTTATGCCTATCTCTGGAGATAGCCATTTCTACTTTGAATGTCTCTTTTATTTAATTCCATTATAAATCAATTCAATTCAGTCTGCTAAACACATAAATACTATGTGTAAGATACTGTGCTAAGCACTACGTATACAGAAACAAACACTTGAGAACCATTGACAGTTCTTCTGCATTGTTTATGTTTCTCTCTTTTTTTGGGGGGGTCACTTTCAATTTTATTGATGTTTTCCTTTTGCATTACACAAATTTGTAGATTATTCCTGCTTTCTGTGAGGTCCCTTATAATGGAAAAAAAATGGTTAAGTAAAACTGATAATGCAGTGATCTCATCTGGAAATGCATGCAACATTTCACATCTGTAGCATCACCATTTGTGTTATCTATTTGAAAAATTAACAAACATCTTTTCCCCTTCCCTCCAACTCTATTAGAAATGGGAAAAACAAATTTGTTGTAACAAATATGTATTATAACAAATATGTCAAGCAAAACAAATGCATACAAAGATGTGTGTATATATATAAAAAATGTGTGGATGTATATATACACACACACATACACACACATATGTATGTATATATATGTGTGTGTATATATATATATGTATATATATGTGTGTGTGTGTGTATATATATATATACACACACACACACATATGTATGTCACATTCTATATCCTAAATCCATCATCTTCCTATGATAAATAACATGTTTTGTTATTGGCACTCTAGAGTCATGAATGGTCATTATGTTCCTCATAATTCCTTCAGTTTTCAAAGTTTTTGTTGTCAAAGTCTCATTGTTGTCACCGTATAAATTATTCTCATGGATCTGTTCATTTACTTCTTCATTAGTTTATAAAAGTTTTTCATTTTTGTAAAATTAATATTATATTATAAATTGTCCTTTTGGTTCTGCTCACTTTGCATCGTTTCACATTTCTATTGAAATCACTATTTCCTCAATTCTTTTTGCCCAATTGTTAGAAAAAGTTCATAATTTTGAGCCCCAAATCTTCCTCCATTATATTTCCACTCATTCTTTCCAATTTTGCCTGCAAAGGTCAAGTAAAATAAGTATAATCTGTCTTTCACATGATCCGTTCATTACTTGGAGTCTGCTAACATTTCCCCTAAAGTCTTTTTTCTCCATTCTATATGTTTCCAATTACTTCCACTGATAATCACATGGCATAGTTATACATTCCCACTCTATACTGGAGACAGGCCCCTATACTCTAGTTGTTATTTTTCTTCCTAACATTTGGGCTTTGAACTAAATGCAATGAAAAGCAGTGTGGTGTATAAAAAAAGGTGTTGGGTTTCAGGTCACAAAAGAGTGACCTAGATTCAGATCCCATCAATGACATTTATTCGCTATGTGATCATAGACAAGTCACAACATCTCTCAGTTTACTTACTTGAAAAACAAAGATTTAAAAATGCTTATAGTATCTAACTCATAAAATTTTTGTGAGAGGAAAATGATATAATGTATGCTGAATGCTTTGTAAATCTTATTGTTGTTGTTGTTTCAATCACATCTGTCTTTTTGTGATTGCATTTGGGGTTTTCTTGGCATAGATAGTGGAGTGGCTTGGCATTTCCTCCAGCTCATTTTACAGATGAGGAAACTGAGGCAAACAGGATTAAATCACTTGCTCAGGGTCACACCCCTAGTGAGTGTCTGAAGTCAGATTTGAACTCACTAAGATGAGTTTTCCTCCCTCCAGGCCTGGCACTCTATCCACTGCACCACCTAGTTGCCTCCATAAATCTTAAACCTATCTATATGTCAGTTATTGTTATTATTACTCCAAATGTCATCTGAGCAGGGTAGAGTGTGATTGGACTGTGGTTTATGAAACAAGAGGATTGAACTATATGACTTCTAAAAGCCCTTCTGTTTCTACATCTACGATATTGTGATCTCTCTAATTTTGTATATTATGCTTCTCTTATTTCAGCCTGTGATAACATTAACTTTTAATTATATATATCTGGAGTGTAACTTTAAAGTAAGGAGAATGATTATTCTATTTGTCCTAAGGAATAGATCGCACACTTCCATAATTATATATTTTGTACTATATAATGCTTTTATCCTCAAATATCTGGTTTATTTAAAATATGACCAGGTGCATAATAACTTTATTGTGCTTAATTTAATTTTAGTTTATACTTACATATTTTTTCTTATGAAGAAATATATTTGGGATGTGAGCTATGTTGGAAGATAAATGAATAAATTAATTAGATTATATTACATCATATGTCAATTATAGAAAACAGTGTGCTATCTATAATTATATATAACATTGTATAATTGTATAACACATATAACATTGTCCTATTTCCCCAACTAGATTGCAAGATACTAGAGGGAATAAATTGTATCTGATTCACAGAATTACTGAATTTCAGAACAGAAAGAATGTTAAAGCCCATCTATCTCAATCCCAATCTGATTTAGAATCTCTTCTATAATATCCTAATAAGTGATTATCCAGCCTTTGTTCGAAAATCTGTAGTGAATGGGAAATGCTTAGTCTCAAAGTAGCTTATTTTACTTTGGAATACCTCTTATTGTCATAAAAAAATGTCCCATATTGAACGTAAATCTCTCTTTCTCCTGCCTCAATCTACTGTTCTCAGTTCTGTACTGAGGCTAACTGTAAAGATTTAATCCTTATATCTACCCACACCCATGTGTCTTCTCCATGCTATTCAATCCTACTTCCTCAACAAACTTTAAAGAGCATGATCTCCAGACCATTCACCACCCTGGTTCACAACTACTTTTTTTTTCTGAACTTTATAAATTATCAACATCTGTACTAAAATGTGATGCCTCAAGTGAGACATAATACTCTAAAAATGATCTGACCAGAGGAAGTATGGTTCAGTGGAAAGTGTTCTAGTCTTGGCATCAGGAGATGACTTCTTTCTGCATTTGTAATAATTATGTGACTATAGGGAAGTCATTTCACCTTTCCCAATTTCCCCATCTTTGAAATGGAATTAACTATAGCATTTGTTTACCACTGTTTCTGTGAGCACTAAATTGGAAAACATGTATATAGCATGTAAATATCAGTTATTCTTATGGATGTGTGTGTGTGTGTGTGTGCCATTGATTTGAGAAAGAGGACTGAATGGTTAAGCATTGACCTTTGGACTTGCTTTGTTGTCAAAAGTCTTGTGGTCTCACTAATTTTTGGTTAGCTATTTTCTGTATGCTTTCCCTCCCCTAATAGAATATAAGTTCTCTAAGGGCAATGACTGTCTTTCTTTTTGCTTCTATTTATATTCTCAGCACTTAGCATAGTTAGTGCTTAATAAATGTTTGCTGATGGCACATTTCAGAAAAAAAAACTTGGAAAGACTTGTACAAACTGATGCAAAGTGAAATGAGCAGAACAAACATTGTACATAGTATCAGCAATATCGTGTGATGACCAACTATGAATGACTCAGCTCTTCTCAGCAACACAACAATCCAAGACAGGTACAAAGGACCTATGAAGGAAAATGCTATCCATATTCAGATAAAGAGCTGATGGACTCAGAATACAGCTAGAAATATATTTTTTTCACTTACTTTATTCTTTCTCATGGTTTTATTTCCTTTTGACCTGTTTCATCTTCCACAACTGTGAGAGATATGGAAATATGCTTTACATGATATCACATGTATAAACTATATCAAACTGCTTACCATTTTCAGAAGAAGATAGGGGAGAGAAGGAAGGAGGGAGAAAATTTGTAACTCAAAACCTTGTAAAAATGAATGCTAATTTTTTCTTGATAATTGGGAAAAATAAAATGTTATTTAAACAAAAAAGTGAAAGTATAACAATGCTTGCTGCTGTTCTTTGGTACAAACATAATATCATAGATTTAGGGCCATAAGGGACTTTAGCAGTCAATTATCTAACTCCTCTCATTTTGTAGATGAGAGAATTGAGGCTTAAAGAGCCTCAGTGGCCTGTCCAGTATTGTACACTTGGAAATTTTCTAAGATAAGTTTAAACTAATTTCCTCCAAATTCCAAGTCAAGCACTCTATCCATTATGCCACACGTATTTAACAATAAAGGAGATGGGAAGCCATATATAATGTCATAATGATGGAACAATGAAATTTCTGCTCTAATAACACTTTATACCAGGAATAATGTCTTACAACATTTATTTAACCAGTGATGAAGCAATGTAAATCAGGAAGATAAAATATTACCAGAGATGAACGTTGTTTTTTTTTTACATTGAGCTCTATAGTCATTTAACACTTTAGGATAGTTTTTCTTACCTAAGATAAGGCCATGATCATGGTCATTCACTGAAGCTTCAAAAAGATAAGGGCTGCATATTTGATGAGTATGCCAACTGTTCCTTTATCCAATCACAGATAAACGTTGAAGAGGACAGGGCAAAGCAAAATCCCTGAAGTATCCCACTGAATACCTCTTGCCTCATTGACATTGAACCATTAACACTTTGAATTTGATTGCATCAGTTCTTAATCCAGCTGATTGTATTATCATATAAATAATATTTCTAAATTTCTTTACCCTTTCCATGGGGCTCTCTCCTGTTTATGTGTATATTGTTAAGGCCTTTTCCCTTTGTTCAACTGTTTGTGGCAGTGGCTCCTTCCCCCCAGAAAATGATTTCAATTCAAGAACATCTAAATCATTGTAGGGTTACTTAGAATCCTAACAGTGTTATAGCTCCTTCATACTGCCTTGGCCAGAAAGGTGTCAAGCTATTTACTTCTTCTATTTATTTAAACAGACATACTCTTCAAACAAAAGGCTTCACAGTTTGTAACTATCATTTGCTAGGTCTATTCCAAAGAATCTCCATTCCCTGCTCCTGACAGTATTAACATGAATCGGTGCCTCCCCTGCCCCTCCTTTCACTTTTGTCAATAACTCTTATTGATTTGGGGGGTTGCTGAGGGAGGAGAAGTTCAAGAGGACACTTTAATTCTCTTTCCTTTTCATTCACATCTTCTTCTGAGGCAGCTGTGACAAGCCACACAGAATAACCAGTGGCAACTTTGGAAAATAATGGAAAAGTTAAATGAGAAATGTAATACTGCTTCTATGAAGCTATGAAGATTTTTACAAATGTAATGACAGTTAACTAATAATTACCCTGTTTAAATCCTAGGACACTTGACTCATCGGTTTCTATATAGGTAGAAATTGAAAGGTTTTTCCAAAAGGTATAAATTTATGGAGCACTATTTGGGGGAAAAGTTTATGTTCTGAAATAAGGTTCCTTTACAAAAAGAGATCACAAAACTCTCCTTCAGTTTTATGATTTTTTTGTTGTTTTATTCAACCCTTCCTTGCCCTTTAATGTATGCCTTTCTTTAAAATGCATAAGTCAACCACTCATAATGTACACCTGGCTTAATCAACCATATTTGCTTATAAAATCCCTTTGCTTTTCAATTAACATTAGACCAGATGTCACTGAAGAGGCTTAGAATTCATATCATAGGTTGGCTCCTAAGATATATCTAACCCTGCTGCAATGTTTGTGTATATATACTCCTATGTAGACTACAGTGCTCAAATGTACTCTGGTATAGACTATCACTGCAGTGCAGTGAATATCCCCAGTAATGCTGAGATGTCCTGATTGGGGAACCATTAGCATAGTACTAAAGGAATGCATAAATGGCATACATAAGAGACAGTGTGTTGCAGTTCATAGTCAGAAGGATGCTGGATTCTCATCCATATTATGATCTTTCCTAGTTATTCAGCCTTGGACAGGTCTCTGATCTTCTATTTTCTCATCTGTACAATGGGCATAATAATAGATATAATATATACAGAATAATATCTCATGTTTATATGATACGAGTTTTGAAAGCACTTAATAAGCATTTACTCAGCTGATCCTTTTAACAGCTTTGGGAGTTAGATGATACAATTATCCATTTTTGCAAATTAGGAAACTGAGGCAAAGGCAAGTTGGTTTGTTCAGTGTCACATAACTAGTAAGTCTTGGTTTACTTGGTCTACTTGATAATAAGGCTTGCAATCAATGCAACATAGCTTCCCCTTTGTTGTGGCGTATTGTGAATGTGATGGTGCCTGGCTCATGCACATAGTGCATCTAGCTACTTGGTTCCTTCAAATTCTTCATGCAGAGAGGCTGAGAAGCCTATGTCTGGGAGAATCATGATGACATATAATAGAAGTGCCTTGGAAAGACTTGAGCATGCATACACATTCTAAAATTGGTTCTGGTCTGCAAAACAAGTGGTTAGGTTAGGAGAAGACTTTTGGACTGGCTTCTTAGTCAGAACTGGTAGCATTTTCAAAGATCTGAGTCAGCCTTACTCTAATATATCTGGCAGCATTTTTCAGATTCTTTGGATCCTTCATTGGTGTCATCCAGTGAGGGACAAAGCTTGAAGAAGAGAGACTTTGGGATCATTTCACTGAAGACACTATGGCCTTGTGAATACAGATTTGGGTTTTCCTACCTACTTCAGAGTGTATTCTTTTACTTTAGGTGAAAGGAGAATACTGTCCCAACATCCAGGTTTTGTAGATAGCTCAGAATCAATGCCTCAAGTATCAAGAGGAATTCTTTGACACCCAGTCTAAGGAGTAGAGAAGGCAAGGATTCTTCCAGCACCAACACTGCAATTGGACATGAACTTGGTGAATACAACGTTATGTAGAAACCGAGCTAAGTTTTAACTTACCCCAAAGTCCATGGTGTGTTTGTGTGCTTTGGTGGGGGGACATTTCTATTTTTCCTATTGCTGTGTATTTGCACTAACTATCCCATAGTGATAGAAAATTGATATTAAGTGGTTAACAAAAAATGAAATATTAGTTATTGGTACCAAATAGTGGGGCAAACATAGCCCATGGAGGATTGAATTGATAGCATTAGAGGAGAGATACTACCAGACCTTTCAGTGTACCCTAGAACATTGAGGGATAGATGTATTCTGCTTGTTCTGAAAGTGTGGGCCAGAGCATTCTCACTAGATGAGGAAAGCTCTTGATAAAACTTGAAAACCATGCATTTGGGAGTTGTTATTATATGAAGCTACATAACATATAAGTAAGACTTGAATAACACTTTATCTGAATCTCTACCTGAACTTACCTTTACTCTGCTCACATCTGAAGAGTTATATTTTAGTTAATGTTCCTTAGCCTGGTGCATTAATGCACTTGGAAGCTACTGATCTGTAAACAGCTACTTAGCCTTTGCTAGCATCCCCACCTGGGATGGAAACATTTAGCTTTTTGTGTGTGTGTGATTCTTTTCTTCTGTCAGCATGACACTTGTACCTATATGTCCATTGTCTCTGCTGTTTCCCTCTCTCTTCTCTGTCTCTTTTCTTCTGTCATTTGTCTCCTGTTCCAGTTTCTCCTCTCTTACTTGTTCAATGGACTGGACCACTAGGAACCAATGAGAACAATTCCTTCTTTGTTTGTCAAATTTACCAACATATAGGTATAAGATGGCTCTGCTCAATTATTCCATTGTTGATTTCTGATCATAAATAGCATTTTCACTACCATAGATACTTTTAAAACTTTTCTGGAGGTTAGGAAGGAAGATCAGCTTCTGGGTTCAGCACTTTCCTCTATAACAGTTGTCTCTGGATGACTGAGGGATTTCTATATAAATTTGACTTCTGGATTACTGGAGTGTAACTATAGAGTGGATGCATAAAAATTCAAGGGGCAGCTAGGTGGTGCATTGGATAGAGCTCCATGTGACCTTGGGCAAGTCACTTAACCCTGATTGCCCCACCAAAAAAAAAAGTCAAGATACATTTCATTTGCCCACTCAACCTTAGCTATACACAGAGATGGTCACCTCTGTTAATGTTATCACCACAAGTGTTCCACATCCATTTTCATGAACTAAAATTCCTTTCTCTGATAATAATCTGTTTTCATTCCACCTCTTCCTCTGTCTTGCACCCTCAAGCCTTGTTCTTTGTCTTTACCTCAATCTTCAATTCCTCTATACCTCGGCTCCTTCTCAGGCCATCATCCCTGTTTTGGCTACATTCTTTTGCCTTTGCCATCTTGACCCTTTTATGAAGCTGTTTATACTGCCATCTTTGATCAAGTACTGTGCCCCTCTACTCTATCAGCAATCTTTTCTTGGCAAGCCTCAGATTAGATTACTCACACCATCCACTATCTTTGATCCTACTCATACACTGATGAATGAAGTTGGAGAAAATTAGAAAACTTAATTGACTGGATTCATACAAATTCATGGTTCATAATCTCATGTGGAGTCTCACTGCTGCAAGGCAAATCCATTTACAACTCTCTAATTGATTTATTATGTCACTTACCACAGCAGCCTTTCCAAATGTTTTCATCTCCCTTCATACCTCACATGGATTTATCTACATCAAATCTATCAGTTGAGAATTTTACTCCATGTTTCATTAAAAATTCATCATAAAAAACATTCAAGGCCACTAAATAAGAAGATCCCTCTTCTCCCCATTCCTTCATCTCACATGCCTTCAACTACTATTTCCTCCTGCAACCCTGTCTCACATGAAGAGGTTTCCCTCCTCCTCGCCAAGGCTAATTACTTTAAATTCATGTGATCCCATGGCATCCCATCCTCTCCTGCAGATTGTCTCTATCATCCCAACTCTCACTATTCTACTAGATAGATGCTTTCAGCTATCTACAAACATGCCTATGTCACCTCCAATTCTCAAGAAGTCCTTACTTGAACTGTCCATGCCTGCTAAATATCATCTCATACCTCTCCTCTTAGTAGCTCAATTCCATGAGGATATCTATGATTCATGCCTCTACTTCTTTTTCTCTCACTTCCTTCTTAACTCTCTGCAGTCTGACTTCTCACTTTATCATTCAACTATAACTGCTCCCTCCAATGTTACCAATGATCTCATTTGCAAAATCCATCACCTTTTCACAATCCTTATCCTTCTCAACCTTTGGCATCTTTAAACCTTTTTTCCCCTTGATAATCTCCATTATTTTCTGACACTACTCTCTTTTAGTTTTCTCCTGTCTACCTCACCACTCTTTCTTATTCTCCTTTACTGAATCTTTGTTGAGGCCATATCCAATAAAGGTAAGTGTCTCCCAAGGCTTTAACTTGATGCCTCTTTTCTTCTCTTCTCTCTCTACATTATTTCACTTGGTGATTTTATCAACTCTTATGCATTTAATTATTATATCTGTGCTAATGATTCTTAGGACTACTTTTCCAGCCCTTACATCTTTTTTAGCCTTCAGACTCATATCTCCAACTGCCTATTTGGCATCTCAATATGGACATCTACTATGTAGACCACAAACTCTACAGATCCAAAACTGAACTCATTATCCTTCCCTTCAAACCCTCTCTTCTTCCTAGCTTTCTTACAAGTGCCAAAAGCACCAACATTGTCCCAATTATCCAGGCTAACACCCTAACATCATCCTCAACACCTCACTCTCTCTTATCTGTCATATTTAATCTTTTCCCCACATCGGTCACTTCCATCTTTATAATATGTCTCTGTAATATTTGTAATGCAAATGACTACCTTGTGTCCCTGATACTGTCACCACCATGATACAGGCTCCTATCATCTTATGTATGGATTATTGCCATAACCTGCTTCTTGCTTTTCTCCCTGATTCAAGTCTCTCCCCACTGCAGTCCCTCCTCTAATCAGCTTTCAAACTGATAGTCCTGTAGCATTTATCTGACCATGTCATTCACCTATTAACTAAATTCCAGTGACTTCTTGTCATCTCTAGAATCATATGTAAAATCTTCCATTTGGAATTTAAGGACTTCCACTTCTGGGAGCCAAGATGGCAGAGTAAAAAGGTAGTCACTCTCACTCTCCCCTATCAACCTCTGAAAACCCAGAAAATATCACCCCAGAAAAAAACCCTGGAACAGGTGAAATAGAAGAAAGATGGGGAGCAGCAGTGCAGCAGCCCAGCAAATGGGTCTCCCAGTGCCTCAGCAAAAATAAGAGAGGCAGAACTACAAGGGAGCCCAGGCGGATAAGTACTCTGTGGCATTCATCTGAAAGAAGCTGAGGAAAGCAACCTAAAGTCCTGGCCTTGCTGGTTCCAGCCCAATACCAGGTAAGCTGTCAGAGACCTGCAGCCTCCAATTGTCAACCAGGAAGAGATCCTGAAGGCCAGGCGGTAAAGCAGGAAAATGCCAACACTTGAACCTCTGAGCACCTCGGTGAGGGTCGGGGAACAGGTGGAAACCAGCTCAGAAAATACCAGGTGCTTTGGCACTATGCCTCAAAGGAATCTCCCAGTGCGTTAGCAGAAACAAAGGAGGCAGCATTGCAAGGGGCCCCAGGCAGATAAACATCCTGCACCACCCATCTAAAAGGAGCTGAAGAAAGCTAAAGGAAAGGAAAAGCAGGCAACCTAGAATTGCCTGAAAGTTCCAGCCTTGCTCACTCCAGCCCAACATGAGGTAAGCTGCCAGAACCCTACAGCCTCTAATTACCAACATAAGAGGCCCCAGCACACAAAGCCAGTGACCAAGACCTAGGCTCCCAACACAAGAAGCTTGGGTCAGTGCTCTCTGTTCCCCAGCAGGACAGCTCAATCTCTTTAAAGGCCAGGGAATAAGGAAACACCATGAGTAAAAAGAAATGTACCACAGATTCATATTATGAGAAAAGTGAAGATCAAGACAGAAATTCTGAAGAGGACAACATTGTCAATAAACCCATATCTCCAACATCAAATGGAACTGGTCTGAAGCTCAAAAAGCCTTCTTAGAAGAACTCAAAAAGGATTTTAAAAGTAAGGAGCTTGGATTGCAGCCAAGGATCAACTACCCAGCAAAAATGAGCATGATTTTTCAAGGGAGGAGATGGATATTCAATGAAATAGGAGACTCTAAAACCTTCCTGATAAAAAGATCAGAGCTCAACAAAAAATTTGATCTTCAAGTACAAGATTCAAGAAAGACATAAAAATGCAAATGTGACAGAAAGATACAATATGTTGTTAATAAGGGTGGACTGTTTACATCCCTACAAAGGAAGATGACACTTGCAACTCTTGAGAACTGTATTGTTATTATACCATGTTGAAGGAGTATACAGAAGGGTGGTAGATATTAGTTGACTTTGATGTACTCATAAAAAAAAATATAATCAAGTGGGTTAAATGGATCCAAGTAAGTGGATTAGTCTGATCTTAGAAAATGTACTGAGAGGGGCAGCTAGGTGGCACAGTGGATACAGCACTGGCCCTGATGTTAGGAGGACCTGAGTTCAAATCTGGGCTCATACCAAACACTTGACACTTACTAGCTGTGTGACCCTGGGCAAGTCAGTTAGCTTCAATTTCCTAAAAAAAAAAAGGGAAAAAAAAAGAAAATGTACTGAGAAAGGAGGAGGCAAACAAGGGTAAATTACATTACAGGAAATGACACAAAATTCTATTACAGCAGAGGAAAGAAGGGAGGGAGTGAGCATTGTTTGAACCTTACTCATCAGATTTGGCTCAAGAAGGGAATAACAAAATCAGTTAGGTATAAAAATCTAACTTGCCCTATAGGCAGTAGGAGGGAAAAAGAGAGAGAAAAGGGAGAGTGAATAGAAGGGAGGGAACAAGCAGTAAGGGTAAAGGGGAAGAAAAGGGAAAGGGGGATAATAGAAGGGAGGAGGGACTGAAGGAGGCAGTGGTCAAAAGCAAAACACTAGTGAAGGGGGGGAAAGGAAAAAGGAGAAAGAAAATCATAAACGGGGGGGAAAAGGATGGAGAAAAAGACACAGATAGTAATCATAACTGTGAGTGTGAATGAGGTGAACTCTCCTATACAATGGAAGTAGATAGCAGAATGGATTAAAAACCATAATCCTACAATATGTTGTTTACAGGAAACACATTTGAAAAAGAGTGACACATACAGAGTAAAGGTAAAAGACTGGAGCAGAATATATTATGCTTCAACTGAAGTAAAAAAAGGAGGGGGTAGCAATCCTGATCTCAGACAAAGCAAAAGCAAAAATAGATCTAATCAAAAGAGATAAGGAAGGAAACTACATCCTGCTAAAAGGCACCATAGACAATGAAGTAATATCATTACTAAACATATATGCACCAAATGGTATAGCATCCAAATTCTTACAGGAGAAGTTCAGGGAGTTACAGAAAGAAATAGACATCAAAACTATACTAGTGGGGGACCTGAACCTTCCCCTCTTGGCACTAGAGAAGTCTAACCACAAAATAAACAAGAAAGAAGTTAAGGAGGTGAATAGAACATTAGAAAAGTTAGGTATGTTAGACCTCTGGAGAAAACTGAATAGGGACAGAAGGGAATATTCTTTTTTCTCTGCAGTACATGGCACATACACAAAAATTGACCGTGTACTATGGCATAAAATCCTCACAATCCAATGCATAAAGGCATAAATATTAAATGCATCCTTTTCAGATCATGATCAATTCCAGATCTTAAATTGTATTATAAAGCAGCAATCATCAAAACTGCTTGGCTAAGAAATAGAGTGGTGGATCAGTGGAATAGGTCAAATATACAAGACTCAGTAGTGAATGTCTACAGTAATCTATTACTTGATAAATCCAAAGACCCCAGCTTCTGGGACAAGAACCCACTCTTTGAAAAAAAAAACTACTTGGAAAACTGGAAGAGTATGGCAGAAACTAGGCATAGACCCAAATCTCACCCCATATACCAAAATAAAGGCAAAATGGGTTCATGGTTTTGATATAAAGGCTGATATTATAAGCAAACTGGGAGAACAAGAAATAGTTTATCTATCAGATCTATGGAGAACAGAAAATTCATGACCAAACAGGAGATAGAGAACATTATGAAAAGCAAAATGGATAATTCTGATTACATTAAATTGAAAAGTTTTTGCACAAACAAAGCCAATGCCACTAAGATTAGAAGGAAGGTAGAAAATTGGGAAAGAATTTTTACAACCAGTCTCTATGATAAGGGCCTCATTTCTAAAATATATAGAGAATTAAAACAAATTTATAAGAACACAAGCCATTCCCCAATTGATAAATGGTCAAAGAATATGAACAGACAATTCTCAGATGAAGAAATTAAAGCCATCTACAGTCATATGAAAAAATGCTCTCCCACCAATTGGGGAATGCCTGAGCAAGTTGTGGTATATGAATGTAATGGAATACTCTTGTAGTATAAGAAATGATGAACAGGCTGACTTTAGAAAATCCTGGAAAGACTTGTATGTTCTGATGCTGAGTGAAGTGAGCGGAACCAAGAGATCGTTGTACACGGTAACAGCCACATTGTGCAATGACTAATATTGATGGACTTAACCCTTCTCAGCAATGCAAGGATCAAAGACATCTCCAGAGGCCTCATGAAAGCAAATGCTATCTGCATCCAAAGAAAGAACTGTGAAAGTTGAATTGCTATCATTTTTTTTCTCTTCTGTTGAATTTTGTTTCCTCTTTCTAATGGTTCCTCCTATTGGTTTTAATTTTTACTTACAACTTCAGTAATGTGAAAATATGTTTAATAGGAATGTCAATGTATAGCCTATATGAGATTTTGTGCCATCTTGGGGGAGGGTGGTGGGGAGGAAGGGGGAGAAAAATTTAATTTTTTTAATTTAAAGCATATGGAAGTGATTATTGATAAATCAAAATAAATTAATAAAATTTCAAAAAAAGGAATTTAAAGCACTTCATAACTTTCCCCTCTTCTGCCTTTTTCACTTTTCTTACACCTTATTTCCCTCCACTTACTCTGTGATGTAATGACACCAGCCTCCTTGCTGTTCCTCAAATAAAACACTCTAACTCCTGACTCCAGACATTTTCACTTATTTTCCTCATATCCCAAATTCTTTCTTCCTCATCTCTATCTCCTAGTTCCCCTGGCTTCATTCAATTCTCAATCCATATCTTACCTTTTACAACATGTGTTTCCCAATTATTCCCAATATTACCTGTATGTGTCTTGTTTGTACCTAGCTGTTCAAATTTTGTCTCCCTAATTTGAATATGAGCTCCTTGAGAGCAGACATTTCTCTTGCCATTCTTTGTACTCCTAATGCTTAGCACATTGCCTGACACATAGTAAGTGTTTTTTTAATGATTGTTGACTGATTTGCTGTATAATGGGTATTATCACTAATATTTAAATCATATACTCTTTCAAACTAGAAGTTTCAGAAGGTCAATAATTCTGTTTCATCTAAATGTTAAATCTTCCATGACTTCTAGAATTTTACTATAAACAAAATAGACAATTAAATATTATTTGAATGACTAAACAGAGAGTAAACGGAAAATGGTTTAGAAATTGATTTGTTTTTCATGCTAGTCCCTTCTGTTAGGCAACTATCTAACACTACAAATTTATGAGTAGTCCCCTGTGTGTATTGGTAGAGAGAGTTGTCTTTTAGAAGGAGTTCCTCATACCGAATGAAATCACACGTATGGCTTCCCAAACTAAAAAATAAACAAACAGCAACAGCAACAACAATCCATCCACATAGTCTCTGATCCAGAGAGCCGGAATATTCATCATTTGGCTGTACTTCTTTAATTCCCATCAGTCCAATTGAATTCAATCTCTTCCAGTCTAATAACTCTTATTAAGGACCTACTATGTCAAGTCAGTGTACTAGGCACCAGAAATGCTAGGACCAAACGAAGAAGAAAAATCTGTGTGTGCCCTCAAAGGGCATATGTTTTATGAGGGCAGGGACATCTCAAGCAATGAAGGAACAATTGGAGGGATATGGAAAGGCTTCTTGTGGGAAGTCACACACAAGCTGAACACTGAAAAAAGCTGGGGGTTCTCAGAAGTATGAGGTGAATAGAGGGTTCAGTCTAGACATGGGAGAAAATCTGTGTAAAAATGGAGATGAGGGAGGAAATGCTCAGTGGGGTGGGAGCAGCCTCTGGTTTGTTTTTGCTATGCTTTATATACACCTAAAATTTATGACCCCTCCCAATTGCAGACTACTAAAAGGCTACTTATCCTTCATAATCTAACCTTACATAAATGTAACAGTTTATTCTTTGAAATTCTTCCTTTCCTGGTTTCTATATAGTAGACTTTCTCTCTGGTCATAGGGGATACACAAATGTGTAAATCTTTCAGCTCTCTCATTTTCCCACCTTTTAATAACTGAAAGACAAAGGAATTTTCAAATTTTGTTCTTGCCTTTTCTGCTTTCTACACCCAGATCCTCTCAAACCTCCTCCCCACACTGGCATTGGGATGTTCCACTGAGAGCCATGTCAACTTAGTGTTTCTCCAGAGAGAACAAAGTCCTTTTGTATTTTATTCTGCTAATGATAGAGTTTGTCCCTTTGGCTTTCAAGGAGTATGAGAGTTTTCTTTAATAGTAATCATTCCTTCAAACAAAATTGTTAAACAGGCTTGATGCTTTAATTTGAAAAAAAAATGAGATATAAGCTTCAAATGTAAATCATTTGTTCAAGGTCGTATCCTGACTCAGGAGCAAGGAAGAGGATAGGGACAAGAGCTCTTAATTCTGAATAAAGAAAATCTTTGATGAATGAAATTTTACATGAAACTGATTGGGCAGGGCTGGCCCTTCATAATTACAGTGTAGGTGAGGTTGACTTTCTGTTCCTCCCTTACTTTCATTTTGCCCGTATAGATTTCCCCAATCCCCTGGCAACCAGTGATCTACTATTGCCCCTTTGCGTATGATGTCTTTGCTCATGCCTATCCACCTTGGCCTATGGCCTTTGTTCTGTAATTATCCCTCCTTCCTTCCTCTATAAAATTTGTCCTGACCTTAGTCAGTCAGTTAATAAGCACTTATTAAGCGAGGCACTGTGTTAAACACTGGGGATACAAAGAAAGGCCAAAGGCAATCTCTGTTCCTAAGGTACTCATTCTGTTGTGGCAGAAAACATGTATGCGATATGTACAAACAAGATACAGCACAAAAAACGAACGTAATCAATAGAGAGAAGGCCTTGACCTGAAGAGGGATCAGGAACATCTTCTCATAAATTAAAGGATTTTAGCTGAAATCTGAAGAAAGACAGTGATGCAAAAGAAAAAAAATGAGAAAGGGGAATATTTCAACATTGAGGAATAGCCAGGGAAAATGTTCAGAGTCAGGAGGTAGAATATCTCACATGAGAAACAGCAAGGAGGTCAAAGTCACTGAATAATAGTGACTGAGAGTGACTAGAAAGGTAAGAGGGGGGAGGCTGTAGAAAGCTTTGAAAATTAAACAGAAGATTCTCTGTTTGATTCTGGAGGTAATAGGAACCACTAGAGTTTAGTGAATGGGAGGTGTGACATGATCAGACTTATGCTATAGGAATATCAACTTGACAGGTGAGTGGAGGATAGAGTGGACTGGGGAAAGGGACACCAACCAAAAGGCTATTGCAGTATATAAGTGTGAAATGATGACAACCTATGCCAGAGTGGTGTCAGTGTCAGGGAAGAGTAGGGGCATTTATGAGAGATGTTACAAAGATAGAATTGACAGGCCTTGGCAACAGATTGGATATGAGGTGCTGGTGAAAGAGAGTAAGGATTTAAAGATGATATCTATGCTGTGTGCTTGGGTGACTGGGACTATAGTGGTGCCCTTGACACTAATATAGAAGTTAAGAAGAGCGTAGGGTTTTGGGGAAATATAATTAGTTCAGTTTTATACTTTTTTGAATTTTAAATATCTATGGGACATCTAATTGGAGATATCCCACAGGCAGTTAGATATAGAAATCTGAAGGTTAGGGAAGAAGGGCTAGATAAGTAGATATGACAGTCATCATTTTAATGATGATAATTGAATACATGGGAGCTGATGAAATCACTAAGTGAAATAGTATAAATGGAGAAGAAAAGAAAGCTCAAGACAGAGACCTGAGGCACATCCTCAGCTAGTGGGCATGACATGAAAAAAGATTTAGCAAAGAGACTGAGGAGTTGTAATACAGGTAGGAAAAGAAATAGGACAGAGTAGTATCCCAAAAAACTAGAGAGAAGACAGCTTTGAGGAGAAAAGCGTTATTGATGATGTCAAAGGCTACAGAGATGTCAGAAAAGATAAGGATAGAGAAAAGGACAGTTCACTCCCCAAATGTATTTGAAGACCAAGACCATGTCTTACATCTCTGTGTATGCCTGCCATCTAACCTAGTGCCAAAGATTAATAAAATTCAATGGGGATGGGAAGGAAGCATTCAATTTACATATATTTTGCATAATTAATTTTTTTACTGCTGGTGCTTTAATTTAATTTAATTTTTAATTTAAAGAATAAGACAAGCATTTCCACAACATGGTACAATAAAAAGATGATAGTGTGCTTACATCTGCATTCAAATAGCTCTTTCTCTGGATGTGGATAGCATTTTCCATCACGAGATTTTTGGAGATTTCATAGATACTTGTATTGCTGAGAAGAGCTAAGTCTATCAAAGCTAGTCATCACACAAGGTGGTTTTACTGTGTACAACCTCCTCCTGGTTCTGCTCACTTCACTCAGCATAGGTCCATATAAGTCTTTCCAGGTTTTTCTGAAGACCATTTGCTCATTATTTCTTATAGCACAACAGTGTTCCATTATATTCATACACCACAACTTGTTCAGCCATTCCCCAATTGTTGGGCATTCCCTTAATTTCTAATTATTTGCCTCCACAGAAAGAGCTGCTATAAATATTTTTTGTACATGTGGGTTCTTTTCCAATTTTTGTGATCTCTTTGGGATATAGCCGTAGAAGTGCTATTGCTGGGTCAAAGGGTTTGCGCATTTGTATAACCCTTTGGGCACAGTTCCAAATTGCTTTCCAAAATGGTTGGGTCAGTTCATGACTGCATCAACAATGCATTAGTGTTCTAATTTTCCCACATCTTCTCCAACATTTATCATTTTCCTGTTTTGTCATGTTAGTCAGTCTGATAGGTGTGATGTGGTATCTGAGAGTTGTTTTGATTTGCATTTCTCTAATCGATAGCGATTTAGAGCATTTATTCATGTGAGTATAGATAGCTTTAATTTCTTCATCTGAGAACTACCTGTTCACATCCTTTGACCATTTATCAATTGGGGAATGACTTGTATTCTTATAAATTTGACTTAATCCTGCATATATTTTAGAAATGAGGCCCTTATGAGAGAAACATGTTGTAAAAATTCTTCCCCACTTTTGTGTTTCCCTCCTAATTTTGGTTGTATTGGCATTGTTTGTGCAAAAACTTTTCAATTTAAAGAAATAAAAATCATCCATTTTGCATATCATAATGTTCTCTATCTCTTATTTGGTCATAAATTCTTCTGTACTTCATAGATCTGATGGGTAAATTATTCCTTGCTCTCCCACTTTTCTTATCATGTCAGTCTTTATGTCAAAATTGTGCACCCATTTTGACTTTATTTTGGTATATGGTGTAAGATTCTAGTCTATGCCTAGTTTCTGCCATACTCTTTTCCAGTTTCCCCAGCAGTTTTTGTCAAACAGTGAGTTCTTATCCTAGAAGTTGGGTTTTTTTTTTTTTGGTTTATCAAATAATAGATTACTATATTCATTGATTACTGTGTCTTGCATATTTAACCTATTCCACTGATGTACCACTCTGTTTCTTAGCCAGTATCAAGTAGTTTTGATGACTGCTGCTTTATAATACAATTTAAGATCTGGAAAGGCTAAGCCATCTTCCCTAGCATTTCTTTTCATCAGTTCCTTTGATATTTTGGACATTTTGGTCTTCTAAATGAATCTTGTTATTATTTTTTCTAGCTCTATAAAATAATTTTTGGTAGTTTAATTGGTATGGCACTGAATAAGTAAATTAATTTGGGTAGCATTGTCATTTTTATTATATTAGCTTGGCGTACCCATGAGTAACTGATACTTTTTCCAATTTTTTAAATTTGACTTTTTTCGTGTGAAAAGTGTTTTGTAATTGTGCTCATATAGTTCTTCAATTTATTTCAGCAGTAGACTCCTAAATATTTTATAATGTCTAGTGTAATTTTAAATGGAATTTCTTTTTCTATATCTTGCTGCTGAGCTTTGTTGGTAACATATAGAAATACCAAAGATTTATGTGGATTGTTTTTATAGCCTGCAACTTTGCTAAAGTTTTTATTATTTCAAGTAGTTTTTTACTTGATTCTTTAGGATTCTCTAAGTATATCATCATGTCATCTGCAAAGATTGATAGCTTTCTTTTTTTGCCTATTCTAGTACCCTCATTTTTTTTCTCTTTGCTTATTGCTAAAGCTAATGTTTCTCATACCATATTGAACAAGAGTAGTGATAATGGATATCGTTCTTTCATCTCCGATCTTATTGGAAATGCTTCTAGCTTATCTTCATTACATATAATGCTTGCTGAAGGTTTTAGGTAGATACTACTTATCATTTTAAGGAGGACTCCATTTTTTCCTATGCTGTCTAGTGTTTTTAATAGTAATGGGTGTTGTATTTTGTCAAAAGCTTTTTCTGCATCTATTGAGTTGATCATGTGGTTTCTGTTAGCTTTGTTTTTGATATGATCGATTATGCTGATAGTTTTCCTAATATTGAACCAGCTCTGCATTCCTGGTATAATCCCTGCATGGTCATAGTGTACTATTCTTGTGATAAGTTTCCATAATCTATTAGCTAATATTTTATCTAAAATTTTTGTATCTGTATTCATTAGATAAATTGGTCTGCCATTTTCTTTCTCTGTTTTGATTCTTTCCAGTTTAGATATCAGTACCATATTTTATCATGAAAATAATTTGGTAAAGCTCCTTCTTTCCCTATTTTCCCAGATAGTCTATATAGTATTGAAATTAATTGTTCTTTAAATGTTTGATAGAATTCACTTGTAAATCCATCTGGCCCTGTAGATTTTTTTCCTAGGGAGTTCACTGATGGCTTGTTAAAAAACTTTTTTCTGAGATGGGGTTATTTAAGTATTTCACTTCCTCTTCTGTTATTCTTGGCAATTCATATTTTTTGTAAATACTTATCCATTTTACTAATATTGTCAAATTTATTGTCCTACAGTTGAACAAAATAGTTCCTAATTATTGTTTATTTTCCTCTTCATTGGTGGTGAATTCATCCTTTTCATTTCTGACATTGGTAATTTTGTTTTCTTCTTTTTTTTAATTAAATTAACCAAAGGTTTACCTACTTTATTGGTTTTTTTTTCCAAAAACCAGCTCTGTTTTATTTATTAATTTAATTTTTTCTTAAATTCAATTTTATTAACCTCTTCTTTGGTTTTCAGAATTTCTAGTTTGGTATTTAATTGGGGAATTTTGATTTGTTCTTTTTCTAGTTTTTTTTTTAGTTGCATGCCTAATTCTTTGATCTCCTCTTTTTCTATTTTATTCATGTAGGCATTTAGAGATATAAGAATTCCCCTAAGAACTACTTTCACTGAGTCCCATAAGTTTTTGTATGTTGTCTCATTGTTATTCTCTTGAATGAAGTTATTGATTGTTTTGATTTGTTGTTTGACCCATTCATTCTTTAGGATTAGATTATTTAATTGCCAATTAATTTTTTGTCTATCTTTTCATGGTTCTTTATCACATATAATTTTTATTGCATCATGATCTGAAAAGGATGCATTTAACATTTCTGCCTTTCTACATTGAATTGTGAGGTTTTTATGCCCTGGTACATGGTCAATTTTTGCATAAGTGCCATGTACTATCAAAAAAAAAGTATATTCTTTTTCATCCCCATTCAATTTCTCCAGAAGTCTATCATATCCAACTTTTCTTTTTTGCTTTTTTTTTGTTGTTGTTGAGGCAATCAGAGTTAAATGACTTGCCCAGGGTCACACAGCTATTAAGTGTCAAGTGTCTGAAGTCAGATTTCAACTCAGGTCTTCCTGATTCCAAGGCCAGAGCTCTATTCTCTGTGCCACCTAGCTGCCCCATATCTAACTTTCTTAAAATTCTATTCACCTCCTTAACTTCTTTGCTGTTTATTTTGTGGTTAGATTTATCTAATTCAGAGAGGGGGAGGTTGAGGTCTGCCACTAGTATAGTTTTGCTGTCTATTTCTTCCTGTAACTCCCTGAATTTCTCCTCCAAGAATTTGGGTGCTATGCCACTTGGTGCATATATGTTTAGTAATGATATTACTTCATGAAACATAATATATTCTACTCCAGCCTTTTACTTTTACCTTGTGTGTATCCCTTGGTTTCAAATGTGTTTCTCGTACATATAATTGACATAGTTGAATTTTCAAGATTGTAGATACTGTGTGAACATTTTACTATCCTTCTTAGTTCAGTGCCCTTTTTTCTAGAGTAGATTGCTCAGTAACAGTACTATACTGATGGATTATTAGTATGACAATGATTCCTTTGTAAGTCAATCTATGATTGTAACTCATATATCAAACACATCACTGGTTTGTTAGGGAGAAGTGAATAAAGAATAACAGTGCATATTAACTTGGTGAAGGGTGTGCAGGCAAGTCACTGGGTTGAGGAGAAAGGACACTGGAAATAAATTGAAATCATAAAAAAAAAACCATTTACTAGATCTCACATATTGGACCAAGATAGACTTTGTTGTACCCTCACTTAAGCAGGGATAAATAATATCTACCTCTGAAATACCTTTGCCATGTGTCTGGCTACTAAGCTGCTAGCTTCCAGATCAGTTTTACATGATTTCTAAAGACATTATTTTAGTCAACCAAAGTCATCGTAAAGGAATTTTGTTCCCAGTACATTCATTAATTGAGGTATTACTTTGTATGTCATCCATCCATATACAAAGCTACAATGTAGTCCTGAGAGTAATGCAAATTCTTGATTATTTATGAATCAAAATCATTTAAGAAATAGTCATTTGCAGCATTAGCCTTACTACCAAGAATCTTCCCCTATTCATTTTTCTTTTGCCCTTGTACTCTCCTTAAATACACATGTTCACATACCACCAGAAACTAAATCACTCATTAAGAATTAAGCTTTCCCCAGATGCAGGTGCTACAGTATCTATGTACATAATTCTGTTGCCCTGGATGCTAATTTTCTTCCATCAGGCCGAGGCCACCTATTCTCCTTTTGAAAACTCTCTCCAGTGGCATCGTGAGTTCTCTTAATCAGGCACTTCAGGTTCTGCTCAGATTGTAAATGCATTTTATGAAATGCATCTACTTGAAAACAAGTTGAATTTACCACTTCTCATACATCATTGTTCCTGCCTTCTCTTCTCTTCCCACTTCACCATCCCTCTTACAATATGATGTATAACCCAATTCCACATTAGACACACACAGAAAAAAGCTGAATCAGTAGCCTGTCTGAGAAGGTGGAATACACACACACACACACACACACACACACACACACTCACACATAATCACAATAACATCAATTAAAGTATTTGTAAACCACATTTATTTCTCCTAGTCTACAAAATTATAGGATCAGTGATCTAGAACTGAAAAAGTTCTGAGTGACCATCAAATCCACCACTAATTTTAGAAATGAGGAATCTACACCCTCCACTATTAAAATGTCACTTTGGGGTATATGGGGTGGGTAGTGGTCAGATTGCTGCCACAGGAAGGCACCAATATTTTTTTTAAAATTTTTTAATTTTTTTGGCACCAATCTTTATAAGAGCAAAGAACTAAAAATGAGGATTTCTAGCTCCAGTCAATGTACTTTTCACACTACAAACAATCAAAGAACAGAAGAATCACAGGGACCTATAAACAGAGAGCCTAAGGCCTTCTAAGTTGCCCATAAGCTCCGCTCAGAAGGAAACTGAATCTGGGGTGGGTATCAGAGTAATTCTTTGAAATGCCTGTATC
Organism: Phascolarctos cinereus; assembly: GCF_003287225.1. NCBI lineage: Eukaryota > Metazoa > Chordata > Mammalia > Diprotodontia > Phascolarctidae > Phascolarctos > Phascolarctos cinereus. The sequence goes on from NW_027556098.1 coordinate 133,097,652, forward strand.
CACAAACTCCTACTATCATTTCCAGATTTTTAGTCTTACATTGTGGTTTTGATTTCTCCAATGGAAAGCAAACATAATTTGTAATTGGTAAACAAGCAATACCCCTTCTCATTGGATCTGTACTGCCCAAATAACCCATTCTTTCTAAGACAAAAAGGTGATAGTGGTGATGGCAAGATGCAGGCCTATTGTCTAAATGCTCCTAAAGTTCCCTTGCTTTGGTTTTGCTTTGCAGATGTAGGAGCCTCCTGGACCCAAAAAAGGTAGGATTAGTCAGCTTAAAATCTTTGAGGCAATGGAAGTGGAAGCAATGTCACTTATAAGGAGGTGGGCTTCTTTCAGATTTTGATTCAGAAAGAGATAAAAGTTTACTCCGATATTTTATAGTAGATTTTAACATAAATTTTAAAAGGTTATTGCAAAATTAAAGGGGGCACTTTTATGATTCTATTAATTGTTCAATCTAAATCCTAGTTTCTAAAAAAGCAGTATTTAGATGGGGCAGCTAGGTGGTGCAGTGGATAAAGCACTGGCCTTGGAGTCAGGAGGTCCTGAGTTCAAATCTGACCTCAGATACATAACACTTACTAGCTGCATGACCCTAGGCAAGTCACTTAATCCCATTGCCTAGCCAAAAAAAAAAATTCTCACTGACAGGACACTCCTTGAATCCTCTGCTGCTTCCTTCCTCTCTATTTTATTTTAAAGAATCAGAAAGTAATTTTACTTCCAATTTCACTGCATGGTTTTGCCTTGTACCTAGATCCAACATTGTAGAATTTGTCAAAATATTGCAATGAGATAATGATGTTCTCAAGAGAGCATAGCAGATGCTTGGGATAAATGATGGTGCAAAAGCAAGTTGTAATATCAGGTTCTTTGGATTTCTTCTTAGCATGTTCAAGGTAAAAGACCCTGGGGTTTAATGACATGAGTGCAGGCTGTGAAATTGACACCTTTTTGCCATTAAATTAAGAAAAGAAGCATCTTGCTTTATGTACTCAAGCTCTGATCATCTTAGATTCCCATGCAGGAGTGCATAAGGATGTCAGATCTCATCTGATTTTGTTTGAAATTGTTAGAGGTTGTATTTCTGAAAGTGGGAATCTGCCTGTCTCAGATTCATTTAAGAAGAAACAATCAAATTATTGATAATTCTGGCAATGCCTGTATTTGAAATTGATTGTGATATGCTGGTATCTGACTTGGAGCGGGATCTGGAAATCATGAGAATGGGACCATCCCAGTTTTGATGACTTGACATTAGCAAAGATGTCTTGGAACTGACTTGGGCCTTGATCATGAGGCATTATGGTACAGTGAAGAGTTAAATTTGGATTTAGTGGGCCCCAGCTCTGTTGATTACTGCATTCTATGACCTAAGGTAAATCAATTGACCTTTCTGAGACTCATTTGTTAAATGAGAGGGTTAAATTATCTCTGGAGTTCTTTGTGGTTCTAAATTTATGATTCTGTAATCTTAGGTTTCCATGCAGAAGTAGATAAGAATGTTAATCTTCTAATCTGTAGTTATTAGCTCCATGAGTATGGACTAATCACTTTCTCTAAGTCAGTTTACCAACACATTCAAAACAGAATTCATTGTCTCTTTGACATGAAGATTCATCATTCCTCTACAATGTGTTTTAAACTTACGGATACATACTCTGACTTTGAATCCACTTCCCTCATTGATTGATTCAAATTATATACCTTCCTATAATACTTAGGTGCCTTGAAGTCTTAACACACTGACTGTTAACTCTTATCCTCTTAGTGGAAAAACTCGATATGAAAGAGCCAATATGGGTATTGCTTCAATTTCTCTCTAAGGTTTTAACTGTGGGGTGCTAAGTCAACTGAAGCTTGGGATAATTGAATTTCTTCTGGACTAGGGACCATTAAACACTTAACATGCTGATATGGAGATGGTCTCATCAAAACCTTCTTAGATCCAGAGAGACCAGATGGCTGGGGGATAGGCCAGATATAGAACAATCTGCCTTTGGGATCAGGGCCTAATTTGGTGAAGAGAGGCCTTTTGGTGAGAAAGGGATAAATGAAATAGCATCTGACACTTTATATGTTCATGTATCATCACCCACCAGGTTCTCAGGCCCACTGTTAATATTTCTAAAAATGTTAAAAAAAAATAGAAATGGACTTGCAAAGGATTTGTCATGCAATGTTCATTCCAACACTCTCCCACTGATGAGTTCATTACCAGAAGAAGGGGAGTACTGAATCAACAGTCAGCCATATTCTCTGCATTAACAGGGAATTATTAATGCTCTGTCCAAGTCTCTCCTAAGCCAGTTGGTTTTTATAGATGCTGTTGCTGAACATCATTTGGCTGGGTGGGATGTCCCTGTCACAAGTAAAATCTTCCATCTCCTCCAAGGACTTGATTTGCAATCCACAAATGACAGAGAGCTTTAAAAGTAATTTCCTGCAATAGCCCGTTAGCAGGGCATTAATGCCTCCAGGCTCCAAATACAATCAGAAAAGCAAGGAGGTGCTTGGCCAAGTGGCATTCATTATCAGGATGAACTAAAGGAAGTTTCATGAATTGCTGGATATTTTCCTGAAACTGGAAAGTTCGGAAGAGTGAGCTGCCTGTAGATAAAGCCCATATTTAGAAAGAAAAAAAAAACCCTGAACAAATAAACAGAAAGAAAAAAAAACATTAAACAGTTCTGTTAAGTGAAATTGAGGTTTAGCTTCTGTGGTTGTGAACCAAAGGAGAATACTCACAAGTAATGTTTCCAGAAACATGATTCATATCATTGCTTTTAAAAATCTCACTTATATTGTGGCATGCTGAGTTGGAGTTGCACTTCCCTCTCTTACAAACTTCTGTGAACTGTATGCTCTTCTTAAACATGGAAAACAAGCTGCCACGGGGGAAAACATAGGACTAAGTCACAAGCCTGGTTAAATTGCTTAAACCCTGTTCTCCATAGCCCGCTAACCATTCCCTTATTCCCATCCCTCTCAACTCATCCTCTCCACCACTCCTCTCAACCTTTGACCCTAAAGCTACCTGGAATGTGTGCTCCATACATAAAAAATTAGATTTCATCTTAAATCAGTTTCCTTGGCTACCCTTTCCAGAATTTTCCTTCACCCCTCCACCCTAACCCCCACAAAATTAACTCATCAAGGGAAGTTACAATACTCTTTAGTCCCTATTGCCATTTTCAGGCCCTCCCACTACTGCTATTAATCCACAATCTTTCCTCCTTTAAAGTTAATTCATCCATATTTATCACTCAACCAAGATAGTGAGAGTTGTTGTCTACAGACCTCCAAGATGTTTTCCTTGCTTCCTCAACTTGTTCAGTGCCTGACTTGCAGTTTTCCTCTCCTTACCAGCTTCTACTGTCAAAATAAAGGACTTTAATACAAATACTGATACTTCCTCAACTTACTTATTTCATATGATCTACTTCTCCACCCTGCCACAGCTACGTGCAAAGATGATTACACATTTTATGTTCATGAACCCTGAAATTCCTTTATCCAATCATAATCAATTGGCAATCCACCTCTCCTTCTGCCTTGCAACACCAAACCCTGTTCATCCTCACCTCAACCTCCAATCTCTTCACTTCTGTGTTCTTTCCCAGGCTATCATTCTTATTCAGGCTACACCCGTATCCCTTCCTCATCTTTATCCCTTGGTTAAACAGGTTAGCTTTATAGTGTCTTGCTCTTTGAAGCCCTTGTCTTAGGTATTGCCTTGACAAATACCAGCCTTGGTACCCATCATTCACTACAAATTTATATTTTATTATCTCAACTGGGCATTCACTGAAGCAAGGCAATCCTTTTATACCTCTCTAATCATTTAATTATCCCATTTTCAAACCTTTTCATTTCTTCCCTCCTATAGCCTCAAACTAGTATAATGTATATCTTCCCCTTACACTGTCAAAATTCTAGAGTGATAGGATCCTTGATCTAGGATGTAGTCCAAAAAAAAAAATCCCCCCATTCACATCCATCTCTTTTTTTCTGGAACCATACTTTATTGTGATCAGCTGTCACATTTCTCCACCTAACTCCATCTCTAATCTGAACTCCCATCTCCAATCTGAACTCCCATCTCCAGTCTGATATCCCTGCCCTGCCCTCTTATGAAAATATTCCATATCTCAAATCTTCCATACTAGGAACTTCCATGCATCATGCCATATGCAACCTCTCACTTGCTGTGTAAGACATCAGAAGTGGAATAATAGTTAGACTTCTGACCTTCCTTATAAAACTACTACTCTGCATAGCCTGTTTCATTATTTACCTTAAGCTTCCCTATTGTGTGGACCCTTCTGAAGGTGTAGTATGAATCTACTTTTCTAGTTTTACAGATATCAGCTCCCTGCTCCATTGAGGATGCTTTTTAGGCTGTCATAGTTGGGTCCTTTAAGAAAAAGAGGCCCAGGCTACTGCTTTGTGTTATAGAAGTTTTAGCTAGAAATGGGAGGTACATACATGTGCAGGTGGAGTGGGAATGGGGGGAGTTGGAATGCTGGTACTGCTAAGGGAGTATGGGGCAACTTTCAAAGCTAGCAGCAGAATCCAGAGAAGTCAGTGTTGTAGTTTATCTGTATTTATCAAAAGGAAGCATGTTGTTATTGTTTGTTGTTCACTTGTGAAGCCATTTGGAGTTTTCTTGGAAAAGATACTAGAAAGGTTTACCATTGCCTTCTCCAATTTATTTTACAGATGATGAAACTAGGTTAAGTGACTTGCCCAGAGTCACACAGCTAGTAAGCGTCTGAGGCTGGATTTGAACTCAGGTTTCCTGACTCTAAGCCTGGAGTTCTATCCACTGCACAGCCTAGCATGGCCTGTTAATTTAGGCCTCTTTGAAGTTATTTTTA